>NC_137172.1:113139898-113847148 GCF_951804945.1 Podarcis cretensis | reverse complement strand
CTCCCCTGAAAGGTTTGGAGGTCGAAACCGAAGGCTTTTTATCACAGCAGAAGAAATCAACCCTCAACAACATAACCGGCGGAAAAACATTTTTTTGAAAAAGTCCCTAAGCCCCGGGGTCACAATTTCAGCAAAAATCTGACTTTTGGCAATTCAGTCAAAAATGATGCCAAAGTGTTGCAAATGCTCCCCTGACAGGTTTGGAGGTCGAAACAGAAGGCTTTTTATCACAGGAGAAGCAATCAACCCTCAACAACTTAACCGGAGGAAAAAGATTTTTTTGAAAAAATCCCTAAGCCCCCGGGCTCACAATTTCAGCAAAAATCTGACTTTTGGCAATTCAATCAAAAATGGTCGCAAATGGTTGCAAATGCTCCCCTGAAAGATTTGGAGGTCGAAACAGAAGGCTTTTTATCACAGGAGAAGAAATCAACCCTCAACAACATAACCGGCGGAAAAAGATTTTTTTGAAAAAATCCCTAAGCCCCGGGGTCACAATATCAGCAAAAATCTGACTTTTGGCAATTCACTCAAAAATGGTGCCAAAGTGTTGCAAATGCTCCCCTGAAAGGTTTCGCCGTCGTAACAGAAGGCTTTTTATCACAGGACAAGAAATCAACCCTCAACAACTTAACCGGAGGAAAAAGTTTTTTTGAAAAAATCCCTAAGCCCCGGGGTCACAATTTCAGCAAAAATCTGACTTTTGGCAATTCACTCAAAAATGGTCGCAAATGGTTGCAAATGCTCCCCTGAAAGGTTTGGCGATCGAAACAGAAGGCTTTTTATCACAGGAGAAGCAATCAACCCTCAACAACTTAACCGGCGGAAAAAGATTTTTCTGAAAAAATCCCTAAGCCCCGGGGTCACAATTTCAGCAAAAATCTGACTTTTGGCAATTCAATCAAAAATGGTCGCAAATGGTTGCAAATGCTCCCCTGAAAGATTTGGAGGTCGAAACAGAAGGCTTTTTATCACAGGAGAAGCAATCAACCCTCAACAACTTAACCGGCGGAAAAAGATTTTTTTGAAAAAATCCCTAAGCCCCGGGGTCACAATTTCAGAAAAAATCTGACTTTTGACAATTCACTCAAAAATGGTGCCAAACGGATGCAAATGCTCCCCTGAAAGGTTTGGAGGTCGAAACAGAAGGCTTTTTGTCACAGGAGAAGCAATCAACCCTCAATAACTTAACCGGAGGAAAAAGAATTTTTTGAAAAAATCCCTAAGCCCCGGGGTCACAATTTCAGCAAAAATCTGACTTTTGGCAATTCACTCAAAAATGGTGCCAAACGGTTGCAAATGCTCCCCTGAAAGGTTTGGCGGTCGAAACAGAAGGCTTTTTATCACAGGACAAGAAATCAACCCTCAACAACTTAACCGGGGGGAAAAGATTTTTTTGAAAAAATCCCTAAGCCTCGGGGTCACAATTTCTGCAAAAATCTGACTTTTGACAATTCACTCAAAAATGGTGCCAAAGGGTTGCAAATGCTCCCCTGAAAGGTTTGGCAGTCGAAACAGAAGGCTTTTTATCAGAGGACAAGAAATCAACCCTCAACAACTTAACCGGGGGAAAAAGATTTTTTTGAAAAAATCCCTAAGCCCCGGGGTCACAATTTTAGAAAAAATCTGACTTTTGGCAATTCACTCAATAATGGTGCCAAAGGGTTGCAAATGCTCCCCTGAAAGGTTTGGCGGTCGAAACAGAAGGCTTTTTATCACAGGAGAAGCAATCAACCCTCAATAACTTAACAGGAGGAAAAAGATTTTTTTGAAAAAATGCCTAAGCCCCGGGGTCACAATTTCAGAAAAAATCTGACTTTTGGCAATTCACTCAAAAATGGTGCCAAACGGTTGCAAATGCTCCCCTGAAAGGTTTGGCGGTCGAAACAGAAGGCTTTTTATCACAGGACAAGAAATCAACCCTCAACAACTTAACCGGGGGGAAAAGATTTTTTTGAAAAAATCCCTAAGCCTCGGGGTCACAATTTCTGCAAAAATCTGACTTTTGACAATTCACTCAAAAATGGTGCCAAAGGGTTGCAAATGCTCCCCTGAAAGGTTTGGCGGTCGAAACAGAAGGCTTTTTATCACAGGACAAGAAATCAACCCTCAACAACTTAACCGGGGGGAAAAGATTTTTTTTAAAAAAATCCCTAAGTCCCGGGGTCACAATTTCAGCAAAAATCTGACTTTGGGCAATTCACTCAAAAATGGTGCCAAAGGGTTGCAAATGCTCCCCTGAAAGGTTTGACAGTCGAAACAGAAGGCTTTTTATCACAGGAGAAGCAATCAACCCTCAACAACTTAACCGGCGGAAAAAGATTTTTTTGAAAAAATGCCTAAGCCCCGGGGTCACAATTTCAGCAAAAATCTGACTTTTGGCAATTCACTCAAAAATGGTGCCAAACGGTTGCAAATGCTCCCCTGAAAGGTTTGGCGGTCGAAACAGAAGGCTTTTTATCACAGGAGATAAAAAGTTGGTTTACAACTTTAAAATGCAAGGTAAAAAACACAAAATACACAATAAAAACAAGAACAAGAACAAACCAATAAGCCTCCTCCCTCAACCTCTCCTTTAGCTTGTCCTTCACTCATGACTTCTCTCTTGTTCCTTGATCTTAACTTCCCCACTTTTGCAAACCTTCCAGTTGTCCCTAATTTTCCCGGGACAGTCCCAGATTTATTGAAGCTGTCCTGGTTTCTGATGTTATCCTGCTTTTCCTTAGGACGTCCCTATGTTCATGGGAGAATGTTGGATGGTATGGAGTTATACATAGAATAGAATGATAGAATGATCTCGATACGAATCCAAAGCAGACCTTTTAACATCACAGTAATCCAAGTTTATGCACCAACTACTGGTGCTGAAGAAACTGAAATTGACCAATTCTATGAAGCCTAACAACACCTTATAGAAGTGACACCAAAGAAGGATGTTCTTCTCATTATAGGGGATTGGAATGCTAAAGTAGGGAGGCAAGAGATAAAAGGAACAACTGGCAAGTTGGGCCTTGGAGATCAAAACGAAGCAGGGCAAAGGCTAATAGAGTTCTGTCAAGAGAACAAGCTGGTCATCACAAACACGCTTTTCCAACAACACAAGAGACGACTCTACACATGAAAATCACCAGATGGGCAGCATCGAAATCAGATTGATTATATTCTCTGCAGCCAAAGATGGAGAGGCTCTATACAGTCAGCAAAAACAAGACCTGGAGCTGACTGTGGCTCAGATCATCAGCTTCTTATAGCCAAATTCAAACTTAAACTGAAGCAATTCAATCAAAAATGGTCGCAAATGGTTGCAAATGCTCCCCTGAAAGATTTGGAGGTCGAAACAGAAGGCTTTTTATCACAGGAGAATAAATCAACCCTCAACAACATAACCGGCGGAAAAAGATTTTTTTGAAAAAATCCCCCGGGGTCACAATTTCAGCAAAAATCTGACTTTTGGCAATTCAATCAAAAATGGTGCCAAAGTGTTGCAAATGCTCCCCTGAAAGATTTGGCGGTCGAAACAGAAGGTTTTTTATCACAGGAGAAGCAATCAACCCTCAACAACTTAACCGGCGGAAAAAGATTTTTTTGAAAAAATCCCTAAGCCCCGGGGTCACAATTTCAGCAAAAATCTGACGTTTGGCAATTCAATCAAAAATGGTCGCAAATGTTTGCAAATGGTCCCCTGAAAGATTTGGAGGTCGAAACAGAAGGCTTTTTATCACAGGAGAAGAAATCAACCCTCAACAACATAACCGGAGGAAAAAGATTTTTTTGAAAAAATCCCTAAGCCCCGGGGTCACAATTTCAGAAAAAATCTGACTTTTGACAATTCACTCAAAAATGGTGCCAAAGGGTTGCAAATGCTCCCCTGAAAGGTTTGGCGGTCGAAACAGAAGGCTTTTTATCACAGGACAAGAAATCAACCCTCAACAACTTAACCGGGGGAAAATTTTTTTTTGAAAAAATCCCTAAGCCCCGGGGTCACAATTTCAGAAAAAATCTGACTTTTGACAATTCACTCAAAAATGGTCGCAAATGGTTGCAAATGCTCCCCTGAAAGATTTGGAGGTCGAAACAGAAGGCTTTTTATCACAGGAGAAGAAATCAACCCTCAACAACATAACCGGCGGAAAAAGATTTTTTTGAAAAAATCCCTAAGCCCCGGGGTCACAATTTCAGCAAAAATCTGACTTTTGGCAATTCAATCAAAAGTGGTCGCAAATGGTTGCAAATGCTCCCCTGAAAGATTTGGAGGTCGAAACAGAAGGCTTTTTATCACAGGAGAAGCAATCAACCCTCAAAAACTTAACCGGAGGAAAAAGATTTTTTTGAAAAAATCCCTAAGCCCCGGGGTCACAATTTCAGCAAAAATCTGACTTTTGGCAATTCAATCAAAAATGGTCGCAAATGGTTGCAAATGCTCCCCTGAAAGGTTTGGAGGTCGAAACAGAAGGCTTTTTATCACAGGAGAAGCAATCAACCCTCAACAACTTAACCGGCGGAAAAAGATTTTTTTGAAAAAATGCCTAAGCCCCGGGGTCACAATTTCAGCAAAAATCTGACTTTTGGCAATCCACTCAAAAATGGTGCCAAACGGTTGCAAATGCTCCCCTGAAAGGTTTGGCGGTCGAAACAGAAGGCTTTTTATCACAGGAGATAAAAAGTTGGTTTACAACTTTAAAATGCAAGGTAAAAAACACAAAATACACAATAAAAACAAGAACAAGAACAAACCAATAAGCCTCCTCCCTCAACCTCTCCTTTAGCTTGTCCTTCACTCATGACTTCTCTCTTGTTCCTTGATCTTAACTTCCCCACTTTTGCAAACCTTCCAGTTGTCCCTAATTTTCCCGGGACAGTCCCAGATTTATTGAAGCTGTCCTGGTTTCTGATGTTATCCTGCTTTTCCTTAGGACGTCCCTATGTTCATGGGAGAATGTTGGATGGTATGGAGTTATACATAGAATAGAATGATAGAATGATCTCGATACGAATCCAAAGCAGACCTTTTAACATCACAGTAATCCAAGTTTATGCACCAACTACTGGTGCTGAAGAAACTGAAATTGACCAATTCTATGAAGCCTAACAACACCTTATAGAAGTGACACCAAAGAAGGATGTTCTTCTCATTATAGGGGATTGGAATGCTAAAGTAGGGAGGCAAGAGATAAAAGGAACAACTGGCAAGTTGGGCCTTGGAGATCAAAACGAAGCAGGGCAAAGGCTAATAGAGTTCTGTCAAGAGAACAAGCTGGTCATCACAAACACGCTTTTCCAACAACACAAGAGACGACTCTACACATGGACATCACCAGATGGGCAGCATCGAAATCAGATTGATTATATTCTCTGCAGCCAAAAATGGAGAGGCTCTATACAGTCAGCAAAAACAAGACCTGGAGCTGACTGTGGCTCAGATCATCAGCTTCTTATAGCCAAATTCAAACTTAAACTGAAGCAATTCAATCAAAAATGGTCGCAAATGGTTGCAAATGCTCCCCTGAAAGATTTGGAGGTCGAAACAGAAGGCTTTTTATCACAGGAGAATAAATCAACCCTCAACAACATAACCGGCGGAAAAAGATTTTTTTGAAAAAATCCCCCGGGGTCACAATTTCAGCAAAAATCTGACTTTTGGCAATTCAATCAAAAGTGGTGCCAAAGTGTTGCAAATGCTCCCCTGAAAGATTTGGCGGTCGAAACAGAAGGTTTTTTATCACAGGAGAAGCAATCAACCCTCAACAACTTAACCGGCGGAAAAAGATTTTTTTGAAAAAATCCCTAAGCCCCGGGGTCACAATTTCAGCAAAAATCTGACGTTTGGCAATTCAATCAAAAATGGTCGCAAATGTTTGCAAATGGTCCCCTGAAAGATTTGGAGGTCGAAACAGAAGGCTTTTTATCACAGGAGAAGAAATCAACCCTCAACAACATAACCGGAGGAAAAAGATTTTTTTGAAAAAATCCCTAAGCCCCGGGGTCACAATTTCAGAAAAAATCTGACTTTTGACAATTCACTCAAAAATGGTGCCAAAGGGTTGCAAATGCTCCCCTGAAAGGTTTGGCGGTCGAAACAGAAGGCTTTTTGTCACAGGAGAAGAAATCAACCCTCAACAACATAACCGGCGGAAAAAGATTTTTTTGAAAAAATCCCTAAGCCCCGGGGTCACAATTTCAGCAAAAATCTGACTTTTGGCAATTCAATCAAAAATGGTCGCAAATGGTTGCAAATGCTCCCCTGAAAGATTTGGAGGTCGAAACAGAAGGCTTTTTATCACAGGAGAAGCAATCAACCCTCAATAACTTAACCGGAGGAAAAAGATTTTTTTGAAAAAATCCCTAAGCCCCGGGGTCACAATTTCAGAAAAAATCTGACTTTTGCCAATTCACTCAAAAATGGTGCCAAAGGGTTGCAAATGCTCCTCTGAAAAGTTTGGCGGTCGAAACAGAAGGCTTTTTATCACAGGACAAGAAATCAACCCTCAATAACTTAACCGGCGGAAAAAGATTTTTTTGAAAAAATCCCTAAGCCCCGGGGTCACAATTTCAGAAAAAATCTGACTTTTGACAATTCACTCAAAAATGGTGCCAAAGGGTTGCAAATGCTCCCCTGAAAGGTTTGGCGGTCGAAACAGAAGGCTTTTTGTCACAGGACAAGAAATCAACCCTCAACAACTTAACCGGGGGAAAAAGATTTTTTTGAAAAAATCCCTAAGTCCCGGGGTCACAATTTCTGCAAAAATCTGACTTTTGACAATTCACTCAAAAATGGTGCCAAAGGGTTGCAAATGCTCCCCTGAAAGGTTTGGCGGTCGAAACAGAAGGCTTTTTATCACAGGAGAAGCAATCAACCCTCAACAACTTAACCGGTGGAAAAAGATTTTTTTGAAAAAATCCCTAAGCCCCGGGGTCACAATTTCAGCAAAAATCTGACTTTTGGCAATTCACTCAAAAATGGTGCCAAAGGGTTGCAAATGCTCCCCTGAAAGGTTTGGCAGTCGAAACAGAAGGCTTTTTATCACAGGAGAAGCAATCAACCCTCAATAACTTAACAGGAGGAAAAACATTTTTTTGAAAAAGTCCCTAAGCCCCGGGGTCACAATTTCAGCAAAAATCTGACTTTTGGCAATTCAGTCAAAAATGATGCCAAAGTGTTGCAAATGCTCCCCTGACAGGTTTGGAGGTCGAAACAGAAGGCTTTTTATCACAGGAGAAGCAATCAACCCTCAACAACTTAACCGGAGGAAAAAGATTTTTTTGAAAAAATCCCTAAGCCCCCGGGGTCACAATTTCAGCAAAAATCTGACTTTTGGCAATTCAATCAAAAATGGTCGCAAATGGTTGCAAATGCTCCCCTGAAAGATTTGGAGGTCGAAACAGAAGGCTTTTTATCACAGGAGAAGCAATCAACCCTCAATAACTTAACCGGAGGAAAAAGATTTTTTTGAAAAAATCCCTAAGCCCCGGGGTCACAATTTCAGAAAAAATCTGACTTTTGACAATTCACTCAAAAATGGTGCCAAAGGGTTGCAAATGCTCCCCTGAAAGGTTTGGCGGTCGAAACAGAAGGCTTTTTGTCACAGGAGAAGCAATCAACCCTCAATAACTTAACCGGAGGAAAAAGAATTTTTTGAAAAAATCCCTAAACCCCGGGGTCACAATTTCAGCAAAAATCTGACTTTTGGCAATTCACTCAAAAATGGTGCCAAACGGTTGCAAATGCTCCCCTGAAAGGTTTGGCGGTCGAAACAGAAGGCTTTTTATCACAGGACAAGAAATCAACCCTCAACAACTTAACCGGGGGGAAAAGATTTTTTTGAAAAAATCCCTAAGCCTCGGGGTCACAATTTCTGCAAAAATCTGACTTTTGACAATTCACTCAAAAATGGTGCCAAAGGGTTGCAAATGCTCCCCTGAAAGGTTTGGCGGTCGAAACAGAAGGCTTTTTATCACAGGACAAGAAATCAACCCTCAACAACTTAACCGGGGGAAAAAGATTTTTTTGAAAAAATCCCTAAGCCCCGGGGTCACAATTTTAGAAAAAATCTGACTTTTGGCAATTCACTCAATAATGGTGCCAAAGGGTTGCAAATGCTCCCCTGAAAGGTTTGGCGGTCGAAACAGAAGGCTTTTTATCACAGGAGAAGCAATCAACCCTCAATAACTTAACAGGAGGAAAAAGATTTTTTTGAAAAAATGCCTAAGCCCCGGGGTCACAATTTCAGAAAAAATCTGACTTTTGGCAATTCACTCAAAAATGGTGCCAAACGGTTGCAAATGCTCCCCTGAAAGGTTTGGCGGTCGAAACAGAAGGCTTTTTATCACAGGACAAGAAATCAACCCTCAACAACTTAACCGGGGGGAAAAGATTTTTTTGAAAAAATCCCTAAGCCTCGGGGTCACAATTTCTGCAAAAATCTGACTTTTGACAATTCACTCAAAAATGGTGCCAAAGGGTTGCAAATGCTCCCCTGAAAGGTTTGGCGGTCGAAACAGAAGGCTTTTTATCACAGGACAAGAAATCAACCCTCAACAACTTAACCGGGGGGAAAAGATTTTTTTTAAAAAAATCCCTAAGTCCCGGGGTCACAATTTCAGCAAAAATCTGACTTTGGGCAATTCACTCAAAAATGGTGCCAAAGGGTTGCAAATGCTCCCCTGAAAGGTTTGACAGTCGAAACAGAAGGCTTTTTATCACAGGAGAAGCAATCAACCCTCAACAACTTAACCGGCGGAAAAAGATTTTTTTGAAAAAATGCCTAAGCCCCGGGGTCACAATTTCAGCAAAAATCTGACTTTTGGCAATTCACTCAAAAATGGTGCCAAACGGTTGCAAATGCTCCCCTGAAAGGTTTGGCGGTCGAAACAGAAGGCTTTTTATCACAGGAGATAAAAAGTTGGTTTACAACTTTAAAATGCAAGGTAAAAAACACAAAATACACAATAAAAACAAGAACAAGAACAAACCAATAAGCCTCCTCCCTCAACCTCTCCTTTAGCTTGTCCTTCACTCATGACTTCTCTCTTGTTCCTTGATCTTAACTTCCCCACTTTTGCAAACCTTCCAGTTGTCCCTAATTTTCCCGGGACAGTCCCAGATTTATTGAAGCTGTCCTGGTTTCTGATGTTATCCTGCTTTTCCTTAGGACGTCCCTATGTTCATGGGAGAATGTTGGATGGTATGGAGTTATACATAGAATAGAATGATAGAATGATCTCGATACGAATCCAAAGCAGACCTTTTAACATCACAGTAATCCAAGTTTATGCACCAACTACTGGTGCTGAAGAAACTGAAATTGACCAATTCTATGAAGCCTAACAACACCTTATAGAAGTGACACCAAAGAAGGATGTTCTTCTCATTATAGGGGATTGGAATGCTAAAGTAGGGAGGCAAGAGATAAAAGGAACAACTGGCAAGTTGGGCCTTGGAGATCAAAACGAAGCAGGGCAAAGGCTAATAGAGTTCTGTCAAGAGAACAAGCTGGTCATCACAAACACGCTTTTCCAACAACACAAGAGACGACTCTACACATGGAAATCACCAGATGGGCAGCATCGAAATCAGATTGATTATATTCTCTGCAGCCAAAGATGGAGAGGCTCTATACAGTCAGCAAAAACAAGACCTGGAGCTGACTGTGGCTCAGATCATCAGCTTCTTATAGCCAAATTCAAACTTAAACTGAAGCAATTCAATCAAAAATGGTCGCAAATGGTTGCAAATGCTCCCCTGAAAGATTTGGAGGTCGAAACAGAAGGCTTTTTATCACAGGAGAATAAATCAACCCTCAACAACATAACCGGCGGAAAAAGATTTTTTTGAAAAAATCCCCCGGGGTCACAATTTCAGCAAAAATCTGACTTTTGGCAATTCAATCAAAAATGGTGCCAAAGTGTTGCAAATGCTCCCCTGAAAGATTTGGCGGTCGAAACAGAAGGTTTTTTATCACAGGAGAAGCAATCAACCCTCAACAACTTAACCGGCGGAAAAAGATTTTTTTGAAAAAATCCCTAAGCCCCGGGGTCACAATTTCAGCAAAAATCTGACGTTTGGCAATTCAATCAAAAATGGTCGCAAATGTTTGCAAATGGTCCCCTGAAAGATTTGGAGGTCGAAACAGAAGGCTTTTTATCACAGGAGAAGAAATCAACCCTCAACAACATAACCGGAGGAAAAAGATTTTTTTGAAAAAATCCCTAAGCCCCGGGGTCACAATTTCAGAAAAAATCTGACTTTTGACAATTCACTCAAAAATGGTGCCAAAGGGTTGCAAATGCTCCCCTGAAAGGTTTGGCGGTCGAAACAGAAGGCTTTTTATCACAGGACAAGAAATCAACCCTCAACAACTTAACCGGGGGAAAATTTTTTTTTGAAAAAATCCCTAAGCCCCGGGGTCACAATTTCAGAAAAAATCTGACTTTTGACAATTCACTCAAAAATGGTCGCAAATGGTTGCAAATGCTCCCCTGAAAGATTTGGAGGTCGAAACAGAAGGCTTTTTATCACAGGAGAAGAAATCAACCCTCAACAACATAACCGGCGGAAAAAGATTTTTTTGAAAAAATCCCTAAGCCCCGGGGTCACAATTTCAGCAAAAATCTGACTTTTGGCAATTCAATCAAAAGTGGTCGCAAATGGTTGCAAATGCTCCCCTGAAAGATTTGGAGGTCGAAACAGAAGGCTTTTTATCACAGGAGAAGCAATCAACCCTCAAAAACTTAACCGGAGGAAAAAGATTTTTTTGAAAAAATCCCTAAGCCCCGGGGTCACAATTTCAGCAAAAATCTGACTTTTGGCAATTCAATCAAAAATGGTCGCAAATGGTTGCAAATGCTCCCCTGAAAGGTTTGGAGGTCGAAACAGAAGGCTTTTTATCACAGGAGAAGCAATCAACCCTCAACAACTTAACCGGCGGAAAAAGATTTTTTTGAAAAAATGCCTAAGCCCCGGGGTCACAATTTCAGCAAAAATCTGACTTTTGGCAATCCACTCAAAAATGGTGCCAAACGGTTGCAAATGCTCCCCTGAAAGGTTTGGCGGTCGAAACAGAAGGCTTTTTATCACAGGAGATAAAAAGTTGGTTTACAACTTTAAAATGCAAGGTAAAAAACACAAAATACACAATAAAAACAAGAACAAGAACAAACCAATAAGCCTCCTCCCTCAACCTCTCCTTTAGCTTGTCCTTCACTCATGACTTCTCTCTTGTTCCTTGATCTTAACTTCCCCACTTTTGCAAACCTTCCAGTTGTCCCTAATTTTCCCGGGACAGTCCCAGATTTATTGAAGCTGTCCTGGTTTCTGATGTTATCCTGCTTTTCCTTAGGACGTCCCTATGTTCATGGGAGAATGTTGGATGGTATGGAGTTATACATAGAATAGAATGATAGAATGATCTCGATACGAATCCAAAGCAGACCTTTTAACATCACAGTAATCCAAGTTTATGCACCAACTACTGGTGCTGAAGAAACTGAAATTGACCAATTCTATGAAGCCTAACAACACCTTATAGAAGTGACACCAAAGAAGGATGTTCTTCTCATTATAGGGGATTGGAATGCTAAAGTAGGGAGGCAAGAGATAAAAGGAACAACTGGCAAGTTGGGCCTTGGAGATCAAAACGAAGCAGGGCAAAGGCTAATAGAGTTCTGTCAAGAGAACAAGCTGGTCATCACAAACACGCTTTTCCAACAACACAAGAGACGACTCTACACATGGACATCACCAGATGGGCAGCATCGAAATCAGATTGATTATATTCTCTGCAGCCAAAAATGGAGAGGCTCTATACAGTCAGCAAAAACAAGACCTGGAGCTGACTGTGGCTCAGATCATCAGCTTCTTATAGCCAAATTCAAACTTAAACTGAAGCAATTCAATCAAAAATGGTCGCAAATGGTTGCAAATGCTCCCCTGAAAGATTTGGAGGTCGAAACAGAAGGCTTTTTATCACAGGAGAATAAATCAACCCTCAACAACATAACCGGCGGAAAAAGATTTTTTTGAAAAAATCCCCCGGGGTCACAATTTCAGCAAAAATCTGACTTTTGGCAATTCAATCAAAAGTGGTGCCAAAGTGTTGCAAATGCTCCCCTGAAAGATTTGGCGGTCGAAACAGAAGGTTTTTTATCACAGGAGAAGCAATCAACCCTCAACAACTTAACCGGCGGAAAAAGATTTTTTTGAAAAAATCCCTAAGCCCCGGGGTCACAATTTCAGCAAAAATCTGACGTTTGGCAATTCAATCAAAAATGGTCGCAAATGTTTGCAAATGGTCCCCTGAAAGATTTGGAGGTCGAAACAGAAGGCTTTTTATCACAGGAGAAGAAATCAACCCTCAACAACATAACCGGAGGAAAAAGATTTTTTTGAAAAAATCCCTAAGCCCCGGGGTCACAATTTCAGAAAAAATCTGACTTTTGACAATTCACTCAAAAATGGTGCCAAAGGGTTGCAAATGCTCCCCTGAAAGGTTTGGCGGTCGAAACAGAAGGCTTTTTGTCACAGGAGAAGAAATCAACCCTCAACAACATAACCGGCGGAAAAAGATTTTTTTGAAAAAATCCCTAAGCCCCGGGGTCACAATTTCAGCAAAAATCTGACTTTTGGCAATTCAATCAAAAATGGTCGCAAATGGTTGCAAATGCTCCCCTGAAAGATTTGGAGGTCGAAACAGAAGGCTTTTTATCACAGGAGAAGCAATCAACCCTCAATAACTTAACCGGAGGAAAAAGATTTTTTTGAAAAAATCCCTAAGCCCCGGGGTCACAATTTCAGAAAAAATCTGACTTTTGCCAATTCACTCAAAAATGGTGCCAAAGGGTTGCAAATGCTCCTCTGAAAAGTTTGGCGGTCGAAACAGAAGGCTTTTTATCACAGGACAAGAAATCAACCCTCAATAACTTAACCGGCGGAAAAAGATTTTTTTGAAAAAATCCCTAAGCCCCGGGGTCACAATTTCAGAAAAAATCTGACTTTTGACAATTCACTCAAAAATGGTGCCAAAGGGTTGCAAATGCTCCCCTGAAAGGTTTGGCGGTCGAAACAGAAGGCTTTTTGTCACAGGACAAGAAATCAACCCTCAACAACTTAACCGGGGGAAAAAGATTTTTTTGAAAAAATCCCTAAGTCCCGGGGTCACAATTTCTGCAAAAATCTGACTTTTGACAATTCACTCAAAAATGGTGCCAAAGGGTTGCAAATGCTCCCCTGAAAGGTTTGGCGGTCGAAACAGAAGGCTTTTTATCACAGGAGAAGCAATCAACCCTCAACAACTTAACCGGTGGAAAAAGATTTTTTTGAAAAAATCCCTAAGCCCCGGGGTCACAATTTCAGCAAAAATCTGACTTTTGGCAATTCACTCAAAAATGGTGCCAAAGGGTTGCAAATGCTCCCCTGAAAGGTTTGGCAGTCGAAACAGAAGGCTTTTTATCACAGGAGAAGCAATCAACCCTCAATAACTTAACGGGAGGAAAAACATTTTTTTGAAAAAGTCCCTAAGCCCCGGGGTCACAATTTCAGCAAAAATCTGACTTTTGGCAATTCAGTCAAAAATGATGCCAAAGTGTTGCAAATGCTCCCCTGACAGGTTTGGAGGTCGAAACAGAAGGCTTTTTATCACAGGAGAAGCAATCAACCCTCAACAACTTAACCGGAGGAAAAAGATTTTTTTGAAAAAATCCCTAAGCCCCCGGGGTCACAATTTCAGCAAAAATCTGACTTTTGGCAATTCAATCAAAAATGGTCGCAAATGGTTGCAAATGCTCCCCTGAAAGATTTGGAGGTCGAAACAGAAGGCTTTTTATCACAGGAGAAGCAATCAACCCTCAATAACTTAACCGGAGGAAAAAGATTTTTTTGAAAAAATCCCTAAGCCCCGGGGTCACAATTTCAGAAAAAATCTGACTTTTGACAATTCACTCAAAAATGGTGCCAAAGGGTTGCAAATGCTCCCCTGAAAGGTTTGGCGGTCGAAACAGAAGGCTTTTTGTCACAGGAGAAGCAATCAACCCTCAATAACTTAACCGGAGGAAAAAGAATTTTTTGAAAAAATCCCTAAACCCCGGGGTCACAATTTCAGCAAAAATCTGACTTTTGGCAATTCACTCAAAAATGGTGCCAAACGGTTGCAAATGCTCCCCTGAAAGGTTTGGCGGTCGAAACAGAAGGCTTTTTATCACAGGACAAGAAATCAACCCTCAACAACTTAACCGGGGGGAAAAGATTTTTTTGAAAAAATCCCTAAGCCTCGGGGTCACAATTTCTGCAAAAATCTGACTTTTGACAATTCACTCAAAAATGGTGCCAAAGGGTTGCAAATGCTCCCCTGAAAGGTTTGGCGGTCGAAACAGAAGGCTTTTTATCACAGGACAAGAAATCAACCCTCAACAACTTAACCGGGGGAAAAAGATTTTTTTGAAAAAATCCCTAAGCCCCGGGGTCACAATTTTAGAAAAAATCTGACTTTTGGCAATTCACTCAATAATGGTGCCAAAGGGTTGCAAATGCTCCCCTGAAAGGTTTGGCGGTCGAAACAGAAGGCTTTTTATCACAGGAGAAGCAATCAACCCTCAATAACTTAACCGGAGGAAAAAGATTTTTTTGAAAAAATGCCTAAGCCCCGGGGTCACAATTTCAGAAAAAATCTGACTTTTGGCAATTCACTCAAAAATGGTGCCAAACGGTTGCAAATGCTCCCCTGAAAGGTTTGGCGGTCGAAACAGAAGGCTTTTTATCACAGGACAAGAAATCAACCCTCAACAACTTAACCGGGGGGAAAAGATTTTTTTGAAAAAATCCCTAAGCCTCGGGGTCACAATTTCTGCAAAAATCTGACTTTTGACAATTCACTCAAAAATGGTGCCAAAGGGTTGCAAATGCTCCCCTGAAAGGTTTGGCGGTCGAAACAGAAGGCTTTTTATCACAGGACAAGAAATCAACCCTCAACAACTTAACTGGTGGAAAAAGATTTTTTTGAAAAAATCCCTAAGCCCCGGGGTCACAATTTCAGCAAAAATCTGACTTTTGGCAATTCACTCAAAAATGGTGCCAAAGGGTTGCAAATGCTCCCCTGAAAGGTTTGGCAGTCGAAACAGAAGGCTTTTTATCACAGGAGAAGCAATCAACCCTCAATAACTTAACGGGAGGAAAAAGATTTTTTTGAAAAAATCCCTAAGCCCCGGGGTCACAATTTCAGCAAAAATCTGACTTTTGGCAATTCACTCAAAAATGGTGCCAAAGTGTTGCAAATGCTCCCCTGAAAGGTTTGGCAGTCGAAACAGAAGGCTTTTTATCACAGGAGAAGCAATCAACCCTCAACAACTTAACCGGCGGAAAAAGATTTTTTTGAAAAAATCCCTAAGCCCCGGGGTCACAATTTCAGAAAAAATCTGACTTTTGACAATTCACTCAAAAATGGTCGCAAATGGTTGCAAATGCTCCCCTGAAAGATTTGGAGGTCGAAACAGAAGGCTTTTTATCACAGGAGAAGAAATCAACCCTCAACAACATAACCGGCGGAAAAAGATTTTTTTGAAAAAATCCCTAAGCCCCGGGGTCACAATTTCAGCAAAAATCTGACTTTTGGCAATTCACTCAAAAATGGTGCCAAAGGGTTGCAAATGCTCCCCTGAAAGGTTTGGCGGTCGAAACAGAAGGCTTTTTATCACAGGACAAGAAATCAACCCTCAACAACTTAACCGGGGGGAAAAGATTTTTTTGAAAAAATCCCTAAGCCCCGGGGTCACAATTTCAGAAAAAATCTGACTTTTGACAATTCACTCAAAAATGGTGCCAAACGGATGCAAATGCTCCCCTGAAAGGTTTGGAGGTCGAAACAGAAGGCTTTTTATCACAGGAGAAGCAATCAACCCTCAATAACATAACCGGAGGAAAAAGATTTTTTTGAAAAAATCCCTAAGCCCCGGGGTCACAATTTCAGCAAAAATCTGACTTTTGGCAATTCACTCAAAAATGGTGCCAAAGGGTTGCAAATGCTCCCCTGAAAGATTTGGAGGTCGAAACCGAAGGCTTTTTATCACAGCAGAAGAAATCAACCCTCAACAACATAACCGGCGGAAAAACATTTTTTTGAAAAAGTCCCTAAGCCCCGGGGTCACAATTTCAGCAAAAATCTGACTTTTGGCAATTCAATCAAAAATGGTGCCAAACGGTTGCAAATGCTCCCCTGAAAGGTTTGGAGGTCGAAACAGAAGGCTTTTTATCACAGGAGAAGCAATCAACCCTCAACAACTTAACCGGAGGAAAAAGATTTTTTTGAAAAAATCCCTAAGCCCCCGGGGTCACAATTTCAGCAAAAATCTGACTTTTGGCAATTCACTCAAAAATGGTGCCAAAGGGTTGCAAATGCTCCCCTGAAAGGTTTGGCAGTCGAAACAGAAGGCTTTTTATCACAGGAGAAGCAATCAACCCTCAATAACTTAACGGGAGGAAAAACATTTTTTTGAAAAAGTCCCTAAGCCCCGGGGTCACAATTTCAGCAAAAATCTGACTTTTGGCAATTCAGTCAAAAATGATGCCAAAGTGTTGCAAATGCTCCCCTGACAGGTTTGGAGGTCGAAACAGAAGGCTTTTTATCACAGGAGAAGCAATCAACCCTCAATAACTTAACGGGAGGAAAAAGATTTTTTTGAAAAAATCCCTAAGCCCCGGGGTCACAATTTCAGCAAAAATCTGACTTTTGGCAATTCACTCAAAAATGGTGCCAAAGTGTTGCAAATGCTCCCCTGAAAGGTTTGGCAGTCGAAACAGAAGGCTTTTTATCACAGGAGAAGCAATCAACCCTCAACAACTTAACCGGCGGAAAAAGATTTTTTTGAAAAAATCCCTAAGCCCCGGGGTCACAATTTCAGAAAAAATCTGACTTTTGACAATTCACTCAAAAATGGTCGCAAATGGTTGCAAATGCTCCCCTGAAAGATTTGGAGGTCGAAACAGAAGGCTTTTTATCACAGGAGAAGAAATCAACCCTCAACAACATAACCGGCGGAAAAAGATTTTTTTGAAAAAATCCCTAAGCCCCGGTGTCACAATTTCAGCAAAAATCTGACTTTTGGCAATTCACTCAAAAATGGTGCCAAAGGGTTGCAAATGCTCCCCTGAAAGGTTTGGCGGTCGAAACAGAAGGCTTTTTATCACAGGACAAGAAATCAACCCTCAACAACTTAACCGGGGGGAAAAGATTTTTTTGAAAAAATCCCTAAGCCCCGGGGTCACAATTTCAGAAAAAATCTGACTTTTGACAATTCACTCAAAAATGGTGCCAAACGGATGCAAATGCTCCCCTGAAAGGTTTGGAGGTCGAAACAGAAGGCTTTTTATCACAGGAGAAGCAATCAACCCTCAATAACATAACCGGAGGAAAAAGATTTTTTTGAAAAAATCCCTAAGCCCCGGGGTCACAATTTCAGCAAAAATCTGACTTTTGGCAATTCACTCAAAAATGGTGCCAAAGGGTTGCAAATGCTCCCCTGAAAGATTTGGAGGTCGAAACCGAAGGCTTTTTATCACAGCAGAAGAAATCAACCCTCAACAACATAACCGGCGGAAAAACATTTTTTTGAAAAAGTCCCTAAGCCCCGGGGTCACAATTTCAGCAAAAATCTGACTTTTGGCAATTCAATCAAAAATGGTGCCAAACGGTTGCAAATGCTCCCCTGAAAGGTTTGGAGGTCGAAACAGAAGGCTTTTTATCACAGGAGAAGCAATCAACCCTCAACAACTTAACCGGAGGAAAAAGATTTTTTTGAAAAAATCCCTAAGCCCCCGGGGTCACAATTTCAGCAAAAATCTGACTTTTGGCAATTCAATCAAAAATGGTCGCAAATGGTTGCAAATGCTCCCCTGAAAGATTTGGAGGTCGAAACAGAAGGCTTTTTATCACAGGAGAAGAAATCAACCCTCAACAACATAACCGGCGGAAAAAGATTTTTTTGAAAAAATCCCTAAGCCCCGGGGTCACAATATCAGCAAAAATCTGACTTTTGGCAATTCACTCAAAAATGGTGCCAAAGTGTTGCAAATGCTCCCCTGAAAGGTTTCGCCGTCGTAACAGAAGGCTTTTTATCACATGAGAAGCAATCAACCCTCAACAACTTAACCGGCGGAAAAAGATTTTTTTGAAAAAATCCCAAAGCCCCGGGCTCACAATTTCAGCAAAAATCTGACTTTTGGCAATTCACTCAAAAATGGTGCCAAACGGTTGCAAATGCTCCCCTGAAAGGTTTGGCGGTCGAAACAGAAGGCTTTTTATCACAGGACAAGAAATCAACCCTCAACAACTTAACCGGAGGAAAAAGTTTTTTTGAAAAAATCCCTAAGCCCCGGGGTCACAATTTCAGCAAAAATCTGACTTTTGGCAATTCACTCAAAAATGGTCGCAAATGGTTGCAAATGCTCCCCTGAAAGGTTTGGCGATCGAAACAGAAGGCTTTTTATCACAGGAGAAGCAATCAACCCTCAACAACTTAACCGGCGGAAAAAGATTTTTCTGAAAAAATCCCTAAGCCCCGGGGTCACAATTTCAGCAAAAATCTGACTTTTGGCAATTCAATCAAAAATGGTCGCAAATGGTTGCAAATGCTCCCCTGAAAGATTTGGAGGTCGAAACACAAGGCTTTTTATCACAGGAGAAGCAATCAACCCTCAACAACTTAACCGGCGGAAAAAGATTTTTTTGAAAAAATCCCTAAGCCCCGGGGTCACAATTTCAGAAAAAATCTGACTTTTGACAATTCACTCAAAAATGGTGCCAAAGGGTTGCAAATGCTCCCCTGAAAGGTTTGGCGGTCGAAACAGAAGGCTTTTTGTCACAGGAGAAGCAATCAACCCTCAATAACTTAACCGGAGGAAAAAGAATTTTTTGAAAAAATCCCTAAGCCCCGGGGTCACAATTTCAGCAAAAATCTGACTTTTGGCAATTCACTCAAAAATGGTGCCAAACGGTTGCAAATGCTCCCCTGAAAGGTTTGGCGGTCGAAACAGAAGGCTTTTTATCACAGGACAAGAAATCAACCCTCAACAACTTAACCGGGGGGAAAAGATTTTTTTGAAAAAATCCCTAAGCCTCGGGGTCACAATTTCTGCAAAAATCTGACTTTTGACAATTCACTCAAAAATGGTGCCAAAGGGTTGCAAATGCTCCCCTGAAAGGTTTGGCAGTCGAAACAGAAGGCTTTTTATCACAGGACAAGAAATCAACCCTCAACAACTTAACCGGGGGAAAAAGATTTTTTTGAAAAAATCCCTAAGCCCCGGGGTCACAATTTCAGAAAAAATCTGACTTTTGGCAATTCACTCAAAAATGGTGCCAAACGGTTGCAAATGCTCCCCTGAAAGGTTTGGCGGTCGAAACAGAAGGCTTTTTATCACAGGACAAGAAATCAACCCTCAACAACTTAACCGGGGGGAAAAGATTTTTTTGAAAAAATCCCTAAGCCTCGGGGTCACAATTTCTGCAAAAATCTGACTTTTGACAATTCACTCAAAAATGGTGCCAAAGGGTTGCAAATGCTCCCCTGAAAGGTTTGGCGGTCGAAACAGAAGGCTTTTTATCACAGGACAAGAAATCAACCCTCAACAACTTAACCGGGGGGAAAAGATTTTTTTTAAAAAAATCCCTAAGTCCCGGGGTCACAATTTCAGAAAAAATCTGACTTTTGGCAATTCACTCAAAAATGGTGCCAAACGGTTGCAAATGCTCCCCTGAAAGGTTTGGCGGTCGAAACAGAAGGCTTTTTATCACAGGATAAGCAATCAACCCTCAACAACTTAACCGGTGGAAAAAGATTTTTTTGAAAAAATCCCTAAGCCCCGGGGTCACAATTTCAGCAAAAATCTGACTTTTGGCAATTCACTCAAAAATGGTGCCAAAGTGTTGCAAATGCTCCCCTGAAAGGTTTGGCAGTCGAAACAGAAGGCTTTTTATCACAGGAGAAGCAATCAACCCTCAATAACTTAACGGGAGGAAAAACATTTTTTTGAAAAAGTCCCTAAGCCCCGGGGTCACAATTTCAGCAAAAATCTGACTTTTGGCAATTCAGTCAAAAATGATGCCAAAGTGTTGCAAATGCTCCCCTGACAGGTTTGGAGGTCGAAACAGAAGGCTTTTTATCACAGGAGAAGCAATCAACCCTCAACAACTTAACCGGAGGAAAAAGATTTTTTTGAAAAAATCCCTAAGCCCCGGGGTCACAATTTCAGCAAAAATCTGACTTTTGGCAATTCACTCAAAAATGGTGCCAAAGTGTTGCAAATGCTCCCCTGAAAGGTTTGGCAGTCGAAACAGAAGGCTTTTTATCACAGGAGAAGCAATCAACCCTCAACAACTTAACCGGAGGAAAAAGATTTTTTTGAAAAAATCCCTAAGCCCCGGGGTCACAATTTCAGCAAAAATCTGACTTTTGGCAATTCAATCAAAAATGGTCGCAAATGGTTGCAAATGCTCCCCTGAAAGATTTGGAGGTCGAAACAGAAGGCTTTTTATCACAGGAGAAGCAATCAACCCTCAATAACTTAACCGGAGGAAAAAGATTTTTTTGAAAAAATCCCTAAGCCCCGGGGTCACAATTTCAGAAAAAATCTGACTTTTGCCAATTCACTCAAAAATGGTGCCAAAGGGTTGCAAATGCTCCTCTGAAAGGTTTGGCGGTCGAAACAGAAGGCTTTTTATCACAGGACAAGAAATCAACCCTCAATAACTTAACCGGCGGAAAAAGATTTTTTTGAAATAATCCCTAAGCCCCGGGGTCACAATTTCAGAAAAAATCTGACTTTTGACAATTCACTCAAAAATGGTGCCAAAGTGTTGCAAATGCTCCCCTGAAAGGTTTGGCGGTCGAAACAGAAGGCTTTTTGTCACAGGAGAAGCAATCAACCCTCAATAACTTAACCGGAGGAAAAAGAATTTTTTGAAAAAATCCCTAAACCCCGGGGTCACAATTTCAGCAAAAATCTGACTTTTGGCAATTCACTCAAAAATGGTGCCAAACGGTTGCAAATGCTCCCCTGAAAGGTTTGGCGGTCGAAACAGAAGGCTTTTTATCACAGGACAAGAAATCAACCCTCAACAACTTAACCGGGGGAAAAAGATTTTTTTGAAAAAATCCCTAAGTCCCGGGGTCACAATTTCTGCAAAAATCTGACTTTTGACAATTCACTCAAAAATGGTGCGAAACGGTTGCAAATGCTCCCCTGAAAGGTTTGGCGGTCGAAACAGAAGGCTTTTTATCACAGGAGAAGCAATCAACCCTCAACAACTTAACCGGTGGAAAAAGATTTTTTTGAAAAAATCCCTAAGCCCCGGGGTCACAATTTCAGCAAAAATCTGACTTTTGGCAATTCACTCAAAAATGGTGCCAAAGGGTTGCAAATGCTCCCCTGAAAGGTTTGGCAGTCGAAACAGAAGGCTTTTTATCACAGGACAAGAAATCAACCCTCAATAACTTAACCGGCGGAAAAAGATTTTTTTGAAAAAATCCCTAAGCCCCGGGGTCACAATTTCAGAAAAAATCTGACTTTTGACAATTCACTCAAAAATGGTGCCAAAGGGTTGCAAATGCTCCCCTGAAAGGTTTGGCGGTCGAAACAGAAGGCTTTTTGTCACAGGAGAAGCAATCAACCCTCAATAACTTAACCGGAGGAAAAAGAATTTTTTGAAAAAATCCCTAAACCCCGGGGTCACAATTTCAGCAAAAATCTGACTTTTGGCAATTCACTCAAAAATGGTGCCAAACGGTTGCAAATGCTCCCCTGAAAGGTTTGGCGGTCGAAACAGAAGGCTTTTTATCACAGGAGAAGAAATCAACCCTCAACAACTTAACCGGGGGGAAAAGATTTTTTTGAAAAAATCCCTAAGCCTCGGGGTCACAATTTCTGCAAAAATCTGACTTTTGACAATTCACTCAAAAATGGTGCCAAAGGGTTGCAAATGCTCCCCTGAAAGGTTTGGCGGTCGAAACAGAAGGCTTTTTATCACAGGACAAGAAATCAACCCTCAACAACTTAACCGGGGGAAAAAGATTTTTTTGAAAAAATCCCTAAGTCCCGGGGTCACAATTTCTGCAAAAATCTGACTTTTGACAATTCACTCAAAAATGGTGCCAAACGGTTGCAAATGCTCCCCTGAAAGGTTTGGCGGTCGAAACAGAAGGCTTTTTATCACAGGAGAAGCAATCAACCCTCAACAACTTAACCGGTGGAAAAAGATTTTTTTGAAAAAATCCCTAAGCCCCGGGGTCACAATTTCAGCAAAAATCTGACTTTTGGCAATTCACTCAAAAATGGTGCCAAAGGGTTGCAAATGCTCCCCTGAAAGGTTTGGCAGTCGAAACAGAAGGCTTTTTATCACAGGAAAAGCAATCAAGCCTCAATAACTTAACGGGAGGAAAAACATTTTTTTGAAAAAGTCCCTAAGCCCCGGGGTCACAATTTCAGCAAAAATCTGACTTTTGGCAATTCAGTCAAAAATGATGCCAAAGTGTTGCAAATGCTCCCCTGACAGGTTTGGAGGTCGAAACAGAAGGCTTTTTATCACAGGAGAAGAAATCAACCCTCAACAACATAACCGGAGGAAAAAGATTTTTTTGAAAAAATCCCTAAGCCCCCGGGGTCACAATTTCAGCAAAAATCTGACTTTTGGCAATTCAATCAAAAATGGTCGCAAATGGTTGCAAATGCTCCCCTGAAAGATTTGGAGGTCGAAACAGAAGGCTTTTTATCACAGGAGAAGCAATCAACCCTCAATAACTTAACCGGAGGAAAAAGATTTTTTTGAAAAAATCCCTAAGCCCCGGGGTCACAATTTCAGAAAAAATCTGACTTTTGACAATTCACTCAAAAATGGTGCCAAAGGGTTGCAAATGCTCCCCTGAAAGGTTTGGCGGTCGAAACAGAAGGCTTTTTGTCACAGGAGAAGCAATCAACCCTCAATAACTTAACCGGAGGAAAAAGAATTTTTTGAAAAAATCCCTAAACCCCGGGGTCACAATTTCAGCAAAAATCTGACTTTTGGCAATTCACTCAAAAATGGTGCCAAACGGTTGCAAATGCTCCCCTGAAAGGTTTGGCGGTCGAAACAGAAGGCTTTTTATCACAGGACAAGAAATCAACCCTCAACAACTTAACCGGGGGGAAAAGATTTTTTTGAAAAAATCCCTAAGCCTCGGGGTCACAATTTCTGCAAAAATCTGACTTTTGACAATTCACTCAAAAATGGTGCCAAAGGGTTGCAAATGCTCCCCTGAAAGGTTTGGCGGTCGAAACAGAAGGCTTTTTATCACAGGACAAGAAATCAACCCTCAACAACTTAACCGGGGGAAAAAGATTTTTTTGAAAAAATCCCTAAGCCCCGGGGTCACAATTTTAGAAAAAATCTGACTTTTGGCAATTCACTCAATAATGGTGCCAAAGGGTTGCAAATGCTCCCCTGAAAGGTTTGGCGGTCGAAACAGAAGGCTTTTTATCACAGGAGAAGCAATCAACCCTCAATAACTTAACAGGAGGAAAAAGATTTTTTTGAAAAAATGCCTAAGCCCCGGGGTCACAATTTCAGAAAAAATCTGACTTTTGGCAATTCACTCAAAAATGGTGCCAAACGGTTGCAAATGCTCCCCTGAAAGGTTTGGCGGTCGAAACAGAAGGCTTTTTATCACAGGACAAGAAATCAACCCTCAACAACTTAACCGGGGGGAAAAGATTTTTTTGAAAAAATCCCTAAGCCTCGGGGTCACAATTTCTGCAAAAATCTGACTTTTGACAATTCACTCAAAAATGGTGCCAAAGGGTTGCAAATGCTCCCCTGAAAGGTTTGGCGGTCGAAACAGAAGGCTTTTTATCAGAGGACAAGAAATCAACCCTCAACAACTTAACCGGGGGAAAAAGATTTTTTTGAAAAAATCCCTAAGTCCCGGGGTCACAATTTCAGAAAAAATCTGACTTTTGACAATTCACTCAAAAATGGTGCCAAACGGTTGCAAATGCTCCCCTGAAAGGTTTGGCGGTCGAAACAGAAGGCTTTTTATCACAGGAGAAGCAATCAACCCTCAACAACTTAACTGGTGGAAAAAGATTTTTTTGAAAAAATCCCTAAGCCCCGGGGTCACAATTTCAGCAAAAATCTGACTTTTGGCAATTCACTCAAAAATGGTGCCAAAGGGTTGCAAATGCTGCATTGAAAGGTTTGGCAGTCGAAACAGAAGGCTTTTTATCACAGGAGAAGCAATCAACCCTCAATAACTTAACGGGAGGAAAAACATTTTTTTGAAAAAGTCCCTAAGCCCCGGGGTCACAATTTCAGCAAAAATCTGACTTTTGGCAATTCAGTCAAAAATGATGCCAAAGTGTTGCAAATGCTCCCCTGACAGGATTGGAGGTCGAAACAGAAGGCTTTTTATCACAGGAGAAGCAATCAACCCTCAACAACTTAACCGGAGGAAAAAGATTTTTTTGAAAAAATCCCTAAGCCCCGGGGTCACAATTTCAGCAAAAATCTGACTTTTGGCAATTCACTCAAAAATGGTGCCAAAGTGTTGCAAATGCTCCCCTGAAAGGTTTGGCGGTCGAAACAGAAGGCTTTTTATCACAGGAGAAGCAATCAACCCTCAATAACTTAACCGGCGGAAAAAGATTTTTTTGAAAAAATCCCTAAGCCCCGGGGTCACAATTTCAGAAAAAATCTGACTTTTGAAAATTCACTCAAAAATGGTGCCAAACGGTTGCAAATGCTCCCCTGAAAGGTTTAGAGGTCGAAACAGAAGGCTTCTTATCACAGGAGAAGCAATCAACCCTCAACAACTTAACCGGTGGAAAAAGATTTTTTTGAAAAAATCCCTAAGCCCCGGGGTCACAATTTCAGCAAAAGTCTGACTTTTGGCAATTCAATCAATAATGGTGCCAAAGGGTTGCAACTGCTCCCCTGAAAGGTTTGGCGGTCGAAACAGAAGGCTTTTTATCACAGGACAAGAAATCAACCCTCAACAACTTAACCGGGGGGAAAAGATTTTTTTGAAAAAATCCCTAAGCCTCGGGGTCACAATTTCTGCAAAAATCTGACTTTTGACAATTCACTCAAAAATGGTGCCAAAGGGTTGCAAATGCTCCCCTGAAAGATTTGGAGGTCGAAACAGAAGGCTTTTTATCACAGGAGAAGCAATCAACCCTCAATAACTTAACCGGAGGAAAAAGATTTTTTTGAAAAAATCCCTAAGCCCCGGGGTCACAATTTCAGAAAAAATCTGACTTTTGACAATTCACTCAAAAATGGTGCCAAACGGTTGCAAATGCTCCCCTGAAAGGTTTGGCGGTCGAAAGAGAAGGCTTTTTATCACAGGACAAGAAATCAACCCTCAACAACTTAACCGGGGGAAAAAGATTTTTTTGAAAAAATCCCTAAGTCCCGGGGTCACAATTTCAGAAAAAATCTGACTTTTGACAATTCACTCAAAAATGGTGCCAAACGGTTGCAAATGCTCCCCTGAAAGGTTTGGCGGTCGAAACAGAAGGCTTTTTATCACAGGAGAAGCAATCAACCCTCAACAACTTAACCGGTGGAAAAAGATTTTTTTGAAAAAATCCCTAAGCCCTGGGGTCACAATTTCAGAAAAAATCTGACTTTTGGCAATTCACTCAAAAATGGTGCCAAACGGTTGCAAATGCTCCCCTGAAAGGTTTGGCGGTCGAAACAGAAGGCTTTTTATCACAGGAGATAAAAAGTTGGTTTACAACTTTAAAATGCAAGGTAAAAAACACAAAATACACAATAAAAACAAGAACAAGAACAAACCAATAAGCCTCCTCCCTCAACCTCTCCTTTGGCTTGTCCTTCACTCATGACTTCTCTCTTGTTCCTTGATCTTAACTTCCCCACTTTTGCAAACCTTCCAGTTGTCCCTAATTTTCCCGGGACAGTCCCAGATTTATTGAAGCTGTCCTGGTTTCTGATGTTATCCTGCTTTTCCTTAGGACGTCCCTATGTTCATGGGAGAATGTTGGATGGTATGGAGTTATACATAGAATAGAATGATAGAATGATCTCGATACGAATCCAAGGCAGACCTTTTAACATCACAGTAATCCAAGTTTATGCACCAACTACTGGTGCTGAAGAAACTGAAATTGACCAATTCTATGAAGACTAACAACACCTTATAGAAGTGACACCAAAGAAGGATGTTCTTCTCATTATAGGGGATTGGAATGCTAAAGTAGGGAGGCAAGAGATAAAAGGAACAACTGGCAAGTTGGGCCTTGGAGATCAAAACGAAGCAGGGCAAAGGCTAATAGAGTTCTGTCAAGAGAACAAGCTGGTCATCACAAATACGCTTTTCCAACAACACAAGAGACGACTCTACACATGGACATCACCAGATGGGCAGCATCGAAATCAGATTGATTATATTCTCTGCAGCCAAAGATGGAGAGGCTCTATACAGTCAGCAAAAACAAGACCTGGAGCTGACTGTGGCTCAGATCACCAGCTTCTTATAGCCAAATTCAAACTTAAACTGAAGCAATTCAATCAAAAATGGTCGCAAATGGTTGCAAATGCTCCCCTGAAAGATTTGGAGGTCGAAACAGAAGGCTTTTTATCACAGGAGAAGAAATCAACCCTCAACAACATAACCGGCGGAAAAAGATTTTTTTGAAAAAATCCCTAAGCCCCGGGGTCACAATTTCAGCAAAAATCTGACTTTTGGCAATTCAATCAAAAGTGGTCGCAAATGGTTGCAAATGCTCCCCTGAAAGATTTGGAGGTCGAAACAGAAGGCTTTTTATCACAGGAGAAGCAATCAACCCTCAACAACTTAACCGGCGGAAAAAGATTTTTTTGAAAAAATCCCTAAGCCCCGGGGTCACAATTTCAGAAAAAATCTGACTTTTGGCAATTCACTCAAAAATGGTGCCAAAGGGTTGCAAATGCTCCCCTGAAAGGTTTGGCGGTCCAAACAGAAGGCTTTTTATCACAGGAGAAGCAATCAAACCCTCAATAACTTAACCGGAGGAAAAAGATTTTTTTGAAAAAAACCCTAAGCCCCGGGGTCGCAATTTCAGCAAAAATCTGACTTTTGGCAATTCAATCAAAAGTGGTTGCAAATGGTTGCAAATGCTCCCCTGTAAGATTTGGAGGTCGAAACAGAAGGCTTTTTATCACAGGAGAAGCAATCAACCCTCAAAAACTTAACCGGAGGAAAAAGATTTTTTTGAAAAAATCCCTAAGCCCCGGGTTCACAATTTCAGTAAAAATCTGACTTTTGGCAATTCAATCAAAAATGGTCGCAAATGGTTGCAAATGCTCCCCTGAAGGATTTGGAGGTCGAAACAGAAGGCTTTTTATCAGAGGACAAGAAATCAACCCTCAACAACTTAACCGGAGGAAAAAGATTTTTTTGAAAAAATCCCTAAGCCCCGGGGTCACAATTTCAGCAAAAACCTGACTTTTGGCAATTCACTCAAAAATGGTGCCAAACGGTTGCAAATGCTCCCCTGAAAGGTTTGGCGGTCGAAACAGAAGGCTTTTTATCACAGGACAAGAAATCAACCCTCAACAACTTAACCGGGGGGAAAAGATTTTTTTGAAAAAATCCCTAATCCCCGGGGTCAGAATTTCAGAAAAAATCTGACTTTTGGCAATTCACTCAAAAATGGTGCCAAACGGTTGCAAATGCTCCCCTGAAAGGTTTGGCGGTCGAAACAGAAGGCTTTTTATCACAGGACAAGAAATCAACCCTCAACAACTTAACCGGGGGAAAAAGATTTTTTTGAAAAAATCCCTAAGCCCCGGGGTCACAATTTCAGTAAAAATCTGACTTTTGGCAATTCAATCAAAAATGGTCGCAAATGGTTGCAAATGCTCCCCTGAAAGGTTTGGCGGTCGAAACAGAAGGCTTTTTGTCACAGGAGAAGCAATCAACCCTCAATAACTTAACCGGAGGAAAAAGAATTTTTTGAAAAAATCCCTAAGCCCCGGGGTCTCAATTTCAGCAAAAATCTGACTTTTGGCAATTCACTCAAACATGGTGCCAAACGGTTGCAAATGCTCCCCTGAAAGGTTTGGCGGTCGAAACAGAAGGCTTTTTATCACAGGACTAGAAATCAACCCTCAGCAACTTAACCGAGGGAAAAAGATTTTTTTGAAAAAATCCCTAAGTCCCGGGGTCACAATTTCAGAAAAAATCTGACTTTTGACAATTCACTCAAAAATGGTGCCAAACGGTTGCAAATGCTCCCCTGAAAGGTTTGGCGGTCGAAACAGAAGGCTTTTTATCACAGGAGAAGCAATCAACCCTCAACAACTTAACCGGTGGAAAAAGATTTTTTTGAAAAAATCCCTAAGCCCTGGGGTCACAATTTCAGCAAAAGTCTGACTTTTGGCAATTCAATCAAAAATGGTCGCAAATGGTTGCAAATGCTCCCCTGAAAGATTTGGAGGTCGAAACAGAAGGCTTTTTATCACAGGAGAAGCAATCAACCCTCAACAACTTAACCGGCGGAAAAAGATTTTTTTGAAAAAATGCCTAAGCCCCGGGGTCACAATTTCAGCAAAAATCTGACTTTTGGCAATTCACTCAAAAATGGTGCCAAACGGTTGCAAATGCTCCCCTGAAAGGTTTGGCGGTCGAAACAGAAGGCTTTTTATCACAGGAGATAAAAAGTTGGTTTACAACTTTAAAATGCAAGGTAAAAAACACAAAATACACAATAAAAACAAGAACAAGAACAAACCAATAAGCCTCCTCCCTCAACCTCTCCTTTAGCTTGTCCTTCACTCATGACTTCTCTCTTGTTCCTTGATCTTAACTTCCCCACTTTTGCAAACCTTCCAGTTGTCCCTAATTTTCCCGGGACAGTCCCAGATTTATTGAAGCTGTCCTGGTTTCTGATGTTATCCTGCTTTTCCTTAGGACGTCCCTATGTTCATGGGAGAATGTTGGATGGTATGGAGTTATACATAGAATAGAATAATAGAATGATCTCGATACGAATCCAAAGCAGACCTTTTAACATCACAGTAATCCAAGTTTATGCACCAACTACTGGTGCTGAAGAAACTGAAATTGACCAATTCTATGAAGCCTAACAACACCTTATAGAAGTGACACCAAAGAAGGATGTTCTTCTCATTATAGGGGATTGGAATGCTAAAGTAGGGAGGCAAGAGATAAAAGGAACAACTGGCAAGTTGGGCCTTGGAGATCAAAACGAAGCAGGGCAAAGGCTAATAGAGTTCTGTCAAGAGAACAAGCTGGTCATCACAAACACGCTTTTCCAACAACACAAGAGACGACTCTACACATGGACATCACCAGATGGGCAGCATCGAAATCAGATTGATTATATTCTCTGCAGCCAAAGATGGAGAGGCTCTATACAGTCAGCAAAAACAAGACCTGGAGCTGACTGTGGCTCAGATCATCAGCTTCTTATAGCCAAATTCAAACTTAAACTGAAGCAATTCAATCAAAAATGGTCGCAAATGGTTGCAAATGCTCCCCTGAAAGATTTGGAGGTCGAAACAGAAGGCTTTTTATCACAGGAGAATAAATCAACCCTCAACAACATAACCGGCGGAAAAAGATTTTTTTGAAAAAATCCCCCGGGGTCACAATTTCAGCAAAAATCTGACTTTTGGCAATTCAATCAAAAATGGTGCCAAAGTGTTGCAAATGCTCCCCTGAAAGATTTGGCGGTCGAAACAGAAGGTTTTTTATCACAGGAGAAGCAATCAACCCTCAACAACTTAACCGGCGGAAAAAGATTTTTTTGAAAAAATCCCTAAGCCCCGGGGTCACAATTTCAGCAAAAATCTGACGTTTGGCAATTCAATCAAAAATGGTCGCAAATGTTTGCAAATGGTCCCCTGAAAGATTTGGAGGTCGAAACAGAAGGCTTTTTATCACAGGAGAAGAAATCAACCCTCAACAACATAACCGGCGGAAAAAGATTTTTTTGAAAAAATCCCTAAGCCCCGGGGTCACAATTTCAGAAAAAATCTGACTTTTGGCAATTCACTCTAAAATGGTGCCAAAGGGTTGCAAATGCTCCCCTGAAAGGTTTGGCGGTCGAAACAGAAGGCTTTTTATCACAGGACAAGAAATCAACCCTCAACAACTTAACCGGGGGAAAATTTTTTTTTGAAAAAATCCCTAAGCCCCGGGGTCACAATTTCAGAAAAAATCTGACTTTTGACAATTCACTCAAAAATGGTCGCAAATGGTTGCAAATGCTCCCCTGAAAGATTTGGAGGTCGAAACAGAAGGCTTTTTATCACAGGAGAAGAAATCAACCCTCAACAACATAACCGGCGGAAAAAGATTTTTTTGAAAAAATCCCTAAGCCCCGGGGTCACAATTTCAGAAAAAATCTGACTTTTGACAATTCACTCAAAAATGGTCGCAAATGGTTGCAAATGCTCCCCTGAAAGATTTGGAGGTCGAAACAGAAGGCTTTTTATCACAGGAGAAGAAATCAACCCTCAACAACATAACCGGCGGAAAAAGATTTTTTTGAAAAAATCCCTAAGCCCCGGGGTCACAATTTCAGCAAAAATCTGACTTTTGGCAATTCAATCAAAAGTGGTCGCAAATGGTTGCAAATGCTCCCCTGAAAGATTTGGAGGTCGAAACAGAAGGCTTTTTATCACAGGAGAAGCAATCAACCCTCAAAAACTTAACCGGAGGAAAAAGATTTTTTTGAAAAAATCCCTAAGCCCCGGGGTCACAATTTCAGCAAAAATCTGACTTTTGGCAATTCAATCAAAAATGGTCGCAAATGGTTGCAAATGCTCCCCTGAAAGGTTTGGAGGTCGAAACAGAAGGCTTTTTATCACAGGAGAAGCAATCAACCCTCAACAACTTAACCGGCGGAAAAAGATTTTTTTGAAAAAATGCCTAAGCCCCGGGGTCACAATTTCAGCAAAAATCTGACTTTTGGCAATTCACTCAAAAATGGTGCCAAACGGTTGCAAATGCTCCCCTGAAAGGTTTGGCGGTCGAAACAGAAGGCTTTTTATCACAGGAGATAAAAAGTTGGTTTACAACTTTAAAATGCAAGGTAAAAAACACAAAATACACAATAAAAGCAAGAACAAGAACAAACCAATAAGCCTCCTCCCTCAACCTCTCCTTTAGCTTGTCCTTCACTCATGACTTCTCTCTTGTTCCTTGATCTTAACTTCCCCACTTTTGCAAACCTTCCAGTTGTCCCTAATTTTCCCGGGACAGTCCCAGATTTATTGAAGCTGTCCTGGTTTCTGATGTTATCCTGCTTTTCCTTAGGACGTCCCTATGTTCATGGGAGAATGTTGGATGGTATGGAGTTATACATAGAATAGAATGATAGAATGATCTCGATACGAATCCAAAGCAGACCTTTTAACATCACAGTAATCCAAGTTTATGCACCAACTACTGGTGCTGAAGAAACTGAAATTGACCAATTCTATGAAGCCTAACAACACCTTATAGAAGTGACACCAAAGAAGGATGTTCTTCTCATTATAGGGGATTGGAATGCTAAAGTAGGGAGGCAAGAGATAAAAGGAACAACTGGCAAGTTGGGCCTTGGAGATCAAAACGAAGCAGGGCAAAGGCTAATAGAGTTCTGTCAAGAGAACAAGCTGGTCATCACAAACACGCTTTTCCAACAACACAAGAGACGACTCTACACATGGACATCACCAGATGGGCAGCATCGAAATCAGATTGATTATATTCTCTGCAGCCAAAAATGGAGAGGCTCTATACAGTCAGCAAAAACAAGACCTGGAGCTGACTGTGGCTCAGATCATCAGCTTCTTATAGCCAAATTCAAACTTAAACTGAAGCAATTCAATCAAAAATGGTCGCAAATGGTTGCAAATGCTCCCCTGAAAGATTTGGAGGTCGAAACAGAAGGCTTTTTATCACAGGAGAATAAATCAACCCTCAACAACATAACCGGCGGAAAAAGATTTTTTTGAAAAAATCCCCCGGGGTCACAATTTCAGCAAAAATCTGACTTTTGGCAATTCAATCAAAAGTGGTGCCAAAGTGTTGCAAATGCTCCCCTGAAAGATTTGGCGGTCGAAACAGAAGGTTTTTTATCACAGGAGAAGCAATCAACCCTCAACAACTTAACCGGCGGAAAAAGATTTTTTTGAAAAAATCCCTAAGCCCCGGGGTCACAATTTCAGCAAAAATCTGACGTTTGGCAATTCAATCAAAAATGGTCGCAAATGTTTGCAAATGGTCCCCTGAAAGATTTGGAGGTCGAAACAGAAGGCTTTTTATCACAGGAGAAGAAATCAACCCTCAACAACATAACCGGAGGAAAAAGATTTTTTTGAAAAAATCCCTAAGCCCCGGGGTCACAATTTCAGAAAAAATCTGACTTTTGACAATTCACTCAAAAATGGTGCCAAAGGGTTGCAAATGCTCCCCTGAAAGGTTTGGCGGTCGAAACAGAAGGCTTTTTATCACAGGACAAGAAATCAACCCTCAACAACTAAACGGGGGGAAATTTTTTTTTGAAAAAATCCCTAAGCCCCGGGGTCACAATTTCAGAAAAAATCTGACTTTTGACAATTCACTCAAAAATGGTCGCAAATGGTTGCAAATGCTCCCCTGAAAGATTTGGAGGTCGAAACAGAAGGCTTTTTATCACAGGAGAAGAAATCAACCCTCAACAACATAACCGGCGGAAAAAGATTTTTTTGAAAAAATCCCTAAGCCCCGGGGTCACAATTTCAGCAAAAATCTGACTTTTGGCAATTCAATCAAAAGTGGTCGCAAATGGTTGCAAATGCTCCCCTGAAAGATTTCGAGGTCGAAACAGAAGGCTTTTTATCACAGGAGAAGCAATCAACCCTCAAAAACTTAACCGGAGGAAAAAGATTTTTTTGAAAAAATCCCTAAGCCCCGGGGTCACAATTTCAGCAAAAATCTGACTTTTGGCAATTCAATCAAAAATGGTCGCAAATGGTTGCAAATGCTCCCCTGAAAGATTTGGAGGTCGAAACAGAAGGCTTTTTATCACAGGAGAAGCAATCAACCCTCAATAACTTAACCGGAGGAAAAAGATTTTTTTGAAAAAATCCCTAAACCCCGGGGTCACAATTTCAGAAAAAATCTGACTTTTGCCAATTCACTCAAAAATGGTGCCAAAGATTTGCAAATGCTCCTCTGAAAGGTTTGGCGGTCGAAACAGAAGGCTTTTTATCACAGGACAAGAAATCAACCCTCAATAACTTAACCGGCGGAAAAAGATTTTTTTGAAAAAATCCCTAAGCCCCGGGGTCACAATTTCAGAAAAAATCTGACTTTTGACAATTCACTCAAAAATGGTGCCAAAGGGTTGCAAATGCTCCCCTGAAAGGTTTGGCGGTCGAAACAGAAGGCTTTTTGTCACAGGAGAAGCAATCAACCCTCAATAACTTAACCGGAGGAAAAAGATTTTTTTGAAAAAATCCCTAAGCCCCGGGGTCACAATTTCAGCAAAAATCTGACTTTTGGCAATTCACTCAAAAATGGTGCCAAACGGTTGCAAATGCTCCCCTGAAAGGTTTGGCGGTCGAAACAGAAGGCTTTTTATCACAGGACAAGAAATCAACCCTCAACAACTTAACCGGGGGGAAAAGATTTTTTTGAAAAAATCCCTAAGCCTCGGGGTCACAATTTCTGCAAAAATCTGACTTTTGACAATTCACTCAAAAATGGTGCCAAAGGGTTGCAAATGCTCCCCTGAAAGGTTTGGCGGTCGAAACAGAAGGCTTTTTATCACAGGACAAGAAATCAACCCTCAACAACTTAACCGGGGGAAAAAGATTTTTTTGAAAAAATCCCTAAGTCCCGGGGTCACAATTTCTGCAAAAATCTGACTTTTGACAATTCACTCAAAAATGGTGCCAAACGGTTGCAAATGCTCCCCTGAAAGGTTTGGCGGTCGAAACAGAAGGCTTTTTATCACAGGAGAAGCAATCAACCCTCAACAACTTAACCGGTGGAAAAAGATTTTTTTGAAAAAATCCCTAAGCCCCGGGGTCACAATTTCAGCAAAAATCTGACTTTTGGCAATTCACTCAAAAATGGTGCCAAAGGGTTGCAAATGCTCCCCTGAAAGGTTTGGCAGTCGAAACAGAAGGCTTTTTATCACAGGAGAAGCAATCAACCCTCAATAACTTAACGGGAGGAAAAACATTTTTTTGAAAAAGTCCCTAAGCCCCGGGGTCACAATTTCAGAAAAAATCTGGCTTTTGACAATTCACTCAAAAATGGTGCCAAAGGGTTGCAAATGCTCCCCTGAAAGGTTTGGCGGTCGAAACAGAAGGCTTTTTGTCACAGGAGAAGCAATCAACCCTCAATAACTTAACCGGAGGAAAAAGAATTTTTTGAAAAAATCCCTAAACCCCGGGGTCACAATTTCAGCAAAAATCTGACTTTTGGCAATTCACTCAAAAATGGTGCCAAACGGTTGCAAATGCTCCCCTGAAAGGTTTGGCGGTCGAAACAGAAGGCTTTTTATCACAGGACAAGAAATCAACCCTCAACAACTTAACCGGGGGGAAAAGATTTTTTTGAAAAAATCCCTAAGCCTCGGGGTCACAATTTCTGCAAAAATCTGACTTTTGACAATTCACTCAAAAATGGTGCCAAAGGGTTGCAAATGCTCCCCTGAAAGGTTTGGCGGTCGAAACAGAAGGCTTTTTATCACAGGAGAAGAAATCAACCCTCAACAACTTAACCGGGGGAAAAAGATTTTTTTGAAAAAATCCCTAAGCCCCGGGGTCACAATTTTAGAAAAAATCTGACTTTTGGCAATTCACTCAATAATGGTGCCAAAGGGTTGCAAATGCTCCCCTGAAAGGTTTGGCGGTCGAAACAGAAGGCTTTTTATCACAGGAGAAGCAATCAACCCTCAATAACTTAACAGGAGGAAAAAGATTTTTTTGAAAAAATGCCTAAGCCCCGGGGTCACAATTTCAGCAAAAATCTGACTTTTGGCAATTCACTCAAAAATGGTGCCAAAGGGTTGCAAATGCTCCCCTGAAAGGTTTGGCAGTCGAAACAGAAGGCTTTTTATCACAGGAGAAGCAATCAACCCTCAATAACTTAACGGGAGGAAAAACATTTTTTTGAAAAAGTCCCTAAGCCCCGGGGTCACAATTTCAGCAAAAATCTGACTTTTGGCAATTCAGTCAAAAATGATGCCAAAGTGTTGCAAATGCTCCCCTGACAGGTTTGGAGGTCGAAACAGAAGGCTTTTTATCACAGGAGAAGCAATCAACCCTCAATAACTTAACGGGAGGAAAAAGATTTTTTTGAAAAAATCCCTAAGCCCCGGGGTCACAATTTCAGCAAAAATCTGACTTTTGGCAATTCACTCAAAAATGGTGCCAAAGTGTTGCAAATGCTCCCCTGAAAGGTTTGGCAGTCGAAACAGAAGGCTTTTTATCACAGGAGAAGCAATCAACCCTCAACAACTTAACCGGCGGAAAAAGATTTTTTTGAAAAAATCCCTAAGCCCCGGGGTCACAATTTCAGAAAAAATCTGACTTTTGGCAATTCAATCAAAAATGGTCGCAAATGGTTGCAAATGCTCCCCTGAAAGATTTGGAGGTCGAAACAGAAGGCTTTTTATCACAGGAGAAGAAATCAACCCTCAACAACATAACCGGCGGAAAAAGATTTTTTTGAAAAAATCCCTAAGCCCCGGGGTCACAATTTCAGCAAAAATCTGACTTTTGGCAATTCACTCAAAAATGGTGCCAAAGGGTTGCAAATGCTCCCCTGAAAGGTTTGGCGGTCGAAACAGAAGGCTTTTTATCACAGGACAAGAAATCAACCCTCAACAACATAACCGGCGGAAAAAGATTTTTTTGAAAAAATCCCTAAGCCCCGGGCTCACAATTTCAGAAAAAATCTGACTTTTGGCAATTCACTCAAAAATGGTCGCAAATGGCTGCAAATGCTCCCCTGAAAGATTTGGAGGTCGAAACAGAAGGCTTTTTATCACAGGAGAAGCAATCAACCCTCAATAACTTAACCGGAGGAAAAAGATTTTTTTGAAAAAATCCCTAAGCCCCGGGGTCAAAATTTCAGAAAAAATCTGACTTTTGCCAATTCACTCAAAAATGGTGCCAAAGGGTTGCAAATGCTCCCCTGAAAGGTTTGGCGGTCGAAACAGAAGGCTTTTTATCACAGGAGAAGCAATCAACCCTCAATAACTTAACCGGCGGAAAAAGATTTTTTTGAAAAAATCCCTAAGCCCCGGGGTCACAATTTCAGCAAAAGTCTGACTTTTGGCAATTCAATCAATAATGGTGCCAAAGGGTTGCAACTGCTCCCCTGAAAGGTTTGGCGGTCGAAACAGAAGGCTTTTTATCACAGGACAAGAAATCAACCCTCAACAACTTAACCGGGGGGAAAAGATTTTTTTGAAAAAATCCCTAAGCCTCGGGGTCACAATTTCTGCAAAAATCTGACTTTTGACAATTCACTCAAAAATGGTGCCAAAGGGTTGCAAATGCTCCCCTGAAAGATTTGGAGGTCGAAACAGAAGGCTTTTTATCACAGGAGAAGCAATCAACCCTCAACAACTTAACCGGAGGAAAAAGATTTTTTTGTAAAAATCCCTAAGCCCCGGGGTCACAATTTCAGAAAAAATCTGACTTTTGGCAATTCACTCTAAAATGGTGCCAAACGGTTGCAAATGCTCCCCTGAAAGGTTTGGCGGTCGAAAGAGAAGGCTTTTTATCACAGGACAAGAAATCAACCCTCAACAACTTAACCGGGGGAAAAATATTTTTTTGAAAAAATCCCTAAGTCCCGGGGTCACAATTTCAGAAAAAATCTGACTTTTGACAATTCACTCAAAAATGGTGCCAAACGGTTGCAAATGCTCCCCTGAAAGGTTTGGCGGTCGAAACAGAAGGCTTTTTATCACAGGAGAAGCAATCAACCCTCAACAACTTAACCGGTGGAAAAAGATTTTTTTGAAAAAATCCCTAAGCCCTGGGGTCACAATTTCAGAAAAAATCTGACTTTTGGCAATTCACTCAAAAATGGTGCCAAACGGTTGCAAATGCTCCCCTGAAAGGTTTGGCGGTCGAAACAGAAGGCTTTTTATCACAGGAGATAAAAAGTTGGTTTACAACTTTAAAATGCAAGGTAAAAAACACAAAATACACAATAAAAACAAGAACAAGAACAAACCAATAAGCCTCCTCCCTCAACCTCTCCTTTGGCTTGTCCTTCACTCATGAGTTCTCTCTTGTTCCTTGATCTTAACTTCCCCACTTTTGCAAACCTTCCAGTTGTCCCTAATTTTCCCGGGACAGTCCCAGATTTATTGAAGCTGTCCTGGTTTCTGATGTTATCCTGCTTTTCCTTAGGACGTCCCTATGTTCATGGGAGAATGTTGGATGGTATGGAGTTATACATAGAATAGAATGATAGAATGATCTCGATACGAATCCAAGGCAGACCTTTTAACATCACAGTAATCCAAGTTTATGCACCAACTACTGGTGCTGAAGAAACTGAAATTGACCAATTCTATGAAGCCTAACAACACCTTATAGAAGTGACACCAAAGAAGGATGTTCTTCTCATTATAGGGGATTGGAATGCTAAAGTAGGGAGGCAAGAGATAAAAGGAACAACTGGCAAGTTGGGCCTTGGAGATCAAAACGAAGCAGGGCAAAGGCTAATAGAGTTCTGTCAAGAGAACAAGCTGGTCATCACAAATACGCTTTTCCAACAACACAAGAGACGACTCTACACATGGACATCACCAGATGGGCAGCATCGAAATCAGATTGATTATATTCTCTGCAGCCAAAGATGGAGAGGCTCTATACAGTCAGCAAAAACAAGACCTGGAGCTGACTGTGGCTCAGATCATCAGCTTCTTATAGCCAAATTCAAACTTAAACTGAAGCAATTCAATCAAAAATGGTCGCAAATGGTTGCAAATGCTCCCCTGAAAGATTTGGAGGTCGAAACAGAAGGCTTTTTATCACAGGAGAAGAAATCAACCCTCAACAACATAACCGGCGGAAAAAGATTTTTTTGAAAAAATCCCTAAGCCCCGGGGTCACAATTTCAGCAAAAATCTGACTTTTGGCAATTCAATCAAAAGTGGTCGCAAATGGTTGCAAATGCTCCCCTGAAAGATTTGGAGGTCGAAACAGAAGGCTTTTTATCACAGGAGAAGCAATCAACCCTCAAAAACTTAACCGGAGGAAAAAGATTTTTTTGAAAAAATCCCTAAGCCCCGGGGTCACAATTTCAGCAAAAATCTGACTTTTGGCAATTCAATCAAAAATGGTCGCAAATGGTTGCAAATGCTCCCCTGAAAGGTTTGGAGGTCGAAACAGAAGGCTTTTTATCACAGGAGAAGCAATCAACCCTCAACAACTTAACCGGCGGAAAAAGATTTTTTTGAAAAAATCCCTAAGCCCCGGGGTCACAATTTCAGAAAAAATCTGACTTTTGGCAATTCACTCAAAAATGGTGCCAAAGGGTTGCAAATGCTCCCCTGAAAGGTTTGGCGGTCCAAACAGAAGGCTTTTTATCACAGGAGAAGCAATCAAACCCTCAATAACTTAACCGGAGGAAAAAGATTTTTTTGAAAAAAACCCTAAGCCCCGGGGTCGCAATTTCAGCAAAAATCTGACTTTTGGCAATTCAATCAAAAGTGGTTGCAAATGGTTGCAAATGCTCCCCTGTAAGATTTGGAGGTCGAAACAGAAGGCTTTTTATCACAGGAGAAGCAATCAACCCTCAAAAACTTAACCGGAGGAAAAAGATTTTTTTGAAAAAATCCCTAAGCCCCGGGGTCACAATTTCAGTAAAAATCTGACTTTTGGCAATTCAATCAAAAATGGTCGCAAATGGTTGCAAATGCTCCCCTGAAGGATTTGGAGGTCGAAACAGAAGGCTTTTTATCACAGGACAAGAAATCAACCCTCAACAACTTAACCGGAGGAAAAAGATTTTTTTGAAAAAATCCCTAAGCCCCGGGGTCACAATTTCAGCAAAAACCTGACTTTTGGCAATTCACTCAAAAATGGTGCCAAACGGTTGCAAATGCTCCCCTGAAAGGTTTGGCGGTCGAAACAGAAGGCTTTTTATCACAGGACAAGAAATCAACCCTCAACAACTTAACCGGGGGAAAAAGATTTTTTTGAAAAAATCCCTAATCCCCGGGGTCACAATTTCAGAAAAAATCTGACTTTTGGCAATTCACTCAAAAATGGTGCCAAACGCTTGCAAATGCTCCCCTGAAAGGTTTGGCGGTCGAAACAGAAGGCTTTTTATCACAGGACAAGAAATCAACCCTCAACAACTTAACCGGGGGAAAAAGATTTTTTTGAAAAAATCCCTAAGCCCCGGGGTCACAATTTCAGAAAAAATCTGACTTTTGGCAATTCACTCAAAAATGGTGCCAAAGGGTTGCAAATGCTCCCCTGAAAGGTTTGGCGGTCGAAACAGAAGGCTTTTTGTCACAGGAGAAGCAATCAACCCTCAATAACTTAACCGGAGGAAAAAGAATTTTTTGAAAAAATCCCTAAGCCCCGGGGTCTCAATTTCAGCAAAAATCTGACTTTTGGCAATTCACTCAAACATGGTGCCAAACGGTTGCAAATGCTCCCCTGAAAGGTTTGGCGGTCGAAACAGAAGGCTTTTTATCACAGGACTAGAAATCAACCCTCAGCAACTTAACCGAGGGAAAAAGATTTTTTTGAAAAAATCCCTAAGTCCCGGGGTCACAATTTCAGAAAAAATCTGACTTTTGACAATTCACTCAAAAATGGTGCCAAACGGTTGCAAATGCTCCCCTGAAAGGTTTGGCGGTCGAAACAGAAGGCTTTTTATCACAGGAGAAGCAATCAACCCTCAACAACTTAACCGGTGGAAAAAGATTTTTTTGAAAAAATCCCTAAGCCCTGGGGTCACAATTTCAGCAAAAGTCTGACTTTTGGCAATTCAATCAAAAATGGTCGCAAATGGTTGCAAATGCTCCCCTGAAAGATTTGGAGGTCGAAACAGAAGGCTTTTTATCACAGGAGAAGCAATCAACCCTCAACAACTTAATCGGCGGAAAAAGATTTTTTTGAAAAAATGCCTAAGCCCCGGGGTCACAATTTCAGCAAAAATCTGACTTTTGGCAATTCACTCAAAAATGGTGCCAAACGGTTGCAAATGCTCCCCTGAAAGGTTTGGCGGTCGAAACAGAAGGCTTTTTATCACAGGAGATAAAAAGTTGGTTTACAACTTTAAAATGCAAGGTAAAAAACACAAAATACACAATAAAAACAAGAACAAGAACAAACCAATAAGCCTCCTCCCTCAACCTCTCCTTTAGCTTGTCCTTCACTCATGACTTCTCTCTTGTTCCTTGATCTTAACTTCCCCACTTTTGCAAACCTTCCAGTTGTCCCTAATTTTCCCGGGACAGTCCCAGATTTATTGAAGCTGTCCTGGTTTCTGATGTTATCCTGCTTTTCCTTAGGACGTCCCTATGTTCATGGGAGAATGTTGGATGGTATGGAGTTATACATAGAATAGAATGATAGAATGATCTCGATACGAATCCAAAGCAGACCTTTTAACATCACAGTAATCCAAGTTTATGCACCAACTACTGGTGCTGAAGAAACTGAAATTGACCAATTCTATGAAGCCTAACAACACCTTATAGAAGTGACACCAAAGAAGGATGTTCTTCTCATTATAGGGGATTGGAATGCTAAAGTAGGGAGGCAAGAGATAAAAGGAACAACTGGCAAGTTGGGCCTTGGAGATCAAAACGAAGCAGGGCAAAGGCTAATAGAGTTCTGTCAAGAGAACAAGCTGGTCATCACAAACACGCTTTTCCAACAACACAAGAGACGACTCTACACATGGACATCACCAGATGGGCAGCATCGAAATCAGATTGATTATATTCTCTGCAGCCAAAGATGGAGAGGCTCTATACAGTCAGCAAAAACAAGACCTGGAGCTGACTGTGGCTCAGATCATCAGCTTCTTATAGCCAAATTCAAACTTAAACTGAAGCAATTCAATCAAAAATGGTCGCAAATGGTTGCAAATGCTCCCCTGAAAGATTTGGAGGTCGAAACAGAAGGCTTTTTATCACAGGAGAATAAATCAACCCTCAACAACATAACCGGCGGAAAAAGATTTTTTTGAAAAAATCCCCCGGGGTCACAATTTCAGCAAAAATCTGACTTTTGGCAATTCAATCAAAAATGGTGCCAAAGTGTTGCAAATGCTCCCCTGAAAGATTTGGCGGTCGAAACAGAAGGTTTTTTATCACAGGAGAAGCAATCAACCCTCAACAACTTAACCGGCGGAAAAAGATTTTTTTGAAAAAATCCCTAAGCCCCGGGGTCACAATTTCAGCAAAAATCTGACGTTTGGCAATTCAATCAAAAATGGTCGCAAATGTTTGCAAATGGTCCCCTGAAAGATTTGGAGGTCGAAACAGAAGGCTTTTTATCACAGGAGAAGAAATCAACCCTCAATAACTTAACCGGAGGAAAAAGATTTTTTTGAAAAAATCCCTAAGCCCCGGGGTCACAATTTCAGAAAAAATCTGACTTTTGGCAATTCACTCTAAAATGGTGCCAAAGGGTTGCAAATGCTCCCCTGAAAGGTTTGGCGGTCGAAACAGAAGGCTTTTTATCACAGGACAAGAAATCAACCCTCAACAACTTAACCGGGGGAAAATTTTTTTTTGAAAAAATCCCTAAGCCCCGGGGTCACAATTTCAGAAAAAATCTGACTTTTGACAATTCACTCAAAAATGGTCGCAAATGGTTGCAAATGATCCCCTGAAAGATTTGGAGGTCGAAACAGAAGGCTTTTTATCACAGGAGAAGAAATCAACCCTCAACAACATAACCGGCGGAAAAAGATTTTTTTGAAAAAATCCCTAAGCCCCGGGGTCACAATTTCAGCAAAAATCTGACTTTTGGCAATTCAATCAAAAGTGGTCGCAAATGGTTGCAAATGCTCCCCTGAAAGATTTGGAGGTCGAAACAGAAGGCTTTTTATCACAGGAGAAGCAATCAACCCTCAAAAACTTAACCGGAGGAAAAAGATTTTTTTGAAAAAATCCCTAAGCCCCGGGGTCACAATTTCAGCAAAAATCTGACTTTTGGCAATTCAATCAAAAATGGTCGCAAATGGTTGCAAATGCTCCCCTGAAAGGTTTGGAGGTCGAAACAGAAGGCTTTTTATCACAGGAGAAGCAATCAACCCTCAACAACTTAACCGGCGGAAAAAGATTTTTTTGAAAAAATGCCTAAGCCCCGGGGTCACAATTTCAGCAAAAATCTGACTTTTGGCAATTCACTCAAAAATGGTGCCAAAGGGTTGCAAATGCTCCCCTGAAAGGTTTGGCGGTCGAAACAGAAGGCTTTTTATCACAGGACAAGAAATCAACCCTCAACAACTTAACCGGGGGAAAAAGATTTTTTTGAAAAAATCCCTAATCCACCGGGGTCACAATTTCAGAAAAAATCTGAGTTTTGGCAATTCACTCAAAAATGGTGCCAAACGTTTGCAAATGCTCCCCTGAAAGGTTTGGCGGTCGAAACAAAAGGCTTTTTATCACAGGACAAGAAATCAACCCTCAACAACTTAACCGAGGGAAAAAGATTTTTTTGAAAAAATCCCTAAGCCCCGGGGTCACAATTTCAGAAAAAGTCTGACTTTTGGCAATTCACTCAAAAATGGTGCCAAAGGGTTGCAAATGCTCCCCTGAAAGGTTTGGCGGTCGAAACAGAAGGCTTTTTATCACAGGAGAAGCAATCAACCCTCAATAACTTAACCGGAGGAAAAAGATTTTTTTGAAAAAATCCCTAAGCCCCGGGGTCACAATTTCAGAAAAAATCTGACTTTTGGCAATTCACTCAAAAATGGTGCCAAACGGTTGCAAATGCTCCCTTGAAATGTTTGGCGGTCGAAACAGAAGGCTTTTTATCTCAGAAAATAAATCAGCCCTCCACAACTTAACCGGCAGAAAAAGATTTTTTTTGAAAAAATCCCTAAGCCCCGGGGTTACAATTTTATCAAAAATCTGACTTTTGGCCATTCACTCAAAAATGGTGCGAAACGGTTGCAAATGCTCCCTTGAAATGTTTGGCGGTCGAAACAGAAGGCTTTTTATCTCAGAAAATAAATCAGCCCTCGACAACTTAACCGGCAGAAAAAGATTTTTTTTGAAAAAATCCCTAAGCCCCGGGGTCACAATTTCATCAAAAATCTGACTTTTGGCCATTCACTCAAAAATGGTGCGAAACGGTTGCAAATGCTCCCCTGAGAGGTTTGGCGGTCGAAACAGAAGGCTTTTTATCAAAGGAAAAGAAAGCCCTTGACAACTTAACCGGCAGAAAAAGATTTTTTTGAAAAAATCCCAAACCCCGGGGTCACAATTTCATCAAAAATTTGACTTTCTGCAATTCAGTCAAAAATGGTGCCAAACGGTTGCAAATGCTCCCCTGAGAGGTTTGGCGGTCGAAACAGAAGGCTTTTTATCAAAGGAAAAGAAAGCCCTTGACAACTTAACCAGCAGAAAAATATTTTTTTGAAAAAATCCCAAACCCCGGGGTCACAATTTCAGCAAAAATCTGACTTTTGGCAATTCACTCAAAAATGGTGCCAAAGTGTTGCAAATGCTCCCCTGAAAGGTTTGGAGGTCGAAACAGAAGGCTTTTTATCACAGGAGAAGATATAAACCCTCAACAACATAACCGGCGGAAAAAGATATTTTTGAAAAAATCCCTAAGCCCCGGGGTCACAATTTCAGAAAAAATCTGACTTTTTGCAATTGACTCAAAAATGGTGCCAAAGGGTTGCAAATGCTCCCCTGAAAGGTTTGGCGGTCGAAACAGAAGGCTTTGTATCACAGGACAAGAAATCAACCCTCAACAACTTAACCGGGGGAAATTTTTTTTTTGAAAAAATCCCTAAGCCTCGGGGTCACAATTTCAGAAAAAATCTGACTTTTTACAATTCACTCAAAAATGGTGCCAAAGGGTTGCAAATGCTCCCCTGAAAGGTTTGGCGGTCGAAACAGAAGGCTTTTTATCACAGGAGAAGCAATCAACCCTCAATAACTTAACCGGAGGAAAAAGATTTTTTTGAAAAAATCCCTAAGCCCCGGGGTCACAATTTCAGAAAAAATCTGACTTTTGGCAATTCACTCAAAAATGGTGCCAAACGGTTGCAAATGCTCCCTTGAAATGTTTGGCGGTCGAAACAGAAGGCTTTTTATCTCAGAAAATAAATCAGCCCTCGACAACTTAACCGGCAGAAAAAGATTTTTTTTGAAAAAATCCCTAAGCCCCGGGGTTACAATTTCATCAAAAATCTGACTTTTGGCCATTCACTCAAAAATGGTGCGAAACGGTTGCAAATGCTCCCCTGAGAGGTTTGGCGGTCGAAACAGAAGGCTTTTTATCAAAGGAAAAGAAAGCCCTTGACAACTTAACCGGCAGAAAAAGATTTTTTTGAAAAAATCCCAAACCCCGGGGTCACAATTTCATCAAAAATTTGACTTTCTGCAATTCAGTCAAAAATGGTGCCAAACGGTTGCAAATGCTCCCCTGAGAGGTTTGGCGGTCGAAACAGAAGGCTTTTTATCAAAGGAAAAGAAAGCCCTTGACAACTTAACCAGCAGAAAAATATTTTTTTGAAAAAATCCCAAACCCCGGGGTCACAATTTCATCAAAAATCTGACTTTCGGCCATTCACTTAAAAATTGTGCCTACTGAAGAAAGTAGGAAAAACCACTGGGCCGGTAAGATATAATCTAACTGAAATCCCTTATTTTGACTACTGGCTCCTCACACAGCTCCTGACTCATGACAGTGTGTTGCCCATCGCTCTGTTCTGACTAAAGGAATTAATGCAGCCACTGCTGGCGGGGACATTTTGGAACCCAAAATATCCAACGCCAGTAAATTCTGGTGTACTTTTTAACATAATAGTGTAAACAGGGATCAACATACAAACACTGAGAAGCCATTCCCCCCGCCCCACTACTTTATATGGAAACAATTGGAAAAACCTTGTGATTGAGGCTACCAACATGGCGCCTTTTTGTACATCGAACACTTCTGAGGTCATTCTTACTAGTGCTTTACTACTGTTTTACTACTACTTTACTACCACTTTACTACTGTTTTACTACTGCTTTACTACCATTTTACTACCATTTTACTACTACTTTACTACCATTTTACTACTATTTTACTACTTCTTTACTATTGCCTTACTACTACTTTACTACTACTTTACTACTACTTTACTACTACTTTACTACTTTACTACTACTTTACTATCATTTTACTACTTTAGTACAATTTTACTACTATTCCACCACTTTACTATTTTACCATTTTACTACCGCTTTACTACTACTTTACAATTATCTTACTGCTGTTTCACTACTGCCTTACTACCATTTTACTACTATTTTACTACTGCGTTACTACTACTTTACTGCTATTTTACTACTATCCCACCACTTTATTATTGTTTTACCATTACTTAACTGCTACTTCACTACTGGTTTACTATTGCTTTACTACCACTTTACTTCCACTTTACTACTGCTACTTTATTACTTTTATACTACTTTACTATTTATACCCGTATTAATAGAGTAGACCTTCCTGAACAATGGCATGCTTGTCTACAGTAACAAATAGTATTGTTACTATTTTATGAATTGTATATACTGCCCTTCATCCGTAGATTTAAGGTTGGTTTACAACTTTAAAATGCAAGGTAAAAAACACAAAATACACAATAAAAACAAGAACAAGAACAAACCAATAAGCCTCCTCCCTCAACCTCTCCTTTGGCTTGTCCTTCACTCATGACTTCTCTCTTGTTCCTTGATCTTAACTTCCCCACTTTTGCAAACCTTCTAGTTGTCCCTAATTTTCCCGGGACAGTCCCAGATTTATTGAAGCTGTCCTGGTTTCTGATGTTATCCTGCTTTTCCTTAGGACGTCCCTATGTTCATGGGAGAATGTTGGATGGTATGGAGTTATACATAGAATAGAATGATAGAATGATCTCGATACGAATCCAAAGCAGACCTTTTAACATCACAGTAATCCAAGTTTATGCACCAACTACTGGTGCTGAAGAAACTGAAATTGACCAATTCTATGAAGCCTAACAACACCTTATAGAAGTGACACCAAAGAAGGATGTTCTTCTCATTAGAGGGGATTGGAATGCTAAAGTAGGGAGGCAAGAGATAAAAGGAACAACTGGCAAGTTGGGCCTTGGAGATCAAAACGAAGCAGGGCAAAGGCTAATAGAGTTCTGTCAAGAGAACAAGCTGGTCATCACAAACACGCTTTTCCAACAACACAAGAGACGACTCTACACATGGACATCACCAGATGGGCAGCATCGAAATCAGATTGATTATATTCTCTGCAGCCAAAGATGGAGAGGCTCTATACAGTCAGCAAAAACAAGACCTGGAGCTGACTGTGGCTCAGATCATCAGCTTCTTATAGCCAAATTCAAACTTAAACTGAAGCAATTCAATCAAAAATGGTCGCAAATGGTTGCAAATGCTCCCCTGAAAGATTTGGAGGTCGAAACAGAAGGCTTTTTATCACAGGAGAATAAATCAACCCTCAACAACATAACCGGCGGAAAAAGATTTTTTTGAAAAAATCCCCCGGGGTCACAATTTCAGCAAAAATCTGACTTTTGGCAATTCAATCAAAAATGGTGCCAAAGTGTTGCAAATGCTCCCCTGAAAGATTTGGCGGTCGAAACAGAAGGTTTTTTATCACAGGAGAAGCAATCAACCCTCAACAACTTAACCGGCGGAAAAAGATTTTTTTGAAAAAATCCCTAAGCCCCGGGGTCACAATTTCAGCAAAAATCTGACTTTTGGCAATTCAATCAAAAATGGTCGCAAATGGTTGCAAATGCTCCCCTGAAAGATTTGGAGGTCGATACAGAAGGCTTTTTATCACAGGAGAAGAAATCAACCCTCAACAACTTAACCGGGGGGAAATTTTTTTTTGAAAAAATCCCTAAGCCTCGGGGTCACAATTTCAGAAAAAATCTGACTTTTGACAATTCACTCAAAAATGGTGCCAAACGGTTGCAAATGCTCCCCTGAAAGGTTTGGCGGTCGAAACAGAAGGCTTTTTATCACAGGAGAAGCAATCAACCCTCAATAACTTAACTGGAGGAAAAAATTTTTTTTGAAAAAATCCCTAAGCCCCGGGGTCACAATTTCAGCAAAAATCTGACTTTTGGCAATTCAATCAAAAGTGGTCGCAAATGCTCCCCTGAAAGATTTGGAGGTCGAAACAGAAGGCTTTTTATCACAGGAGAAGCAATCAACCCTCAAAAACTTAACCGGAGGAAAAAGATTTTTTTGAAAAAATCCCTAAGCCCCGGGGTCACAATTTCAGCAAAAATCTGACTTTTGGCAATTCACTTAAAAATGGTGCCAAAGGGTTGCAAATGCTCCCACGAAAGGTTTGGCGTTCGAAACAGAAGGCTTTTTATCACAGGAGAAGCAATCAACCCTCAACAACTTAACCGGCGGAAAAAGATTTTTTTGAAAAAAAATCCCTAAGCCCCGGGGTCACAATTTCAGCAAAAATCTGACTTTTGGCAATTCAATCAAAAATGGTTGCAAATGGTTGCAAATGCTCCCCTGAAAGATTTGGAGGTCGAAACAGAAGGCTTTTTATCACAGGAGAAGAAATCAACCCTCAACAACATAACCGGCGGAAAAAGATTTTTTTGAAAAAATCCCTAAGCCCCGGGGTCACAATTTCAGAAAAAATCTGACTTTTGGCAATTCACTCAAAAATGGTGCCAAACGGTTGAAAATGCTCCACTGAAAGGTTTGGCGGTCGAAACAGAAGGCTTTTTATCACAGGACAAGAAATCAACCCTCAACAACTTAACCGAGGGGAAAAGATTTTTTTGAAAAAATCCCTAAGCCCCGGGGTCACAATTTCAGTAAAAATCTGACTTTTGGCAATTCACTCAAAAATGGTGCCAAACGGTTGCAAATGCTCCCCTGAAAGGTTTGGCGGTCGAAACAGAAGGCTTTTTATCACAGGAGAAGCAATCAACCCTCAATAACTTAACCGGAGGAAAAAGATTTTTTTGAAAAAATCCCTAAGCCCCGGGGTCACAATTTCAGCAAAAATCTGACTTTTGGCAATTCACTCAAAAATGGTGCCAAAGTGTTGCAAATGCTCCCCTGAAAGGTTTGGAGGTCGAAACAGAAGGCTTTTTATCAGAGGAGAAGAAATCAACCCTCAACAACATAACCGGAGGAAAAAGATTTTTTGAAAAAATCCCTAAGCCCCGGGGTCACAATTTCAGCAAAAATCTGACTTTTGGCAATTCAATCAAAAATGGTCGCAAATGGTTGCAAATGCTCCCCTGAAAGATTTGGAGGTCGAAACAGAAGGCTTTTTATCACAGGAGAAGAAATCAACCCTCAACAACATAACCGGCGGAAAAAGATTTTTTTGAAAAAATCCCTAAGCCCCGGGGTCACAATTTCAGAAAAAAATCTGACTTTTGGCAATTCACTCAAAAATGGTGACAAACGGTTGAAAATGCTCCACTGAAAGGTTTGGCGGTCGAAACAGAAGGCTTTTTATCACAGGACAAGAAATCAACCCTCAACAACTTAACCGAGGGGAAAAGATTTTTTTGAAAAAATCCCTAAGCCCCGGGGTCACAATTTCAGCAAAAACCTGACTTTTGGCAATTCACTCAAAAATGGTGCCAAACGGTTGCAAATGCTCCCCTGAAAGGTTTGGCGGTCGAAACAGAAGGCTTTTTATCACAGGACAAGAAATCAACCCTCAACAACTTAACCGGGGGAAAAAGATTTTTTTGAAAAAATCCCTAAGCCCCGGGGTCACAATTTCAGAAAAAATCTGACTTTTGGCAATTCACTCAAAAATGGTGCCAAACGGTTGCAAATGCTCCCCTGAAAGGTTTGGATGTCGAAACAGAAGGCTTTTTATCACAGGAGAAGAAATCAACCCTCAACAACATAACCGGAGGAAAAAGATTTTTTGAAAAAATCCCTAAGCCCCGTGGTCACAATTTCAGCAAAAATCTGACTTTTGGCAATTCAATCAAAAATGGTCGCAAATGGTTGCAAATGCTCCCCTGAAAGATTTGGAGGTCGAAACAGAAGGCTTTTTATCACAGGAGAAGAAATCAACCCTCAACAACTTAACCGAGGGGAAAAGATTTTTTTGAAAAATCCCTAAGCCCCGGGGTCACAATTTCAGCAAAAACCTGACTTTTGGCAATTCACTCAAAAATGGTGCCAAACGGTTGCAAATGCTCCCCTGAAAGGTTTGGCGGTCGAAACAGAAGGCTTTTTATCACAGGAGAAGCAATCAACCCTCAATAACTTAACCGGAGGAAAAAGATTTTTTTGAAAAAATCCCTAAGCCCCGGGGTCACAATTTCAGAAAAAATCTGACTTTTGGCAATTCACTCAAAAATGGTGCCAAACGGTTGCAAATGCTCCCTTGAAATGTTTGGCGGTCGAAACAGAAGGCTTTTTATCTCAGAAAATAAATCAGCCCTCGACAACTTAACCGGCAGAAAAAGATTTTTTTTGAAAAAATCCCTAAGCCCCGGGGTTACAATTTCATCAAAAATCTGACTTTTGGCCATTCACTCAAAAATGGTGCGAAACGGTTGCAAATGCTCCCCTGAGAGGTTTGGCGGTCGAAACAGAAGGCTTTTTATCAAAGGAAAAGAAAGCCCTTGACAACTTAACCGGCAGAAAAAGATTTTTTTGAAAAAATCCCAAACCCCGGGGTCACAATTTCATCAAAAATTTGACTTTCTGCAATTCAGTCAAAAATGGTGCCAAACGGTTGCAAATGCTCCCCTGAGAGGTTTGGCGGTCGAAACAGAAGGCTTTTTATCAAAGGAAAAGAACGCCCTTGACAACTTAACCAGCAGAAAAATATTTTTTTGAAAAAATCCCAAACCCCGGGGTCACAATTTCATCAAAAATCTGACTTTCGGCCATTCACTTAAAAATTGTGCCTACTGAAGAAAGTAGGAAAAACCACTGGGCCGGTAAGATATAATCTAACTGAAATCCCTTATTTTGACTACTGGCTCCTCACACAGCTCCTGACTCATGACAGTGTGTTGCCCATCGCTCTGTTCTGACTAAAGGAATTAATGCAGCCACTGCTGGCGGGGACATTTTGGAACCCAAAATATCCAACGCCAGTAAATTCTGGTGTACTTTTTAACATAATAGTGTAAACAGGGATCAACATACAAACACTGAGAAGCCATTCCCCCCGCCCCACTACTTTATATGGAAACAATTGGAAAAACCTTGTGATTGAGGCTACCAACATGGCGCCTTTTTGTACATCGAACACTTCTGAGGTCATTCTTACTAGTGCTTTACTACTGTTTTACTACTACTTTACTACCACTTTACTACTGTTTTACTACTGCTTTACTACCATTTTACTACCATTTTACTACTACTTTACTACCATTTTACTACTACTTTACTACTTCTTTACTATTGCCTTACTACTACTTTACTACTACTTTACCACTACTTTACTACTACTTTACTACTACTTTACTATCATTTTACTACTTTAGTACAATTTTACTACTATTCCACCACTTTACTATTTTACCATTTTACTACCGCTTTACTACTACTTTACAATTATCTTACTGCTGTTTCACTACTGCCTTACTACCATTTTACTACTATTTTACTACTGCATTACTACTACTTTACTGCTATTTTACTACTATCCCACCACTTTATTATTGTTTTACCATTACTTAACTGCTACTGCACTACTGGTTTACTATTGCTTTACTACCACTTTACTTCCACTTTACTACTGCTACTTTATTACTTTTATACTACTTTACTATTTATACCCGTATTAATAGAGTAGACCTTCCTGAACAATGGCATGCTTGTCTACAGTAACAAATAGTATTTTTACTATTTTATGAATTGTATATACTGCCCTTCATGCGTAGATTTAAGGTTGGTTTACAACTTTAAAATGCAAGGTAAAAAACACAAAATACACAATAAAAACAAGAACAAGAACAAACCAATAAGCCTCCTCCCTCAACCTCTCCTTTGGCTTGTCCTTCACTCATGACTTCTCTCTTGTTCCTTGATCTTAACTTCCCCACTTTTGCAAACCTTCCAGTTGTCCCTAATTTTCCCGGGACAGTCCCAGATTTATTGAAGCTGTCCTGGTTTCTGATGTTATCCTGCTTTTCCTTAGGACGTCCCTATGTTCATGGGAGAATGTTGGATGGTATGGAGTTATACATAGAATAGAATGATAGAATGATCTCGATACGAATCCAAGGCAGACCTTTTAACATCACAGTAATCCAAGTTTATGCACCAACTACTGGTGCTGAAGAAACTGAAATTGACCAATTCTATGAAGCCTAACAACACCTTATAGAAGTGACACCAAAGAAGGATGTTCTTCTCATTATAGGGGATTGGAATGCTAAAGTAGGGAGGCAAGAGATAAAAGGAACAACTGGCAAGTTGGGCCTTGGAGATCAAAACGAAGCAGGGCAAAGGCTAATAGAGTTCTGTCAAGAGAACAAGCTGGTCATCACAAACACGCTTTTCCAACAACACAAGAGACGACTCTACACATGGACATCACCAGATGGGCAGCATCGAAATCAGATTGATTATATTCTCTGCAGCCAAAGATGGAGAGGCTCTATACAGTCAGCAAAAACAAGACCTGGAGCTGACTGTGGCTCAGATCATCAGCTTCTTATAGCCAAATTCAAACTTAAACTGAAGCAATTCAATCAAAAATGGTCGCAAATGGTTGCAAATGCTCCCCTGAAAGATTTGGAGGTCGAAACAGAAGGCTTTTTATCACAGGAGAATAAATCAACCCTCAACAACATAACCGGCGGAAAAAGATTTTTTTGAAAAAATCCCCCGGGGTCACAATTTCAGCAAAAATCTGACTTTTGGCAATTCAATCAAAAATGGTGCCAAAGTGTTGCAAATGCTCCCCTGAAAGATTTGGCGGTCGAAACAGAAGGTTTTTTATCACAGGAGAAGCAATCAACCCTCAACAACTTAACCGGCGGAAAAAGATTTTTTTGAAAAAATCCCTAAGCCTCGGGGTCACAATTTCTGCAAAAATCTGACTTTTGACAATTCACTCAAAAATGGTGCCAAAGGGTTGCAAATGCTCCCCTGAAAGGTTTGGCGGTCGAAACAGAAGGCTTTTTATCACAGGACAAGAAATCAACCCTCAACAACTTAACCGGGGGAAAAAGATTTTTTTGAAAAAATCCCTAAGTCCCGGGGTCACAATTTCAGAAAAAATCTGACTTTGGACAATTCACTCAAAAATGGTGCCAAACGGTTGCAAATGCTCCCCTGAAAGGTTTGGCGGTCGAAACAGAAGGCTTTTTATCACAGGAGAAGCAATCAACCCTCAACAACTTAACCGGTGGAAAAAGATTTTTTTGAAAAAATCCCTAAGCCCCGGGGTCACAATTACAGCAAAAATCTGACTTTTGGCAATTCACTCAAAAATGGTGCCAAACGGTTGCAAATGCTCCCCTGAAAGGTTTGGCGGTCGAAACAGAAGGCTTTTTATCACAGGAGATAAAAAGTTGGTTTACAACTTTAAAATGCAAGGTAAAAAACACAAAATACACAATAAAAACAAGAACAAGAACAAACCAATAAGCCTCCTCCCTCAACCTCTCCTTTGGCTTGTCCTTCACTCATGACTTCTCTCTTGTTCCTTGATCTTAACTTCCCCACTTTTGCAAACCTTCCAGTTGTCCCTAATTTTCCCGGGACAGTCCCAGATTTATTGAAGCTGTCCTGGTTTCTGATGTTATCCTGCTTTTCCTTAGGACGTCCCTATGTTCATGGGAGAATGTTGGATGGTATGGAGTTATACATAGAATAGAATGATAGAATGATCTCGATACGAATCCAAGGCAGACCTTTTAACATCACAGTAATCCAAGTTTATGCACCAACTACTGGTGCTGAAGAAACTGAAATTGACCAATTCTATGAAGCCTAACAACACCTTATAGAAGTGACACCAAAGAAGGATGTTCTTCTCATTATAGGGGATTGGAATGCTAAAGTAGGGAGGCAAGAGATAAAAGGAACAACTGGCAAGTTGGGCCTTGGAGATCAAAACGAAGCAGGGCAAAGGCTAATAGAGTTCTGTCAAGAGAACAAGCTGGTCATCACAAACACGCTTTTCCAACAACACAAGAGACGACTCTACACATGGACATCACCAGATGGGCAGCATCGAAATCAGATTGATTATATTCTCTGCAGCCAAAGATGGAGAGGCTCTATACAGTCAGCAAAAACAAGACCTGGAGCTGACTGTGGCTCAGATCATCAGCTTCTTATAGCCAAATTCAAACTTAAACTGAAGCAATTCAATCAAAAATGGTCGCAAATGGTTGCAAATGCTCCCCTGAAAGATTTGGCGGTCGAAACAGAAGGTTTTTTATCACAGGAGAAGCAATCAACCCTCAACAACTTAACCGGCGGAAAAAGATTTTTTTGAAAAAATCCCTAAGCCCCGGGGTCACAATTTCAGAAAAAATCTGACTTTTGGCAATTCACTCTAAAATGGTGCCAAAGGGTTGCAAATGCTCCCCTGAAAGGTTTGGCGGTCGAAACAGAAGGCTTTTTATCACAGGACAAGAAATCAACCCTCAATAACTTAACCGGAGGAAAAAGATTTTTTTGAAAAAATCCCTAAGCCCCCGGGGTCACAATTTCAGAAAAAATCTGACTTTTGACAATTCACTCAAAAATGGTCGCAAATGGTTGCAAATGCTCCACTGAAAGATTTGGAGGTCGAAACAGAAGGCTTTTTATCACAGGAGAAGAAATCAACCCTCAACAACATAACCGGCGGAAAAAGATTTTTTTGAAAAAATCCCTAAGCCCCGGGGTCACAATTTCAGCAAAAATCTGACTTTTGGCAATTCAATCAAAAGTGGTCGCAAATGGTTGCAAATGCTCCCCTGAAAGATTTGGAGGTCGAAACAGAAGGCTTTTTATCACAGGAGAAGCAATCAACCCTCAAAAACTTAACCGGAGGAAAAAGATTTTTTTGAAAAAATCCCTAAGCCCCGGGGTCACAATTTCAGCAAAAATCTGACTTTTGGCAATTCAATCAAAAATGGTCGCAAATGGTTGCAAATGCTCCCCTGAAAGGTTTGGAGGTCGAAACAGAAGGCTTTTTATCACAGGAGAAGCAATCAACCCTCAACAACTTAACCGGGGGAAAAAGATTTTTTTGAAAAAATCCCTAATCCCCGGGGTCACAATTTCAGAAAAAATCTGACTTTGGGCAATTCACTCAAAAAGGTGCCAAACAGTTGCAAATGCTCCCCTGAAAGGTTTGGCGGTCGAAACAGAAGGCTTTTTATCACAGGACAAGAAATCAACCCTCAATAACTTAACAGGAGGAAAAAGATTTTTTTGAAAAAATCCCTAAGCCCCGGGGTCACAATTTCAGCAAAAACCTGACTTTTGGCAATTCATTCAAAAATGGTGCCAAACGGTTGCAAATGCTCCCCTGAAAGGTTTGGCGGTCGAAACAGAAGGCTTTTTATCACAGGAGAAGAAATCAACCCTCAACAACTTAACCGGCAGAAAAAGATTTTTTTGAAAAAATCCCTAAGCCCCGGGGTCACAATTTCAGCAAAAATCTGACTTTTGGCAATTCAATCAAAAATGGTGCCAAAGGGTTGCAAATGCTCCCCTGAAAGATTTGGCGGTCGAAACAGAAGGCTTTTTATCACAGGACAAGAAATCAACCCTCAACAACTTAACCGAGGGAAAAAGATTTTTTTGAAAAAATCCCTAAGCCCCGGGGTCACAATTTCAGAAAAAATCTGACTTTTGGCAATTCACTCAAAAATGGTGCCAAACGGTTGCAAATGCTCCCCTGAAAGGTTTGGCGGTCGAAACAGAAGGCTTTTTATCACAGGACAAGCAATCAACCCTCAACAACTTAACCGGTGGAAAAAGATTTTTTTGAAAAAATCCCTAAGCCCCGGGGTCACAATTTCAGCAAAAGTCTGACTTTTGGGAATTCAATCAATAATGGTGCCAAAGGGTTGCAAATGCTCCCCTGAAAGGTTTGGCGGTCGAAACAGAAGGCTTTTTATCACAGGAGAAGCAATCAACCCTCAATAACTTAACAGGAGGAAAAAGATTTTTTTGAAAAAATCCCTAAGCCCCGGGGTCACAATTTCAGCAAAAATCTGACTTTTGGCAATTCACTCAAAAATGGTGCCAAACGGTTGCAAATGCTCCTCTGAAAGGTTTGGCGGTCGAAACAGAAGGCTTTTTATCACAGGACAAGAAATCAACCCTCAACAACTTAACCGGGGGAAAAAGATTTTTTTGAAAAAATCCCTAATCCCCGGGGTCACAATTTCAGAAAAAATCTGACTTTGGGCAATTCACTCAAAAAGGTGCCAAACAGTTGCAAATGCTCCCCTGAAAGGTTTGGCGGTCGAAACAGAAGGCTTTTTATCACAGGACAAGAAATCAACCCTCAATAACTTAACAGGAGGAAAAAGATTTTTTTGAAAAAATCCCTAAGCCCCGGGGTCACAATTTCAGCAAAAACCTGACTTTTGGCAATTCACTCAAAAATGGTGCCAAACGGTTGCAAATGCTCCCCTGAAAGGTTTGGCGGTCGAAACAGAAGGCTTTTTATCACAGGAGAAGAAATCAACCCTCAACAACTTAACCGGCAGAAAAAGATTTTTTTGAAAAAATCCCTAAGCCCCGGGTTCACAATTTCAGCAAAAATCTGACTTTTGGCAATTCAATCAAAAATGGTGCCAAAGGGTTGCAAATGCTCCCCTGAAAGGTTTGGCGGTCGAAACAGAAGGCTTTTTATCACAGGACAAGAAATCAACCCTCAACAACTTAACCGAGGGAAAAAGATTTTTTTGAAAAAATCCCTAAGCCCCGGGGTCACAATTTCAGAAAAAATCTGACTTTTGGCAATTCACTCAAAAATGGTGCCAAACGGTTGCAAATGCTCCCCTGAAAGGTTTGGCGGTCGAAACAGAAGGCTTTTTATCACAGGAGAAGCAATCAACCCTCAATAACTTAACCGGAGGAAAAAGATTTTTTTGAAAAAAACCCTAAGCCCCGGGGTCGCAATTTCAGCAAAAATCTGACTTTTGGCAATTCAATCAAAAGTGGTTGCAAATGGTTGCAAATGCTCCCCTGAAAGATTTGGAGGTCGAAACAGAAGGCTTTTTATCACAGGAGAAGCAATGAAGCAATCAACCCTCAAAAACTTAACCGGCGGAAAAAGATTTTTTTGAAAAAATCCCTAAGCCCCGGGGTCACAATTTCAGAAAAAATCTGACTTTTGGCAATTCACTTAAAAATGGTGTCAAAGGGTTGCAAATGCTCCCATGAAAGGTTTGGCGGTCGAAACAGAAGCCTTTTTATCACAGGAGAAGCAATCAACCCTCAACAACTTAACCGGCGGAAAAAGATTTTTTTGAAAAAACCCTAAGCCCCGGGGTCACAATTTCTGCAAAATTTGACTTTTGACAATTCACTCAAAAATGGTGCCAAAGGGTTGCAAATGCTCCCCTGAAAGGTTTGGAGGTCGAAACAGAAGGCTTTTTATCACAGGAGAAGAAATCAACCCTCAACAACATAACCGGCGGAAAAAGATTTTTTTGAAAAAATCCCTAAGCCCCGGGGTCACAATTTCAGAAAAAATCTGACTTTTGGCAATTCACTCAAAAATGGTGCCAAAGGGTTGCAAATGCTCCCCTGAAAGGTTTGGCGGTCGAAACAGAAGGCTTTTTATCACAGGACAAGAAATCAACCCTCAATAACTTAACCGGAGGAAAAAGATTTTTTTGAAAAAATCCCTAAGCCCCCGGGGTCACAATTTCAGAAAAAATCTGACTTTTGGCAATTCACTCAAAAATGGTGCCAAACGGTTGCAAATGCTCCCCTGAAAGGTTTGGCGGTTGAAACAGAAGGCTTTTAATCACAGAACAAGAAATCAACCCTCAACAACTTAACCGGGGGAAAAAGATTTTTTTGAAAAAATCCCTAAGCCTCGGGGTCACAATTTCAGAAAAAATCTGACTTTTGACAATTCACTCAAAAATGGTGCCAAAGGGTTGCAAATGCTCCCCTGAAAGGTTTGGAGGTCGAAACAGAAGGCTTTTTATCACAGGAGAAGAAATCAACCCTCAACAACATAACCGGCGGAAAAAGATTTTTTTGAAAAAATCCCTAAGCCCCGGGGTCACAATTTCAGAAAAAATCTGACTTTTGGCAATTCACTCAAAAATGGTGCCAAACGGTTGCAAATGCTCCCCTGAAAGGTTTGGCGGTCGAAACAGAAGGCTTTTTATCACAGGACAAGAAATCAACCCTCAACAACTTAACCGAGGGAAAAAGATTTTTTTGAAAAAATCCCTAAGCCCCGGGGTCACAATTTCAGAAAAAATCTGACTTTTGGCAATTCACTCAAAAATGGTGCCAAAGGGTTGCAAATGCTCCCCTGAAAGGTTTGGCGGTCGAAACAGAAGGCTTTTTATCACAGGACAAGAAATCAACCCTCAATAACTTAACCGGAGGAAAAAGATTTTTTTGAAAAAATCCCTAAGCCCCCGGGGTCACAATTTCAGAAAAAATCTGACTTTTGGTAATTCACTCAAAAATGGTGCCAAACGGTTGCAAATGCTCCCCTGAAAGGTTTGGCGGTTGAAACAGAAGGCTTTTAATCACAGAACAAGAAATCAACCCTCAACAACTTAACCGGGGGAAAAAGATTTTTTTGAAAAAATCCCTAAGCCCCGGGGTCACAATTTCAGAAAAAATCTGACTTTTGACAATTCACTCAAAAATGGTGCCAAAGGGTTGCAAATGCTCCCCTGAAAGGTTTGGCGGTCGAAACAGAAGGCTTTTTATCACAGGAGAAGCAATCAACCCTCAATAACTTAACCGGAGGAAAAAGATTTTTTTGAAAAAATCCCTAAGCCCCGGGGTCACAATTTCAGAAAAAATCTGACTTTTGGCAATTCACTCAAAAATGGTGCCAAACGGTTGCAACTGCTCCCCTGAAAGGTTTGGCGGTCGAAACAGAAGGCTTTTTATCACAGGAGAAGCAATCAACCCTCAACAACTTAACCGGTGGAAAAAGATTTTTTTGAAAAAATCCCTAAGTCCCGGGGTCACAATTTCAGAAAAAATCTGACTTTTGACAATTCACTCAAAAATGGTGCCAAACGGTTGCAAATGCTCCCCTGAAAGGTTTGGCGGTCGAAACAGAAGGCTTTTTATCACAGGAGAAGCAATCAACCCTCAACAACTTAACCGGCGGAAAAAGATTTTTTTGAAAAAATCCCTAAGCCCCGGGGTCACAATTTCAGAAAAAATCTGACTTTTGGCAATTCACTTAAAAATGGTGCCAAAGGGTTGCAAATGCTCCCACGAAAGGTTTGGCGGTCGAAACAGAAGGCTTTTTATCACAGGAGAAGCAATCAACCCTCAACAACTTAACCGGCGGAAAAAGATTTTTTTGAAAAAAAATCCCTAAGCCCCGGGGTCACAATTTCATCAAAAATCTGACTTTTGGCAATTCAATCAAAAATGGTTGCAAATGGTTGCAAATGCTCCCCTGAAAGATTTGGAGGTCGAAACAGAAGGCTTTTTATCACAGGAGAAGAAATCAACCCTCAACAACATAACCGGCGGAAAAAGATTTTTTTGAAAAAATCCCTAAGCCTCGGGGTCACAATTTCAGAAAAAATCTGACTTTTGACAATTCACTCAAAAATGGTGCCAAACGGTTGCAAATGCTCCCCTGAAAGGTTTGGCGGTCGAAACAGAAGGCTTTTTATCACAGGAGAAGCAATCAACCCTCAATAACTTAACCGGAGGAAAAAAATTTTTTTGAAAAAATCCCTAAGCCCCGGGGTCACAATTTCAGCAAAAATCTGACTTTTGGCAATTCAATCAAAAGTGGTCGCAAATGGTTGCAAATTCTCCCCTGAAAGATTTGGAGGTCGAAACAGAAGGCTTTTTATCACAGGAGAAGCAATCAACCCTCAAAAACTTAACCGGAGGAAAAAGATTTTTTTGAAAAAATCCCTAAGCCCCGGGGTCACAATTTCAGTAAAAATCTGACTTTTGGCAATTCAATCAAAAATGGTCGCAAATGGTTGCAAATGCTCCCCTGAAAGATTTGGAGGTCGAAACAGAAGGCTTTTTATCACAGGAGAAGCAATCAACCCTCAACAACTTAACCGGCGGAAAAAGATTTTTTTGAAAAAATCCCTAAGCCCCGGGGTCACAATTTCAGCAAAAATCTGACTTTTGGCAATTCAATCAAAAGTGGTTGCAAATGGTTGCAAATGCTCCCCTGAAAGATTTGGAGGTCGAAACAGAAGGCTTTTTATCACAGGAGAAGCAATCAACCCTCAAAAACTTAACCGGAGGAAAAAGATTTTTTTGAAAAAATCCCTAAGCCCCGGGGTCACAATTTCAGAAAAAATCTGACTTTTGGCAATTCACTCAAAAATGGTGCCAAAGGGTTGAAAATGCTCCCCTGAAAGGTTTGGCGGTCGAAACAGAAGGCTTTTTATCACAGGACAAGAAATCAACCCTCAACAACTTAACCGGGGGAAAAAGATTTTTTTGAAAAAATCCCTAAGTCCCGGGGTCACAATTTCAGAAAAAATCTGACTTTGGACAATTCACTCAAAAATGGTGCCAAACGGTTGCAAATGCTCCCCTGAAAGGTTTGGCGGTCGAAACAGAAGGCTTTTTATCACAGGAGATAAAAAGTTGGTTTACAACTTTAAAATGCAAGGTAAAAAACACAAAATACACAATAAAAACAAGAACAAGAACAAACCAATAAGCCTCCTCCCTCAACCTCTCCTTTGGCTTGTCCTTCACTCATGACTTCTCTCTTGTTCCTTGATCTTAACTTCCCCACTTTTGCAAACCTTCCAGTTGTCCCTAATTTTCCCGGGACAGTCCCAGATTTATTGAAGCTGTCCTGGTTTCTGATGTTATCCTGCTTTTCCTTAGGACGTCCGTATGTTCATGGGAGAATGTTGGATGGTATGGAGTTATACATAGAATAGAATGATAGAATGATCTCGATACGAATCCAAGGCAGACCTTTTAACATCACAGTAATCCAAGTTTATGCACCAACTACTGGTGCTGAAGAAACTGAAATTGACCAATTCTATGAAGCCTAACAACACCTTATAGAAGTGACACCAAAGAAGGATGTTCTTCTCATTATAGGGGATTGGAATGCTAAAGTAGGGAGGCAAGAGATAAAAGGAACAACTGGCAAGTTGGGCCTTGGAGATCAAAACGAAGCAGGGCAAAGGCTAATAGAGTTCTGTCAAGAGAACAAGCTGGTCATCACAAACACGCTTTTCCAACAACACAAGAGACGACTCTACACATGGACATCACCAGATGGGCAGCATCGAAATCAGATTGATTATATTCTCTGCAGCCAAAGATGGAGAGGCTCTATACAGTCAGCAAAAACAAGACCTGGAGCTGACTGTGGCTCAGATCATCAGCTTCTTATAGCCAAATTCAAACTTAAACTGAAGCAATTCAATCAAAAATGGTCGCAAATGGTTGCAAATGCTCCCCTGAAAGATTTGGTGGTCGAAACAGAAGGTTTTTTATCACAGGAGAAGCAATCAACCCTCAACAACTTAACCGGCAGAAAAAGATTTTTTTGAAAAAATCCCTAAGCCTCGGGGTCACAATTTCAGAAAAAATCTGACTTTTGGCAATTCACTCTAAAATGGTGCCAAAGGGTTGCAAATGCTCCCCTGAAAGGTTTGGCGGTCGAAACAGAAGGCTTTTTATCACAGGACAAGAAATCAACCCTCAATAACTTAACCGGAGGAAAAAGATTTTTTTGAAAAAATCCCTAAGCCCCCGGGGTCACAATTTCAGAAAAAATCTGACTTTTGACAATTCACTCAAAAATGGTCGCAAATGGTTGCAAATGCTCCACTGAAAGATTTGGAGGTCGAAACAGAAGGCTTTTTATCACAGGAGAAGAAATCAACCCTCAACAACATAACCGGCGGAAAAAGATTTTTTTGAAAAAATCCCTAAGCCCCGGGGTCACAATTTCAGCAAAAATCTGACTTTTGGCAATTCAATCAAAAGTGGTCGCAAATGGTTGCAAATGCTCCCCTGAAAGATTTGGAGGTCGAAACAGAAGGCTTTTTATCACAGGAGAAGCAATCAACCCTCAAAAACTTAACCGGAGGAAAAAGATTTTTTTGAAAAAATCCCTAAGCCCCGGGGTCACAATTTCAGCAAAAATCTGACTTTTGGCAATTCAATCAAAAATGGTCGCAAATGGTTGCAAATGCTCCCCTGAAAGGTTTGGAGGTCGAAACAGAAGGCTTTTTATCACAGGAGAAGCAATCAACCCTCAACAACTTAACCGGGGGAAAAAGATTTTTTTGAAAAAATCCCTAAGCCCCGGGGTCACAATTTCAGCAAAAATCTGACTTTTGGCAATTCACTCAAAAATGGTGCCAAACGGTTGCAAATGCTCCCCTGAAAGGTTTGGCGGTCGAAACAGAAGGCTTTTTATCACAGGACAAGAAATCAACCCTCAACAACTTAACCGGGGGAAAAAGATTTTTTTGAAAAAATCCCTAATCCCCGGGGTCACAATTTCAGAAAAAATCTGACTTTGGGCAATTCACTCAAAAAGGTGCCAAACAGTTGCAAATGCTCCCCTGAAAGGTTTGGCGGTCGAAACAGAAGGCTTTTTATCACAGGACAAGAAATCAACCCTCAATAACTTAACAGGAGGAAAAAGATTTTTTTGAAAAAATCCCTAAGCCCCGGGGTCACAATTTCAGCAAAAACCTGACTTTTGGCAATTCATTCAAAAATGGTGCCAAACGGTTGCAAATGCTCCCCTGAAAGGTTTGGCGGTCGAAACAGAAGGCTTTTTATCACAGGAGAAGAAATCAACCCTCAACAACTTAACAGGAGGAAAAAGATTTTTTTGAAAAAATCCCTAAGCCCCGGGGTCACAATTTCAGCAAAAACCTGACTTTTGGCAATTCATTCAAAAATGGTGCCAAACGGTTGCAAATGCTCCCCTGAAAGATTTGGCGGTCGAAACAGAAGGCTTTTTATCACAGGACAAGAAATCAACCCTCAACAACTTAACCGAGGGAAAAAGATTTTTTTGAAAAAATCCCTAAGCCCCGGGGTCACAATTTCAGAAAAAATCTGACTTTTGGCAATTCACTCAAAAATGGTGCCAAACGGTTGCAAATGCTCCCCTGAAAGGTTTGGCGGTCGAAACAGAAGGCTTTTTATCACAGGACAAGCAATCAACCCTCAACAACTTAACCGGTGGAAAAAGATTTTTTTGAAAAAATCCCTAAGCCCCGGGGTCACAATTTCAGCAAAAGTCTGACTTTTGGCAATTCAATCAATAATGGTGCCAAAGGGTTGCAAATGCTCCCCTGAAAGGTTTGGCGGTCGAAACAGAAGGCTTTTTATCACAGGAGAAGCAATCAACCCTCAATAACTTAACAGGAGGAAAAAGATTTTTTTGAAAAAATCCCTAAGCCCCGGGGTCACAATTTCAGCAAAAATCTGACTTTTGGCAATTCACTCAAAAATGGTGCCAAACGGTTGCAAATGCTCCCCTGAAAGGTTTGGCGGTCGAAACAGAAGGCTTTTTATCACAGGACAAGAAATCAACCCTCAACAACTTAACCGGGGGAAAAAGATTTTTTTGAAAAAATCCCTAATCCCCGGGGTCACAATTTCAGAAAAAATCTGACTTTGGGCAATTCACTCAAAAAGGTGCCAAACAGTTGCAAATGCTCCCCTGAAAGGTTTGGCGGTCGAAACAGAAGGCTTTTTATCACAGGACAAGAAATCAACCCTCAATAACTTAACAGGAGGAAAAAGATTTTTTTGAAAAAATCCCTAAGCCCCGGGGTCACAATTTCAGCAAAAACCTGACTTTTGGCAATTCACTCAAAAATGGTGCCAAACGGTTGCAAATGCTCCCCTGAAAGGTTTGGCGGTCGAAACAGAAGGCTTTTTATCACAGGAGAAGAAATCAACCCTCAACAACTTAACCGGCAGAAAAAGATTTTTTTGAAAAAATCCCTAAGCCCCGGGGTCACAATTTCAGAAAAAATCTGACTTTTGGCAATTCACTCAAAAATGGTGCCAAACGGTTGCAAATGCTCCCCTGAAAGGTTTGGCGGTCGAAACAGAAGGCTTTTTATCACAGGAGAAGCAATCAACCCTCAATAACTTAACCGGAGGAAAAAGATTTTTTTGAAAAAAACCCTAAGCCCCGGGGTCGCAATTTCAGCAAAAATCTGACTTTTGGCAATTCAATCAAAAGTGGTTGCAAATGGTTGCAAATGCTCCCCTGAAAGATTTGGAGGTCGAAACAGAAGGCTTTTTATCACAGGAGAAGCAATCAACCCTCAAAAACTTAACCGGCGGAAAAAGATTTTTTTGAAAAAATCCCTAAGCCCCGGGGTCACAATTTCAGAAAAAATCTGACTTTTGGCAATTCACTTAAAAATGGTGTCAAAGGGTTGCAAATGCTCCCATGAAAGGTTTGGCGGTCGAAACAGAAGCCTTTTTATCACAGGAGAAGCAATCAACCCTCAACAACTTAACCGGCGGAAAAAGATTTTTTTGAAAAAACCCTAAGCCCCGGGGTCACAATTTCTGCAAAATTTGACTTTTGACAATTCACTCAAAAATGGTGCCAAAGGGTTGCAAATGCTCCACTGAAAGGTTTGGCGGTCGAAACAGAAGGCTTTTTATCAGAGGACAAGAAATCAACCCTCAACAACTTAACCGGAGGAAAAAGATTTTTTTGAAAAAATCCCTAAGCCCCGGGGTCACAATTTCAGCAAAAACCTGACTTTTGGCAATTCACTCAAAAATGGTGCCAAACGGTTGCAAATGCTCCCCTGAAAGGTTTGGCGGTCGAAACAGAAGGTTTTTTATCACAGGACAAGAAATCAACCCTCAACAACTTAACCGGGGGAAAAAGATATTTTTGAAAAAATCCCTAAGCCCCGGGGTCACAATTTCAGAAAAAATCTGACTTTTGGCAATTCACTCAAAAATGGTGCCAAACGGTTGCAAATGCTCCCCTGAAAGGTTTGGCGGTCGAAACAGAAGGCTTTTTATCACAGGACAAGAAATCAACCCTCAACAACTTAACCGAGGGAAAAAGATTTTTTTGAAAAAATCCCTAAGCCCCGGGGTCACAATTTCAGAAAAAATCTGACTTTTGGCAATTCACTCAAAAATGGTGCCAAAGGGTTGCAAATGCTCCCCTGAAAGGTTTGGCGGTCGAAACAGAAGGCTTTTTATCACAGGACAAGAAATCAACCCTCAATACCTTAACCGGAGGAAAAAGATTTTTTTGAAAAAATCCCTAAGCCCCCGGGGTCACAATTTCAGAAAAAATCTGACTTTTGGCAATTCACTCAAAAATGGTGCCAAACGGTTGCAAATGCTCCCCTGAAAGGTTTGGCGGTTGAAACAGAAGGCTTTTAATCACAGAACAAGAAATCAACCCTCAACAACTTAACCGGGGGGAAAAGATTTTTTTGAAAAAATCCCTAAGCCTCGGGGTCACAATTTCAGAAAAAATCTGACTTTTGACAATTCACTCAAAAATGGTGCCAAAGGGTTGCAAATGCTCCCCTGAAACGTTTGGCGGTCGAAACAGAAGGCTTTTTATCACAGGAGAAGCAATCAACCCTCAATAACTTAACCGGAGGAAAAAGATTTTTTTGAAAAAATCCCTAAGCCCCGGGGTCACAATTTAAGCAAAAATCTGACTTTTGGCAATTCACTCAAAAATGGTGCCAAACGGTTGCAAATGCTCCCCTGAAAGGTTTGGCGGTCGAAACAGAAGGCTTTTTATCACAGGAGATAAAAAGTTGGTTTACAACTTTAAAATGCAAGGTAAAAAACACAAAATACACAATAAAAACAAGAACAAGAACAAACCAATAAGCCTCCTCCCTCAACCTCTCCTTTGGCTTGTCCTTCACTCATGACTTCTCTCTTGTTCCTTGATCTTAACTTCCCCACTTTTGCAAACCTTCCAGTTGTCCCTAATTTTCCCGGGACAGTCCCAGATTTATTGAAGCTGTCCTGTTTCTGATGTTATCCTGCTTTTCCTTAGGACGTCCCTATGTTCATGGGAGAATGTTGGATGGTATGGAGTTATACATAGAATAGAATGATAGAATGATCTCGATACGAATCCAAGGCAGACCTTTTAACATCACAGTAATCCAAGTTTATGCACCAACTACTGGTGCTGAAGAAACTGAAATTGACCAATTCTATGAAGCCTAACAACACCTTATAGAAGTGACACCAAAGAAGGATGTTCTTCTCATTATAGGGGATTGGAATGCTAAAGTAGGGAGGCAAGAGATAAAAGGAACAACTGGCAAGTTGGGCCTTGGAGATCAAAACGAAGCAGGGCAAAGGCTAATAGAGTTCTGTCAAGAGAACAAGCTGGTCATCACAAACACGCTTTTCCAACAACACAAGAGACGACTCTACACATGGACATCACCAGATGGGCAGCATCGAAATCAGATTGATTATATTCTCTGCAGCCAAAGATGGAGAGGCTCTATACAGTCAGCAAAAACAAGACCTGGAGCTGACTGTGGCTCAGATCATCAGCTTCTTATAGCCAAATTCAAACTTAAACTGAAGCAATTCAATCAAAAATGGTCGCAAATGGTTGCAAATGCTCCCCTGAAAGATTTGGAGGTCGAAACAGAAGGCTTTTTATCACAGGAGAATAAATCAACCCTCAACAACATAACCGGCGGAAAAAGATTTTTTTGAAAAAATCGCCCGGGGTCACAATTACAGCAAAAATCTGACTTTTGGCAATTCAATCAAAAATGGTGCCAAAGTGTTGCAAATGCTCCCCTGAAAGATTTGGCGGTCGAAACAGAAGGTTTTTTATCACAGGAGAAGCAATCAACCCTCAACAACTTAACCGGCGGAAAAAGATTTTTTTGAAAAAATCCCTAAGCCCCGGGGTCACAATTTCAGCAAAAATCTGACGTTTGGCAATTCAATCAAAAATGGTCGCAAATGTTTGCAAATGCTCCCCTGAAAGATTTGGAGGTCGAAACAGAAGGCTTTTTATCACAGGAGAAGAAATCAACCCTCAACAACATAACCGGCGGAAAAAGATTTTTTTGAAAAAATCCCTAAGCCTCGGGGTCACAATTTCAGAAAAAATCTGACTTTTGGCAATTCACTCTAAAATGGTGCCAAAGGGTTGCAAATGCTCCCCTGAAAGGTTTGGCGGTCGAAACAGAAGGCTTTTTATCACAGGACAAGAAATCAACCCTCAACAACTTAACCGGGGGAAAATTTTTTTTTGAAAAAATCCCTAAGCCCCGGGGTCACAATTTCAGCAAAAATCTGACTTTTGGCAATTCAATCAAAAGTGGTCGCAAACGGTTGCAAATGCTCCCCTGAAAGATTTGGAGGTCGAAACAGAAGGCTTTTTATCACAGGAGAAGCAATCAACCCTCAAAAACTTAACCGGAGGAAAAAGATTTTTTTGAAAAAATCCCTAAGCCCCGGGGTCACAATTTCAGCAAAAATCTGACTTTTGGCAATTCAATCAAAAATGGTCGCAAATGGTTGCAAATGCTCCCCTGAAAGGTTTGGAGGTCGAAACAGAAGGCTTTTTATCACAGGAGAAGCAATCAACCCTCAACAACTTAACCGGCGGAAAAAGATTTTTTTGAAAAAATCCCTAAGCCCCGGGGTCACAATTTCAGCAAAAACCTGACTTTTGGCAATTCACTCAAAAATGGTGCCAAACGGTTGCAAATGCTCCCCTGAAAGGTTTGGCGGTCGAAACAGAAGGCTTTTTATCACAGGACAAGAAATCAACCCTCAATAACTTAACCGGAGGAAAAAGATTTTTTTGAAAAAAACCCTAAGCCCCGGGGTCGCAATTTCAGCAAAAATCTGACTTTTCGCAATTCAATCAAAAGTGGTTGCAAATGGTTGCAAATGCTCCCCTGAAAGATTTGGAGGTCGAAACAGAAGGCTTTTTATCACAGGAGAAGCAATCAACCCTCAAAAACTTAACCGGCGGAAAAAGATTTTTTTGAAAAAATCCCTAAGCCCCGGGGTCACAATTTCAGAAAAAATCTGACTTTTGGCAATTCACTTAAAAATGGTGTCAAAGGGTTGCAAATGCTCCCATGAAAGTTTTGGCGGTCGAAACAGAAGGCTTCTTATCACAGGAGAAGCAATCAACCCTCAACAACTTAACCGGCGGAAAAAGATTTTTTTGAAAAAACCCTAAGCCCCGGGGTCACAATTTCTGCAAAATTTGACTTTTGACAATTCACTCAAAAATGGTGCCAAAGGGTTGCAAATGCTCCCCTGAAAGGTTTGGAGGTCGAAACAGAAGGCTTTTTATCACAGGAGAAGAAATCAACCCTCAACAACATAACCGGCGGAAAAAGATTTTTTTGAAAAAATTCCTAAGCCCCGGGGTCACAATTTCAGAAAAAATCTGACTTTTGGCAATTCACTCAAAAATGGTGCCAAACGGTTGCAAATGCTCCCCTGAAAGGTTTGGCGGTCGAAACAGAAGGCTTTTTATCAGAGGACAAGAAATCAACCCTCAACAACTTAACCGGAGGAAATAGATTTTTTTGAAAAAATCCCTAAGCCCCGGGGGTCACAATTTCACCAAAAACCTGACTTTTGGCAATTCACTCAAAAATGGTGCCAAACGGTTGCAAATGCTCCCCTGAAAGGTTTGGCGGTCGAAACAGAAGGCTTTTTATCACAGGACAAGAAATCAACCCTCAACAACTTAACCGGGGGAAAAAGATTTTTTTGAAAAAATCCCTAAGCCCCGGGGTCACAATTTCAGCAAAAATCTGACTTTTGGCAATTCACTCAAAAATGGTGCCAAACGGTTGCAAATGCTCCCCTGAAAGGTTTGGCAGTCGAAACAGAAGGCTTTTTATCACAGGACAAGAAATCAACCCTCAACAACTTAACCGAGGGAAAAAGATTTTTTTGAAAAAATCCCTAAGCCCCGGGGTCACAATTTCAGAAAAAATCTGACTTTTGGCAATTCACTCAAAAATGGTGCCAAAGGGTTGCAAATGCTCCCCTGAAAGGTTTGGCGGTCGAAACAGAAGGCTTTTTATCACAGGACAAGAAATCAACCCTCAATAACTTAACCGGAGGAAAAAGATTTTTTTGAAAAAATCCCTAAGCCCCGGGGTCACAATTTCAGAAAAAATCTGACTTTTGGCAATTCACTCAAAAATGGTGCCAAACGGTTGCAAATGCTCCCCTGAAAGGTTTGGCGGTTGAAACAGAAGGCTTTTAATCACAGAACAAGAAATCAACCCTCAACAACTTAACCGGGGGAAAAAGATTTTTTTGAAAAAATCCCTAAGCCTCGGGGTCACAATTTCAGAAAAAATCTGACTTTTGACAATTCACTCAAAAATGGTGCCAAAGGGTTGCAAATGCTCCCCTGAAAGGTTTGGCGGTCGAAACAGAAGGCTTTTTATCACAGGAGAAGCAATCAACCCTCAATAACTTAACCGGAGGAAAAAGATTTTTTTGAAAAAATCCCTAAGCCCCGGGGTCACAATTTCAGAAAAAATCTGACTTTTGGCAATTCACTCAAAAATGGTGCCAAACGGTTGCAAATGCTCCCTTGAAATGTTTGGCGGTCGAAACAGAAGGCTTTTTATCTCAGAAAATAAATCAGCCCTCCACAACTTAACCGGCAGAAAAAGATTTTTTTTGAAAAAATCCCTAAGCCCCGGGGTTACAATTTCATCAAAAATCTGACTTTTGGCCATTCACTCAAAAATGGTGCGAAACGGTTGCAAATGCTCCCTTGAAATGTTTGGCGGTCGAAACAGAAGGCTTTTTATCTCAGAAAATAAATCAGCCCTCGACAACTTAACCGGCAGAAAAAGATTTTTTTTTGAAAAAATCCCTAAGCCCCGGGGTCACAATTTCATCAAAAATCTGACTTTTGGCCATTCACTCAAAAATGGTGCGAAACGGTTGCAAATGCTCCCCTGAGAGGTTTGGCGGTCGAAACAGAAGGCTTTTTATCAAAGGAAAAGAAAGCCCTTGACAACTTAACCGGCAGAAAAAGATTTTTTTGAAAAAATCCCAAACCCCGGGGTCACAATTTCATCAAAAATTTGACTTTCTGCAATTCAGTCAAAAATGGTGCCAAACGGTTGCAAATGCTCCCCTGAGAGGTTTGGCGGTCGAAACAGAAGGCTTTTTATCAAAGGAAAAGAAAGCCCTTGACAACTTAACCAGCAGAAAAAGATTTTTTTGAAAAAATCCCAAACCCCGGGGTCACAATTTCATCAAAAATCTGACTTTCGGCCATTCACTTAAAAATTGTGCCTACTGAAGAAAGTAGGAAAAACCACTGGGCCGGTAAGATATAATCTAACTGAAATCCCTTATTTTGTCTACTGGCTCCTCACACAGCTCCTGACTCATGACAGTGTGTTGCCCATCGCTCTGTTCTGACTAAAGGAATTAATGAAGCCACTGCTGGCGGGGACATTTTGGAACCCACAATATCCAACGCCAGTAAATTCTGGTGTACTTTTTAACATAATAGTGTAAACAGGGATCAACATACAAACACTGAGAAGCCATTCCCCCCGCCCCACTACTTTATATGGAAACAATTGGAAAAACCTTGTGATTGAGGCTACCAACATGGCGCCTTTTTGTACATCGAACACTTCTGAGGTCATTCTTACTAGTGCTTTACTACTGTTTTACTACTACTTTACTACCACTTTACTACTGTTTTACTACTGCTTTACTACCATTTTACTACCATTTTACTACTACTTTACTACTACTTTACTACTACTTTACTACTACTTTACTACTACTTTACTACTTTACTACTACTTTACTATCATTTTACTACTTTAGTACAATTTTACTACTATTCCACCACTTTACTATTTTACCATTTTACTACCGCTTTACTACTACTTTACAATTATCTTACTGCTGTTTCACTACTGCCTTACTACCATTTTACTACTATTTTACTACTGCATTACTACTACTTTACTGCTATTTTACTACTATCCCACCACTTTATTATTGTTTTACCATTACTTAACTGCTACTTCACTACTGGTTTACTATTGCTTTACTACCACTTTACTTCCACTTTACTACTGCTACTTTATTACTTTTATACTACTTTACTATTTATACCCGTATTAATAGAGTAGACCTTCCTGAACAATGGCATGCTTGTCTACAGTAACAAATAGTATTGTTACTATTTTATGAATTGTATATACTGCCCTTCATCCGTAGATTTAAGGTTGGTTTACAACTTTAAAATGCAAGGTAAAAAACACAAAATACACAATAAAAACAAGAACAAGAACAAACCAATAAGCCTCCTCCCTCAACCTCTCCTTTGGCTTGTCCTTCACTCATGACTTCTCTCTTGTTCCTTGATCTTAACTTCCCCACTTTTGCAAACCTTCCAGTTGTCCCTAATTTTCCCGGGACAGTCCCAGATTTATTGAAGCTGTCCTGGTTTCTGATGTTATCCTGCTTTTCCTTAGGACGTCCCTATGTTCATGGGAGAATGTTGGATGGTATGGAGTTATACATAGAATAGAATGATAGAATGATCTCGATACGAATCCAAGGCAGACCTTTTAACATCACAGTAATCCAAGTTTATGCACCAACTACTGGTGCTGAAGAAACTGAAATTGACCAATTCTATGAAGCCTAACAACACCTTATAGAAGTGACACCAAAGAAGGATGTTCTTCTCATTATAGGGGATTGGAATGCTAAAGTAGGGAGGCAAGAGATAAAAGGAACAACTGGCAAGTTGGGCCTTGGAGATCAAAACGAAGCAGGGCAAAGGCTAATAGAGTTCTGTCAAGAGAACAAGCTGGTCATCACAAACACGCTTTTCCAACAACACAAGAGACGACTCTACACATGGACATCACCAGATGGGCAGCATCGAAATCAGATTGATTATATCCTCTGCAGCCAAAGATACAGTCAGCAAAAACAAGACCTGGAGCTGACTGTGGCTCAGATCATCAGCTTCTTATAGCCAAATTCAAACTTAAACTGAAGCAATTCAATCAAAAATGGTCGCAAATGGTTGCAAATGCTCCCCTGAAAGATTTGGCGGTCGAAACAGAAGGTTTTTTATCACAGGAGAAGCAATCAACCCTCAACAACTTAACCGGCGGAAAAAGATTTTTTTGAAAAAATCCCCCGGGGTCACAATTTCAGCAAAAATCTGACTTTTGGCAATTCAATCAAAAATGGTGCCAAAGTGTTGCAAATGCTCCCCTGAAAGATTTGGCGGTCGAAACAGAAGGTTTTTTATCACAGGAGAAGCAATCAACCCTCAACAACTTAACCGGCGGAAAAAGATTTTTTTGAAAAAATCCCTAAGCCCCGGGGTCACAATTTCAGCAAAAATCTGACATTTGGGAATTCAATCAAAAATGGTCGCAAATGGTTGTAAATGCTCCCCTGAAAGATTTGGAGGTCGAAACAGAAGGCTTTTTATCACAGGAGAAGCAATCAACCCTCAAAAACTTAACCGGAGGAAAAAGATTTTTTTGAAAAAATCCCTAAGCCCCGGGGTCACAATTTCAGCAAAAATCTGACTTTTGGCAATTCACTCAAAAATGGTGCCAAAGGGTTGCAAATGCTCCCCTGAAAGGTTTGGCGGTCGAAACAGAAGGCTTTTTATCACAGGACAAGAAATCAACCCTCAACAACTTAACCGGGGGAAATTTTTTTTTTGAAAAAATCCCTAAGCCTCGGGGTCACAATTTCAGAAAAAATCTGACTTTTGACAATTCACTCAAAAATGGTGCCAAACGGTTGCAAATGCTCCCCTGAAAGGTTTGGCGGTCGAAACAGAAGGCTTTTTATCACAGGACAAGAAATCAACCCTCAACAACTTAACCGGGGGAAAAAGATTTTTTTGAAAAAATCCCTAAGCCCCGGGATCACAATTTCAGAAAAAATCTGACTTTTGGCAATTCACTCAAAAATGGTGCCAAACGGTTGCAAATGCTCCCCTGAAAGGTTTGGCGGTCGAAACAGAAGGCTTTTTATCACAGGAGAAGCAATCAACCCTCAATAACTTAACCGGAGGAAAAAGATTTTTTTGAAAAAATCCCTAAGCCCCGGGGTCACAATTTCAGCAAAAATCTGACTTTTGGCAATTCACTCAAAAATGGTGCCAAAGTGTTGCAAATGCTCCCCTGAAAGGTTTGGAGGTCGAAACAGAAGGCTTTTTATCACAGGAGAAGAAATCAACCCTCAACAACATAACCGGAGGAAAAAGATTTTTTGAAAAAATCCCTAAGCCCCGGGGTCACAATTTCAGCAAAAATCTGACTTTTGGCAATTCAATCAAAAATGGTCGCAAATGGTTGCAAATGCTCCCCTGAAAGATTTGGAGGTCGAAACAGAAGGCTTTTTATCACAGGAGAAGAAATCAACCCTCAACAACTTAACTGGGGGAAAATTTTTTTTTGAAAAAATCCCTAAGCCCCGGGGTCACAATTTCAGAAAAAATCTGACTTTTGACAATTCACTCAAAAATGGTGCCAAACGGTGGCAAATGCTCCCCTGAAAGGTTTGGCGGTCGAAACAGAAGGCTTTTTATCACAGGAGAAGCAATCAACCCTCAATAACTTAACCGGAGGAAAAAAATTTTTTTGAAAAAATCCCTAAGCCCCGGGGTCACAATTTCAGAAAAAACCTGACTTTTGGCAATTCACTCAAAAATGGTGCCAAACGGTTGCAAATCCTCCCTTGAAATGTTTGGCGGTCGAAACAGAAGGCTTTTCATCACAGGACAAGAAATCAACCCTCAACAACTTAACCGGGGGAAAAAGATTTTTTTGAAAAAATCCCTAAGCCCCGGGGTCACAATTTCAGCAAAAGTCTGACTTTTGGCAATTCAATCAAAAATGGTCGCAAATGGTTGCAAATGCTCCCCTGAAAGATTTGGAGGTCGAAACAGAAGGCTTTTTATCACAGGAGAAGCAATCAACCCTCAACAACTTAACCGGCAGAAAAAGATTTTTTTGAAAAATCCCTAAGCCCCGGGGTCACAATTTCAGCAAAAATCTGACTTTTGGCAATTCAATCAAAAGTGGTCGCAAATGGTTGCAAATGCTCCCCTGAAGGATTTGGAGGTCGAAACAGAAGGCTTTTTATCACAGGAGAAGCAATCAACCCTCAAAAACTTAACCGGAGGAAAAAGATTTTTTTGAAAAAATCCCTAAGCCCCGGGGTCACAATTTCATCAAAAATCTTACTTTTGGCAATTCACTCAAAAATGGTGCCAAAGGGTTGAAAATGCTCCACTGAAAGGTTTGGCGGTCGAAACAGAAGGCTTTTTATCACAGGACAAGAAATCAACCCTCAACAACTTAACCGAGTGGAAAAGATTTTTTTGAAAAAATCCCTAAGCCCCGGGGTCACAATTTCAGCAAAAACCTGACTTTTGGCAATTCACTCAAAAATGGTGCCAAACGGTTGCAAATGCTCCCCTGAAAGGTTTGGCGGTCGAAACAGAAGGCTTTTTATCACAGGACAAGAAATCAACCCTCAACAACTTAACCGGGGGAAAAAGATTTTTTTGAAAAAATCCCTAAGCCCCGGGATCACAATTTCAGAAAAAATCTGACTTTTGGCAATTCACTCAAAAATGGTGCCAAACGGTTGCAAATGCTCCCCTGAAAGGTTTGGCGGTCGAAACAGAAGGCTTTTTATCACAGGAGAAGCAATCAACCCTCAATAACTTAACCGGAGGAAAAAGATTTTTTTGAAAAAATCCCTAAGCCCCGGGGTCACAATTTCAGCAAAAATCTGACTTTTGGCAATTCACTCAAAAATGGTGCCAAAGTGTTGCAAATGCTCCCCTGAAAGGTTTGGAGGTCGAAACAGAAGGCTTTTTATCACAGGAGAAGAAATCAACCCTCAACAACATAACCGGAGGAAAAATTTTTTTTTGAAAAAATCCCTAAGCCCCGGGGTCACAATTTCAGAAAAAATCTTACTTTTGGCAATTCAATCAAAAATGGTCGCAAATGGTTGCAAATGCTCCCCTGAAAGATTTGGAGGTTGAAACAGAAGGCTTTTTATCACAGGAGAAGCAATCAACCCTCAACAACTTAACCGGCGGAAAAAGATTTTTTTGAAAAAATCCCTAAGCCCCGGGGTCACAATTTCAGCAAAAACCTGACTTTTGGCAATTCACTTAAAAATGGTGCCAAAGTGTTGCAAATGCTCCCCTGAAAGGTTTGGCGGTCGAAACAGAAGGCTTTTTATCACAGGAGAAGCAATCAACCCTCAATAACTTAACCGGAGGAAAAAGATTTTTTTGAAAAAATCCCTAAGCCCCGGGGTCACAATTTCAGCAAAAACCTGACTTTTGGCAATTCACTCAAAAATGGTGCCAAACGGTTGCAAATCCTCCCTTGAAATGTTTGGCGGTCGAAACAGAAGGCTTTTCATCACAGGACAAGAAATCAACCCTCAACAACTTAACCGGGGGAAAAAGATTTTTTTGAAAAAATCCCTAAGCCCCGGGGTCACAATTTCAGCAAAAGTCTGACTTTTGGCAATTCAATCAAAAATGGTCGCAAATGGTTGCAAATGCTCCCCTGAAAGATTTGGAGGTCGAAACAGAAGGCTTTTTATCACAGGAGAAGCAATCAACCCTCAACAACTTAACCGGCAGAAAAAGATTTTTTTGAAAAATCCCTAAGCCCCGGGGTCACAATTTCAGAAAAAATCTGACTTTTGGCAATTCACTCAAAAATGGTGCCAAAGGGTTGCAAATGCTCCCCTGAAAGGTTTGGCGGTCGAAACAGAAGGCTTTTTATCACAGGACAAGAAATCAACCCTCAACAACTTAACCGGGGGAATTTTTTTTTTTGAAAAAATCCCTAAGCCTCGGGGTCACAATTTCAGAAAAAATCTGACTTTTGACAATTCACTCAAAAATGGTGCCAAACGGTGGCAAATGCTCCCCTGAAAGGTTTGGCGGTCGAAACAGAAGGCTTTTTATCACAGGACAAGAAATCAACCCTCAACAACTTAACCGGGGGAAAAAGATTTTTTTGAAAAAATCCCTAAGCCCCGGGGTCACAATTTCAGCAAAAATCTGACTTTTGGCAATTCAATCAAAAATGGTCGCAAATGGTTGCAAATGCTCCCCTGAAGGATTTGGAGGTCGAAACAGAAGGCTTTTTATCACAGGAGAAGCAATCAACCCTCAATAACTTAACCGGAGGAAAAAGATTTTTTTGAAAAAATCCCTAAGCCCCGGGGTCACAATTTCAGCAAAAACCTGACTTTTGGCAATTCACTCAAAAATGGTGCCAAACGGTTGCAAATCCTCCCTTGAAATGTTTGGCGGTCGAAACAGAAGGCTTTTCATCACAGGACAAGAAATCAACCCTCAACAACTTAACCGGGGGGAAAAGATTTTTTTGAAAAAATCCCTAAGCCCCGGGGTCACAATTTCAGCAAAAGTCTGACTTTTGGCAATTCAATCAAAAATGGTCGCAAATGGTTGCAAATGCTCCCCTGAAAGATTTGGAGGTCGAAACAGAAGGCTTTTTATCACAGGAGAAGCAATCAACCCTCAACAACTTAACCGGCAGAAAAAGATTTTTTTGAAAAAATCCCTAAGCCCCGGGGTCACAATTTCAGAAAAAATCTGACTTTTGGCAATTCACTCAAAAATGGTGCCAAAGGGTTGCAAATGCTCCCCTGAAAGGTTTGGCGGTCGAAACAGAAGGCTTTTTATCACAGGACAAGAAATCAACCCTCAACAACTTAACCGGGGGAAATTTTTTTTTTGAAAAAATCCCTAAGCCTCGGGGTCACAATTTCAGAAAAAATCTGACTTTTGACAATTCACTCAAAAATGGTGCCAAACGGTGGCAAATGCTCCCCTGAAAGGTTTGGCGGTCGAAACAGAAGGCTTTTTATCACAGGAGAAGCAATCAACCCTCAATAACTTAACCGGAGGAAAAAATTTTTTTTGAAAAAATCCCTAAGCCCCGGGGTCACAATTTCAGCAAAAATCTGACTTTTGGCAATTCAATCAAAAGTGGTCGCAAATGGTTGCAAATGCTCCCCTGAAGGATTTGGAGGTCGAAACAGAAGGCTTTTTATCACAGGAGAAGCAATCAACCCTCAAAAACTTAACCGGAGGAAAAAGATTTTTTTGAAAAAATCCCTAAGCCCCGGGGTCACAATTTCAGCAAAAATCTTACTTTTGGCAATTCAATCAAAAATGGTCGCAAATGGTTGCAAATGCTCCCCTGAAAGATTTGGAGGTCGAAACAGAAGGCTTTTTATCACAGGAGAAGCAATCAACCCTCAACAACTTAACCGGCGGAAAAAGATTTTTTTGAAAAAATCCCTAAGCCTCGGGGTCACAATTTCTGCAAAAATCTGACTTTTGACAATTCACTCAAAAATGGTGCCAAAGGGTTGCGAATGCTCCCCTGAAAGGTTTGGCGGTCGAAACAGAAGGCTTTTTATCACAGGACAAGAAATCAACCCTCAACAACTTAACCGGGGGAAAAAGATTTTTTTGAAAAAATCCCTAAGCCCCGGGGTCGCAATTTCAGCAAAAATCTGACTTTTGACAATTCACTCAAAAATGGTGCCAAAGGGTTGCAAATGCTCCCCTGAAAGGTTTGGCGGTCGAAACAGAAGGCTTTTTATCACAGGACAAGAAATCAACCCTCAACAACTTAACCGGGGGAAAAAGATTTTTTTGAAAAAATCCCTAAACCCCGGGGTCGCAATTTCAGCAAAAATCTGACTTTTGGCAATTCAATCAAAAATGGTCGCAAATGGTTGCAAATGCTCCCCTGAAAGGTTTGGCGGTCGAAACAGAAGGCTTTTTATCACAGGAGAAGCAATCAACCCTCAACAACTTAACCGGCGGAAAAAGATTTTTTTGAAAAAAAATCCCTAAGCCTCGGGGTCACAATTTCAGAAAAAATCTGACTTTTGGCAATTCACTCAAAAATGGTGCCAAACGGTTGCAAATGCTCCCCTGAAAGGTTTGGAGGTCGAAACAGAAGGCTTTTTATCACAGGAGAAGCAATCAACCCTCAATAACTTAACCGGGGGAAAATTTTTTTTTGAAAAAATCCCTAAGCCTCGGGGTCACAATTTCAGAAAAAATCTGACTTTTGACAATTCACTCAAAAATGGTGCCAAACGGTTGCAAATGCTCCCCTGAAAGATTTGGAGGTTCAAACAGAAGGCTTTTTATCACAGGAGAAGCAATCAACTCTCAAAAACTTAACCGGAGGAAAAAAATTTTTTTGAAAAAATCCCTAAGCCCCGGGGTCACAATTTCAGCAAAAATCTTACTTTTGGCAATTCAATCAAAAATGGTCGCAAATGGTTGCAAATGCTCCCCTGAAAGATTTGGAGGTCGAAACAGAAGGCTTTTTATCACAGGAGAAGCAATCAACCCTCAACAACTTAACCGGCGGAAAAAGATTTTTTTGAAAAAATCCCTAAGCCCCGGGGTCACAATTTCAGAAAAAATCTGACTTTTGGCAATTCACTCAAAAATGGTGCCAAAGGGTTGAAAATGCTCCACTGAAAGGTTTGGCGGTCGAAACAGAAGGCTTTTTATCACAGGACAAGAAATCAACCCTCAACAACTTAACCGAGGGGAAAAGATTTTTTTGAAAAAATCCCTAAGCCCCGGGGTCACAATTTCAGCAAAAACCTGACTTTTGGCAATTCACTCAAAAATGGTGCCAAACGGTTGCAAATGCTCCCCTGAAAGGTTTGGCGGTCGAAACAGAAGGCTTTTTATCACAGGACAAGAAATCAACCCTCAACAACTTAACCGGAGGAAAAAGATTTTTTTGAAAAAATCCCTAAGCCCCGGGATCACAATTTCAGCAAAAATCTGACTTTTGGCAATTCACTCAAAAATGGTGCCAAAGTGTTGCAAATGCTCCCCTGAAAGGTTTGGCGGTCGAAACAGAAGGCTTTTTATCACAGGAGAAGAAATCAACCCTCAACAACATAACCGGAGGAAAAAGATTTTTTTGAAAAAAAATCCCTAAGCCTCGGGGTCACAATTTCAGAAAAAATCTGACTTTTGGCAATTCACTCAAAAATGGTGCCAAACGGTTGCAAATGCTCCCCTGAAAGGTTTGGAGGTCGAAACAGAAGGCTTTTTATCACAGGAGAAGCAATCAACCCTCAATAACTTAACCGGGGGAAAATTTTTTTTTGAAAAAATCCCTAAGCCTCGGGGTCACAATTTCAGAAAAAATCTGACTTTTGACAATTCACTCAAAAATGGTGCCAAACGGTTGCAAATGCTCCCCTGAAAGATTTGGAGGTTCAAACAGAAGGCTTTTTATCACAGGAGAAGCAATCAACTCTCAAAAACTTAACCGGAGGAAAAAATTTTTTTTGAAAAAATCCCTAAGCCCCGGGGTCACAATTTCAGCAAAAATCTTACTTTTGGCAATTCAATCAAAAATGGTCGCAAATGGTTGCAAATGCTCCCCTGAAAGATTTGGAGGTCGAAACAGAAGGCTTTTTATCACAGGAGAAGCAATCAACCCTCAACAACTTAACCGGCGGAAAAAGATTTTTTTGAAAAAATCCCTAAGCCCCGGGGTCACAATTTCAGAAAAAATCTGACTTTTGGCAATTCACTCAAAAATGGTGCCAAAGGGTTGAAAATGCTCCACTGAAAGGTTTGGCGGTCGAAACAGAAGGCTTTTTATCACAGGACAAGAAATCAACCCTCAACAACTTAACCGAGGGGAAAAGATTTTTTTGAAAAAATCCCTAAGCCCCGGGGTCACAATTTCAGCAAAAACCTGACTTTTGGCAATTCACTCAAAAATGGTGCCAAACGGTTGCAAATGCTCCCCTGAAAGGTTTGGCGGTCGAAACAGAAGGCTTTTTATCACAGGACAAGAAATCAACCCTCAACAACTTAACCGGGGGAAAAAGATTTTTTTGAAAAAATCCCTAAGCCCCGGGATCACAATTTCAGCAAAAATCTGACTTTTGGCAATTCACTCAAAAATGGTGCCAAAGTGTTGCAAATGCTCCCCTGAAAGGTTTGGCGGTTGAAACAGAAGGCTTTTTATCACAGGAGAAGAAATCAACCCTCAACAACATAACCGGAGGAAAAAGATTTTTTGAAAAAATCCCTAAGCCCCGGGGTCACAATTTCAGCAAAAATCTGACTTTTGGCAATTCAATCAAAAATGGTCGCAAATGGTTGCAAATGCTCCCCTGAAAGATTTGGAGGTCGAAACAGAAGGCTTTTTATCACAGGAGAAGCAATCAACCCTCAAAAACTTAACCGGAGGAAAAAGATTTTTTTGAAAAAATCCCTAAGCCCCGGGGTCACAATTTCAGAAAAAATCTGACTTTTGGCAATTCACTCCAAAATGGTGCCAAAGGGTTGAAAATGCTCCACTGAAAGGTTTGGCGGTCGAAACAGAAGGCTTTTTATCACAGGACAAGAAATCAACCCTCAACAACTTAACCGAGGGGAAAAGATTTTTTTGAAAAAATCCCTAAGCCCCGGGGTCACAATTTCAGCAAAAACCTGACTTTTGGCAATTCACTCAAAAATGGTGCCAAACGGTTGCAAATGCTCCCCTGAAAGGTTTGGCGGTTGAAACAGAAGGCTTTTTATCACAGGACAAGAAATCAACCCTCAACAACTTAACCGGGGGAAAAAGATTTTTTTGAAAAAATCCCTAAGCCCCGGGGTCGCAATTTCAGAAAAAATCTGACTTTTGGCAATTCACTCAAAAATGGTGCCAAACGGTTGCAAATGCTCCCCTGAAAGGTTTCGCGGTCGAAACAGAAGGCTTTTTATCACAGGAGAAGCAATCAACCCTCAATAACTTAACCGGAGGAAAAAGATTTTTTTGAAAAAATCCCTAAGCCCCGGGGTCACAATTTCAGAAAAAATCTGACTTTTGGCAATTCACTCAAAAATGGTGCCAAACGGTTGCAAATGCTCCCCTGAAAGGTTTGGCGGTCGAAACAGAAGGCTTTTTATCACAGGACAAGAAATCAACCCTCAACAACTTAACCGGGGGAAAAAGATTTTTTTGAAAAAATCCCTAAGCCCCGGGATCACAATTTCAGCAAAAATCTGACTTTTGGCAATTCACTCAAAAATGGTGCCAAAGTGTTGCAAATGCTCCCCTGAAAGGTTTGGCGGTCGAAACAGAAGGCTTTTTATCACAGGAGAAGAAATCAACCCTCAACAACATAACCGGAGGAAAAAGATTTTTTTGAAAAAAAATCCCTAAGCCTCGGGGTCACAATTTCAGAAAAAATCTGACTTTTGGCAATTCACTCAAAAATGGTGCCAAACGGTTGCAAATGCTCCCCTGAAAGGTTTGGAGGTCGAAACAGAAGGCTTTTTATCACAGGAGAAGCAATCAACCCTCAATAACTTAACCGGGGGAAAATTTTTTTTTGAAAAAATCCCTAAGCCTCGGGGTCACAATTTCAGAAAAAATCTGACTTTTGACAATTCACTCAAAAATGGTGCCAAACGGTTGCAAATGCTCCCCTGAAAGATTTGGAGGTTCAAACAGAAGGCTTTTTATCACAGGAGAAGCAATCAACTCTCAAAAACTTAACCGGAGGAAAAAATTTTTTTTGAAAAAATCCCTAAGCCCCGGGGTCACAATTTCAGCAAAAATCTTACTTTTGGCAATTCAATCAAAAATGGTCGCAAATGGTTGCAAATGCTCCCCTGAAAGATTTGGAGGTCGAAACAGAAGGCTTTTTATCACAGGAGAAGCAATCAACCCTCAACAACTTAACCGGCGGAAAAAGATTTTTTTGAAAAAATCCCTAAGCCCCGGGGTCACAATTTCAGAAAAAATCTGACTTTTGGCAATTCACTCAAAAATGGTGCCAAAGGGTTGAAAATGCTCCACTGAAAGGTTTGGCGGTCGAAACAGAAGGCTTTTTATCACAGGACAAGAAATCAACCCTCAACAACTTAACCGAGGGGAAAAGATTTTTTTGAAAAAATCCCTAAGCCCCGGGGTCACAATTTCAGCAAAAACCTGACTTTTGGCAATTCACTCAAAAATGGTGCCAAACGGTTGCAAATGCTCCCCTGAAAGGTTTGGCGGTCGAAACAGAAGGCTTTTTATCACAGGACAAGAAATCAACCCTCAACAACTTAACCGGGGGAAAAAGATTTTTTTGAAAAAATCCCTAAGCCCCGGGATCACAATTTCAGCAAAAATCTGACTTTTGGCAATTCACTCAAAAATGGTGCCAAAGTGTTGCAAATGCTCCCCTGAAAGGTTTGGCGGTCGAAACAGAAGGCTTTTTATCACAGGAGAAGAAATCAACCCTCAACAACATAACCGGAGGAAAAAGATTTTTTGAAAAAATCCCTAAGCCCCGGGGTCACAATTTCAGCAAAAATCTGACTTTTGGCAATTCAATCAAAAATGGTCGCAAATGGTTGCAAATGCTCCCCTGAAAGATTTGGAGGTCGAAACAGAAGGCTTTTTATCACAGGAGAAGCAATCAACCCTCAAAAACTTAACCGGAGGAAAAAGATTTTTTTGAAAAAATCCCTAAGCCCCGGGGTCACAATTTCAGAAAAAATCTGACTTTTGGCAATTCACTCCAAAATGGTGCCAAAGGGTTGAAAATTCTCCACTGAAAGGTTTGGCGGTCGAAACAGAAGGCTTTTTATCACAGGACAAGAAATCAACCCTCAACAACTTAACCGAGGGGAAAAGATTTTTTTGAAAAAATCCCTAAGCCCCGGGGTCACAATTTCAGCAAAAACCTGACTTTTGGCAATTCACTCAAAAATGGTGCCAAACGGTTGCAAATGCTCCCCTGAAAGGTTTGGCGGTTGAAACAGAAGGCTTTTTATCACAGGACAAGAAATCAACCCTCAACAACTTAACCGGGGGAAAAAGATTTTTTTGAAAAAATCCCTAAGCCCCGGGGTCGCAATTTCAGAAAAAATCTGACTTTTGGCAATTCACTCAAAAATGGTGCCAAACGGTTGCAAATGCTCCCCTGAAAGGTTTCGCGGTCGAAACAGAAGGCTTTTTATCACAGGAGAAGCAATCAACCCTCAATAACTTAACCGGAGGAAAAAGATTTTTTTGAAAAAATCCCTAAGCCCCGGGGTCACAATTTCAGAAAAAATCTGACTTTTGGCAATTCACTCAAAAATGGTGCCAAACGGTTGCAAATGCTCCCCTGAAAGGTTTCGCGGGCGAAACAGAAGGCTTTTTATCACAGGACAAGAAATCAACCCTCAACAACTTAACCGGGGGAAAAAGATTTTTTTGAAAAAATCCCTAAGCCCCGGGGTCACAATTTCAGAAAAAATCTGACTTTTGGCAATTCACTCAAAAATGGTGCCAAACGGTTGCAAATGCTCCCCTGAAAGGTTTCGCGGGCGAAACAGAAGGCTTTTTATCACAGGAGAAGCAATCAACCCTCAATAACTTAACCGGAGGAAAAAGATTTTTTTGAAAAAATCCCTAAGCCCCGGGGTCACAATTTCAGCAAAAATCTGACTTTTGGCAATTCACTCAAAAATGGTGCCAAAGTGTTGCAAATGCTCCCCTGAAAGGTTTGGAGGTCGAAACAGAAGGCTTTTTATCACAGGAGAAGAAATCAACCCTCAACAACATAACCGGAGGAAAAAGATTTTTTGAAAAAATCCCTAAGCCCCGGGGTCACAATTTCAGCAAAAATCTGACTTTTGGCAATTCAATCAAAAATGGTCGCAAATGGTTGCAAATGCTCCCCTGAAAGATTTGGAGGTCGAAACAGAAGGCTTTTTATCACAGGAGAAGCAATCAACCCTCAACAACTTAACCGGCGGAAAAAGATTTTTTTGAAAAAATCCCTAAGCCCCGGGGTCACAATTTCAGCAAAAACCTGACTTTTGGCAATTCACTCAAAAATGGTGCCAAAGGGTTGCAAATGCTCCCCTGAAAGGTTTGGCGGTCGAAACAGAACGCTTTTTATCACAGGAGAAGCAATCAACCCTCAATAACTTAACCGGAGGAAAAAGATTTTTTTGAAAAAATCCCTAAGCCCCGGGGTCACAATTTCAGCAAAAACCTGACTTTTGGCAATTCACTCAAAAATGGTGCCAAACGGTTGCAAATCCTCCCTTGAAATGTTTGGCGGTCGAAACAGAAGGCTTTTCATCACAGGACAAGAAATCAACCCTCAACAACTTAACCGGGGGAAAAAGATTTTTTTGAAAAAATCCCTAAGCCCCGGGGTCACAATTTCAGCAAAAGTCTGACTTTTGGCAATTCAATCAAAAATGGTCGCAAATGGTTGCAAATGCTCCCCTGAAAGATTTGGAGGTCGAAACAGAAGGCTTTTTATCACAGGAGAAGCAATCAACCCTCAACAACTTAACCGGCAGAAAAAGATTTTTTTGAAAAAATCCCTAAGCCCCGGGGTCACAATTTCAGAAAAAATCTGACTTTTGGCAATTCACTCAAAAATGGTGCCAAAGGGTTGCAAATGCTCCCCTGAAAGGTTTGGCGGTCGAAACAGAAGGCTTTTTATCACAGGACAAGAAATCAACCCTCAACAACTTAACCGGGGGAAATTTTTTTTTTGAAAAAATCCCTAAGCCTCGGGGTCACAATTTCAGAAAAAATCTGACTTTTGGCAATTCACTCAAAAATGGTGCCAAACGGTGGCAAATGCTCCCCTGAAAGGTTAGGCGGTCGAAACAGAAGGCTTTTTATCACAGGAGAAGCAATCAACCCTCAATAACTTAACCGGAGGAAAAAGATTTTTTTGAAAAAATCCCTAAGCCCCGGGGTCACAATTTCAGCAAAAATCTTACTTTTGGCAATTCAATCAAAAATGGTCGCAAATGGTTGCAAATGCTCCCCTGAAAGATTTGGAGGTCGAAACAGAAGGCTTTTTATCACAGGAGAAGCAATCAACCCTCAATAACTTAACCGGCGGAAAAAGATTTTTTTGAAAAAATCCCTAAGCCTCGGGGTCACAATTTCTGCAAAAATCTGACTTTTGACAATTCACTCAAAAATGGTGCCAAAGGGTTGCAAATGCTCCCCTGAAAGGTTTGGCGGTCGAAACAGAAGGCTTTTTATCACAGGACAAGAAATCAACCCTCAACAACTTAACCGGGGGAAAAAGATTTTTTTGAAAAAATCCCTAAGCCCCGGGGTCGCAATTTCAGCAAAAATCTGACTTTTGACAATTCACTCAAAAATGGTGCCAAAGGGTTGCAAATGCTCCCCTGAAAGGTTTGGCGGTCGAAACAGAAGGCTTTTTATCACAGGACAAGAAATCAACCCTCAACAACTTAACCGGGGGAAAAAGATTTTTTTGAAAAAATCCCTAAGCCCCGGGGTCGCAATTTCAGCAAAAATCTGACTTTTGGCAATTCAATCAAAAATGGTCGCAAATGGTTGCAAATGCTCCCCTGAAAGGTTTGGCGGTCGAAACAGAAGGCTTTTTATCACAAGAGAAGCAATCAACCCTCAATAACTTAACCGGAGGAAAAAGATTTTTTTGAAAAAATCCCTAAGCCCCGGGGTCACAATTTCAGAAAAAATCTGACTTTTGGCAATTCACTCAAAAATGGTGCCAAACGGTTGCAAATGCTCCCTTGAAATGTTTGGCGTTCGAAACAGAAGGCTTTTTATCTCAGAAAATAAATCAGCCCTCGACAACTTAACCGGCAGAAAAAGATTTTTTTTGAAAAAATCCCTAAGCCCCGGGGTCACAATTTCATCAAAAATCTGACTTTTGGCCATTCACTCAAAAATGGTGCGAAACGGTTGCAAATGCTCCCCTGAGAGGTTTGGCGGTCGAAACAGAAGGCTTTTTATCAAAGGAAAAGAAAGCCCTTGACAACTTAACCGGCAGAAAAAGATTTTTTTGAAAAAATCCCAAACCCCAGGGTCACAATTTCATCAAAAATCTGACTTTCGGCCATTCACTTAAAAATTGTGCCTACTGAAGAAAGTAGCAAAAACCACTGGGCCGGTAAGATATAATCTAACTGAAATCCCTTATTTTGACTACTGGCTCCTCACACAGCTCCTGACTCATGACAGTGTGTTGCCCATCGCTCTGTTCTGACTAAAGGAATTAATGCAGCCACTGCTGGAGGGGACATTTTGGAACCCAAAATATCCAACGCCAGTAAATTCTGGTGTACTTTTTAACATAATAGTGTAAACAGGGATCAACATACAAACACTGAGAAGCCATTCCCCCCGCCCCACTACTTTATATGGAAACAATTGGAAAAACCTTGTGATTGAGGCTACCAACATGGCGCCTTTTTGTACATCGAACACTTCTGAGGTCATTCTTACTAGTGCTTTACTACTGTTTTACTACTACTTTACTACCACTTTACTACTGTTTTACTACTGCTTTACTACTACTTTACTACCATTTTACTACTACTTTACTACTACTTTACTACTACTTTACTACTACTTTACTACTACTTTACTACTACTTTACTACTTTAGTACAATTTTACTACTATTCCACCACTTTACTATTTTACCATTTTACTACCGCTTTACTACTACTTTACAATTATCTTACTGCTGTTTCACTACTGCCTTACTACCATTTTACTACTATTTTACTACTGCGTTACTACTACTACTTATGCACCAAAATTTTTTGAAAAAATCCCTAAGCCCCGGGGTCACAATTTCAGAAAAAATCTGACTTTTGGCAATTCAATCAAAAATGGTCGCAAATGGTTGCAAATGCTCCCCTGAAAGATTTGGAGGTCGAAACAGAAGGCTTTTTATCACAGGAGAAGAAATCAACCCTCAACAACATAACCGGCGGAAAAAGATTTTTTTGAAAAAATCCCTAAGCCCCGGGGTCACAATTTCAGCAAAAATCTGACTTTTGGCAATTCAATCAAAAGTGGTTGCAAATGGTTGCAAATGCTCCCCTGAAAGATTTGGAGGTCGAAACAGAAGGCTTTTTATCACAGGAGAAGCAATCAACCCTCAAAAACTTAACCGGAGGAAAAAGATTTTTTTGAAAAAATCCCTAAGCCCCGGGGTCACAATTTCAGAAAAAATCTGACTTTTGGCAATTCACTCAAAAATGGTGCCAAAGGGTTGAAAATGCTCCACTGAAAGGTTTGGCGGTCGAAACAGAAGGCTTTTTATCACAGGACAAGAAATCAACCCTCAACAACTTAACCGAGGGGAAAAGATTTTTTTGAAAAAATCCCTAAGCCCCGGGGTCACAATTTCAGCAAAAACCTGACTTTTGGCAATTCACTCAAAAATGGTGCCAAACGGTTGCCAATGCTCCCCTGAAAGGTTTGGCGGTCGAAACAGAAGGCTTTTTATCACAGGACAAGAAATCAACCCTCAACAACTTAACCGGGGGAAAAAGATTTTTTTGAAAAAATCCCTAAGCCCCGGGATCACAATTTCAGAAAAAATCTGACTTTTGGCAATTCACTCAAAAATGGTGCCAAACGGTTGCAAATGCTCCCCTGAAAGGTTTGGCGGTCGAAACAGAAGGCTTTTTATCACAGGACAAGAAATCAACCCTCAACAACTTAACCGGAGGAAAAAGATTTTTTGAAAAAATCCCTAAGCCCCGGGGTCACAATTTCAGCAAAAATCTGACTTTTGGCAATTCAGTCAAAAATGGTCGCAAATGGTTGCAAATGCTCCCCTGAAAGATTTGGAGGTCGAAACAGAAGGCTTTTTATCACAGGAGAAGAAATCAACCCTCAACAACATAACCGGCGGAAAAAGATTTTTTTGAAAAAATCCCTAAGCCCCGGGGTCACAATTTCAGAAAAAATCTGACTTTTGGCAATTCACTCAAAAATGGTGCCAAAGGGTTGCAAATGCTCCCCTGAAAGATTTGGAGGTCGAAACTGAAGGCTTTTTATCACAGGAGAAGCAATCAACCCTCAACAACTTAACCGGCGGAAAAAGATTTTTTTGAAAAAATCCCTAAGCCCCGGGGTCACAATTTCAGAAAAAATCTGACTTTTGGCAATTCACTCAAAAATGGTGCCAAAGGGTTGAAAATGCTCCACTGAAAGGTTTGGCGGTCGAAACAGAAGGCTTTTTATCACAGGACAAGAAATCAACCCTCAACAACTTAACCAAGGGGAAAAGATTTTTTTGAAAAAATCCCTAAGCCCCGGGGTCACAATTTCAGCAAAAACCTGACTTTTGGCAATTCACTCAAAAATGGTGCCAAACGGTTGCCAATGCTCCCCTGAAAGGTTTGGCGGTCGAAACAGAAGGCTTTTTATCACAGGACAAGAAATCAACCCTCAACAACTTAACCGGGGGAAAAAGATTTTTTTGAAAAAATCCCTAAGCCCCGGGATCACAATTTCAGAAAAAATCTGACTTTTGGCAATTCACTCAAAAATGGTGCCAAACGGTTGCAAATGCTCCCCTGAAAGGTTTGGCGGTCGAAACAGAAGGCTTTTTATCACAGGACAAGAAATCAACCCTCAACAACTTAACCGGAGGAAAAAGATTTTTTGAAAAAATCCCTAAGCCCCGGGGTCACAATTTCAGCAAAAATCTGACTTTTGGCAATTCAGTCAAAAATGGTCGCAAATGGTTGCAAATGCTCCCCTGAAAGATTTGGAGGTCGAAACAGAAGGCTTTTTATCACAGGAGAAGCAATCAACCCTCAACAACTTAACCGGCGGAAAAAGATTTTTTTGAAAAAATCCCTAAGCCCCGGGGTCACAATTTCAGAAAAAATCTGACTTTTGGCAATTCACTCAAAAATGGTGCCAAAGTGTTGCAAATGCTCCCCTGAAAGGTTTGGAGGTCGAAACAGAAGGCTTTTTATCACAGGAGAAGAAATCAACCCTCAACAACATAACCGGAGGAAAAATTTTTTTTTGAAAAAATCCCTAAGCCCCGGGGTCACAATTTCAGAAAAAATCTTACTTTTGGCAATTCAATCAAAAATGGTCGCAAATGGTTGCAAATGCTCCCCTGAAAGATTTGGAGGTTGAAACAGAAGGCTTTTTATCACAGGAGAAGCAATCAACCCTCAACAACTTAACCGGCGGAAAAAGATTTTTTTGAAAAAATCCCTAAGCCCCGGGGTCACAATTTCAGCAAAAACCTGACTTTTGGCAATTCACTTAAAAATGGTGCCAAAGTGTTGCAAATGCTCCCCTGAAAGGTTTGGCGGTCGAAACAGAAGGCTTTTTATCACAGGAGAAGCAATCAACCCTCAATAACTTAACCGGAGGAAAAAGATTTTTTTGAAAAAATCCCTAAGCCCCGGGGTCACAATTTCAGCAAAAACCTGACTTTTGGCAATTCACTCAAAAATGGTGCCAAACGGTTGCAAATCCTCCCTTGAAATGTTTGGCGGTCGAAACAGAAGGCTTTTCATCACAGGACAAGAAATCAACCCTCAACAACTTAACCGGGGGAAAAAGATTTTTTTGAAAAAATCCCTAAGCCCCGGGGTCACAATTTCAGCAAAAGTCTGACTTTTGGCAATTCAATCAAAAATGGTCGCAAATGGTTGCAAATGCTCCCCTGAAAGATTTGGAGGTCGAAACAGAAGGCTTTTTATCACAGGAGAAGCAATCAACCCTCAACAACTTAACCGGCAGAAAAAGATTTTTTTGAAAAATCCCTAAGCCCCGGGGTCACAATTTCAGAAAAAATCTGACTTTTGGCAATTCACTCAAAAATGGTGCCAAAGGGTTGCAAATGCTCCCCTGAAAGGTTTGGCGGTCGAAACAGAAGGTTTTTTATCACAGGACAAGAAATCAACCCTCAACAACTTAACCGGGGGAATTTTTTTTTTTGAAAAAATCCCTAAGCCTCGGGGTCACAATTTCAGAAAAAATCTGACTTTTGACAATTCACTCAAAAATGGTGCCAAACGGTGGCAAATGCTCCCCTGAAAGGTTTGGCGGTCGAAACAGAAGGCTTTTTATCACAGGACAAGAAATCAACCCTCAACAACTTAACCGGGGGAAAAAGATTTTTTTGAAAAAATCCCTAAGCCCCGGGGTCACAATTTCAGCAAAAATCTGACTTTTGGCAATTCAATCAAAAATGGTCGCAAATGGTTGCAAATGCTCCCCTGAAGGATTTGGAGGTCGAAACAGAAGGCTTTTTATCACAGGAGAAGCAATCAACCCTCAATAACTTAACCGGAGGAAAAAGATTTTTTTGAAAAAATCCCTAAGCCCCGGGGTCACAATTTCAGCAAAAACCTGACTTTTGGCAATTCACTCAAAAATGGTGCCAAACGGTTGCAAATCCTCCCTTGAAATGTTTGGCGGTCGAAACAGAAGGCTTTTCATCACAGGACAAGAAATCAACCCTCAACAACTTAACCGGGGGGAAAAGATTTTTTTGAAAAAATCCCTAAGCCCCGGGGTCACAATTTCAGCAAAAGTCTGACTTTTGGCAATTCAATCAAAAATGGTCGCAAATGGTTGCAAATGCTCCCCTGAAAGATTTGGAGGTCGAAACAGAAGGCTTTTTATCACAGGAGAAGCAATCAACCCTCAACAACTTAACCGGCAGAAAAAGATTTTTTTGAAAAAATCCCTAAGCCCCGGGGTCACAATTTCAGAAAAAATCTGACTTTTGGCAATTCACTCAAAAATGGTGCCAAAGGGTTGCAAATGCTCCCCTGAAAGGTTTGGCGGTCGAAACAGAAGGCTTTTTATCACAGGACAAGAAATCAACCCTCAACAACTTAACCGGGGGAAATTTTTTTTTTGAAAAAATCCCTAAGCCTCGGGGTCACAATTTCAGAAAAAATCTGACTTTTGACAATTCACTCAAAAATGGTGCCAAACGGTGGCAAATGCTCCCCTGAAAGGTTTGGCGGTCGAAACAGAAGGCTTTTTATCACAGGAGAAGCAATCAACCCTCAATAACTTAACCGGAGGAAAAAAATTTTTTTGAAAAAATCCCTAAGCCCCGGGGTCACAATTTCAGCAAAAATCTGACTTTTGGCAATTCAATCAAAAGTGGTCGCAAATGGTTGCAAATGCTCCCCTGAAGGATTTGGAGGTCGAAACAGAAGGCTTTTTATCACAGGAGAAGCAATCAACCCTCAAAAACTTAACCGGAGGAAAAAGATTTTTTTGAAAAAATCCCTAAGCCCCGGGGTCACAATTTCAGCAAAAATCTTACTTTTGGCAATTCAATCAAAAATGGTCGCAAATGGTTGCAAATGCTCCCCTGAAAGATTTGGAGGTCGAAACAGAAGGCTTTTTATCACAGGAGAAGCAATCAACCCTCAACAACTTAACCGGCGGAAAAAGATTTTTTTGAAAAAATCCCTAAGCCTCGGGGTCACAATTTCTGCAAAAATCTGACTTTTGACAATTCACTCAAAAATGGTGCCAAAGGGTTGCGAATGCTCCCCTGAAAGGTTTGGCGGTCGAAACAGAAGGCTTTTTATCACAGGACAAGAAATCAACCCTCAACAACTTAACCGGGGGAAAAAGATTTTTTTGAAAAAATCCCTAAGCCCCGGGGTCGCAATTTCAGCAAAAATCTGACTTTTGACAATTCACTCAAAAATGGTGCCAAAGGGTTGCAAATGCTCCCCTGAAAGGTTTGGCGGTCGAAACAGAAGGCTTTTTATCACAGGACAAGAAATCAACCCTCAACAACTTAACCGGGGGAAAAAGATTTTTTTGAAAAAATCCCTAAACCCCGGGGTCGCAATTTCAGCAAAAATCTGACTTTTGGCAATTCAATCAAAAATGGTCGCAAATGGTTGCAAATGCTCCCCTGAAAGGTTTGGCGGTCGAAACAGAAGGCTTTTTATCACAGGAGAAGCAATCAACCCTCAACAACTTAACCGGCGGAAAAAGATTTTTTTGAAAAAAAATCCCTAAGCCTCGGGGTCACAATTTCAGAAAAAATCTGACTTTTGGCAATTCACTCAAAAATGGTGCCAAACGGTTGCAAATGCTCCCCTGAAAGATTTGGAGGTTCAAACAGAAGGCTTTTTATCACAGGAGAAGCAATCAACCCTCAACAACTTAACCGGCGGAAAAAGATTTTTTTGAAAAAATCCCTAAGCCCCGGGGTCACAATTTCAGAAAAAATCTGACTTTTGGCAATTCACTCAAAAATGGTGCCAAAGGGTTGAAAATGCTCCACTGAAAGGTTTGGCGGTCGAAACAGAAGGCTTTTTATCACAGGACAAGAAATCAACCCTCAACAACTTAACCGAGGGGAAAAGATTTTTTTGAAAAAATCCCTAAGCCCCGGGGTCACAATTTCAGCAAAAACCTGACTTTTGGCAATTCACTCAAAAATGGTGCCAAACGGTTGCAAATGCTCCCCTGAAAGGTTTGGCGGTCGAAACAGAAGGCTTTTTATCACAGGACAAGAAATCAACCCTCAACAACTTAACCGGGGGAAAAAGATTTTTTTGAAAAAATCCCTAAGCCCCGGGATCACAATTTCAGCAAAAATCTGACTTTTGGCAATTCACTCAAAAATGGTGCCAAAGTGTTGCAAATGCTCCCCTGAAAGGTTTGGCGGTCGAAACAGAAGGCTTTTTATCACAGGAGAAGAAATCAACCCTCAACAACATAACCGGAGGAAAAAGATTTTTTTGAAAAAAAATCCCTAAGCCTCGGGGTCACAATTTCAGAAAAAATCTGACTTTTGGCAATTCACTCAAAAATGGTGCCAAACGGTTGCAAATGCTCCCCTGAAAGGTTTGGAGGTCGAAACAGAAGGCTTTTTATCACAGGAGAAGCAATCAACCCTCAATAACTTAACCGGGGGAAAATTTTTTTTTGAAAAAATCCCTAAGCCTCGGGGTCACAATTTCAGAAAAAATCTGACTTTTGACAATTCACTCAAAAATGGTGCCAAACGGTTGCAAATGCTCCCCTGAAAGATTTGGAGGTTCAAACAGAAGGCTTTTTATCACAGGAGAAGCAATCAACTCTCAAAAACTTAACCGGAGGAAAAATTTTTTTTTGAAAAAATCCCTAAGCCCCGGGGTCACAATTTCAGCAAAAATCTTACTTTTGGCAATTCAATCAAAAATGGTCGCAAATGGTTGCAAATGCTCCCCTGAAAGATTTGGAGGTCGAAACAGAAGGCTTTTTATCACAGGAGAAGCAATCAACCCTCAACAACTTAACCGGCGGAAAAAGATTTTTTTGAAAAAATCCCTAAGCCCCGGGGTCACAATTTCAGAAAAAATCTGACTTTTGGCAATTCACTCAAAAATGGTGCCAAAGGGTTGAAAATGCTCCACTGAAAGGTTTGGCGGTCGAAACAGAAGGCTTTTTATCACAGGACAAGAAATCAACCCTCAACAACTTAACCGAGGGGAAAAGATTTTTTTGAAAAAATCCCTAAGCCCCGGGGTCACAATTTCAGCAAAAACCTGACTTTTGGCAATTCACTCAAAAATGGTGCCAAACGGTTGCAAATGCTCCCCTGAAAGGTTTGGCGGTCGAAACAGAAGGCTTTTTATCACAGGACAAGAAATCAACCCTCAACAACTTAACCGGGGGAAAAAGATTTTTTTGAAAAAATCCCTAAGCCCCGGGATCACAATTTCAGCAAAAATCTGACTTTTGGCAATTCACTCAAAAATGGTGCCAAAGTGTTGCAAATGCTCCCCTGAAAGGTTTGGCGGTCGAAACAGAAGGCTTTTTATCACAGGAGAAGAAATCAACCCTCAACAACATAACCGGAGGAAAAAGATTTTTTGAAAAAATCCCTAAGCCCCGGGGTCACAATTTCAGCAAAAATCTGACTTTTGGCAATTCAATCAAAAATGGTCGCAAATGGTTGCAAATGCTCCCCTGAAAGATTTGGAGGTCGAAACAGAAGGCTTTTTATCACAGGAGAAGCAATCAACCCTCAAAAACTTAACCGGAGGAAAAAGATTTTTTTGAAAAAATCCCTAAGCCCCGGGGTCACAATTTCAGAAAAAATCTGACTTTTGGCAATTCACTCCAAAATGGTGCCAAAGGGTTGAAAATGCTCCACTGAAAGGTTTGGCGGTCGAAACAGAAGGCTTTTTATCACAGGACAAGAAATCAACCCTCAACAACTTAACCGAGGGGAAAAGATTTTTTTGAAAAAATCCCTAAGCCCCGGGGTCACAATTTCAGCAAAAACCTGACTTTTGGCAATTCACTCAAAAATGGTGCCAAACGGTTGCAAATGCTCCCCTGAAAGGTTTGGCGGTTGAAACAGAAGGCTTTTTATCACAGGACAAGAAATCAACCCTCAACAACTTAACCGGGGGAAAAAGATTTTTTTGAAAAAATCCCTAAGCCCCGGGGTCGCAATTTCAGAAAAAATCTGACTTTTGGCAATTCACTCAAAAATGGTGCCAAACGGTTGCAAATGCTCCCCTGAAAGGTTTCGCGGTCGAAACAGAAGGCTTTTTATCACAGGAGAAGCAATCAACCCTCAATAACTTAACCGGAGGAAAAAGATTTTTTTGAAAAAATCCCTAAGCCCCGGGGTCACAATTTCAGCAAAAACCTGACTTTTGGCAATTCACTCAAAAATGGTGCCAAACGGTTGCAAATGCTCCCCTGAAAGGTTTCGCGGGCGAAACAGAAGGCTTTTTATCACAGGACAAGAAATCAACCCTCAACAACTTAACCGAGGGAAAAAGATTTTTTTGAAAAAATCCCTAAGCCCCGGGGTCACAATTTCAGAAAAAATCTGACTTTTGGCAATTCACTCAAAAATGGTGCCAAACGGTTGCAAATGCTCCCCTGAAAGGTTTCGCGGGCGAAACAGAAGGCTTTTTATCACAGGAGAAGCAATCAACCCTCAATAACTTAACCGGAGGAAAAAGATTTTTTTGAAAAAATCCCTAAGCCCCGGGGTCACAATTTCAGCAAAAATCTGACTTTTGGCAATTCACTCAAAAATGGTGCCAAAGTGTTGCAAATGCTCCCCTGAAAGGTTTGGAGGTCGAAACAGAAGGCTTTTTATCACAGGAGAAGAAATCAACCCTCAACAACATAACCGGAGGAAAAAGATTTTTTGAAAAAATCCCTAAGCCCCGGGGTCACAATTTCAGCAAAAATCTGACTTTTGGCAATTCAATCAAAAATGGTCGCAAATGGTTGCAAATGCTCCCCTGAAAGATTTGGAGGTCGAAACAGAAGGCTTTTTATCACAGGAGAAGCAATCAACCCTCAACAACTTAACCGGCGGAAAAAGATTTTTTTGAAAAAATCCCTAAGCCCCGGGGTCACAATTTCAGCAAAAACCTGACTTTTGGCAATTCAAATGGTGCCAAACGGTGGCAAATGCTCCCCTGAAAGGTTTGGCGGTCGAAACAGAAGGCTTTTTATCACAGGAGAAGCAATCAACCCTCAATAACTTAACCGGAGGAAAAAAAATTTTTTGAAAAAATCCCTAAGCCCCGGGGTCACAATTTCAGCAAAAATCTGACTTTTGGCAATTCAATCAAAAGTGGTCGCACATGGTTGCAAATGCTCCCCTGAAGGATTTGGAGGTCGAAACAGAAGGCTTTTTATCACAGGAGAAGCAATCAACCCTCAAAAACTTAACCGGAGGAAAAAGATTTTTTTGAAAAAATCCCTAAGCCCCGGGGTCACAATTTCAGCAAAAATCTTACTTTTGGCAATTCAATCAAAAATGGTCGCAAATGGTTGCAAATGCTCCCCTGAAAGATTTGGAGGTCGAAACAGAAGGCTTTTTATCACAGGAGAAGCAATCAACCCTCAACAACTTAACCGGCGGAAAAAGATTTTTTTGAAAAAATCCCTAAGCCTCGGGGTCACAATTTCTGCAAAAATCTGACTTTTGACAATTCACTCAAAAATGGTGCCAAAGGGTTGCAAATGCTCCCCTGAAAGGTTTGGCGGTCGAAACAGAAGGCTTTTCATCACAGGACAAGAAATCAACCCTCAACAACTTAACCGGGGGAAAAAGATTTTTTTGAAAAAATCCCTAAGCCCCGGGGTCGCAATTTCAGCAAAAATCTGACTTTTGACAATTCACTCAAAAATGGTGCCAAAGGGTTGCAAATGCTCCCCTGAAAGGTTTGGCGGTCGAAACAGAAGGCTTTTTATCACAGGACAAGAAATCAACCCTCAACAACTTAACCGGGGGAAAAAGATTTTTTTGAAAAAATCCCTAAGCCCCGGGGTCGCAATTTCAGCAAAAATCTGACTTTTGGCAATTCAATCAAAAATGGTCGCAAATGGTTGCAAATGCTCCCCTGAAAGGTTTGGCGGTCAAAACAGAAGGCTTTTTATCACAGGAGAAGCAATCAACCCTCAATAACTTAACCGGAGGAAAAAGATTTTTTTGAAAAAATCCCTAAGCCCCGGGGTCACAATTTCAGCAAAAACCTGACTTTTGGCAATTCACTCAAAAATGGTGCCAAACGGTTGCAAATCCTCCCTTGAAATGCTTGGCGGTCGAAACAGAAGGCTTTTCATCACAGGACAAGAAATCAACCCTCAACAACTTAACCGGGGGAAAAAGATTTTTTTGAAAAAATCCCTAAGCCCCGGGGTCACAATTTCAGCAAAAGTCTGACTTTTGGCAATTCAATCAAAAATGGTCGCAAATGGTTGCAAATGCTCCCCTGAAAGATTTGGAGGTCGAAACAGAAGGCTTTTTATCACAGGAGAAGCAATCAACCCTCAACAACTTAACCGGCGGAAAAAGATTTTTTTGAAAAAATCCCTAAGCCCCGGGGTCACAATTTCAGCAAAAACCTGACTTTTGGCAATTCACTTAAAAATGGTGCCAAACGGTTGCCAATGCTCCCCTGAAAGGTTTGGCGGTCGAAACAGAAGGCTTTTTATCACAGGACAAGAAATCAACCCTCAACAACTTAACCGGGGGAAAAAGATTTTTTTGAAAAAATCCCTAAGCCCCGGGATCACAATTTCAGAAAAAATCTGACTTTTGGCAATTCACTCAAAAATGGTGCCAAACGGTTGCAAATGCTCCCCTGAAAGGTTTGGCGGTCGAAACAGAAGGCTTTTTATCACAGGAGAAGCAATCAACCCTCAATAACTTAACCGGAGGAAAAAGATTTTTTTGAAAAAATCCCTAAGCCCCGGGGTCACAATTTCAGCAAAAATCTGACTTTTGGCAATTCACTCAAAAATGGTGCCAAAGTGTTGCAAATGCTCCCCTGAAAGGTTTGGAGGTCGAAACAGAAGGCTTTTTATCACAGGAGAAGAAATCAACCCTCAACAACATAACCGGAGGAAAAAGATTTTTTGAAAAAATCCCTAAGCCCCGGGGTCACAATTTCAGCAAAAATCTGACTTTTGGCAATTCAATCAAAAATGGTCGCAAATGGTTGCAAATGCTCCCCTGAAAGATTTGGAGGTCGAAACAGAAGGCTTTTTATCACAGGAGAAGAAATCAACCCTCAACAACATAACCGGCGGAAAATGATTTTTTTGAAAAAATCCCTAAGCCCCGGGGTCACAATTTCAGAAAAAATCTGACTTTTGGCAATTCACTCAAAAATGGTGCCAAAGGGTTGCAAATGCTCCCCTGAAAGGTTTGGCGGTCGAAACAGAAGGCTTTTTATCACAGGACAAGAAATCAACCCTCAACAACTTAACCGGGGGAAAATTATTTTTTGAAAAAATCCCTAAGCCTCGGGGTCACAATTTCAGAAAAAATCTGACTTTTGACAATTCACTCAAAAATGGTGCCAAACGGTGGCAAATGCTCCCCTGAAAGGTTTGGCGGTCGAAACAGAAGGCTTTTTATCACAGGAGAAGCAATCAACCCTCAATAACTTAACCGGAGGAAAAAAATTTTTTTGAAAAAATCCCTAAGCCCCGGGGTCACAATTTCAGAAAAAATCTTACTTTTGGCAATTCAATCAAAAATGGTCGCAAATGGTTGCAAATGCTCCCCTGAAAGATTTGGAGGTCGAAACAAAAGGCTTTTTATCACAGGAGAAGCAATCAACCCTCAACAACTTAACCGGCGGAAAAAGATTTTTGTGAAAAAATCCCTAAGCCCCGGGGTCACAATTTCAGCAAAAACCTGACTTTTGGCAATTCACTTAAAAATGGTGCCAAAGTGTTGCAAATGCTCCCCTGAAAGGTTTGGCGGTCGAAACAGAACGCTTTTTATCACAGGAGAAGCAATCAACCCTCAATAACTTAACCGGAGGAAAAAGATTTTTTTGAAAAAATCCCTAAGCCCCGGGGTCACAATTTCAGCAAAAACCTGACTTTTGGCAATTCACTCAAAAATGGTGCCAAACGGTTGCAAATCCTCCCTTGAAATGTTTGGCGGTCGAAACAGAAGGCTTTTCATCACAGGACAAGAAATCAACCCTCAACAACTTAACCGGGGGAAAAAGATTTTTTTGAAAAAATCCCTAAGCCCCGGGGTCACAATTTCAGCAAAAGTCTGACTTTTGGCAATTCAATCAAAAATGGTCGCAAATGGTTGCAAATGCTCCCCTGAAAGATTTGGAGGTCGAAACAGAAGGCTTTTTATCACAGGAGAAGCAATCAACCCTCAACAACTTAACCGGCAGAAAAAGATTTTTTTGAAAAAATCCCTAAGCCCCGGGGTCACAATTTCAGAAAAAATCTGACTTTTGGCAATTCACTCAAAAATGGTGCCAAAGGGTTGCAAATGCTCCCCTGAAAGGTTTGGCGGTCGAAACAGAAGGCTTTTTATCACAGGACAAGAAATCAACCCTCAACAACTTAACCGGGGGAAAATTTTTTTTTGAAAAAATCCCTAAGCCTCGGGGTCACAATTTCAGCAAAAATCTGACTTTTGGCAATTCAATCAAAAATGGTCGCAAATGGTTGCAAATGCTCCCCTGAAAGGTTTGGCGGTCGAAACAGAAGGCTTTTTATCACAAGAGAAGCAGTCAACCCTCAATAACTTAACCGGAGGAAAAAGATTTTTTTGAAAAAATCCCTAAGCCCCGGGGTCACAATTTCAGAAAAAATCTGACTTTGGCAATTCACTCAAAAATGGTGCCAAACGGTTGCAAATGCTCCCCTGAAAGGTTTGGCGGTTGAAACAGAAGGCTTTTAATCACAGAACAAGAAATCAACCCTCAACAACTTAACCGGGGGAAAAAGATTTTTTTGAAAAAATCCCTAAGCCTCGGGGTCACAATTTCAGAAAAAATCTGACTTTTGACAATTCACTCAAAAATGGTGCCAAAGGGTTGCAAATGCTCCCCTGAAAGGTTTGGCGGTCGAAACAGAAGGCTTTTTATCACAGGAGAAGCAATCAACCCTCAATAACTTAACCGGAGGAAAAAGATTTTTTTGAAAAAATCCCTAAGCCCCGGGGTCACAATTTCAGAAAAAATCTGACTTTTGGCAATTCACTCAAAAATGGTGCCAAACGGTAGCAAATGCTCCCTTGAAATGTTTGGCGTTCGAAACAGAAGGCTTTTTATCTCAGAAAATAAATCAGCCCTCGACAACTTAAGCGGCAGAAAAAGATTTTTTTTGAAAAAATCCCTAAGCCCCGGGGTCACAATTTCATTAAAAATCTGACTTTTGGCCATTCACTCAAAAATGGTGCGAAACGGTTGCAAATGCTCCCCTGAGAGGTTTGGCGGTCGAAACAGAAGGCTTTTTATCAAAGGAAAAGAAAGCCCTTGACAACTTAACCGGCAGAAAAAGTTTTTTTTGAAAAAATCCCAAACCCCGGGGTCACAATTTCATCAAAAATTTGACTTTCTGCAATTCAGTCAAAAATGGTGCCAAACGGTTGCAAATGCTCCCCTGAGAGGTTTGGCGGTCGAAACAGAAGGCTTTTTATCAAAGGAAAAGAAAGCCCTGGACAACTTAACCAGCAGAAAAAGATTTTTTTGAAAAAATCCCAAACCCCGGGGTCACAATTTCATCAAAAATCTGACTTTCGGCCATTCACTTAAAAATTGTGCCTACTGAAGAAAGTAGGAAAAACCACTGGGCCGGTAAGATATAATCTAACTGAAATCCCTTATTTTGACTACTGGCTCCTCACACAGCTCCTGACTCATGACAGTGTGTTGCCCATCGCTCTGTTCTGACTAAAGGAATTAATGCAGCCACTGCTGGCGGGGACATTTTGGAACCCAAAATATCCAACGCCAGTAAATTCTGGTGTACTTTTTAACATAATAGTGTAAACAGGGATCAACATACAAACACTGAGAAGCCATTCCCCCCGCCCCACTACTTTATATGGAAACAATTGGAAAAACCTTGTGATTGAGGCTACCAACATGGCGCCTTTTTGTACATCGAACACTTCTGAGGTCATTCTTACTAGTGCTTTACTACTGTTTTACTACTACTTTACTACCACTTTACTACTGTTTTACTACTGCTTTACTACTACTTTACTACCATTTTACTACTACTTTACTACTACTTTACTACTACTTTACTACTACTTTACTACTACTTTACTACTTTAGTACAATTTTACTACTATTCCACCACTTTACTATTTTACCATTTTACTACCGCTTTACTACTACTTTACAATTATCTTACTGCTGTTTCACTACTGCCTTACTACCATTTTACTACTATTTTACTACTGCGTTACTACTACTTTACTGCTATTTTACTACTATCCCACCACTTTATTATTGTTTTACCATTACTTAACTGCTACTTCACTACTGGTTTACTATTGCTTTACTACCACTTTACTTCCACTTTACTACTGCTACTTTATTACTTTTATACTACTTTACTATTTATACCCGTATTAATAGAGTAGACCTTCCTGAACAATGGCATGCTTGTCTACAGTAACAAATAGTATTGTTACTATTTTATGAATTGTATATACTGCCCTTCATCCGTAGATTTAAGGTTGGTTTACAACTTTAAAATGCAAGGTAAAAAACACAAAATACACAATAAAAACAAGAACAAGAACAAACCAATAAGCCTCCTCCCACAACCTCTCCTTTGGCTTGTCCATCACTCATGACTTCTCTCTTGTTCCTTGATCTTAACTTCCCCACTTTTGCAAACCTTCCAGTTGTCCCTAATTTTCCCGGGACAGTCCCAGATTTATTGAAGCTGTCCTGGTTTCTGATGTTATCCTGCTTTTCCTTAGGACGTCCCTATGTTCATGGGAGAATGTTGGATGGTATGGAGTTATACATAGAATAGAATGATAGAATGATCTCGATACGAATCCAAGGCAGACCTTTTAACATCACAGTAATCCAAGTTTATGCACCAACTACTGGTGCTGAGGAAACTGAAATTGACCAATTCTATGAAGCCTAACAACACCTTATAGAAGTGACACCAAAGAAGGATGTTCTTCTCATTATAGGGGATTGGAATGCTAAAGTAGGGAGGCAAGAGATAAAAGGAACAACTGGCAAGTTGGGCCTTGGAGATCAAAACGAAGCAGGGCAAAGGCTAATAGAGTTCTGTCAAGAGAACAAGCTGGTCATCACAAACACGCTTTTCCAACAACACAAGAGACGACTCTACACATGGACATCACCAGATGGGCAGCATCGAAATCAGATTGATTATATTCTCTGCAGCCAAAGATGGAGAGGCTCTATACAGTCAGCAAAAACAAGACCTGGAGCTGACTGTGGCTCAGATCATAAGCTTCTTATAGCCAAATTCAAACTTAAACTGAAGCAATTCAATCAAAAATGGTCGCAAATGGTTGCAAATGCTCCCCTGAAAGATTTGGAGGTCGAAACAGAATGCTTTTTATCACAGGAGAATAAATCAACCCTCAACAACATAACCGGCGGAAAAAGATTTTTTTGAAAAAATCCCCCGGGGTCACAATTTCAGCAAAAATCTGACTTTTGGCAATTCAATCAAAAATGGTGCCAAAGTGTTGCAAATGCTCCCCTGAAAGATTTGGCGGTCGAAACAGAAGGTTTTTTATCACAGGAGAAGCAATCAACCCTCAACAACTTAACCGGCGGAAAAAGATTTTTTGAAAAAATCCCTAAGCCCCGGGGTCAAAATTTCAGAAAAAATCTGACTTTTGGCAATTCACTCAAAAATGGTGCCATACGGTTGCAAATGCTCCCCTGAAAGGTTTGGCGGTCGAAACAGAAGGCTTTTTATCACAGGACAAGAAATCAACCCTCAACAACATAACCGGCGGAAAAAGATTTTTTTGAAAAAATCCCTAAGCCCCGGGGTCACAATTTCAGCAAAAATCTGACTTTTGGCAATTCAATCAAAAATGGTCGCAAATGGTTGCAAATGCTCCCCTGAAAGGTTTGGAGGTCGAAACAGAAGGCTTTTTATCACAAGAGAAGCAATCAACCCTCAATAACTTAACCGGAGGAAAAAGATTTTTTTGAAAAAATCCCTAAGCCCCGGGGTCACAATTTCAGCAAAAACCTGACTTTTGGCAATTCACTCAAAAATGGTGCCAAACGGTTGCAAATCCTCCCTTGAAATGTTTGGCGGTCGAAACAGAAGGCTTTTCATCACAGGACAAGAAATCAACCCTCAATAACTTAACCGGGGGGAAAAGATTTTTTTGAAAAAATCCCTAAGCCCCGGGGTCACAATTTCAGCAAAAATCTGACTTTTGGCAATTCACTCAAAAATGGTGCCAAACGGTTGCAAATGCTCCCCTGAAAGGTTTGGCGGTCGAAACAGAAGGCTTTTTATCACAGGAGAAGCAGTCAACCCTCAAAAACTTAACCGGAGGAAAAAGATTTTTTTGAAAAAATCCCTAAGCCCCGGGGTCACAATTTCAGAAAAAATCTGACTTTTGGCAATTCAATCAAAAATGGTGCCAAATTGTTGCAAATGCTCCCCTGAAAGGTTTGGCGGTCGAAACAGAAGGCTTTTTATCACAGGACAAGAAATCAACCCTCAACAACTTAACCGGGGGAAAAAGACTTTTTGAAAAAAATCCCTAAGCCCCGGGGTCGCAATTTCAGCAAAAATCTGACTTTTGACAATTCACTCAAAAATGGTGCCAAAGGGTTGCAAATGCTCCCCTGAAAGGTTTGGCGGTCGAACCAGAAGGCTTTTTATCACAGGACAAGAAATCAACCCTCAACAACTTAACCGGGGGAAAAAGATTTTTTTGAAAAAATCCCTAAGCCCTGGGGTCGCAATTTCAGCAAAAATCTGACTTTTGGCAATTCAATCAAAAATGGTCGCAAATGGTTGCAAATGCTCCCCTGAAAGGTTTGGCGGTCGAAACAGAAGGCTTTTTATCACAAGAGAAGCAGTCAACCCTCAATAACTTAACCGGAGGAAAAAGATTTTTTTGAAAAAATCCCTAAGCCCCGGGGTCACAATTTCAGAAAAAATCTGACTTTGGCAATTCACTCAAAAATGGTGCCAAACGGTTGCAAATGCTCCCCTGAAAGGTTTGGCGGTTGAAACAGAAGGCTTTTAATCACAGAACAAGAAATCAACCCTCAACAACTTAACCGGGGGGAAAAGATTTTTTTGAAAAAATCCCTAAGCCTCGGGGTCACAATTTCAGAAAAAATCTGACTTTTGACAATTCACTCAAAAATGGTGCCAAACGGTTGCAAATGCTCCCTTGAAATGTTTGGCGTTCGAAACAGAAGGCTTTTTATCTCAGAAAATAAATCAGCCCTCGACAACTTAACCGGCAGAAAAAGATTTTTTTTGAAAAAATCCCTAAGCCCCGGGGTCACAATTTCATCAAAAATCTGACTTTTGGCCATTCACTCAAAAATGGTGCGAAACGGTTGCAAATGCTCCCCTGAGAGGTTTGGCGGTCGAAACAGAAGGCTTTTTATCAAAGGAAAAGAAAGCCCTTGACAACTTAACCGGCAGAAAAAGATTTTTTTGAAAAAATCCCAAACCCCGGGGTCACAATTTCATCAAAAATTTGACTTTCTGCAATTCAGTCAAAAATGGTGCCAAACGGTTGCAAATGCTCCCCTGAGAGGTTTGGCGGTCGAAACAGAAGGCTTTTTATCAAAGGAAAAGAAAGCCCTGGACAACTTAACCAGCAGAAAAAGATTTTTTTGAAAAAATCCCAAACCCCGGGGTCACAATTTCATCAAAAATCTGACTTTCGGCCATTCACTTAAAAATTGTGCCTACTGAAGAAAGTAGGAAAAACCACTGGGCCGGTAAGATATAATCTAACTGAAATCCCTTATTTTGACTACTGGCTCCTCACACAGCTCCTGACTCATGACAGTGTGTTGCCCATCGCTCTGTTCTGACTAAAGGAATTAATGCAGCCACTGCTGGCGGGGACATTTTGGAACCCACAATATCCAACGCCAGTAAATTCTGGTGTACTTTTTAACATAATAGTGTAAACAGGGATCAACATACAAACACTGAGAAGCCATTCCCCCCGCCCCACTACTTTATATGGAAACAATTGGAAAAACCTTGTGATTGAGGCTACCAACATGGCGCCTTTTTGTACATCGAACACTTCTGAGGTCATTCTTACTAGTGCTTTACTACTGTTTTACTACTACTTTACTACCACTTTACTACTGTTTTACTACTGCTTTACTACTACTTTACTACCATTTTACTACTACTTTACTACTACTTTACTACTACTTTACTACTACTTTACTACTACTTTACTACTACTTTACTACTTTAGTACAATTTTACTACTATTCCACCACTTTACTATTTTACCATTTTACTACCGCTTTACTACTACTTTACAATTATCTTACTGCTGTTTCACTACTGCCTTACTACCATTTTACTACTATTTTACTACTGCGTTACTACTACTTTACTGCTATTTTACTACTATCCCACCACTTTATTATTGTTTTACCATTACTTAACTGCTACTTCACTACTGGTTTACTATTGCTTTACTACCACTTTACTTCCACTTTACTACTGCTACTTTATTACTTTTATACTACTTTACTATTTATACCCGTATTAATAGAGTAGACCTTCCTGAACAATGGCATGCTTGTCTACAGTAACAAATAGTATTGTTACTATTTTATGAATTGTATATACTGCCCTTCATCCGTAGATTTAAGGTTGGTTTACAACTTTAAAATGCAAGGTAAAAAACACAAAATACACAATAAAAACAAGAACAAGAACAAACCAATAAGCCTCCTCCCTCAACCTCTCCTTTGGCTTGTCCTTCACTCATGACTTCTCTCTTGTTCCTTGATCTTAACTTCCCCACTTTTGCAAACCTTCCAGTTGTCCCTAATTTTCCCGGGACAGTCCCAGATTTATTGAAGCTGTCCTGGTTTCTGATGTTATCCTGCTTTTCCTTAGGACGTCCCTATGTTCATGGGAGAATGTTGGATGGTATGGAGTTATACATAGAATAGAATGATAGAATGATCTCGATACGAATCCAAGGCAGACCTTTTAACATCACAGTAATCCAAGTTTATGCACCAACTACTGGTGCTGAAGAAACTGAAATTGACCAATTCTATGAAGCCTAACAACACCTTATAGAAGTGACACCAAAGAAGGATGTTCTTCTCATTATAGGGGATTGGAATGCTAAAGTAGGGAGGCAAGAGATAAAAGGAACAACTGGCAAGTTGGGCCTTGGAGATCAAAACGAAGCAGGGCAAAGGCTAATAGAGTTCTGTCAAGAGAACAAGCTGGTCATCACAAACACGCTTTTCCAACAACACAAGAGACGACTCTACACATGGACATCACCAGATGGGCAGCATCGAAATCAGATTGATTATATTCTCTGCAGCCAAAGATGGAGAGGCTCTATACAGTCAGCAAAAACAAGACCTGGAGCTGACTGTGGCTCAGATCATCAGCTTCTTATAGCCAAATTCAAACTTAAACTGAAGCAATTCAATCAAAAATGGTCGCAAATGGTTGCAAATGCTCCCCTGAAAGATTTGGAGGTCGAAACAGAAGGCTTTTTATCACAGGAGAAGCAATCAACCCTCAACAACTTAACCGGCAGAAAAATATTTTTTTGAAAAAATCCCTAAGCCCCGGGGTCACAATTTCAGCAAAAGTCTGACTTTTGGCAATTCAATCAAAAATGGTCGCAAATGGTTGCAAATGCTCCCCTGAAAGATTTGGAGGTCGAAACAGAAGGCTTTTTATCACAGGAGAAGCAATCAACCCTCAACAACTTAACCGGCAGAAAAATATTTTTTTGAAAAAATCCCTAAGCCCCGGGGTCACAATTTCAAAAAAAATCTGACTTTTGGCAATTCACTCAAATATGGTGCCAAAGTGTTGCAAATGCTCCCCTGAAAGGTTTGGCGGTCGAAACAGAAGGCTTTTTATCACAGGAGAAGCAATCAACCCTCAATAACTTAACAGGAGGAAAAAGATTTTTTTGAAAAAATCCCTAAGCCCCGGGGTCACAATTTCAGAAGAAATCTGACTTTTGGCAATTCACTTAAAAATGGTGCCAAAGGGTTGAAAATGCTCCCCTGAAAGCTTTGGAGGTCGAAACAGAAGGCTTTTTATCACAGGAGAAGCAATCAACCCTCAAAAACTTAACCGGAGGAAAAAGATTTTTTTGAAAAAATCCCTAAGCCCCGGGGTCACAATTTCAGTAAAAATCTGACTTTTGGCAATTCAATCAAAAATGGTCGCAAATGGTTGCAAATGCTCCCCTGAAAGATTTGGAGGTCGAAACAGAAGGCTTTTTATCACAGGAGAAGCAATCAACCCTCAACAACTTAACCGGCGGCAAAAGATTTTTTTGAAAAAATCCCTAAGCCCCGGGGTCACAATTTTAGAAAAAATCTGACTTTTGGCAATTCACTCAAAAATGGTGCCAAACGGTTGCAAATGCTCCCTTGAAATGTTTGGCGTTCGAAACAGAAGGCTTTTTATCTCAGAAAATAAATCAGCCCTCGACAACTTAACCGGCAGAAAAAGATTTTTTTTGAAAAAATCCCTAAGCCCCGGGGTCACAATTTCATCAAAAATCTGACTTTTGGCCATTCACTCAAAAATGGTGCGAAACGGTTGCAAATGCTCCCCTGAGAGGTTTGGCGGTCGAAACAGAAGGCTTTTTATCAAAGGAAAAGAAAGCCCTTGACAACTTAACCGGCAGAAAAAGATTTTTTTGAAAAAATCCCAAACCCCGGGGTCACAATTTCATCAAAAATTTGACTTTCTGCAATTCAGTCAAAAATGGTGCCAAACGGTTGCAAATGCTCCCCTGAGAGGTTTGGCGGTCGAAACAGAAGGCTTTTTATCAAAGGAAAAGAAAGCCCTGGACAACTTAACCAGCAGAAAAAGATTTTTTTGAAAAAATCCCAAACCCCGGGGTCACAATTTCATCAAAAATCTGACTTTCGGCCATTCACTTAAAAATTGTGCCTACTGAAGAAAGTAGGAAAAACCACTGGGCCGGTAAGATATAATCTAACTGAAATCCCTTATTTTGACTACTGGCTCCTCACACAGCTCCTGACTCATGACAGTGTGTTGCCCATCGCTCTGTTCTGACTAAAGGAATTAATGCAGCCACTGCTGGCGGGGACATTTTGGAACCCACAATATCCAACGCCAGTAAATTCTGGTGTACTTTTTAACATAATAGTGTAAACAGGGATCAACATACAAACACTGAGAAGCCATTCCCCCCGCCCCACTACTTTATATGGAAACAATTGGAAAAACCTTGTGATTGAGGCTACCAACATGGCGCCTTTTTGTACATCGAACACTTCTGAGGTCATTCTTACTAGTGCTTTACTACTGTTTTACTACTACTTTACTACCACTTTACTACTGTTTTACTACTGCTTTACTACTACTTTACTACCATTTTACTACTACTTTACTACTACTTTACTACTACTTTACTACTACTTTACTACTACTTTACTACTACTTTACTACTACTTTACTACTTTAGTACAATTTTACTACTATTCCACCACTTTACTATTTTACCATTTTACTACCGCTTTACTACTACTTTACAATTATCTTACTGCTGTTTCACTACTGCCTTACTACCATTTTACTACTATTTTACTACTGCGTTACTACTACTTTACTGCTATTTTACTACTATCCCACCACTTTATTATTGTTTTACCATTACTTAACTGCTACTTCACTACTGGTTTACTATTGCTTTACTACCACTTTACTTCCACTTTACTACTGCTACTTTATTACTTTTATACTACTTTACTATTTATACCCGTATTAATAGAGTAGACCTTCCTGAACAATGGCATGCTTGTCTACAGTAACAAATAGTATTGTTACTATTTTATGAATTGTATATACTGCCCTTCATCCGTAGATTTAAGGTTGGTTTACAACTTTAAAATGCAAGGTAAAAAACACAAAATACACAATAAAAACAAGAACAAGAACAAACCAATAAGCCTCCTCCCTCAACCTCTCCTTTGGCTTGTCCTTCACTCATGACTTCTCTCTTGTTCCTTGATCTTAACTTCCCCACTTTTGCAAACCTTCCAGTTGTCCCTAATTTTCCCGGGACAGTCCCAGATTTATTGAAGCTGTCCTGGTTTCTGATGTTATCCTGCTTTTCCTTAGGACGTCCCTATGTTCATGGGAGAATGTTGGATGGTATGGAGTTATACATAGAATAGAATGATAGAATGATCTCGATACGAATCCAAGGCAGACCTTTTAACATCACAGTAATCCAAGTTTATGCACCAACTACTGGTGCTGAAGAAACTGAAATTGACCAATTCTATGAAGCCTAACAACACCTTATAGAAGTGACACCAAAGAAGGATGTTCTTCTCATTATAGGGGATTGGAATGCTAAAGTAGGGAGGCAAGAGATAAAAGGAACAACTGGCAAGTTGGGCCTTGGAGATCAAAACGAAGCAGGGCAAAGGCTAATAGAGTTCTGTCAAGAGAACAAGCTGGTCATCACAAACACGCTTTTCCAACAACACAAGAGACGACTCTACACATGGACATCACCAGATGGGCAGCATCGAAATCAGATTGATTATATTCTCTGCAGCCAAAGATGGAGAGGCTCTATACAGTCAGCAAAAACAAGACCTGGAGCTGACTGTGGCTCAGATCATCAGCTTCTTATAGCCAAATTCAAACTTAAACTGAAGCAATTCAATCAAAAATGGTCGCAAATGGTTGCAAATGCTCCCCTGAAAGATTTGGAGGTCGAAACAGAAGGCTTTTTATCACAGGAGAAGCAATCAACCCTCAACAACTTAACCGGCAGAAAAATATTTTTTTGAAAAAATCCCTAAGCCCCGGGGTCACAATTTCAGCAAAAGTCTGACTTTTGGCAATTCAATCAAAAATGGTCGCAAATGGTTGCAAATGCTCCCCTGAAAGATTTGGAGGTCGAAACAGAAGGCTTTTTATCACAGGAGAAGCAATCAACCCTCAACAACTTAACCGGCAGAAAAATATTTTTTTGAAAAAATCCCTAAGCCCCGGGGTCACAATTTCAGAAAAAATCTGACTTTTGGCAATTCACTCAAATATGGTGCCAAAGTGTTGCAAATGCTCCCCTGAAAGGTTTGGCGGTCGAAACAGAAGGCTTTTTATCACAGGAGAAGCAATCAACCCTCAAAAACTTAACAGGAGGAAAAAGATTTTTTTGAAAAAATCCCTAAGCCCCGGGGTCACAATTTCAGAAGAAATCTGACTTTTGGCAATTCACTTAAAAATGGTGCCAAAGGGTTGCAAATGCTCCCCTGAAAGATTTGGAGGTCGAAACAGAACGCTTTTTATCACAGGAGAAGCAATCAACCCTCAAAAACTTAACCGGAGGAAAAAGATTTTTTTGAAAAAATCCCTAAGCCCCGGGGTCACAATTTCATCAAAAATCTGACTTTTGGCCATTCACTCAAAAATGGTGCGAAACGGTTGCAAATGCTCCCCTGAGAGGTTTGGCGGTCGAAACAGAAGGCTTTTTATCAAAGGAAAAGAAAGCCCTTGACAACTTAACCGGCAGAAAAAGATTTTTTTGAAAAAATCCCAAACCCCGGGGTCACAATTTCATCAAAAATTTGACTTTCTGCAATTCAGTCAAAAATGGTGCCAAACGGTTGCAAATGCTCCCCTGAGAGGTTTGGCGGTCGAAACAGAAGGCTTTTTATCAAAGGAAAAGAAAGCCCTGGACAACTTAACCAGCAGAAAAAGATTTTTTTGAAAAAATCCCAAACCCCGGGGTCACAATTTCATCAAAAATCTGACTTTCGGCCATTCACTTAAAAATTGTGCCTACTGAAGAAAGTAGGAAAAACCACTGGGCCGGTAAGATATAATCTAACTGAAATCCCTTATTTTGACTACTGGCTCCTCACACAGCTCCTGACTCATGACAGTGTGTTGCCCATCGCTCTGTTCTGACTAAAGGAATTAATGCAGCCACTGCTGGCGGGGACATTTTGGAACCCACAATATCCAACGCCAGTAAATTCTGGTGTACTTTTTAACATAATAGTGTAAACAGGGATCAACATACAAACACTGAGAAGCCATTCCCCCCGCCCCACTACTTTATATGGAAACAATTGGAAAAACCTTGTGATTGAGGCTACCAACATGGCGCCTTTTTGTACATCGAACACTTCTGAGGTCATTCTTACTAGTGCTTTACTACTGTTTTACTACTACTTTACTACCACTTTACTACTGTTTTACTACTGCTTTACTACTACTTTACTACCATTTTACTACTACTTTACTACTACTTTACTACTACTTTACTACTACTTTACTACTACTTTACTACTACTTTACTACTTTAGTACAATTTTACTACTATTCCACCACTTTACTATTTTACCATTTTACTACCGCTTTACTACTACTTTACAATTATCTTACTGCTGTTTCACTACTGCCTTACTACCATTTTACTACTATTTTACTACTGCGTTACTACTACTTTACTGCTATTTTACTACTATCCCACCACTTTATTATTGTTTTACCATTACTTAACTGCTACTTCACTACTGGTTTACTATTGCTTTACTACCACTTTACTTCCACTTTACTACTGCTACTTTATTACTTTTATACTACTTTACTATTTATACCCGTATTAATAGAGTAGACCTTCCTGAACAATGGCATGCTTGTCTACAGTAACAAATAGTATTGTTACTATTTTATGAATTGTATATACTGCCCTTCATCCGTAGATTTAAGGTTGGTTTACAACTTTAAAATGCAAGGTAAAAAACACAAAATACACAATAAAAACAAGAACAAGAACAAACCAATAAGCCTCCTCCCTCAACCTCTCCTTTGGCTTGTCCTTCACTCATGACTTCTCTCTTGTTCCTTGATCTTAACTTCCCCACTTTTGCAAACCTTCCAGTTGTCCCTAATTTTCCCGGGACAGTCCCAGATTTATTGAAGCTGTCCTGGTTTCTGATGTTATCCTGCTTTTCCTTAGGACGTCCCTATGTTCATGGGAGAATGTTGGATGGTATGGAGTTATACATAGAATAGAATGATAGAATGATCTCGATACGAATCCAAGGCAGACCTTTTAACATCACAGTAATCCAAGTTTATGCACCAACTACTGGTGCTGAAGAAACTGAAATTGACCAATTCTATGAAGCCTAACAACACCTTATAGAAGTGACACCAAAGAAGGATGTTCTTCTCATTATAGGGGATTGGAATGCTAAAGTAGGGAGGCAAGAGATAAAAGGAACAACTGGCAAGTTGGGCCTTGGAGATCAAAACGAAGCAGGGCAAAGGCTAATAGAGTTCTGTCAAGAGAACAAGCTGGTCATCACAAACACGCTTTTCCAACAACACAAGAGACGACTCTACACATGGACATCACCAGATGGGCAGCATCGAAATCAGATTGATTATATTCTCTGCAGCCAAAGATGGAGAGGCTCTATACAGTCAGCAAAAACAAGACCTGGAGCTGACTGTGGCTCAGATCATCAGCTTCTTATAGCCAAATTCAAACTTAAACTGAAGCAATTCAATCAAAAATGGTCGCAAATGGTTGCAAATGCTCCCCTGAAAGATTTGGAGGTCGAAACAGAAGGCTTTTTATCACAGGAGAAGCAATCAACCCTCAACAACTTAACCGGCAGAAAAATATTTTTTTGAAAAAATCCCTAAGCCCCGGGGTCACAATTTCAGCAAAAGTCTGACTTTTGGCAATTCAATCAAAAATGGTCGCAAATGGTTGCAAATGCTCCCCTGAAAGATTTGGAGGTCGAAACAGAAGGCTTTTTATCACAGGAGAAGCAATCAACCCTCAACAACTTAACCGGCAGAAAAATATTTTTTTGAAAAAATCCCTAAGCCCCGGGGTCACAATTTCAGAAAAAATCTGACTTTTGGCAATTCACTCAAATATGGTGCCAAAGTGTTGCAAATGCTCCCCTGAAAGGTTTGGCGGTCGAAACAGAAGGCTTTTTATCACAGGAGAAGCAATCAACCCTCAAAAACTTAACAGGAGGAAAAAGATTTTTTTGAAAAAATCCCTAAGCCCCGGGGTCACAATTTCAGAAGAAATCTGACTTTTGGCAATTCACTTAAAAATGGTGCCAAAGGGTTGCAAATGCTCCCCTGAAAGATTTGGAGGTCGAAACAGAACGCTTTTTATCACAGGAGAAGCAATCAACCCTCAAAAACTTAACCGGAGGAAAAAGATTTTTTTGAAAAAATCCCTAAGCCCCGGGGTCACAATTTCATCAAAAATCTGACTTTTGGCCATTCACTCAAAAATGGTGCGAAACGGTTGCAAATGCTCCCCTGAGAGGTTTGGCGGTCGAAACAGAAGGCTTTTTATCAAAGGAAAAGAAAGCCCTTGACAACTTAACCGGCAGAAAAAGATTTTTTTGAAAAAATCCCTAAGCCCCGGGGTCACAATTTTAGAAAAAATCTGACTTTTGGCAATTCACTCAAAAATGGTGCCAAACGGTTGCAAATGCTCCCTTGAAATGTTTGGCGTTCGAAACAGAAGGCTTTTTATCTCAGAAAATAAATCAGCCCTCGACAACTTAACCGGCAGAAAAAGATTTTTTTTGAAAAAATCCCTAAGCCCCGGGGTCACAATTTCATCAAAAATCTGACTTTTGGCCATTCACTCAAAAATGGTGCGAAACGGTTGCAAATGCTCCCCTGAGAGGTTTGGCGGTCGAAACAGAAGGCTTTTTATCAAAGGAAAAGAAAGCCCTTGACAACTTAACCGGCAGAAAAAGATTTTTTTGAAAAAATCCCAAACCCCGGGGTCACAATTTCATCAAAAATTTGACTTTCTGCAATTCAGTCAAAAATGGTGCCAAACGGTTGCAAATGCTCCCCTGAGAGGTTTGGCGGTCGAAACAGAAGGCTTTTTATCAAAGGAAAAGAAAGCCCTGGACAACTTAACCAGCAGAAAAAGATTTTTTTGAAAAAATCCCAAACCCCGGGGTCACAATTTCATCAAAAATCTGACTTTCGGCCATTCACTTAAAAATTGTGCCTACTGAAGAAAGTAGGAAAAACCACTGGGCCGGTAAGATATAATCTAACTGAAATCCCTTATTTTGACTACTGGCTCCTCACACAGCTCCTGACTCATGACAGTGTGTTGCCCATCGCTCTGTTCTGACTAAAGGAATTAATGCAGCCACTGCTGGCGGGGACATTTTGGAACCCACAATATCCAACGCCAGTAAATTCTGGTGTACTTTTTAACATAATAGTGTAAACAGGGATCAACATACAAACACTGAGAAGCCATTCCCCCCGCCCCACTACTTTATATGGAAACAATTGGAAAAACCTTGTGATTGAGGCTACCAACATGGCGCCTTTTTGTACATCGAACACTTCTGAGGTCATTCTTACTAGTGCTTTACTACTGTTTTACTACTACTTTACTACCACTTTACTACTGTTTTACTACTGCTTTACTACTACTTTACTACCATTTTACTACTACTTTACTACTACTTTACTACTACTTTACTACTACTTTACTACTACTTTACTACTACTTTACTACTACTTTACTACTTTAGTACAATTTTACTACTATTCCACCACTTTACTATTTTACCATTTTACTACCGCTTTACTACTACTTTACAATTATCTTACTGCTGTTTCACTACTGCCTTACTACCATTTTACTACTATTTTACTACTGCGTTACTACTACTTTACTGCTATTTTACTACTATCCCACCACTTTATTATTGTTTTACCATTACTTAACTGCTACTTCACTACTGGTTTACTATTGCTTTACTACCACTTTACTTCCACTTTACTACTGCTACTTTATTACTTTTATACTACTTTACTATTTATACCCGTATTAATAGAGTAGACCTTCCTGAACAATGGCATGCTTGTCTACAGTAACAAATAGTATTGTTACTATTTTATGAATTGTATATACTGCCCTTCATCCGTAGATTTAAGGTTGGTTTACAACTTTAAAATGCAAGGTAAAAAACACAAAATACACAATAAAAACAAGAACAAGAACAAACCAATAAGCCTCCTCCCTCAACCTCTCCTTTGGCTTGTCCTTCACTCATGACTTCTCTCTTGTTCCTTGATCTTAACTTCCCCACTTTTGCAAACCTTCCAGTTGTCCCTAATTTTCCCGGGACAGTCCCAGATTTATTGAAGCTGTCCTGGTTTCTGATGTTATCCTGCTTTTCCTTAGGACGTCCCTATGTTCATGGGAGAATGTTGGATGGTATGGAGTTATACATAGAATAGAATGATAGAATGATCTCGATACGAATCCAAGGCAGACCTTTTAACATCACAGTAATCCAAGTTTATGCACCAACTACTGGTGCTGAAGAAACTGAAATTGACCAATTCTATGAAGCCTAACAACACCTTATAGAAGTGACACCAAAGAAGGATGTTCTTCTCATTATAGGGGATTGGAATGCTAAAGTAGGGAGGCAAGAGATAAAAGGAACAACTGGCAAGTTGGGCCTTGGAGATCAAAACGAAGCAGGGCAAAGGCTAATAGAGTTCTGTCAAGAGAACAAGCTGGTCATCACAAACACGCTTTTCCAACAACACAAGAGACGACTCTACACATGGACATCACCAGATGGGCAGCATCGAAATCAGATTGATTATATTCTCTGCAGCCAAAGATGGAGAGGCTCTATACAGTCAGCAAAAACAAGACCTGGAGCTGACTGTGGCTCAGATCATCAGCTTCTTATAGCCAAATTCAAACTTAAACTGAAGCAATTCAATCAAAAATGGTCGCAAATGGTTGCAAATGCTCCCCTGAAAGATTTGGAGGTCGAAACAGAAGGCTTTTTATCACAGGAGAAGCAATCAACCCTCAACAACTTAACCGGCAGAAAAATATTTTTTTGAAAAAATCCCTAAGCCCCGGGGTCACAATTTCAGCAAAAGTCTGACTTTTGGCAATTCAATCAAAAATGGTCGCAAATGGTTGCAAATGCTCCCCTGAAAGATTTGGAGGTCGAAACAGAAGGCTTTTTATCACAGGAGAAGCAATCAACCCTCAACAACTTAACCGGCAGAAAAATATTTTTTTGAAAAAATCCCTAAGCCCCGGGGTCACAATTTCAGAAAAAATCTGACTTTTGGCAATTCACTCAAATATGGTGCCAAAGTGTTGCAAATGCTCCCCTGAAAGGTTTGGCGGTCGAAACAGAAGGCTTTTTATCACAGGAGAAGCAATCAACCCTCAAAAACTTAACAGGAGGAAAAAGATTTTTTTGAAAAAATCCCTAAGCCCCGGGGTCACAATTTCAGAAGAAATCTGACTTTTGGCAATTCACTTAAAAATGGTGCCAAAGGGTTGCAAATGCTCCCCTGAAAGATTTGGAGGTCGAAACAGAACGCTTTTTATCACAGGAGAAGCAATCAACCCTCAAAAACTTAACCGGAGGAAAAAGATTTTTTTGAAAAAATCCCTAAGCCCCGGGGTCACAATTTCAGTAAAAATCTGACTTTTGGCAATTCAATCAAAAATGGTCGCAAATGGTTGCAAATGCTCCCCTGAAAGATTTGGAGGTCGAAACAGAAGGCTTTTTATCACAGGAGAAGCAATCAACCCTCAACAACTTAACCGGCGGAAAAAGATTTTTTTGAAAAAATCCCTAAGCCCCGGGGTCACAATTTCAGAAAAAATCTGACTTTTGGCAATTCACTCAAAAATGGTGCCAAAGGGTTGAAAATGCTCCCCTGAAAGATTTGGAGGTCGAAACAGAAGGCTTTTTATCACAGGAGAAGCAATCAACCCTCAAAAACTTAACCGGAGGAAAAAGATTTTTTTGAAAAAATCCCTAAGCCCCGGGGTCACAATTTCAGTAAAAATCTGACTTTTGGCAATTCAATCAAAAATGGTCGCAAATGGTTGCAAATGCTCCCCTGAAAGATTTGGAGGTCGAAACAGAAGGCTTTTTATCACAGGACAAGAAATCAACCCTCAACAACTTAACCGGCGGAAAAAGATTTTTTTGAAAAAATCCCTAAGCCCCGGGGTCACAATTTCAGAAAAAATCTGACTTTTGGCAATTCACTCAAAAATGGTGCCAAAGGGTTGAAAATGCTCCACTGAAAGGTTTGGCGGTCGAAACAGAAGGCTTTTTATCACAGGACAAGAAATCAACCCTCAACAACTTAACCGAGGGGAAAAGATTTTTTTGAAAAAATCCCTAAGCCCCGGGGTCACAATTTCAGCAAATACCTGACTTTTGGCAATTCACTCAAAAATGGTGCCAAACGGTTGCAAATGCTCCCCTGAAAGGTTTGGCGGTCGAAACAGAAGGCTTTTTATCACAGGACAAGAAATCAACCCTCAACAACTTAACCGGGGGAAAAAGATTTTTTTGAAAAAATCCCTAAGCCCCGGGATCACAATTTCAGAAAAAATCTGACTTTTTGCAATTCACTCAAAAATGGTGCCAAACGGTTGCAAATGCTCCCCTGAAAGGTTTGGCGGTCGAAACAGAAGGCTTTTTATCACAGGAGAAGCAATCAACCCTCAATAACTTAACCGGAGGAAAAAGATTTTTTTGAAAAAATCCCTAAGCCCCGGGGTCACAATTTCAGCAAAAATCTGACTTTTGGCAATTCACTCAAAAATGGTGCCAAAGTGTTGCAAATGCTCCCCTGAAAGGTTTGGAGGTCGAAACAGAAGGCTTTTTATCACAGGAGAAGAAATCAACCCTCAACAACTTAACCGAGGGGAAAAGATTTTTTTGAAAAAATCCCTAAGCCCCGGGGTCACAATTTCAGCAAAAACCTGACTTTTGGCAATTCACTCAAAAATGGTGCCAAACGGTTGCAAATGCTCCCCTGAAAGGTTTGGCGGTCGAAACAGAAGGCTTTTTATCACAGGACAAGAAATCAACCCTCAACAACTTAACCGGGGGAAAAAGATTTTTTTGAAAAAATCCCTAAGCCCCGGGATCACAATTTCAGAAAAAATCTGACTTTTGGCAATTCACTCAAAAATGGTGCCAAACGGTTGCAAATGCTCCCCTGAAAGGTTTGGCGGTCGAAACAGAAGGCTTTTTATCACAGGAGAAGCAATCAACCCTCAATAACTTAACCGGAGGAAAAAGATTTTTTTGAAAAAATCCCTAAGCCCCGGGGTCACAATTTCAGCAAAAATCTGACTTTTGGCAATTCACTCAAAAATGGTGCCAAAGTGTTGCAAATGCTCCCCTGAAAGGTTTGGAGGTCGAAACAGAAGGCTTTTTATCACAGGAGAAGAAATCAACCCTCAACAACATAACCGGAGGAAAAAGATTTTTTGAAAAAATCCCTAAGCCCCGGGGTCACAATTTCAGCAAAAATCTTACTTTTGGCAATTCAATCAAAAATGGTCGCAAATGGTTGCAAATGCTCCCCTGAAAGATTTGGAGGTCGAAACAGAAGGCTTTTTATCACAGGAGAAGCAATCAACCCTCAACAACTTAACCGGCGGAAAAAGATTTTTTTGAAAAAATCCCTAAGCCTCGGGGTCACAATTTCTGCAAAAATCTGACTTTTGACAATTCACTCAAAAATGGTGCCAAAGGGTTGCAAATGCTCCCCTGAAAGGTTTGGCGGTCGAAACAGAAGGCTTTTTATCACAGGACAAGAAATCAACCCTCAACAACTTAACCGGGGGAAAAAGATTTTTTTGAAAAAATCCCTAAGCCCCGGGGTCGCAATTTCAGCAAAAATCTGACTTTTGACAATTCACTCAAAAATGGTGCCAAAGGGTTGCAAATGCTCCCCTGAAAGGTTTGGCGGTCGAAACAGAAGGCTTTTTATCACAGGACAAGAAATCAACCCTCAACAACTTAACCGAGGGAAAAAGATTTTTTTGAAAAAATCCCTAAGCCCCGGGGTCGCAATTTCAGCAAAAATCTGACTTTTGGCAATTCAATCAAAAATGGTCGCAAATGGTTGCAAATGCTCCCCTGAAAGGTTTGGCGGTCGAAACAGAAGGCTTTTTATCACAAGAGAAGCAGTCAACCCTCAATAACTTAACCGGAGGAAAAAGATTTTTTTGAAAAAATCCCTAAGCCCCGGGGTCACAATTTCAGAAAAAATCTGACTTTGGCAATTCACTCAAAAATGGTGCCAAACGGTTGCAAATGCTCCCCTGAAAGGTTTGGCGGTTGAAACAGAAGGCTTTTAATCACAGAACAAGAAATCAACCCTCAACAACTTAACCGGGGGAAAAAGATTTTTTTGAAAAAATCCCTAAGCCTCGGGGTCACAATTTCAGAAAAAATCTGACTTTTGACAATTCACTCAAAAATGGTGCCAAAGGGTTGCAAATGCTCCCCTGAAAGGTTTGGCGGTCGAAACAGAAGGCTTTTTATCACAGGAGAAGCAATCAACCCTCAATAACTTAACCGGAGGAAAAAGATTTTTTTGAAAAAATCCCTAAGCCCCGGGGTCACAATTTCAGAAAAAATCTGACTTTTGGCAATTCACTCAAAAATTGTGCCAAACGGTTGCAAATGCTCCCTTGAAATGTTTGGCGTTCGAAACAGAAGGCTTTTTATCTCAGAAAATAAATCAGCCCTCGACAACTTAACCGGCAGAAAAAGATTTTTTTTGAAAAAATCCCTAAGCCCCGGGGTCACAATTTCATCAAAAATCTGACTTTTGGCCATTCACTCAAAAATGGTGCGAAACGGTTGCAAATGCTCCCCTGAGAGGTTTGGCGGTCGAAACAGAAGGCTTTTTATCAAAGGAAAAGAAAGCCCTTGACAACTTAACCGGCAGAAAAAGATTTTTTTGAAAAAATCCCAAACCCCGGGGTCACAATTTCATCAAAAATTTGACTTTCTGCAATTCAGTCAAAAATGGTGCCAAGCGGTTGCAAATGCTCCCCTGAGAGGTTTGGCGGTCGAAACAGAAGGCTTTTTATCAAAGGAAAAGAAAGCCCTGGACAACTTAACCAGCAGAAAAAGATTTTTTTGAAAAAATCCCAAACCCCGGGGTCACAATTTCATCAAAAATCTGACTTTCGGCCATTCACTTAAAAATTGTGCCTACTGAAGAAAGTAGGAAAAACCACTGGGCCGGTAAGATATAATCTAACTGAAATCCCTTATTTTGACTACTGGCTCCTCACACAGCTCCTGACTCATGACAGTGTGTTGCCCATCGCTCTGTTCTGACTAAAGGAATTAATGCAGCCACTGCTGGCGGGGACATTTTGGAACCCAAAATATCCAACGCCAGTAAATTCTGGTGTACTTTTTAACATAATAGTGTAAACAGGGATCAACATACAAACACTGAGAAGCCATTCCCCCCGCCCCACTACTTTATATGGAAACAATTGGAAAAACCTTGTGATTGAGGCTACCAACATGGCGCCTTTTTGTACATCGAACACTTCTGAGGTCATTCTTACTAGTGCTTTACTACTGTTTTACTACTACTTTACTACCACTTTACTACTGTTTTACTACTGCTTTACTACTACTTTACTACTACTTTACTACTACTTTACTACTACTTTACTACTTTAGTACAATTTTACTACTATTCCACCACTTTACTATTTTACCATTTTACTACCGCTTTACTACTACTTTACAATTATCTTACTGCTGTTTCACTACTGCCTTACTACCATTTTTCTACTATTTTACTACTGCGTTACTACTACTTTACTGCTATTTTACTACTATCCCACCACTTTATTATTGTTTTACCATTACTTAACTGCTACTTCACTACTGGTTTACTATTGCTTTACTACCACTTTACTTCCACTTTACTACTGCTACTTTATTACTTTTATACTACTTTACTATTTATACCCGTATTAATAGAGTAGACCTTCCTGAACAATGGCATGCTTGTCTACAGTAACAAATAGTATTGTTACTATTTTATGAATTGTATATACTGCCCTTCATCCGTAGATTTAAGGTTGGTTTACAACTTTAAAATGCAAGGTAAAAAACACAAAATACACAATAAAAACAAGAACAAGAACAAACCAATAAGCCTCCTCCCTCAACCTCTCCTTTGGCTTGTCCTTCACTCATGACTTCTCTCTTGTTCCTTGATCTTAACTTCCCCACTTTTGCAAACCTTCCAGTTGTCCCTAATTTTCCCGGGACAGTCCCAGATTTATTGAAGCTGTCCTGGTTTCTGATGTTATCCTGCTTTTCCTTAGGACGTCCCTATGTTCATGGGAGAATGTTGGATGGTATGGAGTTATACATAGAATAGAATGATAGAATGATCTCGATACGAATCCAAGGCAGACCTTTTAACATCACAGTAATCCAAGTTTATGCACCAACTACTGGTGCTGAAGAAACTGAAATTGACCAATTCTATGAAGCCTAACAACACCTTATAGAAGTGACACCAAAGAAGGATGTTCTTCTCATTATAGGGGATTGGAATGCTAAAGTAGGGAGGCAAGAGATAAAAGGAACAACTGGCAAGTTGGGCCTTGGAGATCAAAACGAAGCAGGGCAAAGGCTAATAGAGTTCTGTCAAGAGAACAAGCTGGTCATCACAAACACGCTTTTCCAACAACACAAGAGACGACTCTACACATGGACATCACCAGATGGGCAGCATCGAAATCAGATTGATTATATTCTCTGCAGCCAAAGATGGAGAGGCTCTATACAGTCAGCAAAAACAAGACCTGGAGCTGACTGTGGCTCAGATCATCAGCTTCTTATAGCCAAATTCAAACTTAAACTGAAGCAATTCAATCAAAAATGGTCGCAAATGGTTGCAAATGCTCCCCTGAAAGATTTGGAGGTCGAAACAGAAGGCTTTTTATCACAGGAGAAGCAATCAACCCTCAACAACTTAACCGGCAGAAAAAGATTTTTTTGAAAAAATCCCTAAGCCCCGGGGTCACAATTTCAGCAAAAGTCTGACTTTTGGCAATTCAATCAAAAATGGTCGCAAATGGTTGCAAATGCTCCCCTGAAAGATTTGGAGGTCGAAACAGAAGGCTTTTTATCACAGGAGAAGCAATCAACCCTCAACAACTTAACCGGCAGAAAAATATTTTTTTGAAAAAATCCCTAAGCCCCGGGGTCACAATTTCAGAAAAAATCTGACTTTTGGCAATTCACTCAAATATGGTGCCAAAGTGTTGCAAATGCTCCCCTGAAAGGTTTGGCGGTCGAAACAGAAGGCTTTTTATCACAGGAGAAGCAATCAACCCTCAATAACTTAACAGGAGGAAAAAGATTTTTTTGAAAAAATCCCTAAGCCCCGGGGTCACAATTTCAGAAGAAATCTGACTTTTGGCAATTCACTTAAAAATGGTGCCAAAGGGTTGCAAATGCTCCCCTGAAAGATTTGGAGGTCGAAACAGAAGGCTTTTTATCACAGGAGAAGCAATCAACCCTCAAAAACTTAACCGGAGGAAAAAGATTTTTTTGAAAAAATCCCTAAGCCCCGGGGTCACAATTTCAGTAAAAATCTGACTTTTGGCAATTCAATCAAAAATGGTCGCAAATGGTTGCAAATGCTCCCCTGAAAGATTTGGAGGTCGAAACAGAAGGCTTTTTATCACAGGAGAAGCAATCAACCCTCAACAACTTAACCGGCGGAAAAAGATTTTTTTGAAAAAATCCCTAAGCCCCGGGGTCACAATTTTAGAAAAAATCTGACTTTTGACAATTCACTCAAAAATGGTGCCAAACGGTTGCAAATGCTCCCCTGAAAGGTTTGGCGGTCGAAACAGAAGGCTTTTTATCACAGGAGAAGCAATCAACCCTCAATAACTTAACCGGCAGAAAAAGATTTTTTTTGAAAAAATCCCTAAGCCCCGGGGTCACAATTTCATCAAAAATCTGACTTTTGGCCATTCACTCAAAAATGGTGCGAAACGGTTGCAAATGCTCCCCTGAGAGGTTTGGCGGTCGAAACAGAAGGCTTTTTATCAAAGGAAAAGAAAGCCCTTGACAACTTAACCGGCAGAAAAAGTTTTTTTTGAAAAAATCCCAAACCCCGGGGTCACAATTTCATCAAAAATTTGACTTTCTGCAATTCAGTCAAAAATGGTGCCAAACGGTTGCAAATGCTCCCCTGAGAGGTTTGGCGGTCGAAACAGAAGGCTTTTTATCAAAGGAAAAGAAAGCCCTGGACAACTTAACCAGCAGAAAAAGATTTTTTTGAAAAAATCCCAAACCCCGGGGTCACAATTTCATCAAAAATCTGACTTTCGGCCATTCACTTAAAAATTGTGCCTACTGAAGAAAGTAGGAAAAACCACTGGGCCGGTAAGATATAATCTAACTGAAATCCCTTATTTTGACTACTGGCTCCTCACACAGCTCCTGACTCATGACAGTGTGTTGCCCATCGCTCTGTTCTGACTAAAGGAATTAATGCAGCCACTGCTGGCGGGGACATTTTGGAACCCAAAATATCCAACGCCAGTAAATTCTGGTGTACTTTTTAACATAATAGTGTAAACAGGGATCAACATACAAACACTGAGAAGCCATTCCCCCCGCCCCACTACTTTATATGGAAACAATTGGAAAAACCTTGTGATTGAGGCTACCAACATGGCGCCTTTTTGTACATCGAACACTTCTGAGGTCATTCTTACTAGTGCTTTACTACTGTTTTACTACTACTTTACTACCACTTTACTACTGTTTTACTACTGCTTTACTACTACTTTACTACCATTTTACTACTACTTTACTACTACTTTACTACTACTTTACTACTACTTTACTACTACTTTACTACTACTTTACTACTACTTTACTACTATTCCACCACTTTACTATTTTACCATTTTACTACCGCTTTACTACTACTTTACAATTATCTTACTGCTGTTTCACTACTGCCTTACTACCATTTTACTACTATTTTACTACTGCGTTACTACTACTTTACTGCTATTTTACTACTATCCCACCACTTTATTATTGTTTTACCATTACTTAACTGCTACTTCACTACTGGTTTACTATTGCTTTACTACCACTTTACTTCCACTTTACTACTGCTACTTTATTACTTTTATACTACTTTACTATTTATACCCGTATTAATAGAGTAGACCTTCCTGAACAATGGCATGCTTGTCTACAGTAACAAATAGTATTGTTACTATTTTATGAATTGTATATACTGCCCTTCATCCGTAGATTTAAGGTTGGTTTACAACTTTAAAATGCAAGGTAAAAAACACAAAATACACAATAAAAACAAGAACAAGAACAAACCAATAAGCCTCCTCCCTCAACCTCTCCTTTGGCTTGTCCTTCACTCATGACTTCTCTCTTGTTCCTTGATCTTAACTTCCCCACTTTTGCAAACCTTCCAGTTGTCCCTAATTTTCCCGGGACAGTCCCAGATTTATTGAAGCTGTCCTGGTTTCTGATGTTATCCTGCTTTTCCTTAGGACGTCCCTATGTTCATGGGAGAATGTTGGATGGTATGGAGTTATACATAGAATAGAATGATAGAATGATCTCGATACGAATCCAAGGCAGACCTTTTAACATCACAGTAATCCAAGTTTATGCACCAACTACTGGTGCTGAAGAAACTGAAATTGACCAATTCTATGAAGCCTAACAACACCTTATAGAAGTGACACCAAAGAAGGATGTTCTTCTCATTATAGGGGATTGGAATGCTAAAGTAGGGAGGCAAGAGATAAAAGGAACAACTGGCAAGTTGGGCCTTGGAGATCAAAACGAAGCAGGGCAAAGGCTAATAGAGTTCTGTCAAGAGAACAAGCTGGTCATCACAAACACGCTTTTCCAACAACACAAGAGACGACTCTACACATGGACATCACCAGATGGGCAGCATCGAAATCAGATTGATTATATTCTCTGCAGCCAAAGATGGAGAGGCTCTATACAGTCAGCAAAAACAAGACCTGGAGCTGACTGTGGCTCAGATCATCAGCTTCTTATAGCCAAATTCAAACTTAAACTGAAGCAATTCAATCAAAAATGGTCGCAAATGGTTGCAAATGCTCCCCTGAAAGATTTGGAGGTCGAAACAGAAGGCTTTTTATCACAGGAGAAGCAATCAACCCTCAACAACTTAACCGGCAGAAAAAGATTTTTTTGAAAAAATCCCTAAGCCCCGGGGTCACAATTTCAGCAAAAATCTGACTTTTGGCAATTCAATCAAAAATGGTGCCAAAGTGTTGCAAATGCTCCCCTGAAAGATTTGGCGGTCGAAACAGAAGGTTTTTTATCACAGGAGAAGCAATCAACCCTCAACAACTTAACCGGCGGAAAAAGATTTTTTTGAAAAAATCCCTAAGCCCCGGGGTCACAATTTCAGAAAAAATCTGACTTTTGGCAATTCACTTAAAAATGGTGCCAAAGGGTTGCAAATGCTCCCCTGAAAGGTTTGGAGGTCGAAACAGAAGGCTTTTTATCACAGGACAAGAAATCAACCCTCAACAACTTAACCGGGGGAAAAATTTTTTTTGAAAAAATCCCTAAGCCTCGGGGTCACAATTTCAGAAAAAATCTGACTTTTGACAATTCACTCAAAAATGGTGCCAAAGGGTTGCAAATGCTCCCCTGAAAGATTTGGAGGTCGAAACAGAAGGCTTTTTATCACAGGAGAAGCAATCAACCCTCAACAACTTAACCGGCGGAAAAAGATTTTTTTGAAAAAATCCCTAAGCCCCGGGGTCACAATTTCAGCAAAAATCTGACTTTTGGCAATTCAATCAAAAATGGTCGCAAATGGTTGCAAATGCTCCCCTGAAAGATTTGGAGATCGAAACAGAAGGCTTTTTATCACAGGAGAAGCAATCAACCCTCAACAACTTAACCGGCGGAAAAAGATTTTTTTGAAAAAATCCCTAAGCCCCGGGGTCACAATTTCAGAAAAAATCTGACTTTTGGCAATTCACTTAAAAATGGTGCCAAAGGGTTGCAAATGCTCCCCTGAAAGATTTGGAGGTCGAAACAGAAGGCTTTTTATCACAGGAGAAGCAATCAACCCTCAAAAACTTAACCGGAGGAAAAAGATTTTTTTGAAAAAATCCCTAAGCCCCGGGGTCACAATTTCAGAAAAAATCTGACTTTTGGCAATTCACTTAAAAATGGTGCCAAAGGGTTGCAAATGCTCCCCTGAAAGATTTGGAGGTCGAAACAGAAGGCTTTTTATCACAGGAGAAGCAATCAACCCTCAACAACTTAACCGGCGGAAAAAGATTTTTTTGAAAAAATCCCTAAGCCCCGGGGTCACAATTTCAGAAAAAATCTGACTTTTGGCAATTCACTTAAAAATGGTGCCAAAGGGTTGCAAATGCTCCCCTGAAAGGTTTGGAGGTCGAAACAGAAGGCTTTTTATCACAGGACAAGAAATCAACCCTCAACAACTTAACCGGGGGAAAAATTTTTTTTGAAAAAATCCCTAAGCCTCGGGGTCACAATTTCAGAAAAAATCTGACTTTTGACAATTCACTCAAAAATGGTGCCAAACGGTTGCAAATGCTCCCCTGAAAGGTTTGGCGGTCGAAACAGAAGGCTTTTTATCACAGGAGAAGCAATCAACCCTCAATAACTTAACCGGAGGAAAAAGATTTTTTTGAAAAAATCCCTAAGCCCCGGGGTCACAATTTCAGAAAAAATCTGACTTTTGACAATTCACTCAAAAATGGTGCCAAACGGTTGCAAATGCTCCCCTGAAAGGTTTGGCGGTCGAAACAGAAGGCTTTTTATCACAGGAGAAGCAATCAACCCTCAATAACTTAACCGGCAGAAAAAGATTTTTTTTGAAAAAATCCCTAAGCCCCGGGGTCACAATTTCATCAAAAATCTGACTTTTGGCCATTCACTCAAAAATGGTGCGAAACGGTTGCAAATGCTCCCCTGAGAGGTTTGGCGGTCGAAACAGAAGGCTTTTTATCAAAGGAAAAGAAAGCCCTTGACAACTTAACCGGCAGAAAAAGATTTTTTTGAAAAAATCCCAAACCCCGGGGTCACAATTTCATCAAAAATTTGACTTTCTGCAATTCAGTCAAAAATGGTGCCAAACGGTTGCAAATGCTCCCCTGAGAGGTTTGGCGGTCGAAACAGAAGGCTTTTTATCAAAGGAAAAGAAAGCCCTGGACAACTTAACCAGCAGAAAAAGATTTTTTTGAAAAAATCCCAAACCCCGGGGTCACAATTTCATCAAAAATCTGACTTTCGGCCATTCACTTAAAAATTGTGCCTACTGAAGAAAGTAGGAAAAACCACTGGGCCGGTAAGATATAATCTAACTGAAATCCCTTATTTTGACTACTGGCTCCTCACACAGCTCCTGACTCATGACAGTGTGTTGCCCATCGCTCTGTTCTGACTAAAGGAATTAATGCAGCCACTGCTGGCGGGGACATTTTGGAACCCACAATATCCAACGCCAGTAAATTCTGGTGTACTTTTTAACATAATAGTGTAAACAGGGATCAACATACAAACACTGAGAAGCCATTCCCCCCGCCCCACTACTTTATATGGAAACAATTGGAAAAACCTTGTGATTGAGGCTACCAACATGGCGCCTTTTTGTACATCGAACACTTCTGAGGTCATTCTTACTAGTGCTTTACTACTGTTTTACTACTACTTTACTACCACTTTACTACTGTTTTACTACTGCTTTACTACTACTTTACTACTACTTTACTACTACTTTACTACTACTTTACTATTACTTTACTACTACTTTACTACTTTAGTACAATTTTACTACTATTCCACCACTTTACTATTTTACCATTTTACTACCGCTTTACTACTACTTTACAATTATCTTACTGCTGTTTCACTACTGCCTTACTACCATTTTACTACTATTTTACTACTGCGTTACTACTACTTTACTGCTATTTTACTACTATCCCACCACTTTATTATTGTTTTACCATTACTTAACTGCTACTTCACTACTGGTTTACTATTGCTTTACTACCACTTTACTTCCACTTTACTACTGCTACTTTATTACTTTTATACTACTTTACTATTTATACCCGTATTAATAGAGTAGACCTTCCTGAACAATGGCATGCTTGTCTACAGTAACAAATAGTATTGTTACTATTTTATGAATTGTATATACTGCCCTTCATCCGTAGATTTAAGGTTGGTTTACAACTTTAAAATGCAAGGTAAAAAACACAAAATACACAATAAAAACAAGAACAAGAACAAACCAATAAGCCTCCTCCCTCAACCTCTCCTTTGGCTTGCCCTTCACTCATGACTTCTCTCTTGTTCCTTGATCTTAACTTCCCCACTTTTGCAAACCTTCCAGTTGTCCCTAATTTTCCCGGGACAGTCCCAGATTTATTGAAGCTGTCCTGGTTTCTGATGTTATCCTGCTTTTCCTTAGGACGTCCCTATGTTCATGGGAGAATGTTGGATGGTATGGAGTTATACATAGAATAGAATGATAGAATGATCTCGATACGAATCCAAGGCAGACCTTTTAACATCACAGTAATCCAAGTTTATGCACCAACTACTGGTGCTGAAGAAACTGAAATTGACCAATTCTATGAAGCCTAACAACACCTTATAGAAGTGACACCAAAGAAGGATGTTCTTCTCATTATAGGGGATTGGAATGCTAAAGTAGGGAGGCAAGAGATAAAAGGAACAACTGGCAAGTTGGGCCTTGGAGATCAAAACGAAGCAGGGCAAAGGCTAATAGAGTTCTGTCAAGAGAACAAGCTGGTCATCACAAACACGCTTTTCCAACAACACAAGAGACGACTCTACACATGGACATCACCAGATGGGCAGCATCGAAATCAGATTGATTATATTCTCTGCAGCCAAAGATGGAGAGGCTCTATACAGTCAGCAAAAACAAGACCTGGAGCTGACTGTGGCTCAGATCATCAGCTTCTTATAGCCAAATTCAAACTTAAACTGAAGCAATTCAATCAAAAATGGTCGCAAATGGTTGCAAATGCTCCCCTGAAAGATTTGGAGGTCGAAACAGAAGGCTTTTTATCACAGGAGAAGCAATCAACCCTCAACAACTTAACCGGCAGAAAAAGATTTTTTTGAAAAAATCCCTAAGCCCCGGGGTCACAATTTCAGCAAAAGTCTGACTTTTGGCAATTCAATCAAAAATGGTCGCAAATGGTTGCAAATGCTCCCCTGAAAGATTTGGAGGTCGAAACAGAAGGCTTTTTATCACAGGAGAAGCAATCAACCCTCAACAACTTAACCGGCAGAAAAATATTTTTTTGAAAAAATCCCTAAGCCCCGGGGTCACAATTTCAGAAAAAATCTGACTTTTGACAATTCACTCAAATATGGTGCCAAAGGGTTGCAAATGCTCCCCTGAAAGGTTTGGCGGTCGAAACAGAAGGCTTTTTATCACAGGAGAAGCAATCAACCCTCAATAACTTAACAGGAGGAAAAAGATTTTTTTGAAAAAATCCCTAAGCCCCGGGGTCACAATTTCAGAAGAAATCTGACTTTTGGCAATTCACTTAAAAATGGTGCCAAAGGGTTGCAAATGCTCCCCTGAAAGATTTGGAGGTCGAAACAGAAGGCTTTTTATCACAGGAGAAGCAATCAACCCTCAAAAACTTAACCGGAGGAAAAAGATTTTTTTGAAAAAATCCCTAAGCCCCGGGGTCACAATTTCAGTAAAAATCTGACTTTTGGCAATTCAATCAAAAATGGTCGCAAATGGTTGCAAATGCTCCCCTGAAAGATTTGGAGGTCGAAACAGAAGGCTTTTTATCACAGGAGAAGCAATCAACCCTCAACAACTTAACCGGCGGAAAAAGATTTTTTTGAAAAAATCCCTAAGCCCCGGGGTCACAATTTTAGAAAAAATCTGACTTTTGACAATTCACTCAAAAATGGTGCCAAACGGTTGCAAATGCTCCCCTGAAAGGTTTGGCGGTCGAAACAGAAGGCTTTTTATCACAGGAGAAGCAATCAACCCTCAATAACTTAACCGGCAGAAAAAGATTTTTTTTGAAAAAATCCCTAAGCCCCGGGGTCACAATTTCATCAAAAATCTGACTTTTGGCCATTCACTCAAAAATGGTGCGAAACGGTTGCAAATGCTCCCCTGAGAGGTTTGGCGGTCGAAACAGAAGGCTTTTTATCAAAGGAAAAGAAAGCCCTGGACAACTTAACCAGCAGAAAAAGATTTTTTTGAAAAAATCCCAAACCCCGGGGTCACAATTTCATCAAAAATCTGACTTTCGGCCATTCACTTAAAAATTGTGCCTACTGAAGAAAGTAGGAAAAACCACTGGGCCGGTAAGATATAATCTAACTGAAATCCCTTATTTTGACTACTGGCTCCTCACACAGCTCCTGACTCATGACAGTGTGTTGCCCATCGCTCTGTTCTGACTAAAGGAATTAATGCAGCCACTGCTGGCGGGGACATTTTGGAACCCAAAATATCCAACGCCAGTAAATTCTGGTGTACTTTTTAACATAATAGTGTAAACAGGGATCAACATACAAACACTGAGAAGCCATTCCCCCCGCCCCACTACTTTATATGGAAACAATTGGAAAAACCTTGTGATTGAGGCTACCAACATGGCGCCTTTTTGTACATCGAACACTTCTGAGGTCATTCTTACTAGTGCTTTACTACTGTTTTACTACTACTTTACTACCACTTTACTACTGTTTTACTACTGCTTTACTACTACTTTACTACCATTTTACTACTACTTTACTACTACTTTACTACTACTTTACTACTACTTTACTACTACTTTACTACTACTTTACTACTATTCCACCACTTTACTATTTTACCATTTTACTACCGCTTTACTACTACTTTACAATTATCTTACTGCTGTTTCACTACTGCCTTACTACCATTTTACTACTATTTTACTACTGCGTTACTACTACTTTACTGCTATTTTACTACTATCCCACCACTTTATTATTGTTTTACCATTACTTAACTGCTACTTCACTACTGGTTTACTATTGCTTTACTACCACTTTACTTCCACTTTACTACTGCTACTTTATTACTTTTATACTACTTTACTATTTATACCCGTATTAATAGAGTAGACCTTCCTGAACAATGGCATGCTTGTCTACAGTAACAAATAGTATTGTTACTATTTTATGAATTGTATATACTGCCCTTCATCCGTAGATTTAAGGTTGGTTTACAACTTTAAAATGCAAGGTAAAAAACACAAAATACACAATAAAAACAAGAACAAGAACAAACCAATAAGCCTCCTCCCTCAACCTCTCCTTTGGCTTGTCCTTCACTCATGACTTCTCTCTTGTTCCTTGATCTTAACTTCCCCACTTTTGCAAACCTTCCAGTTGTCCCTAATTTTCCCGGGACAGTCCCAGATTTATTGAAGCTGTCCTGGTTTCTGATGTTATCCTGCTTTTCCTTAGGACGTCCCTATGTTCATGGGAGAATGTTGGATGGTATGGAGTTATACATAGAATAGAATGATAGAATGATCTCGATACGAATCCAAGGCAGACCTTTTAACATCACAGTAATCCAAGTTTATGCACCAACTACTGGTGCTGAAGAAACTGAAATTGACCAATTCTATGAAGCCTAACAACACCTTATAGAAGTGACACCAAAGAAGGATGTTCTTCTCATTATAGGGGATTGGAATGCTAAAGTAGGGAGGCAAGAGATAAAAGGAACAACTGGCAAGTTGGGCCTTGGAGATCAAAACGAAGCAGGGCAAAGGCTAATAGAGTTCTGTCAAGAGAACAAGCTGGTCATCACAAACACGCTTTTCCAACAACACAAGAGACGACTCTACACATGGACATCACCAGATGGGCAGCATCGAAATCAGATTGATTATATTCTCTGCAGCCAAAGATGGAGAGGCTCTATACAGTCAGCAAAAACAAGACCTGGAGCTGACTGTGGCTCAGATCATCAGCTTCTTATAGCCAAATTCAAACTTAAACTGAAGCAATTCAATCAAAAATGGTCGCAAATGGTTGCAAATGCTCCCCTGAAAGATTTGGAGGTCGAAACAGAAGGCTTTTTATCACAGGAGAATAAATCAACCCTCAACAACATAACCGGCGGAAAAAGATTTTTTTGAAAAAATCCCTAAGCCCCGGGGTCACAATTTCAGCAAAAATCTGACTTTTGGCAATTCAATCAAAAATGGTGCCAAAGTGTTGCAAATGCTCCCCTGAAAGATTTGGCGGTCGAAACAGAAGGTTTTTTATCACAGGAGAAGCAATCAACCCTCAACAACTTAACCGGCGGAAAAAGATTTTTTTGAAAAAATCCCTAAGCCCCGGGGTCACAATTTCAGCAAAAATCTGACTTTTGGCAATTCAATCAAAAATGGTCGCAAATGGTTGCAAATGCTCCCCTGAAAGATTTGGAGGTCGAAACAGAAGGCGTTTTATCACAGGAGAAGAAATCAACCCTCAACAACATAACCGGCGGAAAAAGATTTTTTTGAAAAAATCCCTAAGCCCCAGGGTCACAATTTCAGAAAAAATCTGACTTTTGGCAATTCACTCAAAAATGGTGCCAAAGGGTTGCAAATGCTCCCCTGAAAGGTTTGGCGGTCGAAACAGAAGGCTTTTTATCACAGGACAAGAAATCAACCCTCAACAACTTAACCGGGGGAAAATTTTTTTTTGAAAAAATCCCTAAGCCTCGGGGTCACAATTTCAGAAAAAATCTGACTTTTGACAATTCACTCAAAAATGGTGCCAAACGGTTGCAAATGCTCCCCTGAAAGGTTTGGCGGTCGAAACAGAAGGCTTTTTATCACAGGAGAAGCAATCAACCCTCAATAACTTAACCGGAGGAAAAAAATTTTTTTGAAAAAATCCCTAAGCCTCGGGGTCACAATTTCAGCAAAAATCTGACTTTTGGCAATTCAATCAAAAGTGGTCGCAAATGGTTGCAAATGCTCCCCTGAAAGATTTGGAGGTCGAAACAGAAGGCTTTTTATCACAGGAGAAGCAATCAACCCTCAAAAACTTAACCGGAGGAAAAAGATTTTTTTGAAAAAATCCCTAAGCCCCGGGGTCACAATTTCAGAAAAAATCTGACTTTTGGCAATTCACTTAAAAATGGTGCCAAAGGGTTGCAAATGCTCCCCTGAAAGATTTGGAGGTCGAAACAGAAGGCTTTTTATCACAGGAGAAGCAATCAACCCTCAACAACTTAACCGGCGGAAAAAGATTTTTTTGAAAAAATCCCTAAGCCCCGGGGTCACAATTTCAGCAAAAATCTGACTTTTGGCAATTCAATCAAAAATGGTCGCAAATGGTTGCAAATGCTCCCCTGAACGATTTGGAGGTCGAAACAGAAGGCTTTTTATCACAGGAGAAGCAATCAACCCTCAACAACTTAACCGGCGGAAAAAGATTTTTTTGAAAAAATCCCTAAGCCCCGGGGTCACAATTTCAGAAAAAATCTGACTTTTGGCAATTCACTTAAAAATGGTGCCAAAGGGTTGCAAATGCTCCCCTGAAAGGTTTGGCGGTCGAAACAGAAGGCTTTTTACCACAGGACAAGAAATCAACCCTCAAAAACTTAACCGGAGGAAAAAGATTTTTTTGAAAAAATCCCTAAGCCCCGGGGTCACAATTTCAGAAAAAATCTGACTTTTGGCAATTCACTTAAAAATGGTGCCAAAGGGTTGCAAATGCTCCCCTGAAAGATTTGGAGGTCGAAACAGAAGGCTTTTTATCACAGGAGAAGCAATCAACCCTCAACAACTTAACCGGCGGAAAAAGATTTTTTTGAAAAAATCCCTAAGCCCCGGGGTCACAATTTCAGCAAAAATCTGACTTTTGGCAATTCAATCAAAAATGGTTGCAAATGGTTGCAAATGCTCCCCTGAAAGATTTGGAGGTCGAAACAGAAGGCTTTTTATCACAGGAGAAGCAATCAACCCTCAACAACTTAACCGGCGGAAAAAGATTTTTTTGAAAAAATCCCTAAGCCTCGGGGTCACAATTTCAGAAAAAATCTGACTTTTGACAATTCACTCAAAAATGGTGCCAAACGGTTGCAAATGCTCCCCTGAAAGGTTTGGCGGTCGAAACAGAAGGCTTTTTATCACAGGAGAAGAAATCAACCCTCAACAACTTAACCGAGGGAAAAAGATTTTTTTGAAAAAATCCCTAAGCCCCGGGATCACAATTTCAGAAAAAATCTGACTTTTGGCAATTCACTCAATAATGGTGCCAAAGGGTTGCAAATGCTAGCCTGAAAGGTTTGGCGGTCGAAACAGAACGCTTTTTATCACAGGAGAAGCAATCAACCCTCAACAACTTAACCGGTGGAAAAAGATTTTTTTGAAAAAATCCCTAAGCCCCGGGGTCACAATTTCAGCAAAAGTCTGACTTTTGGCAATTCAATCAATAATGGTGCCAAAGGGTTGCAAATGCTCCCCTGAAAGGTTTGGCGGTCGAAACAGAAGGCTTTTTATCACAGGAGAAGCAATCAACCCTCAATAACTTAACAGGAGGAAAAAGATTTTTTTGAAAAAATGCCTAAGCCCCGGGGTCACAATTTCAGAAAAAATCTGACTTTTGGCAATTCACTCAAAAATGGTGCCAAACGGTTGCAACTGCTCCCCTGAAAGGTTTGGCGGTCGAAACAGAAGGCTTTTTATCACAGGACAAGAAATCAACCCTCCACAACTTAACCGGGGGGAAAAGATTTTTTTGAAAAAATGCCTAAGCCTCGGGGTCACAATTTCTGCAAAAATCTGACTTTTGACAATTCACTCAAAAATGGTGCCAAACGGTTGCAAATGCTCCCCTGAAAGGTTTGGCGGTCGAAACAGAAGGCTTTTTATCACAGGAGAAGCAATCAACCCTCAACAACTTAACCGGCAGAAAAAGATTTTTTTGAAAAAATGCCTAAGCCCCGGGGTCACAATTTCAGCAAAAATCTGACTTTTGGCAATTCACTCAAAAATGGTCGCAAATGGTTGCAAATGGTCCCCTGAAGGATTTGGAGGTCGAAACAGAAGGCTTTTTATCACAGGAGAAGCAATCAACCCTCAAAAACTTAACCGGCAGAAAAAGATTTTTTTGAAAAAATCCCTAAGCCCCGGGGTCACAATTTCAGCAAAAATCTTACTTTTGGCAATTCAATCAAAAATGGTGCCAAACGGTTGCAAATGCTCCCCTGAAAGATTTGGAGGTCGAATCAGAAAGCTTTTTATCACAGGACAAGAAATCAACCCTCAACAACTTAACCGGGGGGAAAAGATTTTTTTGAAAAAATCCCTAAGCCTCGGGGTCACAATTTCTGCAAAAATCTGACTTTTGACAATTCACTCAAAAATGGTGCCAAAGGGTTGCAAATGCTCCCCTGAAAGGTTTGGCGGTCGAAACAGAAGGCTTTTTATCACAGGACAAGAAATCAACCCTCAACAACTTAACCGGGGGAAAAAGATTTTTTTGAAAAAATCCCTAAGTCCCGGGGTCACAATTTCAGAAAAAATATGACTTTTGACAATTCACTCAAAAATGGTGCCAAACGGTTGCAAATGCTCCCCTGAAAGGTTTGGCGGTCGAAACAGAAGGCTTTTTATCACAGGAGAAGCAATCAACCCTCAAAAACTTAACCGGAGGAAAAAGATTTTTTTGAAAAAATCCCTAAGCCCCGGGGTCACAATTTCAGAAAAAATCTGACTTTTGGCAATTCACTCAAAAATGGTGCCAAATGGTTGCAAATGCTCCCCTGAAAGGTTTGGCGGTCGAAACAGAAGGCTTTTTATCACAGGACAAGAAATCAACCCTCAACAACTTAACCGGGGGAAAAAGATTTTTTTGAAAAAATCCCTAAGCCTCGGGGTCACAATTTCTGCAAAAATCTGACTTTTGACAATTCACTCAAAAATGGTGCCAAAGGGTTGCAAATGCTCCCCTGAAAGGTTTGGCGGTCGAAACAGAAGGCTTTTTATCACAGGACAAGAAATCAACCCTCAACAATTTAACCGGGGGAAAAAGATTTTTTTGAAAAAATCCCTAAGCCCCGGGGTCGCAATTTCAGCAAAAATCTGACTTTTGACAATTCACTCAAAAATGGTGCCAAAGGGTTGCAAATGCTCCCCTGAAAGGTTTGGCGGTCGAAACAGAAGGCTTTTTATCACAGGACAAGAAATCAACCCTCAACAACTTAACCGGGGGAAAAAGATTTTTTTGAAAAAATCCCTAAGCCCCGGCGGGGTCGCAATTTCAGCAAAAATCTGACTTTTGGCAATTCAATCAAAAATGGTCGCAAATGGTTGCAAATGCTCCCCTGAAAGGTTTGGCGGTCGAAACAGAAGGCTTTTTATCACAAGAGAAGCAGTCAACCCTCAATAACTTAACCGGAGGAAAAAGATTTTTTTGAAAAAATCCCTAAGCCCCGGGGTCACAATTTCAGAAAAAATCTGACTTTGGCAATTCACTCAAAAATGGTGCCAAACGGTTGCAAATGTTCCCCTGAAAGGTTTGGCGGTTGAAACAGAAGGCTTTTAATCACAGAACAAGAAATCAACCCTCAACAACTTAACCGGGGGAAAAAGATTTTTTTGAAAAAATCCCTAAGCCTCGGGGTCACAATTTCAGAAAAAATCTGACTTTTGGCAATTCACTCAAAAATGGTGCCAAAGGGTTGCAAATGCTCCCCTGAAAGGTTTGGCGGTCGAAACAGAACGCTTTTTATCACAGGAGAAGCAATCAACCCTCAACAACTTAACCGGTGGAAAAAGATTTTTTTGAAAAAATCCCTAAGCCCCGGGGTCACAATTTCAGCAAAAGTCTGACTTTTGGCAATTCAATCAATAATGGTGCCAAAGGGTTGCAAATGCTCCCCTGAAAGGTTTGGCGGTCGAAACAGAAGGCTTTTTATCACAGGAGAAGCAATCAACCCTCAATAACTTAACAGGAGGAAAAAGATTTTTTTGAAAAAATGCCTAAGCCCCGGGGTCACAATTTCAGCAAAAATCTGACTTTTGGCAATTCACTCAAAAATGGTGCCAAACGGTTGCAACTGCTCCCCTGAAAGGTTTGGCGGTCGAAACAGAAGGCTTTTTATCACAGGACAAGAAATCAACCCTCCACAACTTAACCGGGGGGAAAAGATTTTTTTGAAAAAATGCCTAAGCCTCGGGGTCACAATTTCTGCAAAAATCTGACTTTTGACAATTCACTCAAAAATGGTGCCAAAGGGTTGCAAATGCTCCCCTGAAAGGTTTGGCGGTCGAAACAGAAGGCTTTTTATCACAGGACAAGAAATCAACCCTCAACAACTTAACCGGGGGAAAAAATTTTTTTTGAAAAAATCCCTAAGTCCCGGGGTCACAATTTCAGAAAAAATCTGACTTTTGACAATTCACTCAAAAATGGTGCCAAACGGTTGCAAATGCTCCCCTGAAAGGTTTGGCGGTCGAAACAGAAGGCTTTTTATCACAGGAGAAGCAATCAACCCTCAACAACTTAACCGGTGGAAAAAGATTTTTTTGAAAAAATGCCTAAGCCCCGGGGTCACAATTTCAGCAAAAATCTGACTTTTGGCAATTCACTCAAAAATGGTCGCAAATGGTTGCAAATGGTCCCCTGAAGGATTTGGAGGTCGAAACAGAAGGCTTTTTATCACAGGAGAAGCAATCAACCCTCAAAAACTTAACCGGCAGAAAAAGATTTTTTTGAAAAAATCCCTAAGCCCCGGGGTCACAATTTCAGCAAAAATCTTACTTTTGGCAATTCAATCAAAAATGGTGCCAAACGGTTGCAAATGCTCCCCTGAAAGATTTGGAGGTCGAATCAGAAAGCTTTTTATCACAGGACAAGAAATCAACCCTCAACAACTTAACCGGGGGGAAAAGATTTTTTTGAAAAAATCCCTAAGCCTCGGGGTCACAATTTCTGCAAAAATCTGACTTTTGACAATTCACTCAAAAATGGTGCCAAAGGGTTGCAAATGCTCCCCTGAAAGGTTTGGCGGTCGAAACAGAAGGCTTTTTATCACAGGACAAGAAATCAACCCTCAACAACTTAACCGGGGGAAAAAGATTTTTTTGAAAAAATCCCTAAGTCCCGGGGTCACAATTTCAGAAAAAATCTGACTTTTGACAATTCACTCAAAAATGGTGCCAAACGGTTGCAAATGCTCCCCTGAAAGGTTTGGCGGTCGAAACAGAAGGCTTTTTATCACAGGAGAAGCAATCAACCCTCAAAAACTTAACCGGAGGAAAAAGATTTTTTTGAAAAAATCCCTAAGCCCCGGGGTCACAATTTCAGAAAAAATCTGACTTTTGGCAATTCACTCAAAAATGGTGCCAAATGGTTGCAAATGCTCCCCTGAAAGGTTTGGCGGTCGAAACAGAAGGCTTTTTATCACAGGACAAGAAATCAACCCTCAACAACTTAACCGGGGGAAAAAGATTTTTTTGAAAAAATCCCTAAGCCTCGGGGTCACAATTTCTGCAAAAATCTGACTTTTGACAATTCACTCAAAAATGGTGCCAAAGGGTTGCAAATGCTCCCCTGAAAGGTTTGGCGGTCGAAACAGAAGGCTTTTTATCACAGGACAAGAAATCAACCCTCAACAACTTAACCGGGGGAAAAAGATTTTTTTGAAAAAATCCCTAAGCCCCGGGGTCGCAATTTCAGCAAAAATCTGACTTTTGGCAATTCAATCAAAAATGGTCGCAAATGGTTGCAAATGCTCCCCTGAAAGGTTTGGCGGTCGAAACAGAAGGCTTTTTATCACAAGAGAAGCAGTCAACCCTCAATAACTTAACCGGAGGAAAAAGATTTTTTTGAAAAAATCCCTAAGCCCCGGGGTCACAATTTCAGAAAAAATCTGACTTTGGCAATTCACTCAAAAATGGTGCCAAACGGTTGCAAAAGCTCCCCTGAAAGGTTTGGCGGTTGAAACAGAAGGCTTTTAATCACAGAACAAGAAATCAACCCTCAACAACTTAACCGGGGGAAAAAGATTTTTTTGAAAAAATCCCTAAGCCTCGGGGTCACAATTTCAGAAAAAATCTGACTTTTGACAATTCACTCAAAAATGGTGCCAAAGGGTTGCAAATGCTCCCCTGAAAGGTTTGGCGGTCGAAACAGAAGGCTTTTTATCACAGGAGAAGCAATCAACCCTCAATAACTTAACCGGAGGAAAAAGATTTTTTTGAAAAAATCCCTAAGCCCCGGGGTCACAATTTCAGAAAAAATCTGACTTTTGGCAATTCACTCTAAAATGGTGCCAAAGGGTTGCAAATGCTCCCCTGAAAGGTTTGGCGGTCGAAACAGAAGGCTTTTTATCACAGGACAAGAAATCAACCCTCAACAACTTAACCGAGGGAAAAAGATTTTTTTGAAAAAATCCCTAAGCCCCGGGGTCACAATTTCAGAAAAAATCTGACTTTTGGCAATTCACTCAAAAATGGTGCCAAACGGTTGCAAATGCTCCCCTGAAAGGTTTGGCGGTCGAAACAGAAGGCTTTTTATCACAGGACAAGAAATCAACCCTCAACAACTTAACCGAGGGAAAAAGATTTTTTTGAAAAAATCCCTAAGCCCCGGGGTCACAATTTCAGAAAAAATCTGACTTTTGGCAATTCACTCAAAAATGGTGCCAAACGGTTGCAAATGCTCCCCTGAAAGGTTTGGCGGTCGAAACAGAAGGCTTTTTATCACAGGAGAAGCAATCAACCCTCAATAACTTAACCGGAGGAAAAAGATTTTTTTGAAAAAAACCCTAAGCCCCGGGGTCGCAATTTCAGCAAAAATCTGACTTTTGGCAATTCAATCAAAAGTGGGTGCAAATGGTTGCAAATGCTCCCCTGAAAGATTTGGAGGTCGAAACAGAAGGCTTTTTATCACAGGAGAAGCAATCAACCCTCAAAAACTTAACCGGCGGAAAAAGATTTTTTTGAAAAAATCCCTAAGCCCCGGGGTCACAATTTCAGAAAAAATCTGACTTTTGGCAATTCACTTAAAAATGGTGTCAAAGGGTTGCAAATGCTCCCATGAAAGGTTTGGCGGTCGAAACAGAAGCCTTTTTATCACAGGAGAAGCAATCAACCCTCAACAACTTAACCGGCGGAAAAAGATTTTTTTGAAAAAACCCTAAGCCCCGGGGTCACAATTTCAGAAAAAATCTGACTTTTGGCAATTCACTCAAAAATGGTGCCAAACGGTTGCAAATGCTCCCCTGAAAGGTTTGGCGGTCGAAACAGAAGGCTTTTTATCACAGGAGAAGAAATCAACCCTCAACAACTTAACCGGCAGAAAAAGATTTTTTTGAAAAAATCCCTAAGCCCCGGGGTCACAATTTCAGCAAAAATCTGACTTTTGGCAATTCAATCAAAAATGGTGCCAAACGGTTGCAAATGCTCCCCTGAAAGGTTTGGCGGTCGAAACAGAAGGCTTTTTATCACAGGACAAGAAATCAACCCTCAACAACTTAACCGAGGGAAAAAGATTTTTTTGAAAAAATCCCTAAGCCCCGGGGTCACAATTTCAGAAAAAATCTGACTTTTGGCAATTCACTCAAAAATGGTGCCAAACGGTTGCAAATGCTCCCCTGAAAGGTTTGGCGGTCGAAACAGAAGGCTTTTTTATCACAGGAGAAGCAATCAACCCTCAATAACTTAACCGGAGGAAAAAGATTTTTTTGAAAAAAACCCTAAGCCCCGGGGTCGCAATTTCAGCAAAAATCTGACTTTTGGCAATTCAATCAAAAGTGGGTGCAAATGGTTGCAAATGCTCCCCTGAAAGATTTGGAGGTCGAAACAGAAGGCTTTTTATCACAGGAGAAGCAATCAACCCTCAAAAACTTAACCGGCAGAAAAAGATTTTTTTGAAAAAATCCCTAAGCCCCGGGGTCACAATTTCAGCAAAAATCTTACTTTTGGCAATTCAATCAAAAATGGTGCCAAACGGTTGCAAATGCTCCCCTGAAAGATTTGGAGGTCGAATCAGAAAGCTTTTTATCACAGGACAAGAAATCAACCCTCAACAACTTAACCGGGGGGAAAAGATTTTTTTGAAAAAATCCCTAAGCCTCGGGGTCACAATTTCTGCAAAAATCTGACTTTTGACAATTCACTCAAAAATGGTGCCAAAGGGTTGCAAATGCTCCCCTGAAAGGTTTGGCGGTCGAAACAGAAGGCTTTTTATCACAGGACAAGAAATCAACCCTCAACAACTTAACCGGGGGGAAAAGATTTTTTTGAAAAAATCCCTAAGTCCCGGGGTCACAATTTCAGAAAAAATCTGACTTTTGACAATTCACTCAAAAATGGTGCCAAACGGTTGCAAATGCTCCCCTGAAAGGTTTGGCGGTCGAAACAGAAGGCTTTTTATCACAGGAGAAGCAATCAACCCTCAAAAACTTAACCGGAGGAAAAAGATTTTTTTGAAAAAATCCCTAAGCCCCGGGGTCACAATTTCAGAAAAAATCTGACTTTTGGCAATTCACTCAAAAATGGTGCCAAATGGTTGCAAATGCTCCCCTGAAAGGTTTGGCGGTCGAAACAGAAGGCTTTTTATCACAGGACAAGAAATCAACCCTCAACAACTTAACCGGGGGAAAAAGATTTTTTTGAAAAAATCCCTAAGCCTCGGGGTCACAATTTCTGCAAAAATCTGACTTTTGACAATTCACTCAAAAATGGTGCCAAAGGGTTGCAAATGCTCCCCTGAAAGGTTTGGCGGTCGAAACAGAAGGCTTTTTATCACAGGACAAGAAATCAACCCTCAACAACTTAACCGGGGGAAAAAGATTTTTTTGAAAAAATCCCTAAGCCCCGGGGTCGCAATTTCAGCAAAAATCTGACTTTTGGCAATTCAATCAAAAATGGTCGCAAATGGTTGCAAATGCTCCCCTGAAAGGTTTGGCGGTCGAAACAGAAGGCTTTTTATCACAAGAGAAGCAGTCAACCCTCAATAACTTAACCGGAGGAAAAAGATTTTTTTGAAAAAAACCCTAAGCCCCGGGGTCGCAATTTCAGCAAAAATCTCACTTTTGGCAATTCAATCAAAAGTGGGTGCAAATGGTTGCAAATGCTCCCCTGAAAGATTTGGAGGTCGAAACAGAAGGCTTTTTATCACAGGAGAAGCAATCAACCCTCAAAAACTTAACCGGCGGAAAAAGATTTTTTTGAAAAAATCCCTAAGCCCCGGGGTCACAATTTCAGAAAAAATCTGACTTTTGGCAATTCACTTAAAAATGGTGTCAAAGGGTTGCAAATGCTCCCATGAAAGGTTTGGCGGTCGAAACAGAAGCCTTTTTATCACAGGAGAAGCAATCAACCCTCAACAACTTAACCGGCGGAAAAAGATTTTTTTGAAAAAACCCTAAGCCCCGGGGTCACAATTTCAGAAAAAATCTGACTTTTGGCAATTCACTCAAAAATGGTGCCAAACGGTTGCAAATGCTCCCCTGAAAGGTTTGGCGGTCGAAACAGAAGGCTTTTTATCACAGGACAAGAAATCAACCCTCAACAACTTAACCGAGGGAAAAAGATTTTTTTGAAAAAATCCCTAAGCCCCGGGGTCACAATTTCAGAAAAAATCTGACTTTTGGCAATTCACTCAAAAATGGTGCCAAACGGTTGCAAATGCTCCCCTGAAAGGTTTGGCGGTCGAAACAGAAGGCTTTTTATCACAGGAGAAGCAATCAACCCTCAATAACTTAACCGGCGGAAAAAGATTTTTTTGAAAAAATCCCTAAGCCCCGGGGTCACAATTTCAGAAAAAATCTGACTTTTGGCAATTCACTTAAAAATGGTGTCAAAGGGTTGCAAATGCTCCCATGAAAGGTTTGGCGGTCGAAACAGAAGCCTTTTTATCACAGGAGAAGCAATCAACCCTCAACAACTTAACCGGCGGAAAAAGATTTTTTTGAAAAAACCCTAAGCCCCGGGGTCACAATTTCAGAAAAAATCTGACTTTTGGCAATTCACTCAAAAATGGTGCCAAACGGTTGCAAATGCTCCCCTGAAAGGTTTGGCGGTCGAAACAGAAGGCTTTTTATCACAGGAGAAGAAATCAACCCTCAACAACTTAACCGGCAGAAAAAGATTTTTTTGAAAAAATCCCTAAGCCCCGGGGTCACAATTTCAGCAAAAATCTGACTTTTGGCAATTCAATCAAAAATGGTGCCAAACGGTTGCAAATGCTCCCCTGAAAGGTTTGGCGGTCGAAACAGAAGGCTTTTTATCACAGGACAAGAAATCAACCCTCAACAACTTAACCGAGGGAAAAAGATTTTTTTGAAAAAATCCATAAGGCCCGGGGTCACAATTTCAGAAAAAATCTGACTTTTGGCAATTCACTCAAAAATGGTGCCAAACGGTTGCAAATGCTCCCCTGAAAGGTTTGGCGGTCGAAACAGAAGGCTTTTTTATCACAGGAGAAGCAATCAACCCTCAATAACTTAACCGGAGGAAAAAGATTTTTTTGAAAAAAACCCTAAGCCCCGGGGTCGCAATTTCAGCAAAAATCTGACTTTTGGCAATTCAATCAAAAGTGGGTGCAAATGGTTGCAAATGCTCCCCTGAAAGATTTGGAGGTCGAAACAGAAGGCTTTTTATCACAGGAGAAGCAATCAACCCTCAAAAACTTAACCGGCGGAAAAAGATTTTTTTGAAAAAATCCCTAAGCCCCGGGGTCACAATTTCAGAAAAAATCTGACTTTTGGCAATTCACTTAAAAATGGTGTCAAAGGGTTGCAAATGCTCCCATGAAAGGTTTGGCGGTCGAAACAGAAGCCTTTTTATCACAGGAGAAGCAATCAACCCTCAAAAACTTAACCGGCGGAAAAAGATTTTTTTGAAAAAACCCTAAGCCCCGGGGTCACAATTTCTGCAAAATCTGACTTTTGACAATTCACTCAAAAATGGTGCCAAAGGGTTGCAAATGCTCCCCTGAAAGGTTTGGAGGTCGAAACAGAAGGCTTTTTATCACAGGAGAAGAAATCAACCCTCAACAACATAACCGGCGGAAAAAGATTTTTTTGAAAAAATCCCTAAGCCCCGGGGTCACAATTTCAGAAAACATCTGACTTTTGGCAATTCACTCAAAAATGGTGCCAAACGATTGAAGATGCTCCACTGAAAGGTTTGGCGGTCGAAACAGAAGGCTTTTTATCACAGGACAAGAAATCAACCCTCAACAACTTAACCGGAGGAAAAAGATTTTTTTGAAAAAATCCCTAAGCCCCGGGGTCACAATTTCAGCAAAAACCTGACTTTTGGCAATTCACTCAAAAATGGTGCCAAACGGTTGCAAATGCTCCCCTGAAAGGTTTGGCGGTCGAAACAGAAGGCTTTTTATCACAGGACAAGAAATCAACCCTCAACAACTTAACCGGGGGAAAAAGATTTTTTTGAAAAAATCCCTAATCCCCGGGGTCACAATTTCAGAAAAAATCTGACTTTTGACAATTCACTCAAAAATGGTGCCAAACGGTTGCAAATGCTCCCCTGAAAGGTTTGGCGGTCGAAACAGAAGGCTTTTTATCACAGGACAAGAAATCAACCCTCAACAACTTAACCGAGGGGAAAAGATTTTTTTGAAAAAATCCCTAAGCCCCGGGGTCACAATTTCAGAAAAAATCTGACTTTTGGCAATTCACTCAAAAATGGTGCCAAAGGGTTGCAAATGCTCCCCTGAAAGGTTTGGCGGTCGAAACAGAAGGCTTTTTATCACAGGACAAGAAATCAACCCTCAATAACTTAACCGGAGGAAAAAGATTTTTTTGAAAAAATCCCTAAGCCCCGGGGTCACAATTTCAGAAAAAATCTGACTTTGGCAATTCACTCAAAAATGGTGCCAAAGGGTTGCAAATGCTCCCCTGAAAGGTTTGGCGGTCGAAACAGAAGGCTTTTTATCACAGAACAAGAAATCAACCCTCAACAACTTAACCGAGGGGAAAAGATTTTTTTGAAAAAATCCCTAAGCCCCCGGGGTCACAATTTCAGCAAAAATCTGACTTTTGGCAATTCAATCAAAAGTGGTCGCAAATGGTTGCAAATGCTCCCCTGAAAGTTTTGGAGGTCGAAACAGAAGGCTTTTTATCACAGGAGAAGCAATCAACCCTCAAAAACTTAACCGGAGGAAAAAGATTTTTTTGAAAAAATCCCTAAGCCCCGGGGTCACAATTTCAGCAAAAATCTGACTTTTGGCAATTCAATCAAAAATGGTCGCAAATGGTTGCAAATGCTCCCCTGAAAGGTTTGGAGGTCGAAACAGAAGGCTTTTTATCACAGGAGAAGCAATCAACCCTCAACAACTTAACCGGCGGAAAAAGATTTTTTTGAAAAAATCCCTAATCCCCGGGGTCACAATTTCAGAAAAAATCTGACTTTGGGCAATTCACTCAAAAATGGTGCCAAACGGTTGCAAATGCTCCCCTGAAAGGTTTGGCGGTCGAAACAGAAGGCTTTTTATCACAGGACAAGAAATCAACCCTCAATAACTTAACCGAGGGGAAAAGATTTTTTTGAAAAAATCCCTAAGCCCCCGGGGTCACAATTTCAGCAAAAATCTGACTTTTGGCAATTCAATCAAAAGTGGTCGCAAATGGTTGCAAATGCTCCCCTGAAAGATTTTGAGGTCGAAACAGTAGGCTTTTTATCACAGGAGAAGCAATCAACCCTCAAAAACTTAACCGGAGGAAAAAGATTTTTTTGAAAAAATCCCTAAGCCCCGGGGTCACAATTTCAGCAAAAATCTGACTTTTGGCAATTCAATCAAAAATGGTCGCAAATGGTTGCAAATGCTCCCCTGAAAGGTTTGGAGGTCGAAACAGAAGGCTTTTTATCACAGGAGAAGCAATCAACCCTCAACAACTTAACCGGCGGAAAAAGATTTTTTTGAAAAAATCCCTAATCCCCGGGGTCACAATTTCAGAAAAAATCTGACTTTGGGCAATTCACTCAAAAATGGTGCCAAACGGTTGCAAATGCTCCCCTGAAAGGTTTGGCGGTCGAAACAGAAGGCTTTTTATCACAGGACAAGAAATCAACCCTCAATAACTTAACAGGAGGAAAAAGATTTTTTTGAAAAAATCCCTAAGCCCCGGGGTCACAATTTCAGCAAAAACCTGACTTTTGGCAATTCACTCAAAAATGGTGCCAAACGGTTGCAAATGCTCCCCTGAAAGGTTTGGCGGTCGAAACAGAAGGCTTTTTATCACAGGAGAAGAAATCAACCCTCAACAACTTAACCGGCAGAAAAAGATTTTTTTGAAAAAATCCCTAAGCCCCGGGGTCACAATTTCAGAAAAAATCTGACTTTTGGCAATTCAATCAAAAATGGTGCCAAAGGGTTGCAAATGCTCCCCTGAAAGGTTTGGCGGTCGAAACAGAAGGCTTTTTATCACAGGACAAGAAATCAACCCTCAACAACTTAACCGAGGGAAAAAGATTTTTTTGAAAAAATCCCTAAGCCCCGGGGTCACAATTTCAGAAAAAATCTGACTTTTGGCAATTCACTCAAAAATGGTGCCAAACGGTTGCAAATGCTCCCCTGAAAGGTTTGGCGGTCGAAACAGAAGGCTTTTTATCACAGGAGAAGCAATCAACCCTCAATAACTTAACCGGAGGAAAAAGATTTTTTTGAAAAAAACCCTAAGCCCCGGGGTCGCAATTTCAGCAAAAATCTGACTTTTGGCAATTCAATCAAAAGTGGTTGCAAATGGTTGCAAATGCTCCCCTGAAAGATTTGGAGGTCGAAACAGAAGGCTTTTTATCACAGGAGAAGCAATCAACCCTCAAAAACTTAACCGGCGGAAAAAGATTTTTTTGAAAAAATCCCTAAGCCCCGAGGTCACAATTTCAGAAAAAATCTGACTTTTGGCAATTCACTTAAAAATGGTGTCAAAGGGTTGCAAATGCTCCCATGAAAGGTTTGGCGGTCGAAACAGAAGCCTTTTTATCACAGGAGAAGCAATCAACCCTCAACAACTTAACCGGCGGAAAAAGATTTTTTTGAAAAAACCCTAAGCCCCGGGGTCACAATTTCTGCAAAATTTGACTTTTGACAATTCACTCAAAAATGGTGCCAAAGGGTTGCAAATGCTCCCCTGAAAGGTTTGGCGGTCGAAACAGAAGGCTTTTTATCACAGGAGAAGAAATCAACCCTCAACAACATAACCGGCGGAAAAAGATTTTTTTGAAAAAATCCCTAAGCCCCGGGGTCACAATTTCAGAAAAAATCTGACTTTTGGCAATTCAATCAAAAATGGTGCCAAAGGGTTGCAAATGCTCCCCTGAAAGGTTTGGCGGTCGAAACAGAAGGCTTTTTATCACAGGACAAGAAATCAACCCTCAACAACTTAACCGAGGGAAAAAGATTTTTTTGAAAAAATCCCTAAGCCCCGGGGTCACAATTTCAGAAAAAATCTGACTTTTGGCAATTCACTCAAAAATGGTGCCAAACGGTTGCAAATGCTCCCCTGAAAGGTTTGGCGGTCGAAACAGAAGGCTTTTTATCACAGGAGAAGCAATCAACCCTCAATAACTTAACCGGAGGAAAAAGATTTTTTTGAAAAAAACCCTAAGCCCCGGGGTCGCAATTTCAGCAAAAATCTGACTTTTGGCAATTCAATCAAAAGTGGTTGCAAATGGTTGCAAATGCTCCCCTGAAAGATTTGGAGGTCGAAACAGAAGGCTTTTTATCACAGGAGAAGCAATCAACCCTCAAAAACTTAACCGGCGGAAAAAGATTTTTTTGAAAAAATCCCTAAGCCCCGAGGTCACAATTTCAGAAAAAATCTGACTTTTGGCAATTCACTTAAAAATGGTGTCAAAGGGTTGCAAATGCTCCCATGAAAGGTTTGGCGGTCGAAACAGAAGCCTTTTTATCACAGGAGAAGCAATCAACCCTCAACAACTTAACCGGCGGAAAAAGATTTTTTTGAAAAAACCCTAAGCCCCGGGGTCACAATTTCTGCAAAATTTGACTTTTGACAATTCACTCAAAAATGGTGCCAAAGGGTTGCAAATGCTCCCCTGAAAGGTTTGGCGGTCGAAACAGAAGGCTTTTTATCACAGGAGAAGCAATCAACCCTCAACAACATAACCGGCGGAAAAAGATTTTTTTGAAAAAATCCCTAAGCCCCGGGGTCACAATTTCAGCAAAAACCTGACTTTTGGCAATTCACTCAAAAATGGTGCCAAACGGTTGCAAATGCTCCCCTGAAAGGTTTGGCGGTCGAAACAGAAGGCTTTTTATCACAGGACAAGAAATCAACCCTCAACAACTTAACCGGGGGAAAAAGATTTTTTTGAAAAAATCCCTAATCCCCGGGGTCACAATTTCAGAAAAAATCTGACTTTTGGCAATTCACTCAAAAATGGTGCCAAACGGTTGCAAATGCTCCCCTGAAAGGTTTGGCGGTCGAAACAGAAGGCTTTTTATCACAGGACAAGAAATCAACCCTCAACAACTTAACCGAGGGAAAAAGATTTTTTTGAAAAAATCCCTAAGCCCCGGGGTCACAATTTCAGAAAAAATCTGACTTTTGGCAATTCACTCAAAAATGGTGCCAAAGGGTTGCAAATGCTCCCCTGAAAGGTTTGGCGGTCGAAACAGAAGGCTTTTTATCACAGGACAAGAAATCAACCCTCAATAACTTATCCGGAGGAAAAAGATTTTTTTGAAAAAATCCCTAAGCCCCCGGGGTCACAATTTCAGAAAAAATCTGACTTTTGGCAATTCACTCAAAAATGGTGCCAAACGGTTGCAAATGCTCCCCTGAAAGGTTTGGCGGTTGAAACAGAAGGCTTTTAATCACAGAACAAGAAATCAACCCTCAACAACTTAACCGGGGGAAAAAGATTTTTTTGAAAAAATCCCTAAGCCTCGGGGTCACAATTTCAGAAAAAATCTGACTTTTGACAATTCACTCAAAAATGGTGCCAAAGGGTTGCAAATGCTCCCCTGAAAGGTTTGGCGGTCGAAACAGAAGGCTTTTTATCACAGGACAAGAAATCAACCCTCAATAACTTAACCGGAGGAAAAAGATTTTTTTGAAAAAATCCCTAAGCCCCCGGGGTCACAATTTCAGAAAAAATCTGACTTTTGGCAATTCACTCAAAAATGGTGCCAAACGGTTGCAAATGCTCCCCTGAAAGGTTTGGCGGTTGAAACAGAAGGCTTTTAATCACAGAACAAGAAATCAACCCTCAACAACTTAACCGGGGGAAAAAGATTTTTTTGAAAAAATCCCTAAGCCTCGGGGTCACAATTTCAGAAAAAATCTGACTTTTGACAATTCACTCAAAAATGGTGCCAAAGGGTTGCAAATGCTCCCCTGAAAGGTTTGGCGGTCGAAACAGAAGGCTTTTTATCACAGGAGAAGCAATCAACCCTCAAAAACTTAACCGGCGGAAAAAGATTTTTTTGAAAAAATCCCTAAGCCCCGGGGTCACAATTTCAGAAAAAATCTGACTTTTGGCAATTCACTCAAAAATGGTGCCAAACGGTTGCAAATGCTCCCTTGAAATGTTTGGCGGTCGAAACAGAAGGCTTTTTATCTCAGAAAATAAATCAGCCCTCCACAACTTAACCGGCAGAAAAAGATTTTTTTTGAAAAAATCTCTAAGCCCCGGGGTTACAATTTTATCAAAAATCTGACTTTTGGCCATTCACTCAAAAATGGTGCCAAACGGTTGCAAATGCTCCCCTGAGAGGTTTGGCGGTCGAAACAGAAGGCTTTTTATCTCAGAAAATAAATCAGCCCTCGACAACTTAACCGGCAGAAAAAGATTTTTTTTGAAAAAATCCCTAAGCCCCGGGGTCACAATTTCATCAAAAATCTGACTTTTGGCCATTCACTCAAAAATGGTGCGAAACGGTTGCAAATGCTCCCCTGAGAGGTTTGGCGGTCGAAACAGAAGGCTTTTTATCAAAGGAAAAGAAAGCCCTTGACAACTTAACCAGCAGAAAAATATTTTTTTGAAAAAATCCCAAACCCCGGGGTCACAATTTCATCAAAAATCTGACTTTCGGCCATTCACTTAAAAATTGTGCCTACTGAAGAAAGTAGGAAAAACCATTGGGCCGGTAAGATATAATCTAACTGAAATCCCTTATTTTGACTACTGGCTCCTCACACAGCTCCTGACTCATGACAGTGTGTTGCCCATCGCTCTGTTCTGACTAAAGGAATTAATGCAGCCACTGCTGGCGGGGACATTTTGGAACCCAAAATATCCAACGCCAGTAAATTCTGGTGTACTTTTTAACATAATAGTGTAAACAGGGATCAACATACAAACACTGAGAAGCCATTCCCCCCGCCCCACTACTTTATATGGAAACAATTGGAAAAACCTTGTGATTGAGGCTACCAACATGGCGCCTTTTTGTACATCGAACACTTCTGAGGTCATTCTTACTACTGCTTTACTACTGTTTTACTACTACTTTACTACCACTTTACTACTACTTTACTACTTCTTTACTATTGCCTTACTACTACTTTACTACTACTTTACTACTACTTTACTACTTTACTACTACTTTACTATCATTTTACTACTTTAGTTCAATTTTACTACTATTCCACCACTTTACTATTTTACCATTTTACTACCGCTTTACTACTACTTTACAATTATCTTACTGCTGTTTCACTACTGCCTTACTACCATTTTACTACTATTTTACTACTGCGTTACTACTACTTTACTGCTATTTTACTACTATCCCACCACTTTATTATTGTTTTACCATTACTTAACTGCTACTTCACTACTGGTTTACTATTGCTTTACTACCACTTTACTTCCACTTTACTACTGCTACTTTATTACTTTTATACTACTTTACTATTTATACCCGTATTAATAGAGTAGACCTTCCTGAACAATGGCATGCTTGTCTACAGTAACAAATAGTATTGTTACTATTTTATGAATTGTATATACTGCCCTTCATCCGTAGATTTAAGGTTGGTTTACAACTTTAAAATGCAAGGTAAAAAACACAAAATACACAATAAAAACAAGAACAAGAACAAACCAATAAGCCTCCTCCCTCAACCTCTCCTTTGGCTTGTCCTTCACTCATGACTTCTCTCTTGTTCCTTGATCTTAACTTCCCCACTTTTGCAAACCTTCCAGTTGTCCCTAATTTTCCCGGGACAGTCCCAGATTTATTGAAGCTGTCCTGGTTTCTGATGTTATCCTGCTTTTCCTTAGGACGTCCCTATGTTCATGGGAGAATGTTGGATGGTATGGAGTTATACATAGAATAGAATGATAGAATGATCTCGATACGAATCCAAGGCAGACCTTTTAACATCACAGTAATCCAAGTTTATGCACCAACTACTGGTGCTGAAGAAACTGAAATTGACCAATTCTATGAAGCCTAACAACACCTTATAGAAGTGACACCAAAGAAGGATGTTCTTCTCATTATAGGGGATTGGAATGCTAAAGTAGGGAGGCAAGAGATAAAAGGAACAACTGGCAAGTTGGGCCTTGGAGATCAAAACGAAGCAGGGCAAAGGCTAATAGAGTTCTGTCAAGAGAACAAGCTGGTCATCACAAACACGCTTTTCCAACAACACAAGAGACAACTCTACACATGGACATCACCAGATGGGCAGCATCGAAATCAGATTGATTATATTCTCTGCAGCCAAAGATGGAGAGGCTCTATACAGTCAGCAAAAACAAGACCTGGAGCTGACTGTGGCTCAGATCATCAGCTTCTTATAGCCAAATTCAAACTTAAACTGAAGCAATTCAATCAAAAATGGTCGCAAAGGGTTGCAAATGCTCCCCTGAAAGATTTGGAGGTGGAAACAGAAGGCTTTTTATCACAGGAGAATAAATCAACCCTCAACAACATAACCGGCGGAAAAAGATTTTTTTGAAAAAATCCCCCGGGGTCACAATTTCAGCAAAAATCTGACTTTTGGCAATTCAATCAAAAATGGTGCCAAAGTGTTGCAAATGCTCCCCTGAAAGATTTGGCGGTCGAAACAGAAGGTTTTTTATCACAGGAGAAGCAATCAACCCTCAACAAATTAACCGGCGGAAAAAGATTTTTTTGAAAAAATCCCTAAGCCCCGGGGTCACAATTTCAGCAAAAATCTGACTTTTGGCAATTCAATCAAAAATGGTCGCAAATGGTTGCAAATGCTCCCCCGAAAGATTTGGAGGTCGAAACAGAAGGCTTTTTATCACAGGAGAAGAAATCAACCCTCAACAACATAACCGGCGGAAAAAGATTTTTTTGAAAAAATCCCTAAGCCCCGGGGTCACAATTTCAGAAAAAATCTGACTTTTGGCAATTCACTCTAAAATGGTGCCAAAGGGTTGCAAATGCTCCCCTGAAAGGTTTGGCGGTCGAAACAGAAGGCTTTTTATCACAGGACAAGAAATCAACCCTCAACAACTTAACCGGGGGAAAATTTTTTTTTGAAAAAATCCCTAAGCCTCGGGGTCACAATTTCAGAAAAAATTTGACTTTTGACAATTCACTCAAAAATGGTGCCAAACGGTTGCAAATGCTCCCCTGAAAGGTTTGGCGGTCGAAACAGAAGGCTTTTTATCACAGGAGAAGCAATCAACCCTCAATAACTTAACCGGAGGAAAAAATTTTTTTTGAAAAAATCCCTAAGCCCCGGGGTCACAATTTCAGCAAAAATCTGACTTTTGGCAATTCAATCAAAAGTGGTCGCAAATGCTCCCCTGAAAGATTTGGAGGTCGAAACAGAAGGCTTTTTATCACAGGAGAAGCAATCAACCCTCAAAAACTTAACTGGAGGAAAAAGATTTTTTTGAAAAAATCCCTAAGCCCCGGGGTCACAATTTCAGCAAAAATCTGACTTTTGGCAATTCAATCAAAAATGGTCGCAAATGGTTGCAAATGCTCCCCTGAAAGATTTGGAGGTCGAAACAGAAGGCTTTTTATCACAGGAGAAGCAATCAACCCTCAACAACTTAACCGGCAGAAAAAGATTTTTTTGAAAAAATCCCTAAGCCCCGGGGTCACAATTTCAGAAAAAATCTGACTTTTGGCAATTCACTCAAAAATGGTGCCAAACGGTTGAAAATGCTCCACTGAAATGTTTGGCGGTCGAAACAGAAGGCTTTTTATCACAGGACAAGAAATCAACCCTCAACAACTTAACCGAGGGGAAAAGATTTTTTTGAAAAAATCCCTAAGCCCCGGGGTCACAATTTCAGCAAAAACCTGACCTTTGGCAATTCACTCAAAAATGGTGCCAAACGGTTGCAAATGCTCCCCTGAAAGGTTTGGCGGTCGAAACAGAAGGCTTTTTATCACAGGACAAGAAATCAACCCTCAACAACTTAACCGGGGGAAAAAGATTTTTTTGAAAAAATCCCTAAGCCCCGGGGTCACAATTTCAGAAAAAATCTGACTTTTGGCAATTCACTCAAAAATGGTGCCAAACGGTTGCAAATGCTCCCCTGAAAGGTTTGGCGGTCGAAACAGAAGGCTTTTTATCACAGGAGAAGCAATCAACCCTCAATAACTTAACCGGAGGAAAAAGATTTTTTTGAAAAAATCCCTAAGCCCCGGGGTCACAATTTCAGCAAAAATCTGACTTTTGGCAATTCACTCAAAAATGGTGCCAAAGTGTTGCAAATGCTCCCCTGAAAGGTTTGGAGGTCGAAACAGAAGGCTTTTTATCACAGGAGAAGAAATCAACCCTCAACAACCTAACCGGAGGAAAAAGATTTTTTGAAAAAATCCCTAAGCCCCGGGGTCACAATTTCAGCAAAAATCTGACTTTTGGCAATTCAATCAAAAATGGTCGCAAATGGTTGCAAATGCTCCCCTGAAAGATTTGGAGGTCGAAACAGAAGGCTTTTTATCACAGGAGAAGAAATCAACCCTCAACAACATAACCGGCGGAAAAAGATTTTTTTGAAAAAATCCCTAAGCCCCGGGGTCACAATTTCAGAAAATATCTGACTTTTGGCAATTCACTCAAAAATGGTGCCAAAGGGTTGAAAATGCTCCACTGAAAGGTTTGGCGGTCGAAAGAGAAGGCTTTTTATCACAGGACAAGAAATCAACCCTCAACAACTTAACCGAGGGGAAAAGATTTTTTTGAAAAAATCCCTAAGCCCCGGGGTCACAATTTCAGAAAAAATCTGACTTTTGGCAATTCACTCAAAAATGGTGCCAAACGGTTGCAAATGCTCCCCTGAAAGGTTTGGCGGTCGAAACAGAAGGCTTTTTATCACAGGAGAAGCAATCAACCCTCAATAACTTAACGGGAGGAAAAAGATTTTTTTGAAAAAAACCCTAAGCCCCGGGGTCGCAATTTCAGCAAAAATCTGACTTTTGGCAATTCAATCAAAAGTGGGTGCAAATGGTTGCAAATGCTCCCCTGAAAGATTTGGAGGTCGAAACAGAAGGCTTTTTATCACAGGAGAAGCAATCAACCCTCAAAAACTTAACCGGCGGAAAAAGATTTTTTTGAAAAAATCCCTAAGCCCCGGGGTCACAATTTCAGAAAAAATCTGACTTTTGGCAATTCACTTAAAAATGGTGTCAAAGGGTTGCAAATGCTCCCATGAAAGGTTTGGCGGTCGAAACAGAAGCCTTTTTATCACAGGAGAAGCAATCAACCCTCAACAACTTAACCGGCGGAAAAAGATTTTTTTGAAAAAACCCTAAGCCCCGGGGTCACAATTTCAGAAAAAATCTGACTTTTGGCAATTCACTCAAAAATGGTGCCAAACGGTTGCAAATGCTCCCCTGAAAGGTTTGGCGGTCGAAACAGAAGGCTTTTTATCACAGGAGAAGAAATCAACCCTCAACAACTTAACCGGCAGAAAAAGATTTTTTTGAAAAAATCCCTAAGCCCCGGGGTCACAATTTCAGCAAAAATCTGACTTTTGGCAATTCAATCAAAAATGGTGCCAAAGGGTTGCAAATGCTCCCCTGAAAGGTTTGGCGGTCGAAACAGAAGGCTTTTTATCACAGGACAAGAAATCAACCCTCAACAACATAACCGAGGGAAAAAGATTTTTTTGAAAAAATCCCTAAGCCCCGGGGTCACAATTTCAGAAAAAATCTGACTTTTGGCCTATTCACTCAAAAATGGTGCCAAACGGTTGCAAATGCTCCCCTGAAAGGTTTGGCGGTCGAAACAGAAGGCTTTTTATCACAGGAGAAGCAATCAACCCTCAATAACTTAACCGGAGGAAAAAGATTTTTTTGAAAAAAACCCTAAGCCCCGGGGTCGCAATTTCAGCAAAAATCTGACTTTTGGCAATTCAATCAAAAGTGGGTGCAAATGGTTGCAAATGCTCCCCTGAAAGATTTGGAGGTCGAAACAGAAGGCTTTTTATCACAGGAGAAGCAATCAACCCTCAAAAACTTAACCGGCGGAAAAAGATTTTTTTGAAAAAATCCCTAAGCCCCGGGGTCACAATTTCAGAAAAAATCTGACTTTTGGCAATTCACTTAAAAATGGTGTCAAAGGGTTGCAAATGCTCCCATGAAAGGTTTGGCGGTCGAAACAGAAGCCTTTTTATCACAGGAGAAGCAATCAACCCTCAAAAACTTAACCGGCGGAAAAAGATTTTTTTGAAAAAACCCTAAGCCCCGGGGTCACAATTTCTGCAAAATCTGACTTTTGACAATTCACTCAAAAATGGTGCCAAAGGGTTGCAAATGCTCCCCTGAAAGGTTTGGAGGTCGAAACAGAAGGCTTTTTATCACAGGAGAAGAAATCAACCCTCAACAACATAACCGGCGGAAAAAGATTTTTTTGAAAAAATCCCTAAGCCCCGGGGTCACAATTTCAGAAAACATCTGACTTTTGGCAATTCACTCAAAAATGGTGCCAAATGATTGAAGATGCTCCACTGAAAGGTTTGGCGGTCGAAACAGAAGGCTTTTTATCACAGGACAAGAAATCAACCCTCAACAACTTAACCGGAGGAAAAAGATTTTTTTGAAAAAATCCCTAAGCCCCGGGGTCACAATTTCAGCAAAAACCTGACTTTTGGCAATTCACTCAAAAATGGTGCCAAACGGTTGCAAATGCTCCCCTGAAAGGTTTGGCGGTCGAAACAGAAGGCTTTTTATCACAGGACAAGAAATCAACCCTCAACAACTTAACCGGGGGAAAAAGATTTTTTTGAAAAAATCCCTAATCCCCGGGGTCACAATTTCAGAAAAAATCTGACTTTTGACAATTCACTCAAAAATGGTGCCAAACGGTTGCAAATGCTCCCCTGAAAGGTTTGGCGGTCGAAACAGAAGGCTTTTTATCACAGGACAAGAAATCAACCCTCAATAACTTAACCGGAGGAAAAAGATTTTTTTGAAAAAATCCCTAAGCCCCGGGGTCACAATTTCAGAAAAAATCTGACTTTGGCAATTCACTCAAAAATGGTGCCAAAGGGTTGCAAATGCTCCCCTGAAAGGTTTGGCGGTCGAAACAGAAGGCTTTTTATCACAGAACAAGAAATCAACCCTCAACAACTTAACCGAGGGGAAAAGATTTTTTTGAAAAAATCCCTAAGCCCCCGGGGTCACAATTTCAGCAAAAATCTGACTTTTGGCAATTCAATCAAAAGTGGTCGCAAATGGTTGCAAATGCTCCCCTGAAAGATTTGGAGGTCGAAACAGAAGGCTTTTTATCACAGGAGAAGCAATCAACCCTCAAAAACTTAACCGGCGGAAAAAGATTTTTTTGAAAAAATCCCTAAGCCCCGGGGTCACAATTTCAGAAAAAATCTGACTTTTGGCAATTCACTTAAAAATGGTGTCAAAGGGTTGCAAATGCTCCCATGAAAGGTTTGGCGGTCGAAACAGAAGCCTTTTTATCACAGGAGAAGCAATCAACCCTCAACAACTTAACCGGCGGAAAAAGATTTTTTTGAAAAAACCCTAAGCCCCGGGGTCACAATTTCAGAAAAAATCTGACTTTTGGCAATTCACTCAAAAATGGTGCCAAACGGTTGCAAATGCTCCCCTGAAAGGTTTGGCGGTCGAAACAGAAGGCTTTTTATCACAGGAGAAGAAATCAACCCTCAACAACTTAACCGGCAGAAAAAGATTTTTTTGAAAAAATCCCTAAGCCCCGGGGTCACAATTTCAGCAAAAATCTGACTTTTGGCAATTCAATCAAAAATGGTGCCAAAGGGTTGCAAATGCTCCCCTGAAAGGTTTGGCGGTCGAAACAGAAGGCTTTTTATCACAGGACAAGAAATCAACCCTCAACAACATAACCGAGGGAAAAAGATTTTTTTGAAAAAATCCCTAAGCCCCGGGGTCACAATTTCAGAAAAAATCTGACTTTTGGCAATTCACTCAAAAATGGTGCCAAACGGTTGCAAATGCTCCCCTGAAAGGTTTGGCGGTCGAAACAGAAGGCTTTTTATCACAGGAGAAGCAATCAACCCTCAATAACTTAACCGGAGGAAAAAGATTTTTTTGAAAAAAACCCTAAGCCCCGGGGTCGCAATTTCAGCAAAAATCTGACTTTTGGCAATTCAATCAAAAGTGGGTGCAAATGGTTGCAAATGCTCCCCTGAAAGATTTGGAGGTCGAAACAGAAGGCTTTTTATCACAGGAGAAGCAATCAACCCTCAAAAACTTAACCGGCGGAAAAAGATTTTTTTGAAAAAATCCCTAAGCCCCGGGGTCACAATTTCAGAAAAAATCTGACTTTTGGCAATTCACTTAAAAATGGTGTCAAAGGGTTGCAAATGCTCCCATGAAAGGTTTGGCGGTCGAAACAGAAGCCTTTTTATCACAGGAGAAGCAATCAACCCTCAAAAACTTAACCGGCGGAAAAAGATTTTTTTGAAAAAACCCTAAGCCCCGGGGTCACAATTTCTGCAAAATCTGACTTTTGACAATTCACTCAAAAATGGTGCCAAAGGGTTGCAAATGCTCCCCTGAAAGGTTTGGAGGTCGAAACAGAAGGCTTTTTATCACAGGAGAAGAAATCAACCCTCAACAACATAACCGGCGGAAAAAGATTTTTTTGAAAAAATCCCTAAGCCCCGGGGTCACAATTTCAGAAAACATCTGACTTTTGGCAATTCACTCAAAAATGGTGCCAAACGATTGAAGATGCTCCACTGAAAGGTTTGGCGGTCGAAACAGAAGGCTTTTTATCACAGGACAAGAAATCAACCCTCAACAACTTAACCGGAGGAAAAAGATTTTTTTGAAAAAATCCCTAAGCCCCGGGGTCACAATTTCAGCAAAAACCTGACTTTTGGCAATTCACTCAAAAATGGTGCCAAACGGTTGCAAATGCTCCCCTGAAAGGTTTGGCGGTCGAAACAGAAGGCTTTTTATCACAGGACAAGAAATCAACCCTCAACAACTTAACCGGGGGAAAAAGATTTTTTTGAAAAAATCCCTAATCCCCGGGGTCACAATTTCAGAAAAAATCTGACTTTTGACAATTCACTCAAAAATGGTGCCAAACGGTTGCAAATGCTCCCCTGAAAGGTTTGGCGGTCGAAACAGAAGGCTTTTTATCACAGGACAAGAAATCAACCCTCAATAACTTAACCGGAGGAAAAAGATTTTTTTGAAAAAATCCCTAAGCCCCGGGGTCACAATTTCAGCAAAAATCTGACTTTTGGCAATTCAATCAAAAGTGGTCGCAAATGGTTGCAAATGCTCCCCTGAAAGATTTGGAGGTCGAAACAGAAGGCTTTTTATCACAGGAGAAGCAATCAACCCTCAAAAACTTAACCGGAGGAAAAAGATTTTTTTGAAAAAATCCCTAAGCCCCGGGGTCACAATTTCAGCAAAAATCTGACTTTTGGCAATTCAATCAAAAATGGTCGCAAATGGTTGCAAATGCTCCCCTGAAAGGTTTGGCGGTCGAAACAGAAGCCTTTTTATCACAGGAGAAGCAATCAACCCTCAACAACTTAACCGGCGGAAAAAGATTTTTTTGAAAAAACCCTAAGCCCCGGGGTCACAATTTCTGCAAAATTTGACTTTTGACAATTCACTCAAAAATGGTGCCAAAGGGTTGCAAATGCTCCCCTGAAAGGTTTGGAGGTCAAAACAGAAGGCTTTTTATCACAGGAGAAGAAATCAACCCTCAACAACATAACCGGCGGAAAAAGATTTTTTTGAAAAAATCCCTAAGCCCCGGGGTCACAATTTCAGCAAAAACCTGACTTTTGGCAATTCACTCAAAAATGGTGCCAAACGGTTGCAAATGCTCCCCTGAAAGGTTTGGCGGTCGAAACAGAAGGCTTTTTATCACAGGACAAGAAATCAACCCTCAACAACTTAACCGGGGGAAAAAGATTTTTTTGAAAAAATCCCTAATCCCCGGGGTCACAATTTCAGAAAAAATCTGACTTTTGGCAATTCACTCAAAAATGGTGCCAAACGGTTGCAAATGCTCCCCTGAAAGGTTTGGCGGTCGAAACAGAAGGCTTTTTATCACAGGACAAGAAATCAACCCTCAACAACTTAACCGAGGGAAAAAGATTTTTTTGAAAAAATCCCTAAGCCCCGGGGTCACAATTTCAGCAAAAATCTGACTTTTGACAATTCACTCAAAAATGGTGCCAAAGGGTTGCAAATGCTCCCCTGAAAGGTTTGGCGGTCGAAACAGAAGGCTTTTTATCACAGGAGAAGCAATCAACCCTCAAAAACTTAACCGGCGGAAAAAGATTTTTTTGAAAAAATCCCTAAGCCCCGGGGTCACAATTTCAGAAAAAATCTGACTTTTGGCAATTCACTCAAAAATGGTGCCAAACGGTTGCAAATGCTCCCTTGAAATGTTTGGCGGTCGAAACAGAAGGCTTTTTATCTCAGAAAATAAATCAGCCCTCCACAACTTAACCGGCAGAAAAAGATTTTTTTTGAAAAAATCCCTAAGCCCCGGGGTTACAATTTTATCAAAAATCTGACTTTTGGCCATTCACTCAAAAATGGTGCCAAACGGTTGCAAATGCTCCCTTGAAATGTTTGGCGGTCGAAACAGAAGGCTTTTTATCTCAGAAAATAAATCAGCCCTCGACAACTTAACCGGCAGAAAAAGATTTTTTTTGAAAAAATCCCTAAGCCCCGGGGTCACAATTTCATCAAAAATCTGACTTTTGGCCATTCACTCAAAAATGGTGCGAAACGGTTGCAAATGCTCCCCTGAGAGGTTTGGCGGTCGAAACAGAAGGCTTTTTATCAAAGGAAAAGAAAGCCCTTGACAACTTAACCAGCAGAAAAATATTTTTTTGAAAAAATCCCAAACCCCGGGGTCACAATTTCATCAAAAATCTGACTTTCGGCCATTCACTTAAAAATTGTGCCTACTGAAGAAAGTAGGAAAAACCATTGGGCCGGTAAGATATAATCTAACTGAAATCCCTTATTTTGACTACTGGCTCCTCACACAGCTCCTGACTCATGACAGTGTGTTGCCCATCGCTCTGTTCTGACTAAAGGAATTAATGCAGCCACTGCTGGCGGGGACATTTTGGAACCCACAATATCCAACGCCAGTAAATTCTGGTGTACTTTTTAACATAATAGTGTAAACAGGGATCAACATACAAACACTGAGAAGCCATTCCCCCCGCCCCACTACTTTATATGGAAACAATTGGAAAAACCTTGTGATTGAGGCTACCAACATGGCGCCTTTTTGTACATCGAACACTTCTGAGGTCATTCTTACTAGTGCTTTACTACTGTTTTACTACTACTTTACTACCACTTTACTACTGTTTTACTACTGCTTTACTACTACTTTACTACCATTTTACTACTACTTTACTACTACTTTACTACTACTTTACTACTACTTTACTACTACTTTACTACTACTTTACTACTTTAGTACAATTTTACTACTATTCCACCACTTTACTATTTTACCATTTTACTACCGCTTTACTACTACTTTACAATTATCTTACTGCTGTTTCACTACTGCCTTACTACCATTTTACTACTATTTTACTACTGCGTTACTACTACTTTACTGCTATTTTACTACTATCCCACCACTTTATTATTGTTTTACCATTACTTAACTGCTACTTCACTACTGGTTTACTATTGCTTTACTACCACTTTACTTCCACTTTACTACTGCTACTTTATTACTTTTATACTACTTTACTATTTATACCCGTATTAATAGAGTAGACCTTCCTGAACAATGGCATGCTTGTCTACAGTAACAAATAGTATTGTTACTATTTTATGAATTGTATATACTGCCCTTCATCCGTAGATTTAAGGTTGGTTTACAACTTTAAAATGCAAGGTAAAAAACACAAAATACACAATAAAAACAAGAACAAGAACAAACCAATAAGCCTCCTCCCTCAACCTCTCCTTTGGCTTGTCCTTCACTCATGACTTCTCTCTTGTTCCTTGATCTTAACTTCCCCACTTTTGCAAACCTTCCAGTTGTCCCTAATTTTCCCGGGACAGTCCCAGATTTATTGAAGCTGTCCTGGTTTCTGATGTTATCCTGCTTTTCCTTAGGACGTCCCTATGTTCATGGGAGAATGTTGGATGGTATGGAGTTATACATAGAATAGAATGATAGAATGATCTCGATACGAATCCAAGGCAGACCTTTTAACATCACAGTAATCCAAGTTTATGCACCAACTACTGGTGCTGAAGAAACTGAAATTGACCAATTCTATGAAGCCTAACAACACCTTATAGAAGTGACACCAAAGAAGGATGTTCTTCTCATTATAGGGGATTGGAATGCTAAAGTAGGGAGGCAAGAGATAAAAGGAACAACTGGCAAGTTGGGCCTTGGAGATCAAAACGAAGCAGGGCAAAGGCTAATAGAGTTCTGTCAAGAGAACAAGCTGGTCATCACAAACAAGCTTTTCCAACAACACAAGAGACAACTCTACACATGGACATCACCAGATGGGCAGCATCGAAATCAGATTGATTATATTCTCTGCAGCCAAAGATGGAGAGGCTCTATACAGTCAGCAAAAACAAGACCTGGAGCTGACTGTGGCTCAGATCATCAGCTTCTTATAGCCAAATTCAAACTTAAACTGAAGCAATTCAATCAAAAATGGTCGCAAAGGGTTGCAAATGCTCCCCTGAAAGATTTGGAGGTGGAAACAGAAGGCTTTTTATCACAGGAGAATAAATCAACCCTCAACAACATAACCGGCGGAAAAAGATTTTTTTGAAAAAATCCCCCGGGGTCACAATTTCAGCAAAAATCTGACTTTTGGCAATTCAATCAAAAATGGTGCCAAAGTGTTGCAAATGCTCCCCTGAAAGATTTGGCGGTCGAAACAGAAGGTTTTTTATCACAGGAGAAGCAATCAACCCTCAACAAATTAACCGGCGGAAAAAGATTTTTTTGAAAAAATCCCTAAGCCCCAGGGTCACAATTTCAGCAAAAATCTGACTTTTGGCAATTCAATCAAAAATGGTCGCAAATGGTTGCAAATGCTCCCCTGAAAGATTTGGAGGTCGAAACAGAAGGCTTTTTATCACAGGAGAAGAAATCAACCCTCAACAACATAACCGGCGGAAAAAGATTTTTTTGAAAAAATCCCTAAGCCCCGGGGTCACAATTTCAGAAAAAATCTGACTTTTGGCAATTCACTCTAAAATGGTGCCAAAGGGTTGCAAATGCTCCCCTGAAAGGTTTGGCGGTCGAAACAGAAGGCTTTTTATCACAGGACAAGAAATCAACCCTCAACAACTTAACCGGGGGAAAATTTTTTTTTGAAAAAATCCCTAAGCCTCGGGGTCACAATTTCAGAAAAAAATTGACTTTTGACAATTCACTCAAAAATGGTGCCAAACGGTTGCAAATGCTCCCCTGAAAGGTTTGGCGGTCGAAACAGAAGGCTTTTTATCACAGGAGAAGCAATCAACCCTCAATAACTTAACCGGAGGAAAAAATTTTTTTTGAAAAAATCCCTAAGCCCCGGGGTCACAATTTCAGCAAAAATCTGACTTTTGGCAATTCAATCAAAAGTGGTCGCAAATGCTCCCCTGAAAGATTTGGAGGTCGAAACAGAAGGCTTTTTATCACAGGAGAAGCAATCAACCCTCAAAAACTTAACTGGAGGAAAAAGATTTTTTTGAAAAAATCCCTAAGCCCCGGGGTCACAATTTCAGCAAAAATCTGACTTTTGGCAATTCAATCAAAAATGGTCGCAAATGGTTGCAAATGCTCCCCTGAAAGATTTGGAGGTCGAAACAGAAGGCTTTTTATCACAGGAGAAGAAATCAACCCTCAACAACTTAACCGGCGGAAAAAGATTTTTTTGAAAAAATCCCTAAGCCCCGGGGTCACAATTTCAGAAAAAATCTGACTTTTGGCAATTCACTTAAAAATGGTGCCAAAGGGTTGCAAATGCTCGAATGAAAGGTTTGGCGGTCGAAACAGAAGGCTTTTTATCACAGGAGAAGCAATCAACCCTCAACAACTTAACCGGCGGAAAAAGTTTTTTTTGAAAAAATCCCTAAGCCCGGGGTCACAATTTCAGAAAAAATCTGACTTTTGGCAATTCACTTAAAAATGGTGCCAAAGGGTTGCAAATGCTCCCACGAAAGGTTTGGCAGTCGAAACAGAAGGCTTTTTATCACAGGAGAAGCAATCAACCCTCAACAACCTAACCGGCGGAAAAAGATTTTTTTGAAAAAAAATCCCTAAGCCCCGGGGTCACAATTTCAGCAAAAATCTGACTTTTGGCAATTCAATCAAAAATGGTTGCAAATGGTTGCAAATGCTCCCCTGAAAGATTTGGAGGTCGAAACAGAAGGCTTTTTATCACAGGAGAAGAAATCAACCCTCAACAACATAACCGGCGGAAAAAGATTTTTTTGAAAAAATCCCTAAGCCCCGGGGTCACAATTTCAGAAAAAATCTGACTTTTGGCAATTCACTCAAAAATGGTGCCAAACGGTTGAAAATGCTCCACTGAAATGTTTGGCGGTCGAAACAGAAGGCTTTTTATCACAGGACAAGAAATCAACCCTCAACAACTTAACCGAGGGGAAAAGATTTTTTTGAAAAAATCCCTAAGCCCCGGGGTCACAATTTCAGCAAAAACCTGACCTTTGGCAATTCACTCAAAAATGGTGCCAAACGGTTGCAAATGCTCCCCTGAAAGGTTTGGCGGTCGAAACAGAAGGCTTTTTATCACAGGACAAGAAATCAACCCTCAACAACTTAACCGGGGGAAAAAGATTTTTTTGAAAAAATCCCTAAGCCCCGGGGTCACAATTTCAGAAAAAATCTGACTTTTGGCAATTCACTCAAAAATGGTGCCAAACGGTTGCAAATGCTCCCCTGAAAGGTTTGGCGGTCGAAACAGAAGGCTTTTTATCACAGGAGAAGCAATCAACCCTCAATAACTTAACCGGAGGAAAAAGATTTTTTTGAAAAAATCCCTAAGCCCCGGGGTCACAATTTCAGCAAAAATCTGACTTTTGGCAATTCACTCAAAAATGGTGCCAAAGTGTTGCAAATGCTCCCCTGAAAGGTTTGGAGGTCGAAACAGAAGGCTTTTTATCACAGGAGAAGAAATCAACCCTCAACAACCTAACCGGAGGAAAAAGATTTTTTGAAAAATCCCTAAGCCCCGGGGTCACAATTTCAGCAAAAATCTGACTTTTGGCAATTCAATCAAAAATGGTCGCAAATGGTTGCAAATGCTCCCCTGAAAGATTTGGAGGTCGAAACAGAAGGCTTTTTATCACAGGAGAAGAAATCAACCCTCAACAACATAACCGGCGGAAAAAGATTTTTTTGAAAAAATCCCTAAGCCCCGGGGTCACAATTTCAGAAAAAATCTGACTTTTGGCAATTCACTCAAAAATGGTGCCAAAGGGTTGAAAATGCTCCACTGAAAGGTTTGGCGGTCGAAAGAGAAGGCTTTTTATCACAGGACAAGAAATCAACCCTCAACAACTTAACCGAGGGGAAAAGATTTTTTTGAAAAAATCCCTAAGCCCCGGGGTCACAATTTCAGCAAAAACCTGACTTTTGGCAATTCACTCAAAAATGGTGCCAAACGGTTGCAAATGCTCCCCTGAAAGGTTTGGCGGTCGAAACAGAAGGCTTTTTATCACAGGAGAAGAAATCAACCCTCAACAACATAACCGGCGGAAAAAGATTTTTTTGAAAAAATCCCTAAGCCCCGGGGTCACAATTTCAGAAAAAATCTGACTTTTGGCAATTCACTCAAAAATGGTGCCAAAGGGTTGAAAATGCTCCACTGAAAGGTTTGGCGGTCGAAACAGAAGGCTTTTTATCACAGGACAAGAAATCAACCCTCAACAACTTAACCGAGGGGAAAAGATTTTTTTGAAAAAATCCCTAAGCCCCGGGGTCACAATTTCAGCAAAAACCTGACTTTTGGCAATTCACTCAAAAATGGTGCCAAAGTGTTTCAAATGCTCCCCTGAAAGGTTTGGAGGTCGAAACAGAAGGCTTTTTATCACAGGACAAGAAATCAACCCTCAACAACTTAACCGGGGGAAAAAGATTTTTTTGAAAAAATCCCTAAGCCCCGGGGTCACAATTTCAGAAAAAAATCTGACTTTTGGCAATTCACTCAAAAATGGTGCCAAACGGTTGCAAATGCTCCCCTGAAAGGTTTGGCGGTCGAAACAGAAGGCTTTTTATCACAGGAGAAGCAATCAACCCTCAATAACTTAACCGGAGGAAAAAGATTTTTTTGAAAAAATCCCTAAGCCCCGGGGTCACAATTTCAGCAAAAATCTGACTTTTGGCAATTCACTCAAAAATGGTGCCAAAGTGTTGCAAATGCTCCCCTGAAAGGTTTGGAGGTCGAAACAGAAGGCTTTTTATCACAGGAGAAGAAATCAACCCTCAACAACCTAACCGGAGGAAAAAGATTTTTTGAAAAAATCCCTAAGCCCCGGGGTCACAATTTCAGCAAAAATCTGACTTTTGGCAATTCAATCAAAAATGGTCGCAAATGGTTGCAAATGCTCCCCTGAAAGATTTGGAGGTCGAAACAGAAGGCTTTTTATCACAGGAGAAGAAATCAACCCTCAACAACATAACCGGCGGAAAAAGATTTTTTTGAAAAAATCCCTAAGCCCCGGGGTCACAATTTCAGAAAAAATCTGACTTTTGGCAATTCACTCAAAAATGGTGCCAAAGGGTTGAAAATGCTCCACTGAAAGGTTTGGCGGTCGAAAGAGAAGGCTTTTTATCACAGGACAAGAAATCAACCCTCAACAACTTAACCGAGGGGAAAAGATTTTTTTGAAAAAATCCCTAAGCCCCGGGGTCACAATTTCAGCAAAAACCTGACTTTTGGCAATTCACTCAAAAATGGTGCCAAACGGTTGCAAATGCTCCCCTGAAAGGTTTGGCGGTCGAAACAGAAGGCTTTTTATCACAGGAGAAGAAATCAACCCTCAACAACATAACCGGCGGAAAAAGATTTTTTTGAAAAAATCCCTAAGCCCCGGGGTCACAATTTCAGAAAAAATCTGACTTTTGGCAATTCACTCAAAAATGGTGCCAAAGGGTTGAAAATGCTCCACTGAAAGGTTTGGCGGTCGAAACAGAAGGCTTTTTATCACAGGACAAGAAATCAACCCTCAACAACTTAACCGAGGGGAAAAGATTTTTTTGAAAAAATCCCTAAGCCCCGGGGTCACAATTTCAGCAAAAACCTGACTTTTGGCAATTCACTCAAAAATGGTGCCAAAGTGTTTCAAATGCTCCCCTGAAAGGTTTGGAGGTCGAAACAGAAGGCTTTTTATCACAGGAGAAGAAATCAACCCTCAACAACATAACCGGAGGAAAAAGATTTTTTGAAAAAATCCCTAAGCCCCGGGGTCACAATTTCAGAAAAAATCTGACTTTTGGCAATTCACTCAAAAATGGTGCCAAAGGGTTGAAAATGCTCCACTGAAAGGTTTGGCGGTCGAAAGAGAAGGCTTTTTATCACAGGACAAGAAATCAACCCTCAACAACATAACCGGCGGAAAAAGATTTTTTTGAAAAAATCCCTAAGCCCCGGGGTCACAATTTCAGAAAAAATCTGACTTTTGGCAATTCACTCAAAAATGGTGCCAAAGGGTTGAAAATGCTCCACTGAAAGGTTTGGCGGTCGAAACAGAAGGCTTTTTATCACAGGACAAGAAATCAACCCTCAACAACTTAACCGAGGGGAAAAGATTTTTTTGAAAAAATCCCTAAGCCCCGGGGTCACAATTTCAGCAAAAACCTGACTTTTGGCAATTCACTCAAAAATGGTGCCAAACGGTTGCAAATGCTCCCCTGAAAGGTTTGGCGGTCGAAACAGAAGGCTTTTTATCACAGGACAAGAAATCAACCCTCAACAACTTAACCGGGGGAAAAAGATTTTTTTGAAAAAATCCCTAAGCCCCGGGGTCACAATTTCAGCAAAAATCTGACTTTTGGCAATTCAATCAAAAATGGTCGCAAATGGTTGCAAATGCTCCCCTGAAAGATTTGGAGGTCGAAACAGAAGGCTTTTTATCACAGGAGAAGAAATCAACCCTCAACAACATAACCGGCGGAAAAAGATTTTTTTGAAAAAATCCCTAAGCCCCGGGGTCACAATTTCAGAAAAAATCTGACTTTTGGCAATTCACTCAAAAATGGTGCCAAACGGTTGCAAATGCTCCCCTGAAAGGTTTGGCGGTCGAAACAGAAGGCTTTTTATCACAGGACAAGAAATCAACCCTCAACAACTTAACCGAGGGGAAAAGATTTTTTTTGAAAAAATCCCAAACCCCGGGGTCACAATTTCATCAAAAATTTGACTTTCTGCAATTCAGTCAAAAATGGTGCCAAACGGTTGCAAATGCTCCCCTGAGAGGTTTGGCGGTCGAAACAGAAGGCTTTTTATCAAAGGAAAAGAAAGCCCTTGACAACTTAACCGGCAGAAAAAGATTTTTTTGAAAAAATCCCAAACCCCGGGGTCACAATTTCATCAAAAATTTGACTTTCTGCAATTCAGTCAAAAATGGTGCCAAACGGTTGCAAATGCTCCCCTGAGAGGTTTGGCGGTCGAAACAGAAGGCTTTTTATCAAAGGAAAAGAAAGCCCTTGACAACTTAACCAGCAGAAAAATATTTTTTTGAAAAAATCCCAAACCCCGGGGTCACAATTTCATCAAAAATCTGACTTTCGGCCATTCACTTAAAAATTGTGCCTACTGAAGAAAGTAGGAAAAACCACTGGGCCGGTAAGATATAATCTAACTGAAATCCCTTATTTTGACTACTGGCTCCTCACACAGCTCCTGACTCATGACAGTGTGTTGCCCATCGCTCTGTTCTGACTAAAGGAATTAATGCAGCCACTGCTGGCGGGGACATTTTGGAACCCAAAATATCCAACGCCAGTAAATTCTGGTGTACTTTTTAACATAATAGTGTAAACAGGGATCAACATACAAACACTGAGAAGCCATTCCCCCCGCCCCACTACTTTATATGGAAACAATTGGAAAAACCTTGTGATTGAGGCTACCAACATGGCGCCTTTTTGTACATCGAACACTTCTGAGGTCATTCTTACTAGTGCTTTACTACTGTTTTACTACTACTTTACTACCACTTTACTACTGTTTTACTACTGCTTTACTACCATTTTACTACCATTTTACTACTACTTTACTACCATTTTACTACTACTTTACTATTGCCTTACTACTACCTTACTACTTTACTACTACTTTACTACTACTTTACTATCATTTTACTACTTTAGTACAATTTTACTACTATTCCACCACTTTACTATTTTACCATTTTACTACCGCTTTACTACTACTTTACAATTATCTTACTGCTGTTTCACTACTGCCTTACTACCATTTTACTACTATTTTACTACTGCGTTACTACTACTTTACTGCTATTTTACTACTATCCCACCACTTTATTATTGTTTTACCATTACTTAACTGCTACTTCACTACTGGTTTACTATTGCTTTACTACCACTTTAGTTCCACTTTACTACTGCTACTTTATTACTTTTATACTACTTTACTATTTATACCCGTATTAATAGAGTAGACCTTCCTGAACAATGGCATGCTTGTCTACAGTAACAAATAGTATTGTTACTATTTTATGAATTGTATATACTGCCCTTCATCCGTAGATTTAAGGTTGGTTTACAACTTTAAAATGCAAGGTAAAAAACACAAAATACACAATAAAAACAAGAACAAGAACAAACCAATAAGCCTCCTCCCTCAACCTCTCCTTTGGCTTGTCCTTCACTCATGACTTCTCTCTTGTTCCTTGATCTTAACTTCCCCACTTTTGCAAACCTTCCAGTTGTCCCTAATTTTCCCGGGACAGTCCCAGATTTATTGAAGCTGTCCTGGTTTCTGATGTTATCCTGCTTTTCCTTAGGACGTCCCTATGTTCATGGGAGAATGTTGGATGGTATGGAGTTATACATAGAATAGAATGATAGAATGATCTCGATACGAATCCAAGGCAGACCTTTTAACATCACAGTAATCCAAGTTTATGCACCAACTACTGGTGCTGAAGAAACTGAAATTGACCAATTCTATGAAGCCTAACAACACCTTATAGAAGTGACACCAAAGAAGGATGTTCTTCTCATTATAGGGGATTGGAATGCTAAAGTAGGGAGGCAAGAGATAAAAGGAACAACTGGCAAGTTGGGCCTTGGAGATCAAAACGAAGCAGGGCAAAGGCTAATAGAGTTCTGTCAAGAGAACAAGCTGGTCATCACAAACACGCTTTTCCAACAACACAAGAGACGACTCTACACATGGACATCACCAGATGGGCAGCATCGAAATCAGATTGATTATATTCTCTGCAGCCAAAGATGGAGAGGCTCTATACAGTCAGCAAAAACAAGACCTGGAGCTGACTGTGGCTCAGATCATCAGCTTCTTATAGCCAAATTCAAACTTAAACTGAAGCAATTCAATCAAAAATGGTCGCAAATGGTTGCAAATGCTCCCCTGAAAGATTTGGAGGTCGAAACAGAATGCTTTTTATCACAGGAGAATAAATCAACCCTCAACAACATAACCGGCGGAAAAAGATTTTTTTGAAAAAATCCCTAAGCCCCGGGGTCACAATTTCAGAAGAAATCTGACTTTTGGCAATTCACTCAAAAATGGTGCCTAAGGGTTGCAAATGCTCCCCTGAAAGGTTTGGCGGTCGAAACAAAAGGCTTTTTATCACAGGAGAAGCAATCAACCCTCAATAACTTAACCGGAGGAAAAAGATTTTTTTGAAAAAATCCCTAAGCCCCGGGGTCACAATTTCAGAAAAAATCTGACTTTTGGCAATTCACTCAAAAATGGTGCCAAACGGTTGCAAATGCTCCCCTGAAAGGTTTGGCGGTTGAAACAGAAGGCTTTTAATCACAGAACAAGAAATCAACCCTCAACAACTTAACCGGGGGAAAAAGATTTTTTTGAAAAAATCCCTAAGCCTCGGGGTCACAATTTCAGAAAAAATCTGACTTTTGACAATTCACTCAAAAATGGTGCCAAAGGGTTGCAAATGCTCCCCTGAAAGGTTTGGCGGTCGAAACAGAAGGCTTTTTATCACAGGAGAAGCAATCAACCCTCAATAACTTAACCGGAGGAAAAAGATTTTTTTGAAAAAATCCCTAAGCCCCGGGGTCACAATTTCAGAAAAAATCTGACTTTTGGCAATTCACTCAAAAATGGTGCCAAACGGTTGCAAATGCTCCCCTGAAAGGTTTGGCGGTTGAAACAGAAGGCTTTTAATCACAGAACAAGAAATCAACCCTCAACAACTTAACCGGGGGAAAAAGATTTTTTTGAAAAAATCCCTAAGCCTCGGGGTCACAATTTCAGAAAAAATCTGACTTTTGACAATTCACTCAAAAATGGTGCCAAAGGGTTGCAAATGCTCCCCTGAAAGGTTTGGCGGTCGAAACAGAAGGCTTTTTATCACAGGAGAAGCAATCAACCCTCAATAACTTAACCGGAGGAAAAAGATTTTTTTGAAAAAATCCCTAAGCCCCGGGGTCACAATTTCAGAAAAAATCCGACTTTTGGCAATTCACTCAAAAATGGTGCCAAACGGTTGCAAATGCTCCCTTGAAATGTTTGGCGGTCGAAACAGAAGGCTTTTTATCTCAGAAAATAAATCAGCCCTCGACAACTTAACCGGCAGAAAAAGATTTTTTTTGAAAAAATCCCTAAGCCCCGGGGTCACAATTTCATCAAAAATCTGACTTTTGGCCATTCAGTCAAAAATGGTGCCAAACGGTTGCAAATGCTCCCCTGAGAGGTTTGGCGGTCGAAACAGAAGGCTTTTTATCAAAGGAAAAGAAAGCCCTTGACAACTTAACCAGCAGAAAAAGATTTTTTTGAAAAAATCCCAAACCCCGGGGTCACAATTTCATCAAAAATCTGACTTTCGGCCATTCACTTAAAAATTGTGCCTACTGAAGAAAGTAGGAAAAACCACTGGGCCGGTAAGATATAATCTAACTGAAATCCCTTATTTTGACTACTGGCTCCTCACACAGCTCCTGACTCATGACAGTGTGTTGCCCATCGCTCTGTTCTGACTAAAGGAATTAATGCAGCCACTGCTGGCGGGGACATTTTGGAACCCAAAATATCCAACGCCAGTAAATTCTGGTGTACTTTTTAACATAATAGTGTAAACAGGGATCAACATACAAACACTGAGAAGCCATTCCCCCCGCCCCACTACTTTATATGGAAACAATTGGAAAAACCTTGTGATTGAGGCTACCAACATGGCGCCTTTTTGTACATCGAACACTTCTGAGGTCATTCTTACTAGTGCTTTACTACTGTTTTACTACTACTTTACTACCACTTTACTACTGTTTTACTACTGCTTTACTACCATTTTACTACCATTTTACTACTACTTTACTACCATTTTACTACTACTTTACTATTGCCTTACTACTACTTTACTACTACTTTACTACTACTTTACTATCATTTTACTACTTTAGTACAATTTTACTACTATTCCACCACTTTACTATTTTACCATTTTACTACCGCTTTACTACTACTTTACAATTATCTTACTGCTGTTTCACTACTGCCTTACTACCATTTTACTACTATTTTACTACTGCGTTACTACTACTTTACTGCTATTTTACTACTATCCCACCACTTTATTGTTTTACCATTACTTAACTGCTACTTCACTACTGGTTTACTATTGCTTTACTACCACTTTACTTCCACTTTACTACTGCTACTTTATTACTTTTATACTACTTTACTATTTATACCCGTATTAATAGAGTAGACCTTCCTGAACAATGGCATGCTTGTCTACAGTAACAAATAGTATTGTTACTATTTTATGAATTGTATATACTGCCCTTCATCCGTAGATTTAAGGTTGGTTTACAACTTTAAAATGCAAGGTAAAAAACACAAAATACACAATAAAAACAAGAACAAGAACAAACCAATAAGCCTCCTCCCTCAACCTCTCCTTTGGCTTGTCCTTCACTCATGACTTCTCTCTTGTTCCTTGATCTTAACTTCCCCACTTTTGCAAACCTTCCAGTTGTCCCTAATTTTCCCGGGACAGTCCCAGATTTATTGAAGCTGTCCTGGTTTCTGATGTTATCCTGCTTTTCCTTAGGACGTCCCTATGTTCATGGGAGAATGTTGGATGGTATGGAGTTATACATAGAATAGAATGATAGAATGATCTCGATACGAATCCAAGGCAGACCTTTTAACATCACAGTAATCCAAGTTTATGCACCAACTACTGGTGCTGAAGAAACTGAAATTGACCAATTCTATGAAGCCTAACAACACCTTATAGAAGTGACACCAAAGAAGGATGTTCTTCTCATTATAGGGGATTGGAATGCTAAAGTAGGGAGGCAAGAGATAAAAGGAACAACTGGCAAGTTGGGCCTTGGAGATCAAAACGAAGCAGGGCAAAGGCTAATAGAGTTCTGTCAAGAGAACAAGCTGGTCATCACAAACACGCTTTTCCAACAACACAAGAGACGACTCTACACATGGACATCACCAGATGGGCAGCATCGAAATCAGATTGATTATATTCTCTGCAGCCAAAGATGGAGAGGCTCTATACAGTCAGCAAAAACAAGACCTGGAGCTGACTGTGGCTCAGATCATCAGCTTCTTATAGCCAAATTCAAACTTAAACTGAAGCAATTCCATCAAAAATGGTCGCAAATGGTTGCAAATGCTCCCCTGAAAGATTTGGAGGTCGAAACAGAAGGCTTTTTATCACAGGAGAAGCAATCAACCCTCAACAACTTAACCGGCAGAAAAATATTTTTTTGAAAAAATCCCTAAGCCCCGGGGTCACAATTTCAGCAAAAGTCTGACTTTTGGCAATTCAATCAAAAATGGTCGCAAATGGTTGCAAATGCTCCCCTGAAAGATTTGGAGGTCGAAACAGAAGGCTTTTTATCACAGGAGAAGCAATCAACCCTCAACAACTTAACCGGCAGAAAAAGATTTTTTTGAAAAAATCCCTAAGCCCCGGGGTCACAATTTCAGAAGAAATCTGACTTTTGGCAATTCACTCAAAAATGGTGCCAAAGGGTTGCAAATGCTCCCCTGAAAGGTTTGGCGGTCGAAACAGAAGGCTTTTTATCACAGGACAAGAAATCAACCCTCAACAACTTAACCGGGGGAAAAAGATTTTTTTGAAAAAATCCCTAAGCCCCGGGGTCGCAATTTCAGCAAAAATCTGACTTTTGGCAATTCAATCAAAAATGGTCGCAAATGGTTGCAAATGCTCCCCTGAAAGGTTTGGCGGTCGAAACAGAAGGCTTTTTATCACAAGAGAAGCAGTCAACCCTCAATAACTTAACCGGAGGAAAAAGATTTTTTTGAAAAAATCCCTAAGCCCCGGGGTCACAATTTCAGAAAAAATCTGACTTTTGGCAATTCACTCAAAAATGGTGCCAAACGGTTGCAAATGCTCCCCTGAAAGGTTTGGCGGTCGAAACAGAAGGCTTTTTATCACAGGACAAGAAATCAACCCTCAACAACTTAACCGGGGGAAAAAGATTTTTTTGAAAAAATCCCTAAGCCTCGGGGTCACAATTTCTGCAAAAATCTGACTTTTGACAATTCACTCAAAAATGGTGCCAAAGGGTTGCAAATGCTCCCCTGAAAGGTTTGGCGGTCGAAACAGAAGGCTTTTTATCACAGGACAAGAAATCAACCCTCAACAACTTAACCGGGGGAAAAAGATTTTTTTGAAAAAATCCCTAAGCCCCGGGGTCGCAATTTCAGCAAAAATCTGACTTTTGGCAATTCAATCAAAAATGGTCGCAAATGGTTGCAAATGCTCCCCTGAAAGGTTTGGAGGTCGAAACAGAAGGCTTTTTATCACAAGAGAAGCAGTCAACCCTCAATAACTTAACCGGAGGAAAAAGATTTTTTTGAAAAAATCCCTAAGCCCCGGGGTCACAATTTCAGAAAAAATCTGACTTTTGGCAATTCTCTCAAAAATGGTGCCAAACGGTTGCAAATGCTCCCCTGAAAGGTTTGGCGGTTGAAACAGAAGGCTTTTAATCACAGAACAAGAAATCAACCCTCAACAACATAACCAGCGGAAAAAGATTTTTTTGAAAAAATCCCTAAGCCTCGGGGTCACAATTTCAGAAAAAATCTGACTTTTGACAATTCACTCAAAAATGGTGCCAAAGGGTTGCAAATGCTCCCCTGAAAGGTTTGGCGGTCGAAACAGAAGGCTTTTTATCACAGGAGAAGCAATCAACCCTCAATAACTTAACCGGAGGAAAAAGATTTTTTTGAAAAAATCCCTAAGCCCCGGGGTCACAATTTCAGAAAAAATCTGACTTTTGGCAATTCACTCAAAAATGGTGCCAAACGGTTGCAAATGCTCCCTTGAAATGTTTGGCGGTCGAAACAGAAGGCTTTTTATCTCAGAAAATAAATCAGCCCTCGACAACTTAACCGGCAGAAAAAGATTTTTTTTGAAAAAATCCCTAAGCCCCGGGGTCAAAATTTCATCAAAAATCTGACTTTTGGCCATTCAGTCAAAAATGGTGCCAAACGGTTGCAAATGCTCCCCTGAGAGGTTTGGCGGTCGAAACAGAAGGCTTTTTATCAAAGGAAAAGAAAGCCCTGGACAACTTAACCAGCAGAAAAAGATTTTTTTGAAAAAATCCCAAACCCCGGGGTCACAATTTCATCAAAAATCTGACTTTCGGCCATTCACTTAAAAATTGTGCCTACTGAAGAAAGTAGGAAAAACCACTGGGCCGGTAAGATATAATCTAACTGAAATCCCTTATTTTGACTACTGGCTCCTCACACAGCTCCTGACTCATGACAGTGTGTTGCCCATCGCTCTGTTCTGACTAAAGGAATTAATGCAGCCACTGCTGGCGGGGACATTTTGGAACCCAAAATATCCAACACCAGTAAATTCTGGTGTACTTTTTAACATAATAGTGTAAACAGGGATCAACATACAAACACTGAGAAGCCATTCCCCCCGCCCCACTACTTTATATGGAAACAATTGGAAAAACCTTGTGATTGAGGCTACCAACATGGCGCCTTTTTGTACATCGAACACTTCTGAGGTCATTCTTACTAGTGCTTTACTACTGTTTTACTACTACTTTACTACCACTTTACTACTGTTTTACTACTGCTTTACTACCATTTTACTACCATTTTACTACTACTTTACTACCATTTTACTACTACTTTACTATTGCCTTACTACTACCTTACTACTTTACTACTACTTTACTACTACTTTACTATCATTTTACTACTTTAGTACAATTTTACTACTATTCCACCACTTTACTATTTTACCATTTTACTACCGCTTTACTACTACTTTACAATTATCTTACTGCTGTTTCACTACTGCCTTACTACCATTTTACTACTATTTTACTACTGCGTTACTACTACTTTACTGCTATTTTACTACTATCCCACCACTTTATTATTGTTTTACCATTACTTAACTGCTACTTCACTACTGGTTTACTATTGCTTTACTACCACTTTAGTTCCACTTTACTACTGCTACTTTATTACTTTTATACTACTTTACTATTTATACCCGTATTAATAGAGTAGACCTTCCTGAACAATGGCATGCTTGTCTACAGTAACAAATAGTATTGTTACTATTTTATGAATTGTATATACTGCCCTTCATCCGTAGATTTAAGGTTGGTTTACAACTTTAAAATGCAAGGTAAAAAACACAAAATACACAATAAAAACAAGAACAAGAACAAACCAATAAGCCTCCTCCCTCAACCTCTCCTTTGGCTTGTCCTTCACTCATGACTTCTCTCTTGTTCCTTGATCTTAACTTCCCCACTTTTGCAAACCTTCCAGTTGTCCCTAATTTTCCCGGGACAGTCCCAGATTTATTGAAGCTGTCCTGGTTTCTGATGTTATCCTGCTTTTCCTTAGGACGTCCCTATGTTCATGGGAGAATGTTGGATGGTATGGAGTTATACATAGAACAGAATGATAGAATGATCTCGATACGAATCCAAGGCAGACCTTTTAACATCACAGTAATCCAAGTTTATGCACCAACTACTGGTGCTGAAGAAACTGAAATTGACCAATTCTATGAAGCCTAACAACACCTTATAGAAGTGACACCAAAGAAGGATGTTCTTCTCATTATAGGGGATTGGAATGCTAAAGTAGGGAGGCAAGAGATAAAAGGAACAACTGGCAAGTTGGGCCTTGGAGATCAAAACGAAGCAGGGCAAAGGCTAATAGAGTTCTGTCAAGAGAACAAGCTGGTCATCACAAACACGCTTTTCCAACAACACAAGAGACGACTCTACACATGGACATCACCAGATGGGCAGCATCGAAATCAGATTGATTATATTCTCTGCAGCCAAAGATGGAGAGGCTCTATACAGTCAGCAAAAACAAGACCTGGAGCTGACTGTGGCTCAGATCATCAGCTTCTTATAGCCAAATTCAAACTTAAACTGAAGCAATTCAATCAAAAATGGTCGCAAATGGTTGCAAATGCTCCCCTGAAAGATTTGGAGGTCGAAACAGAATGCTTTTTATCACAGGAGAATAAATCAACCCTCAACAACATAACCGGCGGAAAAAGATTTTTTTGAAAAAATCCCCCGGGATCACAATTTCAGAAAAAATCTGACTTTTGGCAATTCACTCAAAAATGGTGCCAAAGGGTTGCAAATGCTCCCCTGAAAGGTTTGGCGGTCGAAACAGAAGGCTTTTTATCACAGGAGAAGCAATCAACCCTCAACAACTTAACTGCGGAAAAAGATTTTTTTGAAAAAATCCCTAAGCCTCGGGGTCACAATTTCTGCAAAAATCTGACTTTTGACAATTCACTCAAAAATGGTGCCAAAGGGTTGCAAATGCTCCCCTGAAAGGTTTGGCGGTCGAAACAGAAGGCTTTTTATCACAGGACAAGAAATCAACCCTCAACAACTTAACCGAGGGAAAAAGATTTTTTTGAAAAAATCCCTACGCCCCGGGGTCACAATTTCAGCAAAAACCTGACTTTTGGCAATTCACTCAAAAATGGTTCCAAACGGTTGCAAATGCTCCCCTGAAAGGTTTGGCGGTCGAAACAGAAGGCTTTTTATCACAGGAGAAGAAATCAACCCTCAACAACTTAACCGGCGGAAAAAGATTTTTTTGAAAAAATCCCTAAGCCCCGGGGTCACAATTTCAGAAAAAATCTGACTTTTGGCAATTCACTCAAAAATGGTGCCAAAGGGTTGCAAATGCTCCCCTGAAAGGTTTGGCGGTCGAAACAGAAGGCTTTTTATCACAGGAGAAGCAATCAACCCTCAATAACTTAACCGGAGGAAAAAGATATTTTTGAAAAAATCCCTAAGCCCCGGGGTCACAATTTCAGCAAAAACCTGACTTTTGGCAATTCACTCAAAAATGGTTCCAAACGGTTGCAAATGCTCCCCTGAAAGGTTTGGCGGTCGAAACAGAAGGCTTTTTATCACAGGACAAGAAATCAACCCTCAACAACTTAACCGGGGGAAAAAGATTTTTTTGAAAAAATCCCTAAGCCCCGGGGTCAAAATTTCAGAAAAAATCTGACTTTTGGCAATTCACTCAAAAATGGTGCCAAAGTGTTGCAAATGCTCCCCTGAAAGGTTTGGAGGTTGAAGCAGAAGGCTTTTTATCACAGGGGAAGCAATCAACCCTCAACAACTTAACCGGCGGAAAATTTTTTTTTGAAAAAAACCCTAATCCCCGGGGTCACAATTTCAGCAAAAATCTGACTTTTGGCAATTCAATCAAAAATGGTCGCAAATGGTTGCAAATGCTCCCCTGAAAGGATTGGCGGTCGAAACAGAAGGCTTTTTATCACAGGACAAGAAATCAACCCTCAACAACTTAACCGAGGGAAAAAGATTTTTTTGAAAAAATCCCTAAGCCCCGGGGTCACAATTTCAGCAAAAATCTGACTTTTGGCAATTCAATCAAAAATGGTCGCAAATGCTTGCAAATGCTCCCCTGAAAGGTTTTGCGGTCGAAACAGAAGGCTTTTTATCACAGGACAAGAAATCAACCCTCAACAACTTAACCGAGGGAAAAAGATTTTTTTGAAAAAATCCCTAAGCCCCGGGGTCACAATTTCAGAAAAAATCTGACTTTTGGCAATTCACTCAAAAATGGTGCCAAAGGGTTGCAAATGCTCGCCTGAAAGGTTTGGCGGTCGAAACAGAAGGCTTTTTATCACAGGGGAAGCAATCAACCCTCAACAACTTAACCGGCGGAAAAAGATTTTTTTGAAAAAATCCCTAAGCCCCGGGGTCACAATTTCAGAAAAAATCTGACTTTTGGCAATTCTCTCAAAAATGGTGCCAAACGGTTGCAAATGCTCCCCTGAAAGGTTTGGCGGTTGAAACAGAAGGCTTTTAATCACAGAACAAGAAATCAACCCTCAACAACATAACCAGCGGAAAAAGATTTTTTTGAAAAAATCCCTAAGCCTCGGGGTCACAATTTCAGAAAAAATCTGACTTTTGACAATTCACTCAAAAATGGTGCCAAAGGGTTGCAAATGCTCCCCTGAAAGGTTTGGCGGTCGAAACAGAAGGCTTTATATCACAGGAGAAGCAATCAACCCTCAATAACTTAACCGGAGGAAAAAGATTTTTTTGAAAAAATCCCTAAGCCCCGGGGTCAGAATTTCAGAAAAAATCTGACTTTTGGCAATTCAATCAAAAATGGTGCCAAAGAGTTGCAAATGCTCCCCTGAAAGGTTTGGCGGTCGAAACAGAAGGCTTTTTATCACAGGACAAGAAATCAACCCTCAACAACTTAACCGGGGGAAAAAGATTTTTTTGAAAAAATCCCTAAGCCCCGGGGTCACAATTTCAGCAAAAATCTGACTTTTGGCAATTCAATCAAAAATGGTCGCAAATGGTTGCAAATGCTCCCCTGAAAGATTTGGAGGTCGAAACAGAAGGCTTTTTATCACAGGACAAGAAATCAACCCTCAACAACTTAACCGGCGGAAAAAGATTTTTTTGAAAAAATCCCTAAGCCCCGGGGTCACAATTTCAGCAAAAATCTGACTTTTGGCAATTCACTCAAAAATGGTGCCAAAGGGTTGCAAATGCTCCCCTGAAAGGTTTGGCGGTCGAAACAGAAGGCTTTTTATCACAGGAGAAGCAATCAACCCTCAATAACATAACCGGAGGAAAAAGATTTTTTTGAAAAAATCCCTAATACCCGGGGTCACTATTTCAGAAAAAACCTGACTTTTGGCAATTCACTCAAAAATGGTGCCAAACGGTTGCAAATGCTCCCCTGAAAGGTTTGGCGGTCGAAACAGAAGGCTTTTTATCACAGGACAAGAAATCAACCCTCAACAACTTAAACGGGGGAAAAAGATTTTTTTGAAAAAATCCCTAAGCCCCGGGGTCACAATTTCAGAAAAAATCTGACTTTTGGCAATTCACTCAAAAATGGTGCCAAAGGGTTGCAAATGCTCCCCTGAAAGGTTTGGCGGTCGAAACAGAAGGCTTTTTATCACAGGAGAAGCAATCAACCCTCAATAACTTAACCGGAGGAAAAAGATTTTTTTGAAAAAATCCCTAAGCCCCGGGGTCACAATTTCAGAAAAAAATCTGACTTTTGGCAATTCACTCAAAAATGATGCCAAACGGTTGCAAATGCTCCCCTGAAAGGTTTGGCGGTTGAAACAGAAGGCTTTTAATCACAGAACAAGAAATCAACCCTCAACAACTTAACCGGCGGAAAAAGATTTTTTTGAAAAAATCCCTAAGCCCCGGGGTCACAATTTCAGAAAAAATCTGACTTTTGGCAATTCAATCAAAAATGGTGCCAAAGGGTTGCAAATGCTCCCCTGAAAGGTTTGGCGGTCGAAACAGAAGGCTTTTTATCACAGGACAAGAAATCAACCCTCAACAACTTAACCGGGGGAAAAAGATTTTTTTGAAAAAATCCCTAAGCCCCGGGGTCACAATTTCAGAAAAAAATCTGACTTTTGGCAATTCAATCAAAAATGGTGCCAAAGGGTTGCAAATGCTCCCCTGAAAGGTTTGGCGGTCGAAACAGAAGGCTTTTTATCACAGGAGAAGCAATCAACCCTCAATAACATAACCGGAGGAAAAAGATTTTTTTGAAAAAATCCCTAATCCCCGGGGTCACAATTTCAGAAAAAACCTGACTTTTGGCAATTCACTCAAAAATGGTGCCAAACGGTTGCAAATGCTCCCCTGAAAGGTTTGGCGGTCGAAACAGAAGGCTTTTTATCACAGGACAAGAAATCAACCCTCAACAACTTAAACGGGGGAAAAAGATTTTTTTGAAAAAATCCCTAAGCCCCGGCGTCACAATTTCAGAAAAAATCTGACTTTTGGCAATTCACTCAAAAATGGTGCCAAAGGGTTGCAAATGCTCCCCTGAAAGGTTTGGCGGTCGAAACAAAAGGCTTTTTATCACAGGAGAAGCAATCAACCCTCAATAACTTACCCGGAGGAAAAAGATTTTTTTGAAAAAATCCCTAAGCCCCGGGGTCACAATTTCAGAAAAAAATCTGACTTTTGGCAATTCACTCAAAAATGATGCCAAACGGTTGCAAATGCTCCCCTGAAAGGTTTGGCGGTTGAAACAGAAGGCTTTTAATCACAGAACAAGAAATCAACCCTCAACAACTTAACCGGCGGAAAAAGATTTTTTTGAAAAAATCCCTAAGCCCCGGGGTCACAATTTCAGAAAAAATCTGACTTTTGGCAATTCAATCAAAAATGGTGCCAAAGGGTTGCAAATGCTCCCCTGAAAGGTTTGGCGGTCGAAACAGAAGGCTTTTTATCACAGGACAAGAAATCAACCCTCAACAACTTAACCGGGGGAAAAAGATTTTTTTGAAAAAATCCCTAAGCCCCGGGGTCACAATTTCAGAAAAAAATCTGACTTTTGGCAATTCAATCAAAAATGGTGCCAAAGGGTTGCAAATGCTCCCCTGAAAGGTTTGGCGGTCGAAACAGAAGGCTTTTTATCACAGGAGAAGCAATCAACCCTCAATAACATAACCGGAGGAAAAAGATTTTTTTGAAAAAAACCCTAATCCCCGGGGTCACAATTTCAGAAAAAACCTGACTTTTGGCAATTCACTCAAAAATGGTGCCAAACGGTTGCAAATGCTCCCCTGAAAGGTTTGGCGGTCGAAACAGAAGGCTTTTTATCACAGGACAAGAAATCAACCCTCAACAACTTAAACGGGGGAAAAAGATTTTTTTGAAAAAATCCCTAAGCCCCGGGGTCACAATTTCAGAAAAAATCTGACTTTTGGCAATTCACTCAAAAATGGTGCCTAAGGGATGCAAATGGTCCCCTGAAAGGTTTGGCGGTCGAAACAGAAGGCTTTTTATCACAGGAGAAGCAATCAACCCTCAATAACTTAACCGGAGGAAAAAGATTTTTTTGAAAAAATCCCTAAGCCCCGGGGTCACAATTTCAGAAAAAATCTGACTTTTGGCAATTCACTCAAAAATGGTGCCAAAGGGTTGCAAATGCTCCCCTGAAAGGTTTGGCGGTCGAAACAGAAGGCTTTTTATCACAGGACAAGAAAACAACCCTCAACAACTTAACCGAGGGAAAAAGATTTTTTTGAAAAAATCCCTAAGCCCCGGGGTCACAATTTCAGCAAAAACCTGACTTTTGGCAATTCACTCAAAAATGGTGCCTAAGGGTTGCAAATGCTTCCCTGAAAGGTTTGGCGGTCGAAACAGAAGGCTTTTTATCACAGGAGAAGCAATCAACCCTCAATAACATAACCGGAGGAAAAAGATTTTTTTGAAAAAATCCCTAAGCGCCGGGGTCACAATATCAGTAAAAATCTGACTTTTGGCAATTCACTCAAAAATGGTCGCAAATGGTTGCAAATGCTCCCCTGAAAGGTTTGGAGGTCGAAACAGAAGGCTTTTTATCACAAGAGAAGCAGTCAACCCTCAATAACTTAACCGGAGGAAAAAGATTTTTTTGAAAAAATCCCTAAGCCCCGGGGTCACAATTTCAGAAAAAATCTGACTTTTGGCAATTCTCTCAAAAATGGTGCCAAACGGTTGCAAATGCTCCCCTGAAAGGTTTGGCGGTTGAAACAGAAGGCTTTTAATCACAGAACAAGAAATCAACCCTCAACAACATAACCAGCGGAAAAAGATTTTTTTGAAAAAATCCCTAAGCCTCGGGGTCACAATTTCAGAAAAAATCTGACTTTTGACAATTCACTCAAAAATGGTGCCAAAGGGTTGCAAATGCTCCCCTGAAAGGTTTGGCGGTCGAAACAGAAGGCTTTTTATCACAGGAGAAGCAATCAACCCTCAATAACTTAACCGGAGGAAAAAGATTTTTTTGAAAAAATCCCTAAGCCCCGGGGTCACAATTTCAGAAAAAATCTGACTTTTGGCAATTCACTCAAAAATGGTGCCAAACGGTTGCAAATGCTCCCTTGAAATGTTTGGCGGTCGAAACAGAAGGCTTTTTATCTCAGAAAATAAATCAGCCCTCGACAACTTAACCGGCAGAAAAAGATTTTTTTTGAAAAAATCCCTAAGCCCCGGGGTCACAATTTCATCAAAAATCTGACTTTTGGCCATTCAGTCAAAAATGGTGCCAAACGGTTGCAAATGCTCCCCTGAGAGGTTTGGCGGTCGAAACAGAAGGCTTTTTATCAAAGGAAAAGAAAGCCCTTGACAACTTAACCAGCAGAAAAAGATTTTTTTGAAAAAATCCCAAACCCCGGGGTCACAATTTCATCAAAAATCTGACTTTCGGCCATTCACTTAAAAATTGTGCCTACTGAAGAAAGTAGGAAAAACCACTGGGCCGGTAAGATATAATCTAACTGAAATCCCTTATTTTGACTACTGGCTCCTCACACAGCTCCTGACTCATGACAGTGTGTTGCCCATCGCTCTGTTCTGACTAAAGGAATTAATGCAGCCACTGCTGGCGGGGACATTTTGGAACCCAAAATATCCAACACCAGTAAATTCTGGTGTACTTTTTAACATAATAGTGTAAACAGGGATCAACATACAAACACTGAGAAGCCATTCCCCCCGCCCCACTACTTTATATGGAAACAATTGGAAAAACCTTGTGATTGAGGCTACCAACATGGCGCCTTTTTGTACATCGAACACTTCTGAGGTCATTCTTACTAGTGCTTTACTACTGTTTTACTACTACTTTACTACCACTTTACTACTGTTTTACTACTGCTTTACTACCATTTTACTACCATTTTACTACTACTTTACTACCATTTTACTACTACTTTACTATTGCCTTACTACTACTTTACTACTTTACTACTACTTTACTACTACTTTACTATCATTTTACTACTTTAGTACAATTTTACTACTATTCCACCACTTTACTATTTTACCATTTTACTACCGCTTTACTACTACTTTACAATTATCTTACTGCTGTTTCACTACTGCCTTACTACCATTTTACTACTATTTTACTACTGCGTTACTACTACTTTACTGCTATTTTACTACTATCCCACCACTTTATTATTGTTTTACCATTACTTAACTGCTACTTCACTACTGGTTTACTATTGCTTTACTACCACTTTAGTTCCACTTTACTACTGCTACTTTATTACTTTTATACTACTTTACTATTTATACCCGTATTAATAGAGTAGACCTTCCTGAACAATGGCATGCTTGTCTACAGTAACAAATAGTATTGTTACTATTTTATGAATTGTATATACTGCCCTTCATCCGTAGATTTAAGGTTGGTTTACAACTTTAAAATGCAAGGTAAAAAACACAAAATACACAATAAAAACAAGAACAAGAACAAACCAATAAGCCTCCTCCCTCAACCTCTCCTTTGGCTTGTCCTTCACTCATGACTTCTCTCTTGTTCCTTGATCTTAACTTCCCCACTTTTGCAAACCTTCCAGTTGTCCCTAATTTTCCCGGGACAGTCCCAGATTTATTGAAGCTGTCCTGGTTTCTGATGTTATCCTGCTTTTCCTTAGGACGTCCCTATGTTCATGGGAGAATGTTGGATGGTATGGAGTTATACATAGAATAGAATGATAGAATGATCTCGATACGAATCCAAGGCAGACCTTTTAACATCACAGTAATCCAAGTTTATGCACCAACTACTGGTGCTGAAGAAACTGAAATTGACCAATTCTATGAAGCCTAACAACACCTTATAGAAGTGACACCAAAGAAGGATGTTCTTCTCATTATAGGGGATTGGAATGCTAAAGTAGGGAGGCAAGAGATAAAAGGAACAACTGGCAAGTTGGGCCTTGGAGATCAAAACGAAGCAGGGCAAAGGCTAATAGAGTTCTGTCAAGAGAACAAGCTGGTCATCACAAACACGCTTTTCCAACAACACAAGAGACGACTCTACACATGGACATCACCAGATGGGCAGCATCGAAATCAGATTGATTATATTCTCTGCAGCCAAAGATGGAGAGGCTCTATACAGTCAGCAAAAACAAGACCTGGAGCTGACTGTGGCTCAGATCATCAGCTTCTTATAGCCAAATTCAAACTTAAACTGAAGCAATTCAATCAAAAATGGTCGCAAATGGTTGCAAATGCTCCCCTGAAAGATTTGGAGGTCGAAACAGAATGCTTTTTATCACAGGAGAATAAATCAACCCTCAACAACATAACCGGCGGAAAAAGATTTTTTTGAAAAAATCCCCCGGGATCACAATTTCAGAAAAAATCTGACTTTTGGCAATTCACTCAAAAATGGTGCCAAAGGGTTGCAAATGCTCCCCTGAAAGGTTTGGCGGTCGAAACAGAAGGCTTTTTATCACAGGAGAAGCAATCAACCCTCAACAACTTAACTGCGGAAAAAGATTTTTTTGAAAAAATCCCTAAGCCTCGGGGTCACAATTTCTGCAAAAATCTGACTTTTGACAATTCACTCAAAAATGGTGCCAAAGGGTTGCAAATGCTCCCCTGAAAGGTTTGGCGGTCGAAACAGAAGGCTTTTTATCACAGGACAAGAAATCAACCCTCAACAACTTAACCGAGGGAAAAAGATTTTTTTGAAAAAATCCCTACGCCCCGGGGTCACAATTTCAGCAAAAACCTGACTTTTGGCAATTCACTCAAAAATGGTTCCAAACGGTTGCAAATGCTCCCCTGAAAGGTTTGGCGGTCGAAACAGAAGGCTTTTTATCACAGGAGAAGAAATCAACCCTCAACAACTTAACCGGCGGAAAAAGATTTTTTTGAAAAAATCCCTAAGCCCCGGGGTCACAATTTCAGAAAAAATCTGACTTTTGGCAATTCACTCAAAAATGGTGCCAAAGGGTTGCAAATGCTCCCCTGAAAGGTTTGGCGGTCGAAACAGAAGGCTTTTTATCACAGGAGAAGCAATCAACCCTCAATAACTTAACCGGAGGAAAAAGATATTTTTGAAAAAATCCCTAAGCCCCGGGGTCACAATTTCAGCAAAAACCTGACTTTTGGCAATTCACTCAAAAATGGTTCCAAACGGTTGCAAATGCTCCCCTGAAAGGTTTGGCGGTCGAAACAGAAGGCTTTTTATCACAGGACAAGAAATCAACCCTCAACAACTTAACCGGGGGAAAAAGATTTTTTTGAAAAAATCCCTAAGCCCCGGGGTCAAAATTTCAGAAAAAATCTGACTTTTGGCAATTCACTCAAAAATGGTGCCAAAGTGTTGCAAATGCTCCCCTGAAAGGTTTGGAGGTTGAAGCAGAAGGCTTTTTATCACAGGGGAAGCAATCAACCCTCAACAACTTAACCGGCGGAAAATTTTTTTTTGAAAAAAACCCTAATCCCCGGGGTCACAATTTCAGCAAAAATCTGACTTTTGGCAATTCAATCAAAAATGGTCGCAAATGGTTGCAAATGCTCCCCTGAAAGGATTGGCGGTCGAAACAGAAGGCTTTTTATCACAGGACAAGAAATCAACCCTCAACAACTTAACCGAGGGAAAAAGATTTTTTTGAAAAAATCCCTAAGCCCCGGGGTCACAATTTCAGCAAAAATCTGACTTTTGGCAATTCAATCAAAAATGGTCGCAAATGCTTGCAAATGCTCCCCTGAAAGGTTTTGCGGTCGAAACAGAAGGCTTTTTATCACAGGACAAGAAATCAACCCTCAACAACTTAACCGAGGGAAAAAGATTTTTTTGAAAAAATCCCTAAGCCCCGGGGTCACAATTTCAGAAAAAATCTGACTTTTGGCAATTCACTCAAAAATGGTGCCAAAGGGTTGCAAATGCTCGCCTGAAAGGTTTGGCGGTCGAAACAGAAGGCTTTTTATCACAGGGGAAGCAATCAACCCTCAACAACTTAACCGGCGGAAAAAGATTTTTTTGAAAAAATCCCTAAGCCCCGGGGTCACAATTTCAGAAAAAATCTGACTTTTGGCAATTCTCTCAAAAATGGTGCCAAACGGTTGCAAATGCTCCCCTGAAAGGTTTGGCGGTTGAAACAGAAGGCTTTTAATCACAGAACAAGAAATCAACCCTCAACAACATAACCAGCGGAAAAAGATTTTTTTGAAAAAATCCCTAAGCCTCGGGGTCACAATTTCAGAAAAAATCTGACTTTTGACAATTCACTCAAAAATGGTGCCAAAGGGTTGCAAATGCTCCCCTGAAAGGTTTGGCGGTCGAAACAGAAGGCTTTATATCACAGGAGAAGCAATCAACCCTCAATAACTTAACCGGAGGAAAAAGATTTTTTTGAAAAAATCCCTAAGCCCCGGGGTCAGAATTTCAGAAAAAATCTGACTTTTGGCAATTCAATCAAAAATGGTGCCAAAGAGTTGCAAATGCTCCCCTGAAAGGTTTGGCGGTCGAAACAGAAGGCTTTTTATCACAGGACAAGAAATCAACCCTCAACAACTTAACCGGGGGAAAAAGATTTTTTTGAAAAAATCCCTAAGCCCCGGGGTCACAATTTCAGCAAAAATCTGACTTTTGGCAATTCAATCAAAAATGGTCGCAAATGGTTGCAAATGCTCCCCTGAAAGATTTGGAGGTCGAAACAGAAGGCTTTTTATCACAGGACAAGAAATCAACCCTCAACAACTTAACCGGCGGAAAAAGATTTTTTTGAAAAAATCCCTAAGCCCCGGGGTCACAATTTCAGCAAAAATCTGACTTTTGGCAATTCACTCAAAAATGGTGCCAAAGGGTTGCAAATGCTCCCCTGAAAGGTTTGGCGGTCGAAACAGAAGGCTTTTTATCACAGGAGAAGCAATCAACCCTCAATAACATAACCGGAGGAAAAAGATTTTTTTGAAAAAATCCCTAATACCCGGGGTCACTATTTCAGAAAAAACCTGACTTTTGGCAATTCACTCAAAAATGGTGCCAAACGGTTGCAAATGCTCCCCTGAAAGGTTTGGCGGTCGAAACAGAAGGCTTTTTATCACAGGACAAGAAATCAACCCTCAACAACTTAAACGGGGGAAAAAGATTTTTTTGAAAAAATCCCTAAGCCCCGGGGTCACAATTTCAGAAAAAATCTGACTTTTGGCAATTCACTCAAAAATGGTGCCAAAGGGTTGCAAATGCTCCCCTGAAAGGTTTGGCGGTCGAAACAGAAGGCTTTTTATCACAGGAGAAGCAATCAACCCTCAATAACTTAACCGGAGGAAAAAGATTTTTTTGAAAAAATCCCTAAGCCCCGGGGTCACAATTTCAGAAAAAAATCTGACTTTTGGCAATTCACTCAAAAATGATGCCAAACGGTTGCAAATGCTCCCCTGAAAGGTTTGGCGGTTGAAACAGAAGGCTTTTAATCACAGAACAAGAAATCAACCCTCAACAACTTAACCGGCGGAAAAAGATTTTTTTGAAAAAATCCCTAAGCCCCGGGGTCACAATTTCAGAAAAAATCTGACTTTTGGCAATTCAATCAAAAATGGTGCCAAAGGGTTGCAAATGCTCCCCTGAAAGGTTTGGCGGTCGAAACAGAAGGCTTTTTATCACAGGACAAGAAATCAACCCTCAACAACTTAACCGGGGGAAAAAGATTTTTTTGAAAAAATCCCTAAGCCCCGGGGTCACAATTTCAGAAAAAAATCTGACTTTTGGCAATTCAATCAAAAATGGTGCCAAAGGGTTGCAAATGCTCCCCTGAAAGGTTTGGCGGTCGAAACAGAAGGCTTTTTATCACAGGAGAAGCAATCAACCCTCAATAACATAACCGGAGGAAAAAGATTTTTTTGAAAAAATCCCTAATCCCCGGGGTCACAATTTCAGAAAAAACCTGACTTTTGGCAATTCACTCAAAAATGGTGCCAAACGGTTGCAAATGCTCCCCTGAAAGGTTTGGCGGTCGAAACAGAAGGCTTTTTATCACAGGACAAGAAATCAACCCTCAACAACTTAAACGGGGGAAAAAGATTTTTTTGAAAAAATCCCTAAGCCCCGGCGTCACAATTTCAGAAAAAATCTGACTTTTGGCAATTCACTCAAAAATGGTGCCTAAGGGTTGCAAATGCTCCCCTGAAAGGTTTGGCGGTCGAAACAAAAGGCTTTTTATCACAGGAGAAGCAATCAACCCTCAATAACTTACCCGGAGGAAAAAGATTTTTTTGAAAAAATCCCTAAGCCCCGGGGTCACAATTTCAGAAAAAAATCTGACTTTTGGCAATTCACTCAAAAATGATGCCAAACGGTTGCAAATGCTCCCCTGAAAGGTTTGGCGGTTGAAACAGAAGGCTTTTAATCACAGAACAAGAAATCAACCCTCAACAACTTAACCGGCGGAAAAAGATTTTTTTGAAAAAATCCCTAAGCCCCGGGGTCACAATTTCAGAAAAAATCTGACTTTTGGCAATTCAATCAAAAATGGTGCCAAAGGGTTGCAAATGCTCCCCTGAAAGGTTTGGCGGTCGAAACAGAAGGCTTTTTATCACAGGACAAGAAATCAACCCTCAACAACTTAACCGGGGGAAAAAGATTTTTTTGAAAAAATCCCTAAGCCCCGGGGTCACAATTTCAGAAAAAAATCTGACTTTTGGCAATTCAATCAAAAATGGTGCCAAAGGGTTGCAAATGCTCCCCTGAAAGGTTTGGCGGTCGAAACAGAAGGCTTTTTATCACAGGAGAAGCAATCAACCCTCAATAACATAACCGGAGGAAAAAGATTTTTTTGAAAAAAACCCTAATCCCCGGGGTCACAATTTCAGAAAAAACCTGACTTTTGGCAATTCACTCAAAAATGGTGCCAAACGGTTGCAAATGCTCCCCTGAAAGGTTTGGCGGTCGAAACAGAAGGCTTTTTATCACAGGACAAGAAATCAACCCTCAACAACTTAAACGGGGGAAAAAGATTTTTTTGAAAAAATCCCTAAGCCCCGGGGTCACAATTTCAGAAAAAATCTGACTTTTGGCAATTCACTCAAAAATGGTGCCTAAGGGATGCAAATGGTCCCCTGAAAGGTTTGGCGGTCGAAACAGAAGGCTTTTTATCACAGGAGAAGCAATCAACCCTCAATAACTTAACCGGAGGAAAAAGATTTTTTTGAAAAAATCCCTAAGCCCCGGGGTCACAATTTCAGAAAAAATCTGACTTTTGGCAATTCACTCAAAAATGGTGCCAAAGGGTTGCAAATGCTCCCCTGAAAGGTTTGGCGGTCGAAACAGAAGGCTTTTTATCACAGGACAAGAAAACAACCCTCAACAACTTAACCGAGGGAAAAAGATTTTTTTGAAAAAATCCCTAAGCCCCGGGGTCACAATTTCAGCAAAAACCTGACTTTTGGCAATTCACTCAAAAATGGTGCCTAAGGGTTGCAAATGCTCCCCTGAAAGGTTTGGCGGTCGAAACAGAAGGCTTTTTATCACAGGAGAAGCAATCAACCCTCAATAACATAACCGGAGGAAAAAGATTTTTTTGAAAAAATCCCTAAGCGCCGGGGTCACAATATCAGTAAAAATCTGACTTTTGGCAATTCACTCAAAAATGGTCGCAAATGGTTGCAAATGCTCCCCTGAAAGGTTTGGAGGTCGAAACAGAAGGCTTTTTATCACAAGAGAAGCAGTCAACCCTCAATAACTTAACCGGAGGAAAAAGATTTTTTTGAAAAAATCCCTAAGCCCCGGGGTCACAATTTCAGAAAAAATCTGACTTTTGGCAATTCTCTCAAAAATGGTGCCAAACGGTTGCAAATGCTCCCCTGAAAGGTTTGGCGGTTGAAACAGAAGGCTTTTAATCACAGAACAAGAAATCAACCCTCAACAACATAACCAGCGGAAAAAGATTTTTTTGAAAAAATCCCTAAGCCTCGGGGTCACAATTTCAGAAAAAATCTGACTTTTGACAATTCACTCAAAAATGGTGCCAAAGGGTTGCAAATGCTCCCCTGAAAGGTTTGGCGGTCGAAACAGAAGGCTTTTTATCACAGGAGAAGCAATCAACCCTCAATAACTTAACCGGAGGAAAAAGATTTTTTTGAAAAAATCCCTAAGCCCCGGGGTCACAATTTCAGAAAAAATCTGACTTTTGGCAATTCACTCAAAAATGGTGCCAAACGGTTGCAAATGCTCCCTTGAAATGTTTGGCGGTCGAAACAGAAGGCTTTTTATCTCAGAAAATAAATCAGCCCTCGACAACTTAACCGGCAGAAAAAGATTTTTTTTGAAAAAATCCCTAAGCCCCGGGGTCACAATTTCATCAAAAATCTGACTTTTGGCCATTCAGTCAAAAATGGTGCCAAACGGTTGCAAATGCTCCCCTGAGAGGTTTGGCGGTCGAAACAGAAGGCTTTTTATCAAAGGAAAAGAAAGCCCTTGACAACTTAACCAGCAGAAAAAGATTTTTTTGAAAAAATCCCAAACCCCGGGGTCACAATTTCATCAAAAATCTGACTTTCGGCCATTCACTTAAAAATTGTGCCTACTGAAGAAAGTAGGAAAAACCACTGGGCCGGTAAGATATAATCTAACTGAAATCCCTTATTTTGACTACTGGCTCCTCACACAGCTCCTGACTCATGACAGTGTGTTGCCCATCGCTCTGTTCTGACTAAAGGAATTAATGCAGCCACTGCTGGCGGGGACATTTTGGAACCCAAAATATCCAACACCAGTAAATTCTGGTGTACTTTTTAACATAATAGTGTAAACAGGGATCAACATACAAACACTGAGAAGCCATTCCCCCCGCCCCACTACTTTATATGGAAACAATTGGAAAAACCTTGTGATTGAGGCTACCAACATGGCGCCTTTTTGTACATCGAACACTTCTGAGGTCATTCTTACTAGTGCTTTACTACTGTTTTACTACTACTTTACTACCACTTTACTACTGTTTTACTACTGCTTTACTACCATTTTACTACCATTTTACTACTACTTTACTACCATTTTACTACTACTTTACTATTGCCTTACTACTACTTTACTACTTTACTACTACTTTACTACTACTTTACTATCATTTTACTACTTTAGTACAATTTTACTACTATTCCACCACTTTACTATTTTACCATTTTACTACCGCTTTACTACTACTTTACAATTATCTTACTGCTGTTTCACTACTGCCTTACTACCATTTTACTACTATTTTACTACTGCGTTACTACTACTTTACTGCTATTTTACTACTATCCCACCACTTTATTATTGTTTTACCATTACTTAACTGCTACTTCACTACTGGTTTACTATTGCTTTACTACCACTTTAGTTCCACTTTACTACTGCTACTTTATTACTTTTATACTACTTTACTATTTATACCCGTATTAATAGAGTAGACCTTCCTGAACAATGGCATGCTTGTCTACAGTAACAAATAGTATTGTTACTATTTTATGAATTGTATATACTGCCCTTCATCCGTAGATTTAAGGTTGGTTTACAACTTTAAAATGCAAGGTAAAAAACACAAAATACACAATAAAAACAAGAACAAGAACAAACCAATAAGCCTCCTCCCTCAACCTCTCCTTTGGCTTGTCCTTCACTCATGACTTCTCTCTTGTTCCTTGATCTTAACTTCCCCACTTTTGCAAACCTTCCAGTTGTCCCTAATTTTCCCGGGACAGTCCCAGATTTATTGAAGCTGTCCTGGTTTCTGATGTTATCCTGCTTTTCCTTAGGACGTCCCTATGTTCATGGGAGAATGTTGGATGGTATGGAGTTATACATAGAATAGAATGATAGAATGATCTCGATACGAATCCAAGGCAGACCTTTTAACATCACAGTAATCCAAGTTTATGCACCAACTACTGGTGCTGAAGAAACTGAAATTGACCAATTCTATGAAGCCTAACAACACCTTATAGAAGTGACACCAAAGAAGGATGTTCTTCTCATTATAGGGGATTGGAATGCTAAAGTAGGGAGGCAAGAGATAAAAGGAACAACTGGCAAGTTGGGCCTTGGAGATCAAAACGAAGCAGGGCAAAGGCTAATAGAGTTCTGTCAAGAGAACAAGCTGGTCATCACAAACACGCTTTTCCAACAACACAAGAGACGACTCTACACATGGACATCACCAGATGGGCAGCATCGAAATCAGATTGATTATATTCTCTGCAGCCAAAGATGGAGAGGCTCTATACAGTCAGCAAAAACAAGACCTGGAGCTGACTGTGGCTCAGATCATCAGCTTCTTATAGCCAAATTCAAACTTAAACTGAAGCAATTCAATCAAAAATGGTCGCAAATGGTTGCAAATGCTCCCCTGAAAGATTTGGAGGTCGAAACAGAAGGCTTTTTATCACAGGAGAAGCAATCAACCCTCAACAACTTAACCGGCAGAAAAAGATTTTTTTGAAAAAATCCCTAAGCCCCGGGGTCACAATTTCAGCAAAAGTCTGACTTTTGGCAATTCAATCAAAAATGGTCGCAAATGGTTGCAAATGCTCCCCTGAAAGATTTGGAGGTCGAAACAGAAGGCTTTTTATCACAGGAGAAGCAATCAACCCTCAACAACTTAACTGCGGAAAAAGATTTTTTTGAAAAAATCCCTAAGCCCCGGGGTCACAATTTCAGAAAAAATCTGACTTTTGGCAATTCACTCAAAAATGGTGCCAAAGGGTTGCAAATGCTCCCCTGAAAGGTTTGGCGGTCGAAACAGAAGGCTTTTTATCACAGGAGAAGCAATCAACCCTCAACAACTTAACTGCGGAAAAAGATTTTTTTGAAAAAATCCCTAAGCCTCGGGGTCACAATTTCTGCAAAAATCTGACTTTTGACAATTCACTCAAAAATGGTGCCAAAGGGTTGCAAATGCTCCCCTGAAAGGTTTGGCGGTCGAAACAGAAGGCTTTTTATCACAGGACAAGAAATCAACCCTCAACAACTTAACCGAGGGAAAAAGATTTTTTTGAAAAAATCCCTACGCCCCGGGGTCACAATTTCAGCAAAAACCTGACTTTTGGCAATTCACTCAAAAATGGTTCCAAACGGTTGCAAATGCTCCCCTGAAAGGTTTGGCGGTCGAAACAGAAGGCTTTTTATCACAGGAGAAGAAATCAACCCTCAACAACTTAACCGGCGGAAAAAGATTTTTTTGAAAAAATCCCTAAGCCCCGGGGTCACAATTTCAGAAAAAATCTGACTTTTGGCAATTCACTCAAAAATGGTGCCAAAGGGTTGCAAATGCTCCCCTGAAAGGTTTGGCGGTCGAAACAGAAGGCTTTTTATCACAGGAGAAGCAATCAACCCTCAATAACTTAACCGGAGGAAAAAGATTTTTTTGAAAAAATCCCTAAGCCCCGGGGTCACAATTTCAGCAAAAACCTGACTTTTGGCAATTCACTCAAAAATGGTTCCAAACGGTTGCAAATGCTCCCCTGAAAGGTTTGGCGGTCGAAACAGAAGGCTTTTTATCACAGGACAAGAAATCAACCCTCAACAACTTAACCGGGGGAAAAAGATTTTTTTGAAAAAATCCCTAAGCCCCGGGGTCAAAATTTCAGAAAAAATCTGACTTTTGGCAATTCACTCAAAAATGGTGCCAAAGTGTTGCAAATGCTCCCCTGAAAGGTTTGGAGGTTGAAGCAGAAGGCTTTTTATCACAGGGGAAGCAATCAACCCTCAACAACTTAACCGGCGGAAAATTTTTTTTTGAAAAAAACCCTAATCCCCGGGGTCACAATTTCAGCAAAAATCTGACTTTTGGCAATTCAATCAAAAATGGTCGCCAATGGTTGCAAATGCTCCCCTGAAAGGATTGGCGGTCGAAACAGAAGGCTTTTTATCACAGGACAAGAAATCAACCCTCAACAACTTAACCGAGGGAAAAAGATTTTTTTGAAAAAATCCCTAAGCCCCGGGGTCACAATTTCAGCAAAAATCTGACTTTTGGCAATTCAATCAAAAATGGTCGCAAATGCTTGCAAATGCTCCCCTGAAAGGTTTTGCGGTCGAAACAGAAGGCTTTTTATCACAGGACAAGAAATCAACCCTCAACAACTTAACCGAGGGAAAAAGATTTTTTTGAAAAAATCCCTAAGCCCCGGGGTCACAATTTCAGAAAAAATCTGACTTTTGGCAATTCACTCAAAAATGGTGCCAAAGGGTTGCAAATGCTCGCCTGAAAGGTTTGGCGGTCGAAACAGAAGGCTTTTTATCACAGGGGAAGCAATCAACCCTCAACAACTTAACCGGCGGAAAAAGATTTTTTTGAAAAAATCCCTAAGCCCCGGGGTCACAATTTCAGAAAAAATCTGACTTTTGGCAATTCTCTCAAAAATGGTGCCAAACGGTTGCAAATGCTCCCCTGAAAGGTTTGGCGGTTGAAACAGAAGGCTTTTAATCACAGAACAAGAAATCAACCCTCAACAACATAACCAGCGGAAAAAGATTTTTTTGAAAAAATCCCTAAGCCTCGGGGTCACAATTTCAGAAAAAATCTGACTTTTGACAATTCACTCAAAAATGGTGCCAAAGGGTTGCAAATGCTCCCCTGAAAGGTTTGGCGGTCGAAACAGAAGGCTTTATATCACAGGAGAAGCAATCAACCCTCAATAACTTAACCGGAGGAAAAAGATTTTTTTGAAAAAATCCCTAAGCCCCGGGGTCAGAATTTCAGAAAAAATCTGACTTTTGGCAATTCAATCAAAAATGGTGCCAAAGGGTTGCAAATGCTCCCCTGAAAGGTTTGGCGGTCGAAACAGAAGGCTTTTTATCACAGGACAAGAAATCAACCCTCAACAACTTAACCGGGGGAAAAAGATTTTTTTGAAAAAATCCCTAAGCCCCGGGGTCACAATTTCAGCAAAAATCTGACTTTTGGCAATTCAATCAAAAATGGTCGCAAATGGTTGCAAATGCTCCCCTGAAAGATTTGGAGGTCGAAACAGAAGGCTTTTTATCACAGGACAAGAAATCAACCCTCAACAACTTAACCGGCGGAAAAAGATTTTTTTGAAAAAATCCCTAAGCCCCGGGGTCACAATTTCAGCAAAAATCTGACTTTTGGCAATTCACTCAAAAATGGTGCCAAAGGGTTGCAAATGCTCCCCTGAAAGGTTTGGCGGTCGAAACAGAAGGCTTTTTATCACAGGAGAAGCAATCAACCCTCAATAACATAACCGGAGGAAAAAGATTTTTTTGAAAAAATCCCTAATCCCCGGGGTCACAATTTCAGAAAAAACCTGACTTTTGGCAATTCACTCAAAAATGGTGCCAAACGGTTGCAAATGCTCCCCTGAAAGGTTTGGCGGTCGAAACAGAAGGCTTTTTATCACAGGACAAGAAATCAACCCTCAACAACTAAAACGGGGGAAAAAGATTTTTTTGAAAAAATCCCTAAGCCCCGGCGTCACAATTTCAGAAAAAATCTGACTTTTGGCAATTCACTCAAAAATGGTGCCTAAGGGTTGCAAATGCTCCCCTGAAAGGTTTGGCGGTCGAAACAGAAGGCTTTTTATCACAGGAGAAGCAATCAACCCTCAATAACTTACCCGGAGGAAAAAGATTTTTTTGAAAAAATCCCTAAGCCCCGGGGTCACAATTTCAGAAAAAAATCTGACTTTTGGCAATTCACTCAAAAATGATGCCAAACGGTTGCAAATGCTCCCCTGAAAGGTTTGGCGGTTGAAACAGAAGGCTTTTAATCACAGAACAAGAAATCAACCCTCAACAACTTAACCGGCGGAAAAAGATTTTTTTGAAAAAATCCCTAAGCCCCGGGGTCACAATTTCAGAAAAAATCTGACTTTTGGCAATTCAATCAAAAATGGTGCCAAAGGGTTGCAAATGCTCCCCTGAAAGGTTTGGCGGTTGAAACAGAAGGCTTTTAATCACAGAACAAGAAATCAACCCTCAACAACTTAACCGGCGGAAAAAGATTTTTTTGAAAAAATCCCTAAGCCCCGGGGTCAGAATTTCAGAAAAAATCTGACTTTTGGCAATTCAATCAAAAATGGTGCCAAAGGGTTGCAAATGCTCCCCTGAAAGGTTTGGCGGTCGAAACAGAAGGCTTTTTATCACAGGACAAGAAATCAACCCTCAACAACTTAACCGGGGGAAAAAGATTTTTTTGAAAAAATCCCTAAGCCCCGGGGTCACAATTTCAGCAAAAATCTGACTTTTGGCAATTCAATCAAAAATGGTCGCAAATGGTTGCAAATGCTCCCCTGAAAGATTTGGAGGTCGAAACAGAAGGCTTTTTATCACAGGACAAGAAATCAACCCTCAACAACTTAACCGGCGGAAAAAGATTTTTTTGAAAAAATCCCTAAGCCCCGGGGTCACAATTTCAGCAAAAATCTGACTTTTGGCAATTCACTCAAAAATGGTGCCAAAGGGTTGCAAATGCTCCCCTGAAAGGTTTGGCGGTCGAAACAGAAGGCTTTTTATCACAGGAGAAGCAATCAACCCTCAATAACATAACCGGAGGAAAAAGATTTTTTTGAAAAAATCCCTAATCCCCGGGGTCACTATTTCAGAAAAAACCTGACTTTTGGCAATTCACTCAAAAATGGTGCCAAACGGTTGCAAATGCTCCCCTGAAAGGTTTGGCGGTCGAAACAGAAGGCTTTTTATCACAGGACAAGAAATCAACCCTCAACAACTTAAACGGGGGAAAAAGATTTTTTTGAAAAAATCCCTAAGCCCCGGGGTCACAATTTCAGAAAAAATCTGACTTTTGGCAATTCACTCAAAAATGGTGCCAAAGGGTTGCAAATGCTCCCCTGAAAGGTTTGGCGGTCGAAACAGAAGGCTTTTTATCACAGGAGAAGCAATCAACCCTCAATAACTTAACCGGAGGAAAAAGATTTTTTTGAAAAAATCCCTAAGCCCCGGGGTCACAATTTCAGAAAAAAATCTGACTTTTGGCAATTCACTCAAAAATGATGCCAAACGGTTGCAAATGCTCCCCTGAAAGGTTTGGCGGTTGAAACAGAAGGCTTTTAATCACAGAACAAGAAATCAACCCTCAACAACTTAACCGGCGGAAAAAGATTTTTTTGAAAAAATCCCTAAGCCCCGGGGTCACAATTTCAGAAAAAATCTGACTTTTGGCAATTCAATCAAAAATGGTGCCAAAGGGTTGCAAATGCTCCCCTGAAAGGTTTGGCGGTCGAAACAGAAGGCTTTTTATCACAGGACAAGAAATCAACCCTCAACAACTTAACCGGGGGAAAAAGATTTTTTTGAAAAAATCCCTAAGCCCCGGGGTCACAATTTCAGAAAAAAATCTGACTTTTGGCAATTCAATCAAAAATGGTGCCAAAGGGTTGCAAATGCTCCCCTGAAAGGTTTGGCGGTCGAAACAGAAGGCTTTTTATCACAGGAGAAGCAATCAACCCTCAATAACATAACCGGAGGAAAAAGATTTTTTTGAAAAAATCCCTAATCCCCGGGGTCACAATTTCAGAAAAAACCTGACTTTTGGCAATTCACTCAAAAATGGTGCCAAACGGTTGCAAATGCTCCCCTGAAATGTTTGGCGGTCGAAACAGAAGGCTTTTTATCACAGGACAAGAAATCAACCCTCAACAACTTAAACGGGGGAAAAAGATTTTTTTGAAAAAATCCCTAAGCCCCGGCGTCACAATTTCAGAAAAAATCTGACTTTTGGCAATTCACTCAAAAATGGTGCCTAAGGGTTGCAAATGCTCCCCTGAAAGGTTTGGCGGTCGAAACAGAAGGCTTTTTATCACAGGAGAAGCAATCAACCCTCAATAACTTACCCGGAGGAAAAAGATTTTTTTGAAAAAATCCCTAAGCCCCGGGGTCACAATTTCAGAAAAAAATCTGACTTTTGGCAATTCACTCAAAAATGATGCCAAACGGTTGCAAATGCTCCCCTGAAAGGTTTGGCGGTTGAAACAGAAGGCTTTTAATCACAGAACAAGAAATCAACCCTCAACAACTTAACCGGCGGAAAAAGATTTTTTTGAAAAAATCCCTAAGCCCCGGGGTCACAATTTCAGAAAAAATCTGACTTTTGGCAATTCAATCAAAAATGGTGCCAAAGGGTTGCAAATGCTCCCCTGAAAGGTTTGGCGGTTGAAACAGAAGGCTTTTAATCACAGAACAAGAAATCAACCCTCAACAACTTAACCGGCGGAAAAAGATTTTTTTGAAAAAATCCCTAAGCCCCGGGGTCACAATTTCAGAAAAAATCTGACTTTTGGCAATTCAATCAAAAATGGTGCCAAAGGGTTGCAAATGCTCCCCTGAAAGGTTTGGCGGTCGAAACAGAAGGCTTTTTATCACAGGACAAGAAATCAACCCTCAACAACTTAACCGGGGGAAAAAGATTTTTTTGAAAAAATCCCTAAGCCCCGGGGTCACAATTTCAGAAAAAAATCTGACTTTTGGCAATTCAATCAAAAATGGTGCCAAAGGGTTGCAAATGCTCCCCTGAAAGGTTTGGCGGTCGAAACAGAAGGCTTTTTATCACAGGAGAAGCAATCAACCCTCAATAACATAACCGGAGGAAAAAGATTTTTTTGAAAAAATCCCTAATCCCCGGGGTCACAATTTCAGAAAAAACCTGACTTTTGGCAATTCACTCAAAAATGGTGCCAAACGGTTGCAAATGCTCCCCTGAAATGTTTGGCGGTCGAAACAGAAGGCTTTTTATCACAGGACAAGAAATCAACCCTCAACAACTTAAACGGGGGAAAAAGATTTTTTTGAAAAAATCCCTAAGCCCCGGCGTCACAATTTCAGAAAAAATCTGACTTTTGGCAATTCACTCAAAAATGGTGCCTAAGGGTTGCAAATGCTCCCCTGAAAGGTTTGGCGGTCGAAACAGAAGGCTTTTTATCACAGGAGAAGCAATCAACCCTCAATAACTTACCCGGAGGAAAAAGATTTTTTTGAAAAAATCCCTAAGCCCCGGGGTCACAATTTCAGAAAAAAATCTGACTTTTGGCAATTCACTCAAAAATGATGCCAAACGGTTGCAAATGCTCCCCTGAAAGGTTTGGCGGTTGAAACAGAAGGCTTTTAATCACAGAACAAGAAATCAACCCTCAACAACTTAACCGGCGGAAAAAGATTTTTTTGAAAAAATCCCTAAGCCCCGGGGTCACAATTTCAGAAAAAATCTGACTTTTGGCAATTCAATCAAAAATGGTGCCAAAGGGTTGCAAATGCTCCCCTGAAAGGTTTGGCGGTTGAAACAGAAGGCTTTTAATCACAGAACAAGAAATCAACCCTCAACAACTTAACCGGCGGAAAAAGATTTTTTTGAAAAAATCCCTAAGCCCCGGGGTCACAATTTCAGAAAAAATCTGACTTTTGGCAATTCAATCAAAAATGGTGCCAAAGGGTTGCAAATGCTCCCCTGAAAGGTTTGGCGGTCGAAACAGAAGGCTTTTTATCACAGGACAAGAAATCAACCCTCAACAACTTAACCGGGGGAAAAAGATTTTTTTGAAAAAATCCCTAAGCCCCGGGGTCACAATTTCAGAAAAAAATCTGACTTTTGGCAATTCAATCAAAAATGGTGCCAAAGGGTTCCAAATGCTCCCCTGAAAGGTTTGGCGGTCGAAACAGAAGGCTTTTTATCACAGGAGAAGCAATCAACCCTCAATAACATAACCGGAGGAAAAAGATTTTTTTGAAAAAAACCCTAATCCCCGGGGTCACAATTTCAGAAAAAACCTGACTTTTGGCAATTCACTCAAAAATGGTGCCAAACGGTTGCAAATGCTCCCCTGAAAGGTTTGGCGGTCGAAACAGAAGGCTTTTTATCACAGGACAAGAAATCAACCCTCAACAACTTAAACGGGGGAAAAAGATTTTTTTGAAAAAATCCCTAAGCCCCGGGGTCACAATTTCAGAAAAAATCTGACTTTTGGCAATTCACTCAAAAATGGTGCCTAAGGGTTGCAAATGCTCCCCTGAAAGGTTTGGCGGTCGAAACAGAAGGCTTTTTATCACAGGAGAAGCAATCAACCCTCAATAACTTAACCGGAGGAAAAAGATTTTTTTGAAAAAATCCCTAAGCCCCGGGGTCACAATTTCAGAAAAAAATCTGACTTTTGGCAATTCACTCAAAAATGATGCCAAACGGTTGCAAATGCTCCCCTGAAAGGTTTCGCGGTTGAAACAGAAGGCTTTTAATCACAGAACAAGAAATCAACCCTCAACAACTTAACCGGCGGAAAAAGATTTTTTTGAAAAAATCCCTAAGCCCCGGGGTCACAATTTCAGAAAAAATCTGACTTTTGGCAATTCACTCAAAAATGGTGCCAAAGGGTTGCAAATGCTCCCCTGAAAGGTTTGGCGGTCGAAACAGAAGGCTTTTTATCACAGGACAAGAAAACAACCCTCAACAACTTAACCGAGGGAAAAAGATTTTTTTGAAAAAATCCCTAAGCCCCGGGGTCACAATTTCAGCAAAAACCTGACTTTTGGCAATTCACTCAAAAATGGTGCCTAAGGGTTGCAAATGCTCCCCTGAAAGGTTTGGCGGTCGAAACAGAAGGCTTTTTATCACAGGAGAAGCAATCAACCCTCAATAACATAACCGGAGGAAAAAGATTTTTTTGAAAAAATCCCTAAGCGCCGGGGTCACAATATCAGTAAAAATCTGACTTTTGGCAATTCACTCAAAAATGGTGCCAAAGTGTTGCAAATGCTCCCCTGAAAGGTTTGGAGGTCGAAACAGAAGGCTTTTTATCACAGGGGAAGCAATCAACCCTCAACAACTTAACCGGCGGAAAAAGATTTTTTTGAAAAAATCCCTAAGCCCCAGGGTCACAATTTCAGAAAAAATCTGACTTTTGGCAATTCTCTCAAAAATGGTGCCAAACGGTTGCAAATGCTCCCCTGAAAGGTTTGGCGGTTGAAACAGAAGGCTTTTAATCACAGAACAAGAAATCAACCCTCAACAACATAACCAGCGGAAAAAGATTTTTTTGAAAAAATCCCTAAGCCTCGGGGTCACAATTTCAGAAAAAATCTGACTTTTGACAATTCACTCAAAAATGGTGCCAAAGGGTTGCAAATGCTCCCCTGAAAGGTTTGGCGGTCGAAACAGAAGGCTTTATATCACAGGAGAAGCAATCAACCCTCAATAACTTAACCGGAGGAAAAAGATTTTTTTGAAAAAATCCCTAAGCCCCGGGGTCACAATTTCAGAAAAAATCTGACTTTTGGCAATTCAATCAAAAATGGTGCCAAACGGTTGCAAATGCTCCCCTGAAAGGTTTGGCGGTCGAAACAGAAGGCTTTTTATCACAGGACAAGAAATCAACCCTCAACAACTTAACCGGGGGAAAAAGATTTTTTTGAAAAAATCCCTAAGCCCCGGGGTCACAATTTCAGCAAAAATCTGACTTTTGGCAATTCAATCAAAAATGGTCGCAAATGGTTGCAAATGCTCCCCTGAAAGATTTGGAGGTCGAAACAGAAGGCTTTTTATCACAGGACAAGAAATCAACCCTCAACAACTTAACCGGCGGAAAAAGATTTTTTTGAAAAAATCCCTAAGCCCCGGGGTCACAATTTCAGCAAAAATCTGACTTTTGGCAATTCACTCAAAAATGGTGCCAAAGGGTTGCAAATGCTCCCCTGAAAGGTTTGGCGGTCGAAACAGAAGGCTTTTTATCACAGGACAAGAAATCAACCCTCAACAACTTAAACGGGGGAAAAAGATTTTTTTGAAAAAATCCCTAAGCCCCGGGGTCACAATTTCAGAAAAAATCTGACTTTTGGCAATTCACTCAAAAATGATGCCAAACGGTTGCAAATGCTCCCCTGAAAGGTTTGGCGGTTGAAACAGAAGGCTTTTAATCACAGAACAAGAAATCAACCCTCAACAACTTAACCGGCGGAAAAAGATTTTTTTGAAAATATCCCTAATCCCCTGGGTCACAATTTCAGAAAAAATCTGACTTTTGGCAATTCAATCAAAAATGGTCGCAAATGGTTGCAAATGCTCCCCTGAAAGGTTTGGAGGTCGAAACAGAAGGCTTTTTATCACAAGAGAAGCAATCAACCCTCAATAACTTAACCGGAGGAAAACGATTTTTTTGAAAAAATCCCTAAGCCCCGGGGTCACAATTTCAGAAAAAAATCTGACTTTTGGCAATTCAATCAAAAATGGTGCCAAACGGTTGCAAATGCTCCCCTGAAAGGTTTGGAGGTCGAAACAGAAGGCTTTTTATCACAAGAGAAGCAATCAACCCTCAATAACTTAACCGGGGGAAAAAGATTTTTTTGAAAAAATCCCTAAGCCCCGGGGTCACAATTTCAGCAAAAATCTGACTTTTGGCAATTCAATCAAAAATGGTCGCAAATGGTTGCAAATGTTCCCCTGAAAGATTTGGAGGTCGAAACAGAAGGCTTTTTATCAAAGGAGAAGCAATCAACCCTCAACAACTTAACCGGGGGAAAAAGATTTTTTTGAAAAAATCCCTAAGCCCCGGGGTCACAATTTCAGCAAAAATCTGACTTTTGGCAATTCAATCAAAAATGGTGCCAAAGGGTTGCAAATGCTCCCCTGAAAGGTTTGGCGGTCGAAACAGAAGGCTTTTTATCACAGGAGAAGCAATCAACCCTCAATAACATAACCGGAGGAAAAAGATTTTTTTGAAAAAAACCCTAATCCCCGGGGTCACAATTTCAGAAAAAACCTGACTTTTGGCAATTCACTCAAAAATGGTGCCAAACGGTTGCAAATGCTCCCCTGAAAGGTTTGGCGGTCGAAACAGAAGGCTTTTTATCACAGGACAAGAAAACAACCCTCAACAACTTAACCGAGGGAAAAAGATTTTTTTGAAAAAATCCCTAAGCCCCGGGGTCACAATTTCAGCAAAAACCTGACTTTTGGCAATTCACTCAAAAATGGTGCCTAAGGGTTGCAAATGCTCCCCTGAAAGGTTTGGCGGTCGAAACAGAAGGCTTTTTATCACAGGAGAAGCAATCAACCCTCAATAACATAACCGGAGGAAAAAGATTTTTTTGAAAAAATCCCTAAGCGCCGGGGTCACAATATCAGTAAAAATCTGACTTTTGGCAATTCACTCAAAAATGGTGCCAAAGTGTTGCAAATGCTCCCCTGAAAGGTTTGGAGGTCGAAACAGAAGGCTTTTTATCACAGGGGAAGCAATCAACCCTCAACAACTTAACCGGCGGAAAAAGATTTTTTTGAAAAAATCCCTAAGCCCCAGGGTCACAATTTCAGAAAAAATCTGACTTTTGGCAATTCTCTCAAAAATGGTGCCAAACGGTTGCAAATGCTCCCCTGAAAGGTTTGGCGGTTGAAACAGAAGGCTTTTAATCACAGAACAAGAAATCAACCCTCAACAACATAACCAGCGGAAAAAGATTTTTTTGAAAAAATCCCTAAGCCTCGGGGTCACAATTTCAGAAAAAATCTGACTTTTGACAATTCACTCAAAAATGGTGCCAAAGGGTTGCAAATGCTCCCCTGAAAGGTTTGGCGGTCGAAACAGAAGGCTTTATATCACAGGAGAAGCAATCAACCCTCAATAACTTAACCGGAGGAAAAAGATTTTTTTGAAAAAATCCCTAAGCCCCGGGGTCACAATTTCAGAAAAAATCTGACTTTTGGCAATTCAATCAAAAATGGTGCCAAACGGTTGCAAATGCTCCCCTGAAAGGTTTGGCGGTCGAAACAGAAGGCTTTTTATCACAGGACAAGAAATCAACCCTCAACAACTTAACCGGGGGAAAAAGATTTTTTTGAAAAAATCCCTAAGCCCCGGGGTCACAATTTCAGCAAAAATCTGACTTTTGGCAATTCAATCAAAAATGGTCGCAAATGGTTGCAAATGCTCCCCTGAAAGATTTGGAGGTCGAAACAGAAGGCTTTTTATCACAGGACAAGAAATCAACCCTCAACAACTTAACCGGCGGAAAAAGATTTTTTTGAAAAAATCCCTAAGCCCCGGGGTCACAATTTCAGCAAAAATCTGACTTTTGGCAATTCACTCAAAAATGGTGCCAAAGGGTTGCAAATGCTCCCCTGAAAGGTTTGGCGGTCGAAACAGAAGGCTTTTTATCACAGGACAAGAAATCAACCCTCAACAACTTAAACGGGGGAAAAAGATTTTTTTGAAAAAATCCCTAAGCCCCGGGGTCACAATTTCAGAAAAAATCTGACTTTTGGCAATTCACTCAAAAATGATGCCAAACGGTTGCAAATGCTCCCCTGAAAGGTTTGGCGGTTGAAACAGAAGGCTTTTAATCACAGAACAAGAAATCAACCCTCAACAACTTAACCGGCGGAAAAAGATTTTTTTGAAAATATCCCTAATCCCCTGGGTCACAATTTCAGAAAAAATCTGACTTTTGGCAATTCAATCAAAAATGGTCGCAAATGGTTGCAAATGCTCCCCTGAAAGGTTTGGAGGTCGAAACAGAAGGCTTTTTATCACAAGAGAAGCAATCAACCCTCAATAACTTAACCGGAGGAAAACGATTTTTTTGAAAAAATCCCTAAGCCCCGGGGTCACAATTTCAGAAAAAAATCTGACTTTTGGCAATTCAATCAAAAATGGTGCCAAACGGTTGCAAATGCTCCCCTGAAAGGTTTGGAGGTCGAAACAGAAGGCTTTTTATCACAAGAGAAGCAATCAACCCTCAATAACTTAACCGGGGGAAAAAGATTTTTTTGAAAAAATCCCTAAGCCCCGGGGTCACAATTTCAGCAAAAATCTGACTTTTGGCAATTCAATCAAAAATGGTCGCAAATGGTTGCAAATGTTCCCCTGAAAGATTTGGAGGTCGAAACAGAAGGCTTTTTATCAAAGGAGAAGCAATCAACCCTCAACAACTTAACCGGGGGAAAAAGATTTTTTTGAAAAAATCCCTAAGCCCCGGGGTCACAATTTCAGCAAAAATCTGACTTTTGGCAATTCAATCAAAAATGGTCGCAAATGGTTGCAAATGCTCCCCTGAAAGATTTGGAGGTCGAAACAGAAGGCTTTTTATCACAGGACAAGAAATCAACCCTCAACAACTTAAGCGGCGGAAAAAGATTTTTTTGAAAAAATCCCTAAGCCCCGGGGTCACAATTTCAGCAAAAATCTGACTTTTGGCAATTCACTCAAAAATGGTGCCAAAGGGTTGCAAATGCTCCCCTGAAAGGTTTGGCGGTCGAAACAGAAGGCTTTTTATCACAGGACAAGAAATCAACCCTCAACAACTTAAACGGGGGAAAAAGATTTTTTTGAAAAAATCCCTAAGCCCCGGGGTCACAATTTCAGAAAAAATCTGACTTTTGGCAATTCACTCAAAAATGATGCCAAACGGTTGCAAATGCTCCCCTGAAAGGTTTGGCGGTTGAAACAGAAGGCTTTTAATCACAGAACAAGAAATCAACCCTCAACAACTTAACCGGCGGAAAAAGATTTTTTTGAAAATATCCCTAATCCCCTGGGTCACAATTTCAGAAAAAATCTGACTTTTGGCAATTCAATCAAAAATGGTCGCAAATGGTTGCAAATGCTCCCCTGAAAGGTTTGGAGGTCGAAACAGAAGGCTTTTTATCACAAGAGAAGCAATCAACCCTCAATAACTTAACCGGAGGAAAACGATTTTTTTGAAAAAATCCCTAAGCCCCGGGGTCACAATTTCAGAAAAAAATCTGACTTTTGGCAATTCAATCAAAAATGGTGCCAAACGGTTGCAAATGCTCCCCTGAAAGGTTTGGAGGTCGAAACAGAAGGCTTTTTATCACAAGAGAAGCAATCAACCCTCAATAACTTAACCGGGGGAAAAAGATTTTTTTGAAAAAATCCCTAAGCCCCGGGGTCACAATTTCAGCAAAAATCTGACTTTTGGCAATTCAATCAAAAATGGTCGCAAATGGTTGCAAATGTTCCCCTGAAAGATTTGGAGGTCGAAACAGAAGGCTTTTTATCAAAGGAGAAGCAATCAACCCTCAACAACTTAACCGGGGGAAAAAGATTTTTTTGAAAAAATCCCTAAGCCCCGGGGTCACAATTTCAGCAAAAATCTGACTTTTGGCAATTCAATCAAAAATGGTGCCAAAGGGTTGCAAATGCTCCCCTGAAAGGTTTGGCGGTCGAAACAGAAGGCTTTTTATCACAGGAGAAGCAATCAACCCTCAATAACATAACCGGAGGAAAAAGATTTTTTTGAAAAAAACCCTAATCCCCGGGGTCACAATTTCAGAAAAAACCTGACTTTTGGCAATTCACTCAAAAATGGTGCCAAACGGTTGCAAATGCTCCCCTGAAAGGTTTGGCGGTCGAAACAGAAGGCTTTTTATCACAGGACAAGAAAACAACCCTCAACAACTTAACCGAGGGAAAAAGATTTTTTTGAAAAAATCCCTAAGCCCCGGGGTCACAATTTCAGCAAAAACCTGACTTTTGGCAATTCACTCAAAAATGGTGCCTAAGGGTTGCAAATGCTCCCCTGAAAGGTTTGGCGGTCGAAACAGAAGGCTTTTTATCACAGGAGAAGCAATCAACCCTCAATAACATAACCGGAGGAAAAAGATTTTTTTGAAAAAATCCCTAAGCGCCGGGGTCACAATATCAGTAAAAATCTGACTTTTGGCAATTCACTCAAAAATGGTGCCAAAGTGTTGCAAATGCTCCCCTGAAAGGTTTGGAGGTCGAAACAGAAGGCTTTTTATCACAGGGGAAGCAATCAACCCTCAACAACTTAACCGGCGGAAAAAGATTTTTTTGAAAAAATCCCTAAGCCCCAGGGTCACAATTTCAGAAAAAATCTGACTTTTGGCAATTCTCTCAAAAATGGTGCCAAACGGTTGCAAATGCTCCCCTGAAAGGTTTGGCGGTTGAAACAGAAGGCTTTTAATCACAGAACAAGAAATCAACCCTCAACAACATAACCAGCGGAAAAAGATTTTTTTGAAAAAATCCCTAAGCCTCGGGGTCACAATTTCAGAAAAAATCTGACTTTTGACAATTCACTCAAAAATGGTGCCAAAGGGTTGCAAATGCTCCCCTGAAAGGTTTGGCGGTCGAAACAGAAGGCTTTATATCACAGGAGAAGCAATCAACCCTCAATAACTTAACCGGAGGAAAAAGATTTTTTTGAAAAAATCCCTAAGCCCCGGGGTCACAATTTCAGAAAAAATCTGACTTTTGGCAATTCAATCAAAAATGGTGCCAAACGGTTGCAAATGCTCCCCTGAAAGGTTTGGCGGTCGAAACAGAAGGCTTTTTATCACAGGACAAGAAATCAACCCTCAACAACTTAACCGGGGGAAAAAGATTTTTTTGAAAAAATCCCTAAGCCCCGGGGTCACAATTTCAGCAAAAATCTGACTTTTGGCAATTCAATCAAAAATGGTCGCAAATGGTTGCAAATGCTCCCCTGAAAGATTTGGAGGTCGAAACAGAAGGCTTTTTATCACAGGACAAGAAATCAACCCTCAACAACTTAACCGGCGGAAAAAGATTTTTTTGAAAAAATCCCTAAGCCCCGGGGTCACAATTTCAGCAAAAATCTGACTTTTGGCAATTCACTCAAAAATGGTGCCAAAGGGTTGCAAATGCTCCCCTGAAAGGTTTGGCGGTCGAAACAGAAGGCTTTTTATCACAGGACAAGAAATCAACCCTCAACAACTTAAACGGGGGAAAAAGATTTTTTTGAAAAAATCCCTAAGCCCCGGGGTCACAATTTCAGAAAAAATCTGACTTTTGGCAATTCACTCAAAAATGATGCCAAACGGTTGCAAATGCTCCCCTGAAAGGTTTGGCGGTTGAAACAGAAGGCTTTTAATCACAGAACAAGAAATCAACCCTCAACAACTTAACCGGCGGAAAAAGATTTTTTTGAAAATATCCCTAATCCCCTGGGTCACAATTTCAGAAAAAATCTGACTTTTGGCAATTCAATCAAAAATGGTCGCAAATGGTTGCAAATGCTCCCCTGAAAGGTTTGGAGGTCGAAACAGAAGGCTTTTTATCACAAGAGAAGCAATCAACCCTCAATAACTTAACCGGAGGAAAACGATTTTTTTGAAAAAATCCCTAAGCCCCGGGGTCACAATTTCAGAAAAAAATCTGACTTTTGGCAATTCAATCAAAAATGGTGCCAAACGGTTGCAAATGCTCCCCTGAAAGGTTTGGAGGTCGAAACAGAAGGCTTTTTATCACAAGAGAAGCAATCAACCCTCAATAACTTAACCGGGGGAAAAAGATTTTTTTGAAAAAATCCCTAAGCCCCGGGGTCACAATTTCAGCAAAAATCTGACTTTTGGCAATTCAATCAAAAATGGTCGCAAATGGTTGCAAATGTTCCCCTGAAAGATTTGGAGGTCGAAACAGAAGGCTTTTTATCAAAGGAGAAGCAATCAACCCTCAACAACTTAACCGGGGGAAAAAGATTTTTTTGAAAAAATCCCTAAGCCCCGGGGTCACAATTTCAGCAAAAATCTGACTTTTGGCAATTCAATCAAAAATGGTCGCAAATGGTTGCAAATGCTCCCCTGAAAGATTTGGAGGTCGAAACAGAAGGCTTTTTATCACAGGACAAGAAATCAACCCTCAACAACTTAACCGGCGGAAAAAGATTTTTTTGAAAAAATCCCTAAGCCCCGGGGTCACAATTTCAGAAAAAATCTGACTTTTGGCAATTCACTCAAAAATGGTGCCAAAGGTTTGCAAATGCTCCCCTGAAAGGTTTGGCGGTCGAAACAGAAGGCTTTTTATCACAGGACAAGAAATCAACCCTCAACAACTTAACCGAGGGAAATAGATTTTTTTGAAAAAATCCCTAAGCCCCGGGGTCACAATATCAGAAAAAATCTGACTTTTGGCAATTCACTCAAAAATGGTGCCAAAGGGTTGCAAATGCTCCCCTGAAAGTTTGGCGGTCGAAACAGAAGGCTTTTTATCACAGGAGAAGCAATCAACCCTCAATAACATAACCGGAGGAAAAAGATTTTTTTGAAAAAATCCCTAAGCCCCGGGGTCACAATATCAGTAAAAATCTGACTTTTGGCAATTCACTCAAAAATGGTGCCAAAGTGTTGCAAATGCTCCCCTGAAAGGTTTGGAGGTTGAAACAGAAGGCTTTTTATCACAGGGGAAGCAATCAACCCTCAACAACTTAACCGGAGGAAAAAGATTTTTTTGAAAAAATCCATAAGCCCCGGGGTCACAATTTCAGAAAAAATCTGACTTTTGGCAATTCACTCAAAAATGGTGCCAAACGGTTGCAAATGCTCCCCTGAAAGGTTTGGCGGTCGAAACAGAAGGCTTTTTATCACAGGAGAAGCAATCAACCCTCAATAACTTACCCGGAGGAAAAAGATTTTTTTGAAAAAATCCCTAAGCCCCGGGGTCACAATTTCAGAAAAAAATCTGACTTTTGGCAATTCACTCAAAAATGATGCCAAACGGTTGCAAATGCTCCCCTGAAAGGTTTGGCGGTTGAAACAGAAGGCTTTTAATCACAGAACAAGAAATCAACCCTCAACAACTTAACCGGCGGAAAAAGATTTTTTTGAAAAAATCCCTAAGCCCCGGGGTCACAATTTCAGAAAAAATCTGACTTTTGGCAATTCAATCAAAAATGGTGCCAAAGGGTTGCAAATGCTCCCCTGAAAGGTTTGGCGGTTGAAACAGAAGGCTTTTAATCACAGAACAAGAAATCAACCCTCAACAACTTAACCGGCGGAAAAAGATTTTTTTGAAAAAATCCCTAAGCCCCGGGGTCACAATTTCAGAAAAAATCTGACTTTTGGCAATTCAATCAAAAATGGTGCCAAAGGGTTGCAAATGCTCCCCTGAAAGGTTTGGCGGTCGAAACAGAAGGCTTTTTATCACAGGACAAGAAATCAACCCTCAACAACTTAACCGGGGGAAAAAGATTTTTTTGAAAAAATCCCTAAGCCCCGGGGTCACAATTTCAGAAAAAAATCTGACTTTTGGCAATTCAATCAAAAATGGTGCCAAAGGGTTGCAAATGCTCCCCTGAAAGGTTTGGCGGTCGAAACAGAAGGCTTTTTATCACAGGAGAAGCAATCAACCCTCAATAACATAACCGGAGGAAAAAGATTTTTTTGAAAAAATCCCTAATCCCCGGGGTCACAATTTCAGAAAAAACCTGACTTTTGGCAATTCACTCAAAAATGGTGCCAAACGGTTGCAAATGCTCCCCTGAAATGTTTGGCGGTCGAAACAGAAGGCTTTTTATCACAGGACAAGAAATCAACCCTCAACAACTTAAACGGGGGAAAAAGATTTTTTTGAAAAAATCCCTAAGCCCCGGCGTCACAATTTCAGAAAAAATCTGACTTTTGGCAATTCACTCAAAAATGGTGCCTAAGGGTTGCAAATGCTCCCCTGAAAGGTTTGGCGGTCGAAACAGAAGGCTTTTTATCACAGGAGAAGCAATCAACCCTCAATAACTTACCCGGAGGAAAAAGATTTTTTTGAAAAAATCCCTAAGCCCCGGGGTCACAATTTCAGAAAAAAATCTGACTTTTGGCAATTCACTCAAAAATGATGCCAAACGGTTGCAAATGCTCCCCTGAAAGGTTTGGCGGTTGAAACAGAAGGCTTTTAATCACAGAACAAGAAATCAACCCTCAACAACTTAACCGGCGGAAAAAGATTTTTTTGAAAAAATCCCTAAGCCCCGGGGTCACAATTTCAGAAAAAATCTGACTTTTGGCAATTCAATCAAAAATGGTGCCAAAGGGTTGCAAATGCTCCCCTGAAAGGTTTGGCGGTTGAAACAGAAGGCTTTTAATCACAGAACAAGAAATCAACCCTCAACAACTTAACCGGCGGAAAAAGATTTTTTTGAAAAAATCCCTAAGCCCCGGGGTCACAATTTCAGAAAAAATCTGACTTTTGGCAATTCAATCAAAAATGGTGCCAAAGGGTTGCAAATGCTCCCCTGAAAGGTTTGGCGGTCGAAACAGAAGGCTTTTTATCACAGGACAAGAAATCAACCCTCAACAACTTAACCGGGGGAAAAAGATTTTTTTGAAAAAATCCCTAAGCCCCGGGGTCACAATTTCAGAAAAAAATCTGACTTTTGGCAATTCAATCAAAAATGGTGCCAAAGGGTTGCAAATGCTCCCCTGAAAGGTTTGGCGGTCGAAACAGAAGGCTTTTTATCACAGGAGAAGCAATCAACCCTCAATAACATAACCGGAGGAAAAAGATTTTTTTGAAAAAAACCCTAATCCCCGGGGTCACAATTTCAGAAAAAACCTGACTTTTGGCAATTCACTCAAAAATGGTGCCAAACGGTTGCAAATGCTCCCCTGAAAGGTTTGGCGGTCGAAACAGAAGGCTTTTTATCACAGGACAAGAAAACAACCCTCAACAACTTAACCGAGGGAAAAAGATTTTTTTGAAAAAATCCCTAAGCCCCGGGGTCACAATTTCAGCAAAAACCTGACTTTTGGCAATTCACTCAAAAATGGTGCCTAAGGGTTGCAAATGCTCCCCTGAAAGGTTTGGCGGTCGAAACAGAAGGCTTTTTATCACAGGAGAAGCAATCAACCCTCAATAACATAACCGGAGGAAAAAGATTTTTTTGAAAAAATCCCTAAGCGCCGGGGTCACAATATCAGTAAAAATCTGACTTTTGGCAATTCACTCAAAAATGGTGCCAAAGTGTTGCAAATGCTCCCCTGAAAGGTTTGGAGGTTGAAACAGAAGGCTTTTAATCACAGAACAAGAAATCAACCCTCAACAACATAACCAGCGGAAAAAGATTTTTTTGAAAAAATCCCTAAGCGCCGGGGTCACAATTTCAGAAAAAATCTGACTTTTGGCAATTCTCTCAAAAATGGTGCCAAACGGTTGCAAATGCTCCCCTGAAAGGTTTGGCGGTTGAAACAGAAGGCTTTTAATCACAGAACAAGAAATCAACCCTCAACAACATAACCAGCGGAAAAAGATTTTTTTGAAAAAATCCCTAAGCCTCGGGGTCACAATTTCAGAAAAAATCTGACTTTTGACAATTCACTCAAAAATGGTGCCAAAGGGTTGCAAATGCTCCCCTGAAAGGTTTGGCGGTCGAAACAGAAGGCTTTATATCACAGGAGAAGCAATCAACCCTCAATAACTTAACCGGAGGAAAAAGATTTTTTTGAAAAAATCCCTAAGCCCCGGGGTCACAATTTCAGAAAAAATCTGACTTTTGGCAATTCAATCAAAAATGGTGCCAAACGGTTGCAAATGCTCCCCTGAAAGGTTTGGCGGTCGAAACAGAAGGCTTTTTATCACAGGACAAGAAATCAACCCTCAACAACTTAACCGGGGGAAAAAGATTTTTTTGAAAAAATCCCTAAGCCCCGGGGTCACAATTTCAGCAAAAATCTGACTTTTGGCAACTCAATCAAAAATGGTCGCAAATGGTTGCAAATGCTCCCCTGAAAGATTTGGAGGTCGAAACAGAAGGCTTTTTATCACAGGACAAGAAATCAACCCTCAACAACTTAACCGGCGGAAAAAGATTTTTTTGAAAAAATCCCTAAGCCCCGGGGTCACAATTTCAGCAAAAATCTGACTTTTGGCAATTCACTCAAAAATGGTGCCAAAGGGTTGCAAATGCTCCCCTGAAAGGTTTGGCGGTCGAAACAGAAGGCTTTTTATCACAGGACAAGAAATCAACCCTCAACAACTTAAACGGGGGAAAAAGATTTTTTTGAAAAAATCCCTAAGCCCCGGGGTCACAATTTCAGAAAAAATCTGACTTTTGGCAATTCACTCAAAAATGATGCCAAACGGTTGCAAATGCTCCCCTGAAAGGTTTGGCGGTTGAAACAGAAGGCTTTTAATCACAGAACAAGAAATCAACCCTCAACAACTTAACCGGCGGAAAAAGATTTTTTTGAAAATATCCCTAATCCCCTGGGTCACAATTTCAGAAAAAATCTGACTTTTGGCAATTCAATCAAAAATGGTCGCAAATGGTTGCAAATGCTCCCCTGAAAGGTTTGGAGGTCGAAACAGAAGGCTTTTTATCACAAGAGAAGCAATCAACCCTCAATAACTTAACCGGAGGAAAACGATTTTTTTGAAAAAATCCCTAAGCCCCGGGGTCACAATTTCAGAAAAAAATCTGACTTTTGGCAATTCAATCAAAAATGGTGCCAAACGGTTGCAAATGCTCCCCTGAAAGGTTTGGAGGTCGAAACAGAAGGCTTTTTATCACAAGAGAAGCAATCAACCCTCAATAACTTAACCGGGGGAAAAAGATTTTTTTGAAAAAATCCCTAAGCCCCGGGGTCACAATTTCAGCAAAAATCTGACTTTTGGCAATTCAATCAAAAATGGTCGCAAATGGTTGCAAATGTTCCCCTGAAAGATTTGGAGGTCGAAACAGAAGGCTTTTTATCAAAGGAGAAGCAATCAACCCTCAACAACTTAACCGGGGGAAAAAGATTTTTTTGAAAAAATCCCTAAGCCCCGGGGTCACAATTTCAGCAAAAATCTGACTTTTGGCAATTCAATCAAAAATGGTCGCAAATGGTTGCAAATGCTCCCCTGAAAGATTTGGAGGTCGAAACAGAAGGCTTTTTATCACAGGACAAGAAATCAACCCTCAACAACTTAACCGGCGGAAAAAGATTTTTTTGAAAAAATCCCTAAGCCCCGGGGTCACAATTTCAGAAAAAATCTGACTTTTGGCAATTCACTCAAAAATGGTGCCAAAGGTTTGCAAATGCTCCCCTGAAAGGTTTGGCGGTCGAAACAGAAGGCTTTTTATCACAGGACAAGAAATCAACCCTCAACAACTTAACCGAGGGAAATAGATTTTTTTGAAAAAATCCCTAAGCCCCGGGGTCACAATATCAGAAAAAATCTGACTTTTGGCAATTCACTCAAAAATGGTGCCAAAGGGTTGCAAATGCTCCCCTGAAAGTTTGGCGGTCGAAACAGAAGGCTTTTTATCACAGGAGAAGCAATCAACCCTCAATAACATAACCGGAGGAAAAAGATTTTTTTGAAAAAATCCCTAAGCCCCGGGGTCACAATATCAGTAAAAATCTGACTTTTGGCAATTCACTCAAAAATGGTGCCAAAGTGTTGCAAATGCTCCCCTGAAAGGTTTGGAGGTTGAAACAGAAGGCTTTTTATCACAGGGGAAGCAATCAACCCTCAACAACTTAACCGGAGGAAAAAGATTTTTTTGAAAAAATCCATAAGCCCCGGGGTCACAATTTCAGAAAAAATCTGACTTTTGGCAATTCACTCAAAAATGGTGCCAAACGGTTGCAAATGCTCCCCTGAAAGGTTTGGCGGTCGAAACAGAAGGCTTTTTATCACAGGAGAAGAAATCAACCCTCAATAACTTAACCGGAGGAAAAAGATTTTTTTGAAAAAATCCCTAAGCCCCGGGGTCACAATTTCAGAAAAAAATCTGACTTTTGGCAATTCACTCAAAAATGATGCCAAACGGTTGCAAATGCTCCCCTGAAAGGTTTGGCGGTTGAAACAGAAGGCTTTTAATCACAGAACAAGAAATCAACCCTCAACAACTTAACCCGCGGAAAAAGATTTTTTTGAAAAAATCCCTAATCCCCGGGGTCACAATTTCAGCAAAAATCTGACTTTTGGCAATTCAATCAAAAATGGTCGCAAATGGTTGCAAATGCTCCCCTGAAAGGTTTGGAGGTCGAAACAGAAGGCTTTTTATCACAAGAGAAGCAATCAACCCTCAATAACTTAACCGGAGGAAAAAGATTTTTTTGAAAAAATCCCTAAGCCCCGGGGTCACAATTTCAGAAAAAAATCTGACTTTTGGCAATTCAATCAAAAATGGTGCCAAACGGTTGCAAATGCTCCCCTGAAAGGTTTGGCGGTCGAAACAGAAGGCTTTTTATCACAGGACAAGAAATCAACCCTCAACAACTTAACCGGGGGAAGAAGATTTTTTTGAAAAAATCCCTAAGCCCCGGGGTCACAATTTCAGCAAAAATCTGACTTTTGGCAATTCAATCAAAAATGGTCGCAAATGGTTGCAAATGTTCCCCTGAAAGATTTGGAGGTCGAAATAAGGCTTTTTATCAAAGGAGAAGCAATCAACCCTCAACAACTTAACCGGGGGAAAAAGATTTTTTTGAAAAAATCCCTAAGCCCCGGGGTCACAATTTCAGCAAAAATCTGACTTTTGGCAATTCAATCAAAAATGGTCGCAAATGGTTGCAAATGCTCCCCTGAAAGATTTGGAGGTCGAAACAGAAGGCTTTTTATCACAGGACAAGAAATCAACCCTCAACAACTTAACCGGCGGAAAAAGATTTTTTTGAAAAAATCCCTAAGCCCCGGGGTCACAATTTCAGAAAAAATCTGACTTTTGGCAATTCACTCAAAAATGGTGCCAAAGGTTTGCAAATGCTCCCCTGAAAGGTTTGGCGGTCGAAACAGAAGGCTTTTTATCACAGGACAAGAAATCAACCCTCAACAACTTAACCGAGGGAAATAGATTTTTTTGAAAAAATCCCTAAGCCCCGGGGTCACAATATCAGAAAAAATCTGACTTTTGGCAATTCACTCAAAAATCGTGCCAAAGGGTTGCAAATGCTCCCCTGAAAGTTTGGCGGTCGAAACAGAAGGCTTTTTATCACAGGAGAAGCAATCAACCCTCAATAACATAACCGGAGGAAAAAGATTTTTTTGAAAAAATCCCTAAGCGCCGGTGTCACAATATCAGTAAAAATCTGACTTTTGGCAATTCACTCAAAAATGGTGCCAAAGTGTTGCAAATGCTCCCCTGAAAGGTTTGGAGGTTGAAACAGAAGGCTTTTTATCACAGGGGAAGCAATCAACCCTCAACAACTTAACCGGCGGTAAAAGATTTTTTTGAAAAAATCCATAAGCCCCGGGGTCACAATTTCAGAAAAAATCTGACTTTTGGCAATTCACTCAAAAATGGTGCCAAACGGTTGCAAATGCTCCCCTGAAAGGTTTGGCGGTCGAAACAGAAGGCTTTTTATCACAGGAGAAGAAATCAACCCTCAATAACTTAACCGGAGGAAAATTTCAGAAAAAAATCTGACTTTTGGCAATTCACTCAAAAATGATGCCAAACGGTTGCAAATGCTCCCCTGAAAGGTTTGGCGGTTGAAACAGAAGGCTTTTAATCACAGAACAAGAAATCAACCCTCAACAACTTTTGAAAAAATCCCTAATCCCCGGGGTCACAATTTCAGCAAAAATCTGACTTTTGGCAATTCAATCAAAAATGGTCGCAAATGGTTGCAAATGCTCCCCTGAAAGGTTTGGAGGTCGAAACAGAAGGCTTTTTATCACAAGAGAAGCAATCAACCCTCAATAACTTAACCGGAGGAAAAAGATTTTTTTGAAAAAATCCGTAAGCCCCGGGGTCACAATTTCAGAAAAAATCTGACTTTTGGCAATTCACTCAAAAATGGTGCCAAACGGTTGCAAATGCTCCCCTGAAAGGTTTGGCGGTTGAAACAGAAGGCTTTTAATCACAGAACAAGAAATCAACCCTCAACAACTTAACCGGCGGAAAAAGATTTTTTTGAAAAAATCCCTAATCCCCGGGGTCACAATTTCAGCAAAAATCTGACTTTTGGCAATTCAATCAAAAATGGTCGCAAATGGTTGCAAATGCTCCCCTGAAAGGTTTGGCGGTCGAAACAGAAGGCTTTTTATCACAGGAGAAGCAATCAAACCTCAACAACTTAACCGGCGGAAAAAGATTTTTTTGAAAAAATCCCTAATCCCCGGGGTCACAATTTCAGAAAAAATCTGACTTTTGTCAATTCACTCAAAAATGGTGCCAAAGGGTTGCAAATGCTCCCCTGAAAGGTTTGGCGGTCGAAACAGAAGGCTTTTAATCACAGAACAAGAAATCAACCCTCAACAACTTAACCGGGGGAAAAAGATTTTTTTGAAAAAATCCCTAAGCCTCGGGGTCACAATTTCAGAAAAAATCTGACTTTTGACAATTCACTCAAAAATGGTGCCAAAGGGTTGCAAATGCTCCCCTGAAAGGTTTGGCGGTCGAAACAGAAGGCTTTATATCACAGGAGAAGCAATCAACCCTCAATAACTTAACCGGAGGAAAAAGATTTTTTTGAAAAAATCCCTAAGCCCCGGGGTCACAATTTCAGAAAAAATCTGACTTTTGGCAATTCACTCAAAAATGGTGCCAAAGGGTTGCAAATGCTCCCCTGAAAGGTTTGGCGGTCGAAACAGAAGGCTTTTTATCACAGGAGAAGCAATCAACCCTCAATAACATAACCGGAGGAAAAAGATTTTTTTGAAAAAATCCCTAATCCCCGGGGTCACAATTTCAGAAAAAACCTGACTTTTGGCAATTCACTCAAAAATGGTGCCAAACGGTTGCAAATGCTCCCCTGAAAGGTTTGGCGGTCGAAACAGAAGGCTTTTTATCACAGGACAAGAAATCAACCCTCAACAACTTAAACGGGGGAAAAAGATTTTTTTGAAAAAATCCCTAAGGCCCGGGGTCACAATTTCAGAAAAAATCTGACTTTTGGCAATTCACTCAAAAATGGTGCCAAAGGGTTGCAAATGCTCCCCTGAAAGGTTTGGCGGTCGAAACAGAAGGCTTTTTATCACAGGAGAAGCAATCAACCCTCAATAACTTAACCGAGGGAAAAAGATTTTTTTGAAAAAATCCCTAAGCCCCGGGGTCACAATTTCAGAAAAAAATCTGACTTTTGGCAATTCACTCAAAAATGATGCCAAACGGTTGCAAATGCTCCCCTGAAAGGTTTGGCGGTTGAAACAGAAGGCTTTTAATCACAGAACAAGAAATCAACCCTCAACAACTTAACCGGCGGAAAAAGATTTTTTTGAAAAAATCCCTAATCCCCGGGGTCACAATTTCAGAAAAAATCTGACTTTTGGCAATTCAATCAAAAATGGTCGCAAATGGTTGCAAATGCTCCCCTGAAAGGTTTGGAGGTCGAAACAGAAGGCTTTTTATCACAAGAGAAGCAATCAACCCTCAATAACTTAACCGGAGGAAAAAGATTTTTTTGAAAAAATCCCTAAGCCCCGGGGTCACAATTTCAGAAAAAAATCTGACTTTTGGCAATTCAATCAAAAATGGTGCCAAACGGTTGCAAATGCTCCCCTGAAAGGTTTGGCGGTCGAAACAGAAGGCTTTTTATCACAGGACAAGAAATCAACCCTCAACAACTTAACCGGGGGAAAAAGATTTTTTTGAAAAAATCCCTAAGCCCCGGGGTCACAATTTCAGCAAAAATCTGACTTTTGGCAATTCAATCAAAAATGGTCGCAAATGGTTGCAAATGCTCCCCTGAAAGGTTTGGAGGTCGAAACAGAAGGCTTTTTATCACAAGAGAAGCAATCAACCCTCAATAACTTAACCGGAGGAAAAAAAATTTTTTGAAAAAATCCCTAAGCCTCGGGGTCACAATTTCAGAAAAAATCTGACTTTTGACAATTCACTCAAAAATGGTGCCAAAGGGTTGCAAATGCTCCCCTGAAAGGTTTGGCGGTCGAAAAAGAAGGCTTTATATCACAGGAGAAGCAATCAACCCTCAATAACTTAACCGGAGGAAAAAGATTTTTTTGAAAATATCCCTAAGCCCCGGGGTCACAATTTCAGAAAAAATCTGACTTTTGGCAATTCACTCAAAAATGGTGCCAAAGGGTTGCAAATGCTCCCCTGAAAGGTTTGGCGGTCGAAACAGAAGGCTTTTTATCACAGGACAAGAAATCAACCCTCAACAACTTAACCGAGGGAAAAAGATTTTTTTGAAAAAATCCCTAAGCCCCGGGGTCACAATTTCAGAAAAAATCTGACTTTTGGCAATTCACTCAAAAATGGTGCCAAAGGGTTGCAAATGCTCCCCTGAAAGGTTTGGCGGTCGAAACAGAAGGCTTTTTATCACAGGAGAAGCAATCAACCCTCAATAACATAACCGGAGGAAAAAGATTTTTTTGAAAAAATCCCTAATCCCCGGGGTCACAATTTCAGAAAAAACCTGACTTTTGGCAATTCACTCAAAAATGGTGCCAAACGGTTGCAAATGCTCCCCTGAAAGGTTTGGCGGTCGAAACAGAAGGCTTTTTATCACAGGACAAGAAATCAACCCTCAACAACTTAAACGGGGGAAAAAGATTTTTTTGAAAAAATCCCTAAGGCCCGGGGTCACAATTTCAGAAAAAATCTGACTTTTGGCAATTCACTCAAAAATGGTGCCAAAGGGTTGCAAATGCTCCCCTGAAAGGTTTGGCGGTCGAAACAGAAGGCTTTTTATCACAGGAGAAGCAATCAACCCTCAATAACTTAACCGAGGGAAAAAGATTTTTTTGAAAAAATCCCTAAGCCCCGGGGTCACAATTTCAGAAAAAAATCTGACTTTTGGCAATTCACTCAAAAATGATGCCAAACGGTTGCAAATGCTCCCCTGAAAGGTTTGGCGGTTGAAACAGAAGGCTTTTAATCACAGAACAAGAAATCAACCCTCAACAACTTAACCCGCGGAAAAAGATTTTTTTGAAAAAATCCCTAAGGCCCGGGGTCACAATTTCAGAAAAAATCTGACTTTTGGCAATTCACTCAAAAATGGTGCCAAAGGTTTGCAAATGCTCCCCTGAAAGGTTTGGCGGTCGAAACAGAAGGCTTTTTATCACAGGACAAGAAATCAACCCTCAACAACTTAACCGAGGGAAATAGATTTTTTTGAAAAAATCCCTAAGCCCCGGGGTCACAATTTCAGAAAAAATCTGACTTTTGGCAATTCACTCAAAAATGGTGCCAAACGGTTGCAAATGCTCCCCTGGAAGGTTTGGCGGTTGAAACAGAAGGCTTTTAATCACAGAACAAGAAATCAACCCTCAACAACTTAACCGGCGGAAAAAGATTTTTTTGAAAAAATCCCTAAGCCCCGGGGTCACAATTTCAGCAAAAATCTGACTTTTGGCAATTCAATCAAAAATGGTCGCAAATGGTTGCAAATGCTCCCCTGAAAGGTTTGGCGGTCGAAACAGAAGGCTTTTTATCACAGGACAAGAAATCAACCCTCAACAACTTAAACGGGGGAAAAAGATTTTTTTGAAAAAATCCCTAAGCCCCGGGGTCACAATTTCAGAAAAAATCTGACTTTTGGCAATTCAATCAAAAATGGTCGCAAATGGTTGCAAATGCTCCCCTGAAAGGTTTGGAGGTCGAAACAGAAGGCTTTTTATCACAAGAGAAGCAATCAACCCTCAATAACTTAACCGGAGGAAAAAGATTTTTTTGAAAAAATCCCTAAGCCCCGGGGTCACAATTTCAGAAAAAAATCTGACTTTTGGCAATTCAATCAAAAATGGTGCCAAACGGTTGCAAATGCTCCCCTGAAAGGTTTGGCGGTCGAAACAGAAGGCTTTTTATCACAGGACAAGAAATCAACCCTCAACAACTTAACCGGGGGAAAAAGATTTTTTTGAAAAAATCCCTAAGCCCCGGGGTCACAATTTCAGCAAAAATCTGACTTTTGGCAATTCAATCAAAAATGGTCGCAAATGGTTGCAAATGTTCCCCTGAAAGATTTGGAGGTCGAAACAGAAGGCTTTTTATCAAAGGAGAAGCAATCAACCCTCAACAACTTAACCGGGGGAAAAAGATTTTTTTGAAAAAATCCCTAAGCCCCGGGGTCACAATTTCAGCAAAAATCTGACTTTTGGCAATTCAATCAAAAATGGTCGCAAATGGTTGCAAATGCTCCCCTGAAAGATTTGGAGGTCGAAACAGAAGGCTTTTTATCACAGGACAAGAAATCAACCCTCAACAACTTAACCGGCGGAAAAAGATTTTTTTGAAAAAATCCCTAAGCCCCGGGGTCACAATTTCAGAAAAAATCTGACTTTTGGCAATTCACTCAAAAATGGTGCAAAAGGTTTGCAAATGCTCCCCTGAAAGGTTTGGCGGTCGAAACAGAAGGCTTTTTATCACAGGACAAGAAATCAACCCTCAACAACTTAACCGAGGGAAATAGATTTTTTTGAAAAAATCCCTAAGCCCCGGGGTCACAATATCAGAAAAAATCTGACTTTTGGCAATTCACTCAAAAATGGTGCAAAAGGGTTGCAAATGCTCCCCTGAAAGTTTGGCGGTCGAAACAGAAGGCTTTTTATCACAGGAGAAGCAATCAACCCTCAATAACATAACCGGAGGAAAAAGATTTTTTTGAAAAAATCCCTAAGCCCCGGGGTCACAATATCAGTAAAAATCTGACTTTTGGCAATTCACTCAAAAATGGTGCCAAAGTGTTGCAAATGCTCCCCTGAAAGGTTTGGAGGTTGAAACAGAAGGCTTTTTATCACAGGGGAAGCAATCAACCCTCAACAACTTAACCGGAGGAAAAAGATTTTTTTGAAAAAATCCATAAGCCCCGGGGTCACAATTTCAGAAAAAATCTGACTTTTGGCAATTCACTCAAAAATGGTGCCAAACGGTTGCAAATGCTCCCCTGAAAGGTTTGGCGGTCGAAACAGAAGGCTTTTTATCACAGGAGAAGAAATCAACCCTCAATAACTTAACCGGAGGAAAAAGATTTTTTTGAAAAAATCCCTAAGCCCCGGGGTCACAATTTCAGAAAAAAATCTGACTTTTGGCAATTCACTCAAAAATGATGCCAAACGGTTGCAAATGCTCCCCTGAAAGGTTTGGCGGTTGAAACAGAAGGCTTTTAATCACAGAACAAGAAATCAACCCTCAACAACTTAACCCGCGGAAAAAGATTTTTTTGAAAAAATCCCTAATCCCCGGGGTCACAATTTCAGCAAAAATCTGACTTTTGGCAATTCAATAAAAAATGGTCGCAAATGGTTGCAAATGCTCCCCTGAAAGGTTTGGAGGTCGAAACAGAAGGCTTTTTATCACAGGACAAGAAATCAACCCTCAACAACTTAACCGAGGGAAATAGATTTTTTTGAAAAAATCCCTAAGCCCCGGGGTCACAATATCAGAAAAAATCTGACTTTTGGCAATTCACTCAAAAATGGTGCAAAAGGGTTGCAAATGCTCCCCTGAAAGTTTGGCGGTCGAAACAGAAGGCTTTTTATCACAGGAGAAGCAATCAACCCTCAATAACATAACCGGAGGAAAAAGATTTTTTTGAAAAAATCCCTAAGCCCCGGGGTCACAATATCAGTAAAAATCTGACTTTTGGCAATTCACTCAAAAATGGTGCCAAAGTGTTGCAAATGCTCCCCTGAAAGGTTTGGAGGTTGAAACAGAAGGCTTTTTATCACAGGGGAAGCAATCAACCCTCAACAACTTAACCGGAGGAAAAAGATTTTTTTGAAAAAATCCATAAGCCCCGGGGTCACAATTTCAGAAAAAATCTGACTTTTGGCAATTCACTCAAAAATGGTGCCAAACGGTTGCAAATGCTCCCCTGAAAGGTTTGGCGGTCGAAACAGAAGGCTTTTTATCACAGGAGAAGAAATCAACCCTCAATAACTTAACCGGAGGAAAAAGATTTTTTTGAAAAAATCCCTAAGCCCCGGGGTCACAATTTCAGAAAAAAATCTGACTTTTGGCAATTCACTCAAAAATGATGCCAAACGGTTGCAAATGCTCCCCTGAAAGGTTTGGCGGTTGAAACAGAAGGCTTTTAATCACAGAACAAGAAATCAACCCTCAACAACTTAACCCGCGGAAAAAGATTTTTTTGAAAAAATCCCTAATCCCCGGGGTCACAATTTCAGCAAAAATCTGACTTTTGGCAATTCAATAAAAAATGGTCGCAAATGGTTGCAAATGCTCCCCTGAAAGGTTTGGAGGTCGAAACAGAAGGCTTTTTATCACAAGAGAAGCAATCAACCCTCAATAACTTAACCGGAGGAAAAAGATTTTTTTGAAAAAATCCCTAAGCCCCGGGGTCACAATTTCAGAAAAAAATCTGACTTTTGGCAATTCAATCAAAAATGGTGCCAAACGGTTGCAAATGCTCCCCTGAAAGGTTTGGCGGTCGAAACAGAAGGCTTTTTATCACAGGACAAGAAATCAACCCTCAACAACTTAACCGGGGGAAGAAGATTTTTTTGAAAAAATCCCTAAGCCCCGGGGTCACAATTTCAGCAAAAATCTGACTTTTGGCAATTCAATCAAAAATGGTCGCAAATGGTTGCAAATGTTCCCCTGAAAGATTTGGAGGTCGAAACAAGGCTTTTTATCAAAGGAGAAGCAATCAACCCTCAACAACTTAACCGGGGAAAAAGATTTTTTTGAAAAAATCCCTAAGCCCCGGGGTCACAATTTCAGCAAAAATCTGACTTTTGGCAATTCAATCAAAAATGGTCGCAAATGGTTGCAAATGCTCCCCTGAAAGATTTGGAGGTCGAAACAGAAGGCTTTTTATCACAGGACAAGAAATCAACCCTCAACAACTTAACCGGCGGAAAAAGATTTTTTTGAAAAAATCCCTAAGCCCCGGGGTCACAATTTCAGAAAAAATCTGACTTTTGGCAATTCACTCAAAAATGGTGCCAAAGGTTTGCAAATGCTCCCCTGAAAGGTTTGGCGGTCGAAACAGAAGGCTTTTTATCACAGGACAAGAAATCAACCCTCAACAACTTAACCGAGGGAAATAGATTTTTTTGAAAAAATCCCTAAGCCCCGGGGTCACAATATCAGAAAAAATCTGACTTTTGGCAATTCACTCAAAAATGGTGCCAAAGGGTTGCAAATGCTCCCCTGAAAGTTTGGCGGTCGAAACAGAAGGCTTTTTATCACAGGAGAAGCAATCAACCCTCAATAACATAACCGGAGGAAAAAGATTTTTTTGAAAAAATCCCTAAGCGCCGGTGTCACAATATCAGTAAAAATCTGACTTTTGGCAATTCACTCAAAAATGGTGCCAAAGTGTTGCAAATGCTCCCCTGAAAGGTTTGGAGGTTGAAACAGAAGGCTTTTTATCACAGGGGAAGCAATCAACCCTCAACAACTTAACCGGCGGAAAAAGATTTTTTTGAAAAAATCCATAAGCCCCGGGGTCACAATTTCAGAAAAAATCTGACTTTTGGCAATTCACTCAAAAATGGTGCCAAACGGTTGCAAATGCTCCCCTGAAAGGTTTGGCGGTCGAAACAGAAGGCTTTTTATCACAGGAGAAGAAATCAACCCTCAATAACTTAACCGGAGGAAAAAGATTTTTTTGAAAAAATCCCTAAGCCCCGGGGTCACAATTTCAGAAAAAAATCTGACTTTTGGCAATTCACTCAAAAATGATGCCAAACGGTTGCAAATGCTCCCCTGAAAGGTTTGGAGGTTGAAACAGAAGGCTTTTAATCACAGAACAAGAAATCAACCCTCAACAACTTAACCCGCAGAAAAAGATTTTTTTGAAAAAATCCCTAATCCCCGGGGTCACAATTTCAGCAAAAATCTGACTTTTGGCAATTCAATCAAAAATGGTCGCAAATGGTTGCAAATGTTCCCCTGAAAGATTTGGAGGTCGAAACAGAAGGCTTTTTATCAAAGGAGAAGCAATCAACCCTCAACAACTTAACCGGGGGAAAAAGATTTTTTTGAAAAAATCCCTAAGCCCCGGGGTCACAATTTCAGCAAAAATCTGACTTTTGGCAATTCAATCAAAAAGGGTCGCAAATGGTTGCAAATGCTCCCCTGAAAGATTTGGAGGTCGAAACAGAAGGCTTTTTATCACAGGACAAGAAATCAACCCTCAACAACTTAACCGGCGGAAAAAGATTTTTTTGAAAAAATCCCTAAGCCCCGGGGTCACAATTTCAGAAAAAATCTGACTTTTGGCAATTCACTCAAAAATGGTGCCAAAGGTTTGCAAATGCTCCCCTGAAAGGTTTGGCGGTCGAAACAGAAGGCTTTTTATCACAGGACAAGAAATCAACCCTCAACAACTTAACCGAGGGAAATAGATTTTTTTGAAAAAATCCCTAAGCCCCGGGGTCACAATTTCAGAAAAAATCTGACTTTTGGCAATTCACTCAAAAATGGTGCCAAAGGTTTGCAAATGCTCCCCTGAAAGGTTTGGCGGTCGAAACAGAAGGCTTTTTATCACAGGGGAAGCAATCAACCCTCAACAACTTAACCGGCGGAAAAAGATTTTTTTGAAAAAATCCATAAGCCCCGGGGTCACAATTTCAGAAAAAATCTGACTTTTGGCAATTCACTCAAAAATGGTGCCAAACGGTTGCAAATGCTCCCCTGAAAGGTTTGGCGGTTGAAACAGAAGGCTTTTAATCACAGAACAAGAAATCAACCCTCAACAACTTAACCCGCGGAAAAAGATTTTTTTGAAAAAATCCCTAATCCCCGGGGTCACAATTTCAGCAAAAATCTGACTTTTGGCAATTCAATAAAAAATGGTCGCAAATGGTTGCAAATGCTCCCCTGAAAGGTTTGGAGGTCGAAACAGAAGGCTTTTTATCACAAGAGAAGCAATCAACCCTCAATAACTTAACCGGAGGAAAAAGATTTTTTTGAAAAAATCCGTAAGCCCCGGGGTCACAATTTCAGAAAAAATCTGACTTTTGGCAATTCACTCAAAAATGGTGCCAAACGGTTGCAAATGCTCCCCTGGAAGGTTTGGCGGTTGAAACAGAAGGCTTTTAATCACAGAACAAGAAATCAACCCTCAACAACTTAACCGGCGGAAAAAGATTTTTTTGAAAAAATCCCTAAGCCCCGGGGTCACAATTTCAGCAAAAATCTGACTTTTGGCAATTCAATCAAAAATGGTCGCAAATGGTTGCAAATGCTCCCCTGAAAGGTTTGGCGGTCGAAACAGAAGGCTTTTTATCACAGGACAAGAAATCAACCCTCAACAACTTAAACGGGGGAAAAAGATTTTTTTGAAAAAATCCCTAAGCCCCGGGGTCACAATTTCAGAAAAAATCTGACTTTTGGCAATTCACTCAAAAATGGTGCCAAAGGGTTGCAAATGCTCCCCTGAAAGGTTTGGCGGTCGAAACAGAAGGCTTTTTATCACAGGAGAAGCAATCAACCCTCAATAACTTAACCGGAGGAAAAAGATTTTTTTGAAAAAATCCCTAAGCCCCGGGGTCACAATTTCAGAAAAAAATCTGACTTTTGGCAATTCACTCAAAAATGATGCCAAACGGTTGCAAATGCTCCCCTGAAAGGTTTGGCGGTTGAAACAGAAGGCTTTTAATCACAGAACAAGAAATCAACCCTCAACAACTTAACCCGCGGAAAAAGATTTTTTTGAAAAAATCCCTAATCCCCGGGGTCACAATTTCAGCAAAAATCTGACTTTTGGCAATTCAATCAAAAATGGTCGCAAATGGTTGCAAATGCTCCCCTGAAAGGTTTGGCGGTCGAAACAGAAGGCTTTTTATCACAGGACAAGAAATCAACCCTCAACAACTTAACCGGGGGGAAAAGATTTTTTTGAAAAAATCCCTAAGCCCCGGGGTCACAATTTCAGCAAAAATCTGACTTTTGGCAATTCAATCAAAAATGGTCGCAAATGGTTGCAAATGTTCCCCTGAAAGATTTGGAGGTCGAAACAGAAGGCTTTTTATCAAAGGAGAAGCAATCAACCCTCAACAACTTAACCGGGGGAAAAAGATTTTTTTGAAAAAATCCCTAAGCCCCGGGGTCACAATTTCAGCAAAAATCTGACTTTTGGCAATTCAATCAAAAAGGGTCGCAAATGGTTGCAAATGCTCCCCTGAAAGATTTGGAGGTCGAAACAGAAGGCTTTTTATCACAGGACAAGAAATCAACCCTCAACAACTTAACCGGCGGAAAAAGATTTTTTTGAAAAAATCCCTAAGCCCCGGGGTCACAATTTCAGAAAAAATCTGACTTTTGGCAATTCACTCAAAAATGGTGCCAAAGGTTTGCAAATGCTCCCCTGAAAGGTTTGGCGGTCGAAACAGAAGGCTTTTTATCACAGGACAAGAAATCAACCCTCAACAACTTAACCGAGGGAAATAGATTTTTTTGAAAAAATCCCTAAGCCCCGGGGTCACAATTTCAGAAAAAATCTGACTTTTGGCAATTCACTCAAAAATGGTGCCAAAGGTTTGCAAATGCTCCCCTGAAAGGTTTGGCGGTCGAAACAGAAGGCTTTTTATCACAGGGGAAGCAATCAACCCTCAACAACTTAACCGGCGGAAAAAGATTTTTTTGAAAAAATCCATAAGCCCCGGGGTCACAATTTCAGAAAAAATCTGACTTTTGGCAATTCACTCAAAAATGGTGCCAAACGGTTGCAAATGCTCCCCTGAAAGGTTTGGCGGTTGAAACAGAAGGCTTTTAATCACAGAACAAGAAATCAACCCTCAACAACTTAACCTGCGGAAAAAGATTTTTTTGAAAAAATCCCTAATCCCCGGGGTCACAATTTCAGCAAAAATCTGACTTTTGGCAATTCAATAAAAAATGGTCGCAAATGGTTGCAAATGCTCCCCTGAAAGGTTTGGAGGTCGAAACAGAAGGCTTTTTATCACAAGAGAAGCAATCAACCCTCAATAACTTAACCGGAGGAAAAAGATTTTTTTGAAAAAATCCGTAAGCCCCGGGGTCACAATTTCAGAAAAAATCTGACTTTTGGCAATTCACTCAAAAATGGTGCCAAACGGTTGCAAATGCTCCCCTGGAAGGTTTGGCGGTTGAAACAGAAGGCTTTTAATCACAGAACAAGAAATCAACCCTCAACAACTTAACCGGCGGAAAAAGATTTTTTTGAAAAAATCCCTAAGCCCCGGGGTCACAATTTCAGCAAAAATCTGACTTTTGGCAATTCAATCAAAAATGGTGCCAAAGGGTTGCAAATGCTCCCCTGAAAGGTTTGGCGGTCGAAACAGAAGGCTTTTTATCACAGGACAAGAAATCAACCCTCAACAACTTAACCGGGGGAAAAAGATTTTTTTGAAAAAATCCCTAAGCCCCGGGGTCACAATTTCAGAAAAAATCTGACTTTTGGCAATTCACTCAAAAATGGTGCCAAAGGGTTGCAAATGCTCCCCTGAAAGGTTTGGCGGTCGAAACAGAAGGCTTTTTATCACAGGAGAAGCAATCAACCCTCAATAACTTAACCGGAGGAAAAAGATTTTTTTGAAAAAATCCCTAAGCCCCGGGGTCACAATTTCAGAAAAAAATCTGACTTTTGGCAATTCAATCAAAAAGGGTCGCAAATGGTTGCAAATGCTCCCCTGAAAGATTTGGAGGTCGAAACAGAAGGCTTTTTATCACAGGACAAGAAATCAACCCTCAACAACTTAACCGGCGGAAAAAGATTTTTTTGAAAAAATCCCTAAGCCCCGGGGTCACAATTTCAGAAAAAATCTGACTTTTGGCAATTCACTCAAAAATGGTGCCAAAGGTTTGCAAATGCTCCCCTGAAAGGTTTGGCGGTCGAAACAGAAGGCTTTTTATCACAGGACAAGAAATCAACCCTCAACAACTTAACCGAGGGAAATAGATTTTTTTGAAAAAATCCCTAAGCCCCGGGGTCACAATTTCAGAAAAAATCTGACTTTTGGCAATTCACTCAAAAATGGTGCCAAAGGTTTGCAAATGCTCCCCTGAAAGGTTTGGCGGTCGAAACAGAAGGCTTTTTATCACAGGGGAAGCAATCAACCCTCAACAACTTAACCGGCGGAAAAAGATTTTTTTGAAAAAATCCATAAGCCCCGGGGTCACAATTTCAGAAAAAATCTGACTTTTGGCAATTCACTCAAAAATGGTGCCAAACGGTTGCAAATGCTCCCCTGAAAGGTTTGGCGGTTGAAACAGAAGGCTTTTAATCACAGAACAAGAAATCAACCCTCAACAACTTAACCCGCGGAAAAAGATTTTTTTGAAAAAATCCCTAATCCCCGGGGTCACAATTTCAGCAAAAATCTGACTTTTGGCAATTCAATCAAAAATGGTCGCAAATGGTTGCAAATGCTCCCCTGAAAGGTTTGGCGGTCGAAACAGAAGGCTTTTTATCACAGGACAAAAAATCAACCCTCAACAACTTAACCGGCGGAAAAAGATTTTTTTGAAAAAATCCCTAATCCCCGGGGTCACAATTTCAGAAAAAATCTGACTTTTGTCAATTCACTCAAAAATGGTGCCAAAGGGTTGCAAATGCTCCCCTGAAAGGTTTGGCGGTCGAAACAGAAGGCTTTTAATCACAGAACAAGAAATCAACCCTCAACAACTTAACCGGGGGAAAAAGATTTTTTTGAAAAAATCCCTAAGCCTCGGGGTCACAATTTCAGAAAAAATCTGACTTTTGACAATTCACTCAAAAATGGTGCCAAAGGGTTGCAAATGCTCCCCTGAAAGGTTTGGCGGTCGAAACAGAAGGCTTTATATCACAGGAGAAGCAATCAACCCTCAATAACTTAACCGGAGGAAAAAGATTTTTTTGAAAATATCCCTAAGCCCCGGGGTCACAATTTCAGAAAAAATCTGACTTTTGGCAATTCACTCAAAAATGGTGCCAAAGGGTTGCAAATGCTCCCCTGAAAGGTTTGGCGGTCGAAACAGAAGGCTTTTTATCACAGGACAAGAAATCAACCCTCAACAACTTAACCGGGGGAAAAAGATTTTTTTGAAAAAATCCCTAAGCCCCGGGGTCACAATTTCAGCAAAAATCTGACTTTTGGCAATTCAATCAAAAATGGTCGCAAATGGTTGCAAATGCTCCCCTGAAAGATTTGGAGGTCGAAACAGAAGGCTTTTTATCACAAGAGAAGCAATCAACCCTCAATAACTTAACCGGAGGAAAAAGATTTTTTTGAAAAAATCCCTAAGCCCCGGGGTCACAATTTCAGAAAAAAATCTGACTTTTGGCAATTCACTCAAAAATGGTGCCAAAGGGTTGCAAATGCTCCCCTGAAAGATTTGGAGGTCGAAACAGAAGGCTTTTTATCACAGGAGAAGCAATCAACCCTCAACAACTTAACCGGCGGAAAAAGATTTTTTTGAAAAAATCCCTAATCCCCAGGGTCACAATTTCAGAAAAAATCTGACTTTTGGCAATTCACTCAAAAATGGTGCCAAAGGGTTGCAAATGCTCGCCTGAAAGGTTTGGCGGTCGAAACAGAAGGCTTTATATCACAGGAGAAGCAATCAACCCTCAATAACTTAACCGGAGGAAAAAGATTTTGTTGAAAAAATCCCTAAGCCCCGGGGTCACAATTTCAGCAAAAATCTGACTTTTGGCAATTCAATCAAAAATGGTCGCAAATGGTTGCAAATGCTCCCCTGAAAGATTTGGAGGTCGAAACAGAAGGCTTTTTATCACAGGAGAAGCAATCAAGCCTCAACAACTTAACCGGCGGAAAAAGATTTTTTTGAAAAAATCCCTAATCCCCGGGGTCACAATTTCAGCAAAAATCTGACTTTTGGCAATTCAATCAGAAATGGTCGCAAATGGTTGCAAATGCTCCCCTGAAAGATTTGGAGGTCGAAACAGAAGGCTTTTTATCACAAGAGAAGCAATCAACCCTCAATAACTTAACCGGAGGAAAAAGATTTTTTTGAAAAAATCCCTAAGCCCCGGGGTCACAATTTCAGAAAAAAATCTGACTTTTGGCAATTCACTCAAAAATGGTGCCAAAGGGTTGCAAATGCTCCCCTGAAAGGTTTGGCGGTCGAAACAGAAGGCTTTTAATCACAGAACAAGAAATCAACCCTCAACAACTTAACCGGGGGAAAAAGATTTTTTTGAAAAAATCCCTAAGCCCCGGGGTCACAATTTCAGAAAAAATCTGACTTTTGACAATTCACTCAAAAATGGTGCCAAAGGGTTGCAAATGCTCCCCTGAAAGGTTTGGCGGTCGAAACAGAAGGCTTTTTATCACAGGGGAAGCAATCAACCCTCAACAACTTAACCGGCGGAAAAAGATTTTTTTGAAAAAATCCATAAGCCCCGGGGTCACAATTTCAGAAAAAATCTGACTTTTGGCAATTCACTCAAAAATGGTGCCAAACGGTTGCAAATGCTCCCCTGAAAGGTTTGGCGGTTGAAACAGAAGGCTTTTAATCACAGAACAAGAAATCAACCCTCAACAACTTAACCCGCGGAAAAAGATTTTTTTGAAAAAATCCCTAATCCCCGGGGTCACAATTTCAGCAAAAATCTGACTTTTGGCAATTCAATAAAAAATGGTCGCAAATGGTTGCAAATGCTCCCCTGAAAGGTTTGGAGGTCGAAACAGAAGGCTTTTTATCACAAGAGAAGCAATCAACCCTCAATAACTTAACCGGAGGAAAAAGATTTTTTTGAAAAAATCCGTAAGCCCCGGGGTCACAATTTCAGAAAAAATCTGACTTTTGGCAATTCACTCAAAAATGGTGCCAAACGGTTGCAAATGCTCCCCTGGAAGGTTTGGCGGTTGAAACAGAAGGCTTTTAATCACAGAACAAGAAATCAACCCTCAACAACTTAACCGGCGGAAAAAGATTTTTTTGAAAAAATCCCTAATCCCCGGGGTCACAATTTCAGCAAAAATCTGACTTTTGGCAATTCAATCAAAAATGGTCGCAAATGGTTGCAAATGCTCCCCTGAAAGGTTTGGCGGTCGAAACAGAAGGCTTTTTATCACAGGACAAAAAATCAACCCTCAACAACTTAACCGGCGGAAAAAGATTTTTTTGAAAAAATCCCTAATCCCCGGGGTCACAATTTCAGAAAAAATCTGACTTTTGTCAATTCACTCAAAAATGGTGCCAAAGGGTTGCAAATGCTCCCCTGAAAGGTTTGGCGGTCGAAACAGAAGGCTTTTAATCACAGAACAAGAAATCAACCCTCAACAACTTAACCGGGGGAAAAAGATTTTTTTGAAAAAATCCCTAAGCCTCGGGGTCACAATTTCAGAAAAAATCTGACTTTTGACAATTCACTCAAAAATGGTGCCAAAGGGTTGCAAATGCTCCCCTGAAAGGTTTGGCGGTCGAAACAGAAGGCTTTATATCACAGGAGAAGCAATCAACCCTCAATAACTTAACCGGCGGAAAAAGATTTTTTTGAAAAAATCCCTAATCCCCAGGGTCACAATTTCAGAAAAAATCTGACTTTTGGCAATTCACTCAAAAATGGTGCCAAAGGGTTGCAAATGCTCGCCTGAAAGGTTTGGCGGTCGAAACAGAAGGCTTTATATCACAGGAGAAGCAATCAACCCTCAATAACTTAACCGGAGGAAAAAGATTTTGTTGAAAAAATCCCTAAGCCCCGGGGTCACAATTTCAGCAAAAATCTGACTTTTGGCAATTCAATCAAAAATGGTCGCAAATGGTTGCAAATGCTCCCCTGAAAGGTTTGGCGGTCGAAACAGAAGGCTTTTTATCACAGGGGAAGCAATCAACCCTCAACAACTTAACCGGCGGAAAAAGATTTTTTTGAAAAAATCCATAAGCCCCGGGGTCACAATTTCAGAAAAAATCTGACTTTTGGCAATTCACTCAAAAATGGTGCCAAACGGTTGCAAATGCTCCCCTGAAAGGTTTGGCGGTTGAAACAGAAGGCTTTTAATCACAGAACAAGAAATCAACCCTCAACAACTTAACCCGCGGAAAAAGATTTTTTTGAAAAAATCCCTAATCCCCGGGGTCACAATTTCAGCAAAAATCTGACTTTTGGCAATTCAATAAAAAATGGTCGCAAATGGTTGCAAATGCTCCCCTGAAAGGTTTGGAGGTCGAAACAGAAGGCTTTTTATCACAAGAGAAGCAATCAACCCTCAATAACTTAACCGGAGGAAAAAGATTTTTTTGAAAAAATCCGTAGGCCCCGGGGTCACAATTTCAGCAAAAATCTGACTTTTGGCAATTCAATCAAAAATGGTCGCAAATGGTTGCAAATGCTCCCCTGAAAGGTTTGGCGGTCGAAACAGAAGGCTTTTTATCACAGGACAAAAAATCAACCCTCAACAACTTAACCGGCGGAAAAAGATTTTTTTGAAAAAATCCCTAATCCCCGGGGTCACAATTTCAGAAAAAATCTGACTTTTGTCAATTCACTCAAAAATGGTGCCAAAGGGTTGCAAATGCTCCCCTGAAAGGTTTGGCGGTCGAAACAGAAGGCTTTTAATCACAGAACAAGAAATCAACCCTCAACAACTTAACCGGGGGGAAAAGATTTTTTTGAAGAAATCCCTAAGCCTCGGGGTCACAATTTCAGAAAAAATCTGACTTTTGACAATTCACTCAAAAATGGTGCCAAAGGGTTGCAAATGCTCCCCTGAAAGGTTTGGCGGTCGAAACAGAAGGCTTTATATCACAGGAGAAGCAATCAACCCTCAATAACTTAACCGGAGGAAAAAGATTTTTTTGAAAATATCCCTAAGCCCCGGGGTCACAATTTCAGAAAAAATCTGACTTTTGGCAATTCACTCAAAAATGGTGCCAAAGGGTTGCAAATGCTCCCCTGAAAGGTTTGGCGGTCGAAACAGAAGGCTTTTTATCACAGGACAAGAAATCAACCCTCAACAACTTAACCGGGGGAAAAAGATTTTTTTGAAAAAATCCCTAAGCCCCGGGGTCACAATTTCAGCAAAAATCTGACTTTTGGCAATTCAATCAAAAATGGTCGCAAATGGTTGCAAATGCTCCCCTGAAAGATTTGGAGGTCGAAACAGAAGGCTTTTTATCACAAGAGAAGCAATCAACCCTCAATAACTTAACCGGAGGAAAAAGATTTTTTTGAAAAAATCCCTAAGCCCCGGGGTCACAATTTCAGAAAAAAATCTGACTTTTGGCAATTCACTCAAAAATGGTGCCAAAGGGTTGCAAATGCTCCCCTGAAAGATTTGGAGGTCGAAACAGAAGGCTTTTTATCACAGGAGAAGCAATCAACCCTCAACAACTTAACCGGCGGAAAAAGATTTTTTTGAAAAAATCCCTAATCCCCAGGGTCACAATTTCAGAAAAAATCTGACTTTTGGCAATTCACTCAAAAATGGTGCCAAAGGGTTGCAAATGCTCGCCTGAAAGGTTTGGCGGTCGAAACAGAAGGCTTTATATCACAGGAGAAGCAATCAACCCTCAATAACTTAACCGGAGGAAAAAGATTTTGTTGAAAAAATCCCTAAGCCCCGGGGTCACAATTTCAGAAAAAATCTGACTTTTGGCAATTCACTCAAAAATGGTGCCAAAGGGTTGCAAATGCTCCCCTGAAAGGTTTGGCGGTCGAAACAGAAGGCTTTTTATCACAGGAGAAGAAGTCAACCCTCAACAACTTAACCGGGGGAAAAAGATTTTTTTGAAAAAATCCCTAAGCCCCGGGGTCACAATTTCAGCAAAAATCTGACTTTTGGCAATTCAATCAAAAATGGTCGCAAATGGTTGCAAATGCTCCCCTGAAAGATTTGGAGGTCGAAACAGAAGGCTTTTTATCACAGGAGAAGCAATCAACCCTCAACAACTTAACCAGCGGAAAAAGATTTTTTTGAAAAAATCCCTAATTCCCGGGGTCACAATTTCAGCAAAAATCTGACTTTTGGCAATTCAATCAAAAATGGTCGCAAATGGTTGCAAATGCTCCCCTGAAAGGTTTGGAGGTCGAAACAGAAGGCTTTTTATCACAAGAGAAGCAATCAACCCTCAATAACTTAACCGGAGGAAAAAGATTTTTTTGAAAAAATCCCTAAGCCCCGGGGTCACAATTTCAGAAAAAAATCTGACTTTTGGCAATTCACTCAAAAATGGTGCCAAACGGTTGCAAATGCTCCCCTGAAAGGTTTGGCGGTCGAAACAGAAGGCTTTTTATCACAGGACAAGAAATCAACCCTCAACAACATAACCAGCGGAAAAAGATTTTTTTGAAAAAATCCCTAAGCCTCGGGGTCACAATTTCAGAAAAAATCTGACTTTTGACAATTCACTCAAAAATGGTGCCAAAGGGTTGCAAATGCTCCCCTGAAAGGTTTGGCGGTCGAAACAGAAGGCTTTTTATCACAGGACAAGAAATCAACCCTCAACAACTTAACCGGAGGAAAAAGATTTTTTTGAAAAAATCCCTAAGCCCCGGGGTCACAATTTCAGCAAAAATCTGACTTTTGGCAATTCAATCAAAAATGGTCGCAAATGGTTGCAAATGTTCCCCTGAAAGATTTGGAGGTCGAAACAGAAGGCTTTTTATCACAGGAGAAGCAATCAACCCTCAACAACTTAAACGGAGGAAAAAGATTTTTTTGAAAAAATCCCTAAGCCCCGGGGTCACAATTTCAGCAAAAATCTGACTTTTGGCAATTCAATCAAAAATGGTCGCAAATGGTTGCAAATGCTCCCCTGAAAGATTTGGAGGTCGAAACAGAAGGCTTTTTATCACAGGAGAAGCAATCAACCCTCAACAACTTAACCGGCGGAAAAAGATTTTTTTGAAAAAATCCCTAATCCCCGGGGTCACAATTTCAGAAAAAATCTGACTTTTGGCAATTCACTCAAAAATGGTGTCAAAGGGTTGCAAATGCTCCCCTGAAAGGTTTGGCGGTCGAAACAGAAGGCTTTTTATCACAGGACAAGAAATCAACCCTCAACAACTTAACCGAGGGAAAAAGATTTTTTTGAAAAAATCCCTAAGCCCCGGGGTCACAATTTCAGCAAAAATCTGACTTTTGGCAATTCAATCAAAAATGGTCGCAAATGGTTGCAAATGTTCCCCTGAAAGATTTGGAGGTCGAAACAGAAGGCTTTTTATCACAGGAGAAGCAATCAACCCTCAACAACTTAAACGGAGGAAAAAGATTTTTTTGAAAAAATCCCTAAGCCTCGGGGTCACAATTTCAGAAAAAATCTGACTTTTGACAATTCACTCAAAAATGGTGCCAAAGGGTTGCAAATGCTCCCCTGAAAGGTTTGGCGGTCGAAACAGAAGGCTTTTTATCACAGGACAAGAAATCAACCCTCAACAACTTAACCGGAGGAAAAAGATTTTTTTGAAAAAATCCCTAAGCCCCGGGGTCACAATTTCAGAAAAAAATCTGACTTTTGGCAATTCAATCAAAAATGGTCGCAAATGGTTGCAAATGCTCCCCTGAAAGGTTTGGCGGTTGAAACAGAAGGCTTTTTATCACAAGAGAAGCAATCAACCCTCAATAACTTAAACGGAGGAAAAAGATTTTTTTGAAAAAATCCCTAATCCCCGGGGTCACAATTTCAGAAAAAATCTGACTTTTGGCAATTCACTCAAAAATGGTGCCAAAGGGTTGCAAATGCTCCCCTGAAAGGTTTGGCGGTCGAAATAGAAGGCTTTATATCACAGGAGAAGCAATCAACCCTCAACAACTTAAACGGAGGAAAAAGATTTTTTTGAAAAAATCCCTAATCCCCGGGGTCACAATTTCAGAAAAAATCTGACTTTTGGCAATTCACTCAAAAATGGTGCCAAAGGGTTGCAAATGCTCCCCTGAAAGATTTGGAGGTCGTAACAGAAGGCTTTTTATCACAGGAGAAGCAATCAACCCTCAACAACTTAACCGGCGGAAAAAGTTTTTTTTTAAAAAAATCCCTAATCCCCGGGGTCACAATTTCAGCAAAAATCTGACTTTTGGCAATTCAATCAAAAATGGTCGCAAATGGTTGCAAATGCTGCCCTGAAAGATTTGGCGGTCGAAACAGAAGGCTTTTTATCACAGGAGAAGAAATCAACCCTCAATAACTTAACCGGAGGAAAAAGATTTTTTTGAAAAAATCCCTAAGCCCCGGGGTCACAATTTCAGAAAAAAATCTGACTTTTGGCAATTCACTCAAAAATGGTGCCAAACGGTTGCAAATGCTCCCCTGAAAGGTTTGGCGGTTGAAACAGAAGGCTTTTAATCACAGAACAAGAAATCAACCCTCAACAACATAACCAGCGGAAAAAGATTTTTTTGAAAAAATCCCTAAGCCTCGGGGTCACAATTTCAGAAAAAATCTGACTTTTGACAATTCACTCAAAAATGGTGCCAAAGGGTTGCAAATGCTCCCCTGAAAGGTTTGGCGGTCGAAACAGAAGGCTTTTTATCACAGGACAAGAAATCAACCCTCAACAACTTAACCGGAGGAAAAATATTTTTTTGAAAAAATCCCTAAGCCCCGGGGTCACAATTTCAGAAAAAATCTGACTTTTGGCAATTCAATCAAAAATGGTCGCAAATGGTTGCAAATGCTCCCCTGAAAGGTTTGGCGGTCGAAACAGAAGGCTTTTTATCACAGGACAAGAAATCAACCCTCAACAACTTAACCGGGGGAAAAAGATTTTTTTGAAAAAATCCCTAAGCCCCGGGGTCACAATTTCAGCAAAAATCTGACTTTTGGCAATTGAATCAAAAATGGTCGCAAATGGTTGCAAATGTTCCCCTGAAAGATTTGGAGGTCGAAACAGAAGGCTTTTTATCACAGGAGAAGCAATCAACCCTCAACAACTTAAACGGAGGAAAAAGATTTTTTTGAAAAAATCCCTAAGCCCCGGGGTCACAATTTCAGCAAAAATCTGACTTTTGGCAATTCAATCAAAAATGGTCGCAAATGGTTGCAAATGCTCCCCTGAAAGATTTGGAGGTCGAAACAGAAGGCTTTTTATCACAGGAGAAGCAATCAACCCTCAACAACTTAACCGGCGGAAAAAGATTTTTTTGAAAAAATCCCTAATCCCCGGGGTCACAATTTCATAAAAAATCTGACTTTTGGCAATTCACTCAAAAATGGTGCCAAAGGGTTGCAAATGCTCCCCTGAAAGGTTTGGCGGTCGAAACAGAAGGCTTTTTATCACAGGAGGAGCAATCAACCCTCAATAACATAACCGGAGGAAAAAGATTTTTTTGAAAAAATCCCTAAGCGCCGGGGTCACAATATCAGTAAAAATCTGACCTTTGGCAATTCACTCAAAAATGGTGCCAAAGTGTTGCAAATGCTCCCCTGAAAGGTTTGGAGGTTGAAACAGAAGGCTTTTTATCACAGGGGAAGCAATCAACCCTCAACAACTTAACCGGCGGAAAAAGTTTTTTTTGAAAAAATCCCTAAGCCCCGGGGTCACAATTTCAGAAAAAAATCTGACTTTTGGCAATTCACTCAAAAATGGTGCCAAACGGTTGCAAATGCTCCCCTGAAAGGTTTGGCGGTTGAAACAGAAGGCTTTTAATAACAGAACAAGAAATCAACCCTCAACAACATAACCAGCGGAAAAAGATTTTTTTGAAAAAATCCCTAAGCCTCGGGGTCACAATTTCAGAAAAAATCTGACTTTTGACAATTCACTCAAAAATGGTGCCAAAGGGTTGCAAATGCTCCCCTGAAAGGTTTGGTGGTCAAAACAGAAGGCTTTATATCACAGGAGAAGAAATCAACCCTCAACAACTTAACCGGGGGAAAAAGATTTTTTTGAAAAAATCCCTAAGCCCCGGGGTCACAATTTCAGCAAAAATCTGACTTTTGGCAATTCAATCAAAAATGGTCGCAAATGGTTGCAAATGCTCCCCTGAAAGGTTTGGAGGTCGAAACAGAAGGCTTTTTATCACAAGAGAAGCAATCAACCCTCAATAACTTAACCGGAGGAAAAAGATTTTTTTGAAAAAATCCCTAAGCCCCGGGGTCACAATTTCAGAAAAAAATCTGACTTTTGGCAATTCAATCAAAAATGGTCGCAAATGGTTGCAAATGCTCCCCTGAAAGGTTTGGAGGTCGAAACAGAAGGCTTTTTATCACAAGAGAAGCAATCAACCCTCAACAACTTAACCGGAGGAAAAATATTTTTTTGAAAAAATCCCTAAAGCCCCGGGGTCACAATTTCAGAAAAAATCTGACTTTTGGCAATTCAATCAAAAATGGTCGCAAATGGTTGCAAATGCTCCCCTGAAAGGTTTGGCGGTCGAAACAGAAGGCTTTTTATCACAGGACAAGAAATCAACCCTCAACAACTTAACCGGGGGAAAAAGATTTTTTTGAAAAAATCCCTAAGCCCCGGGGTCACAATTTCAGCAAAAATCTGACTTTTGGCAATTCAATCAAAAATGGTCGCAAATGGTTGCAAATGTTCCCCTGAAAGATTTGGAGGTCGAAACAGAAGGCTTTTTATCACAGGAGAAGCAATCAACCCTCAACAACTTAAACGGAGGAAAAAGATTTTTTTGAAAAAATCCCTAAGCCCCGGGGTCACAATTTCAGCAAAAATCTGACTTTTGGCAATTCAATCAAAAATGGTCGCAAATGGTTGCAAATGCTCCCCTGAAAGATTTGGAGGTCGAAACAGAAGGCTTTTTATCACAGGAGAAGCAATCAACCCTCAACAACTTAACCGGCGGAAAAAGATTTTTTTGAAAAAATCCCTAATCCCCGGGGTCACAATTTCATAAAAAATCTGACTTTTGGCAATTCACTCAAAAATGGTGCCAAAGGGTTGCAAATGCTCCCCTGAAAGGTTTGGCGGTCGAAACAGAAGGCTTTTTATCACAGGAGGAGCAATCAACCCTCAATAACATAACCGGAGGAAAAAGATTTTTTTGAAAAAATCCCTAAGCGCCGGGGTCACAATATCAGTAAAAATCTGACCTTTGGCAATTCACTCAAAAATGGTGCCAAAGTGTTGCAAATGCTCCCCTGAAAGGTTTGGAGATTGAAACAGAAGGCTTTTTATCACAGGGGAAGCAATCAACCCTCAACAACTTAACCGGCGGAAAAAGATTTTTTTGAAAAAATCCCTAAGCCCCGGGGTCACAATTTCAGAAAAAAATCTGACTTTTGGCAATTCACTCAAAAATGGTGCCAAACGGTTGCAAATGCTCCCCTGAAAGGTTTGGCGGTTGAAACAGAAGGCTTTTAATAACAGAACAAGAAATCAACCCTCAACAACATAACCAGCGGAAAAAGATTTTTTTGAAAAAATCCCTAAGCCTCGGGGTCACAATTTCAGAAAAAATCTGACTTTTGACAATTCACTCAAAAATGGTGCCAAAGGGTTGCAAATGCTCCCCTGAAAGGTTTGGTGGTCAAAACAGAAGGCTTTATATCACAGGAGAAGAAATCAACCCTCAACAACTTAACCGGGGGAAAAAGATTTTTTTGAAAAAATCCCTAAGCCCCGGGGTCACAATTTCAGAAAAAAACTGACTTTTGGCAATTCAATCAAAAATGGTCGCAAATGGTTGCAAATGCTCCCCTGAAAGGTTTGGAGGTCGAAACAGAAGGCTTTTTATCACAAGAGAAGCAATCAACCCTCAATAACTTAACCGGAGGAAAAAGATTTTTTTGAAAAAATCCCTAAGCCCCGGGGTCACAATTTCAGAAAAAAATCTGACTTTTGGCAATTCAATCAAAAATGGTGCCAAAGGGTTGCAAATGCTCCCCTGAAAGGTTTGGTGGTCAAAACAGAAGGCTTTATATCACAGGAGAAGCAATCAACCCTCAACAACTTAACCGGCGGAAAAAGTTTTTTTTGAAAAAATCCCTAAGCCCCGGGGTCACAATTTCAGCAAAAATCTGACTTTTGGCACTTCAATCAAAAATGGTCGCCAATGGTTGCATATGCTCCCCTGAAAGATTTGGAGGTCGAAACAGAAGGCTTTTTATCACAGGAGAAGAAATCAACCCTCAACAACATAACCGGAGGAAAAAGATTTTTTTGAAAAAATCCCTAAGCCCCGGGGTCACAATTTCAGCAAAAATCTGACTTTTGGCAATTCACTCAAAAATGGTGCCAAACGGTTGCAAATGCTCCCCTGAAAGGTTTGGCGGTCGAAACAGAAGGCTTTTTATCACAGGACAAGAAATCAACCCTCAATAACTTAACCGGAGGAAAAAGATTTTTTTGAAAAAATCCCTAAGCCCCGGGGTCACAATTTCAGCAAAAATCTGACTTTTGGCAATTCAATCAAAAATGGTCGCAAATGGTTGCAAATGCTCCCCTGAAAGGTTTGGAGGTCGAAACAGAAGGCTTTTTATCACAAGAGAAGCAATCAACCCTCAATAACTTAACCGGAGGAAAAAGATTTTTTTGAAAAAATCCCTAAGCCCCGGGGTCACAATTTCAGAAAAAAATCTGACTTTTGGCAATTCACTCAAAAATGGTGCCAAACGGTTGCAAATGCTCCCCTGAAAGGTTTGACGGTCGAAACAGAAGGCTTTTTATCACAGGAGAAGCAGTCAACCCTCAACAACTTAAACGGAGGAAAAAGATTTTTTTGAAAAAATCCCTAAGCCCCGGGGTCACAATTTCAGCAAAAATCTGACTTTTGGCAATTCACTCAAAAATGGTGCCAAACGGTTGCAAATGCTCCCCTGAAAGGTTCGGCGGTCGAAACAGAAGGCTTTTTATCACAGGAGAAGCAATCAACCCTCAACAACTTAACCTGCGGAAAAAGATTTTTTTGAAAAAATCCCTAAGCCTCGGGGTCACAATTTCAGCAAAAATCTGACTTTTGGCAATTCACTCAAAAATGGTGCCAAACGGTTGCAAATGCTCCCCTGAAAGGTTTGGCGGTCGAAACAGAAGGCTTTTTATCACAGGACAAGAAATCAACCCTCAATAACTTAACCGGAGGAAAAAGATTTTTTTGAAAAAATCCCTAAGCCCCGGGGTCACAATTTCAGCAAAAATCTGACTTTTGGCAATTCAATCAAAAATGGTCGCAAATGGTTGCAAATGCTCCCCTGAAAGGTTTGGAGGTCGAAACAGAAGGCTTTTTATCACAAGAGAAGCAATCAACCCTCAATAACTTAACCGGAGGAAAAAGATTTTTTTGAAAAAATCCCTAAGCCCCGGGGTCACAATTTCAGAAAAAAATCTGACTTTTGGCAATTCACTCAAAAATGGTGCCAAACGGTTGCAAATGCTCCCCTGAAAGGTTTGGCGGTTGAAACAGAAGGCTTTTAATCACAGAAAAAGAAATCAACCCTCAACAACTTAACCGGTGGAAAAAGATTTTTTTGAAAAAATCCCTAAGCCTCGGGGTCACAATTTCAGAAAAAATCTGACTTTTGGCAATTCACTCAAAAATGGTGCCAAACGGTTGCAAATGCTCCCCTGAAAGGTTTGGCGGTTGAAACAGAAGGCTTTTAATCACAGAACAAGAAATCAACCCTCAACAACTTAACCGGTGGAAAAAGATTTTTTTGAAAAAATCCCTAAGCCCCGGGGTCACAATTTCAGCAAAAATCTGACTTTTGGCAATTCAATCAAAAATGGTCGCAAATGGTTGCAAATGCTCCCCTGAAAGATTTGGAGGTCGAAACAGAAGGCTTTTTATCACAGGAGAAGCAATCAACCCTCAATAACATAACCGGAGGAAAAAGATTTTTTTGAAAAAAACCCTAATCCCCGGGGTCACAATTTCAGAAAAAATTGACTTTTGGCAATTCACTCAAAAATGGTGCCAAAGGGTTGCAAATGCTCCCCTGAAAGGTTTGGCGGTCGAAACAGAAGGCTTTTTATCACAGGAGAAGCAATCAACCCTCAACAACTTAACCTGCGGAAAAAGATTTTTTTGAAAAAATCCCTAAGCCCCGGGCTCACAATTTCAGAAAAAATCTGACTTTTGAAAATTCACTCAAAAATGGTGCCAAACGGTTGCAAATGCTCCCCTGAAAGGTTTGGCGGTCGAAACAGAAGGCTTTTTATCACAGGAGAAGCAATCAACCCTCAACAACTTAACCAGCGGAAAAAGATTTTTTTGAAAAAATCCCTAAGCCCCGGGGTCACAATTTCAGCAAAAATCTGACTTTTGGCACTTCAATCAAAAATGGTTGCAAATGGTTGCAAATGCTCCCCTGAAAGATTTGGAGGTCGAAACAGAAGGCTTTTTATCACAGGAGAAGAAATCAACCCTCAACAACTTAACCGGCGGAAAAAGATTTTTTTGAAAAAATCCCTAAGCCCCGGGGTCACAATTTCAGAAAAAATCTGACTTTTGGCAATTCACTCAAAAATGGTGCCTAAGGGTTGCAAATGCTCCCCTGAAAGGTTTGGCGATCGAAACAGAAGGCTTTTTATCACAGGAGAAGCAATCAACCCTCAACAACTTAACCGGGGGAAAAAGTTTTTCTGAAAAAATCCCTAAGCCCCGGGGTCACAATTTCAGCAAAATTCTGACTTTTGGCAATTCACTCAAAAATGCTGCCAAACGGTTGCAAATGCTCCCCTGAAAGGTTTGGAGGTCGAAACAGAAGGCTTTTTATCACAGGAGAAGAAATCAACCCTCAACAACATAACCGGCGTAAAAAGATTTTTTTGAAAAAATCCCTAAGCCCCGGGGTCACAATTTCAGCAAAAATCTGACTTTTGGCAATTCAATCAAAAATGGTCGCAAATGGTTGCAAATGCTCCCCTGAAAGATTTGGAGGTCGAAACAGAAGGCTTTTTATCACAGGAGAAGAAATCAACCCTCAACAACTTAACCGGCAGAAAAAGATTTTTTTGAAAAAATCCCTAAGCCCCGGGGTCACAATTTCAGAAAAAATCTGACTTTTGGCAATTCACTCAAAAATGGTGCCTAAGGGTTGCAAATGCTCCCCTGAAAGGTTTGGCGATCGAAACAGAAGGCTTTTTATCAGAGGAGAAGCAATCAACCCTCAATAACTTAACTGGAGGAAAAAGATTTTTTTGAAAAAATCCCTAAGCCCCGGGGTCACAATTTCAGCAAAAACCTGACTTTTGGCAATTCACTCAAAAATGGTGCCAAACGGTTGCAAATGCTCCCTTGAAATGTTTGGCGGTCGAAACAGAAGGCTTTTTATCACAGGACAAGAAATCAACCCTCAATAACTTAACCGGGGTAAAAAGATTTTTTTGAAAAAATCCCTAAGCCCCGGGGTCACAATTTTAGAAAAAATCTGACTTTTGGCAATTCACTCAAAAATGGTGCCAAACGGTTGCAAATGCTCCCCTGAAAGGTTTGGCGGTCGAAACAGAAGGCTTTTTATCAGAGGAGAAGCAATCAACCCTCAATAACTTAACTGGAGGAAAAAGATTTTTTTGAAAAAATCCCTAAGCCCCGGGGTCACAATTTCAGCAAAAACCTGACTTTTGGCAATTCACTCAAAAATGGTGCCAAACGGTTGCAAATGCTCCCTTGAAATGTTTGGCGGTCGAAACAGAAGGCTTTTTATCACAGGACAAGAAATCAACCCTCAATAACTTAACCGGGGTAAAAAGATTTTTTTGAAAAAATCCCTAAGCCCCGGGGTCACAATTTCAGAAAAAATCTGACTTTTGGCAATTCACTCAAAAATGGTGCCAAACGGTAGCAAATGCTCCCCTGAAAGGTTTGGCGGTCGAAACAGAAGGCTTTTTATCAGAGGAGAAGCAATCAACCCTCAATAACTTAACTGGAGGAAAAAGATTTTTTTGAAAAAATCCCTAAGCCCCGGGGTCACAATTTCAGCAAAAACCTGACTTTTGGCAATTCACTCAAAAATGGTGCCAAACGGTTGCAAATGCTCCCTTGAAATGTTTGGCGGTCGAAACAGAAGGCTTTTTATCACAGGACAAGAAATCAACCCTCAATAACTTAACCGGGGTAAAAAGATTTTTTTGAAAAAATCCCTAAGCCCCGGGGTCACAATTTCAGAAAAAATCTGACTTTTGGCAATTCACTCAAAAATGGTGCCAAACGGTAGCAAATGCTCCCCTGAAAGGTTTGGCGGTCGAAACAGAAGGCTTTTTATCAGAGGAGAAGCAATCAACCCTCAATAACTTAACTGGAGGAAAAAGATTTTTTTGAAAAAATCCCTAAGCCCCGGGGTCACAATTTCAGCAAAAACCTGACTTTTGGCAATTCACTCAAAAATGGTGCGAAACGGTTGCAAATGCTCCCTTGAAATGTTTGGCGGTCGAAACAGAAGGCTTTTTATCACAGGACAAGAAATCAACCCTCAATAACTTAACCGGGGTAAAAAGATTTTTTTGAAAAAATCCCTAAGCCCCGGGGTCACAATTTCAGAAAAAATCTGACTTTTGGCAATTCACTCAAAAATGGTGCCAAAGGTTTGCAAATGCTCCCCTGAAAGGTTTGGCGGTCGAAACAGAAGGCTTTTTATCAGAGGAGAAGCAATCAACCCTCAATAACTTAACTGGAGGAAAAAGATTTTTTTGAAAAAATCCCTAAGCCCCGGGGTCACAATTTCAGCAAAAACCTGACTTTTGGCAATTCACTCAAAAATGGTGCCAAACGGTTGCAAATGCTCCCTTGAAATGTTTGGCGGTCGAAACAGAAGGCTTTTTATCACAGGACAAGAAATCAACCCTCAATAACTTAACCGGGGTAAAAAGATTTTTTTGAAAAAATCCCTAAGCCTCGGGGTCACAATTTCAGAAAAAATCTGACTTTTGGCAATTCAATCAAAAATGCTGCCAAACGGTTGCAAATGCTCCCCTGAAAGGTTTGGAGGTCGAAACAGAAGGCTTTTTATCACAGGAGAAGAAATCAACCCTCAACAACTTAACCGGCGGAAAAAGATTTTTTTGAAAAAATCCCTAAGCCCCGGGGTCACAATTTCAGAAAAAATCTGACTTTTGGCAATTCAATCAAAAATGGTGCCAAAGGGTTGCAAATGCTCCCCTGAAAGATTTGGAGGTTGAAACAGAAGGCTTTTTATCACAGGAGAAGAAATCAACCCTCAACAACATAACCGGAGGAAAAAGCTTTTCTGAAAAAATCCCTAAGCGCCGGGGTCACAATTTCAGCAAAAATCTGACTTTTGACAATTCACTCAAAAATGCTGCCAAACAGTTGCAAATGCTCCCCTGAAAGGTTTGGAGGTCGAAACAGAAGGCTTTTTATCACAGGAGAAGAAATCAACCCTCAACAACTTAACCGGCGGAAAAAGATTTTTTTGAAAAAATCCCTAAGCCCCGGGGTCACAATTTCAGCAAAAATCTGACTTTTGGCAATTCAATCAAAAATGGTCGCAAATGGTTGCAAATGCTCCCCTGAAAGGTTTGGTGGTCGAAACAGAAGGCTTTTTATCACAGGACAAGATATCAACCCTCAACAACTTAACCGGGGGAAAAAGATTTTTTTGAAAAAATCCCTAAGCCCCGGGGTCACAATTTCAGCAAAAATCTGACTTTTGGCAATTCAATCAAAAATGGTCGCAAATGGTTGCAAATGTTCCCCTGAAAGATTTGGAGGTCGAAACAGAAGGCTTTTTATCACAGGAGAAGCAATCAACCCTCAACAACTTAAACGGAGGAAAAAGATTTTTTTGAAAAAATCCCTAAGCCCCGGGGTCACAATTTCAGCAAAAATCTGACTTTTGGCAATTCAATCAAAAATGGTCGCAAATGGTTGCAAATGCTCCCCTGAAAGATTTGGAGGTCGAAACAGAAGGCTTTTTATCACAGGACAAGAAATCAACCCTCAACAACTTAACCGGGGGAAAAAGATTTTTTTGAAAAAATCCCTAAGCCCCGGGGTCACAATTTCAGAAAAAATCTGACTTTTGGCAATTCACTCAAAAATGGTGCCAAAGGGTTGCAAATGCTCCCCTGAAAGGTTTGGCGGTCGAAACAGAAGGCTTTTTATCACAGGAGAAGCAATCAACCCTCAATAACATAACCGGAGGAAAAAGATTTTTTTGAAAAAATCCCTAAGCGCCGGTGTCACAATATCAGTAAAAATCTGACTTTTGGCAATTCACTCAAAAATGGTGCCAAAGTGTTGCAAATGCTCCCCTGAAAGGTTTGGCGGTCGAAACAGAAGGCTTTTTATCACAGGGGAAGCAATCAACCCTCAACAACTTAACCGGCGGAAAAAGATTTTTTTGAAAAAATCCCTAAGCCCCGGGGTCACAATTTCAGCAAAAATCTGACTTTTGGCAATTCACTCAAAAATGTTGCCAAAGGGTTGCAAATGCTCCCCTGAAAGGTTTGGCGGTCGAAACAGAAGGCTTTTTATCACAGGAGAAGCAATCAACCCTCAATAACTTAACCGGAGGAAAAAGATTTTTTTGAAAAAATCCCTAAGCGCCGGGGTCACAATATCAGCAAAAATCTGACTTTTGGCAATTCACTCAAAAATGGTGCCAAAGGGTTGCAAATGCTCCCCTGAAAGGTTTGGCGGTCGAAACAGAAGGCTTTTTATCACAGGAGAAGCAATCAACCCTCAACAACATAACCGAGGGAAAAAGATTTTTTTGAAAAAATCCCAAACCCCGGGGTCACAATTTCATCAAAAATTTGACTTTCTGCAATTCAGTCAAAAATGGTGCCAAACGGTTGCAAATGCTCCCCTGAGAGGTTTGGCGGTCGAAACAGAAGGCTTTTTATCAAAGGAAAAGAAAGCCCTCGACAACTTAACCGGCAGAAAAAGATTTTTTTGAAAAAATCCCAAACCCCGGGGTCACAATTTCATCAAAAATCTGACTTTCGGCCATTCACTTAAAAATTGTGCCTACTGAAGAAAGTAGGAAAAACCACTGGGCCGGTAAGATATAATCTAACTGAAATCCCTTATTTTGACTACTGGCTCCTCACACAGCTCCTGACTCATGACAGTGTGTTGCCCATCGCTCTGTTCTGACTAAAGGAATTAATGCAGCCACTGCTGGCGGGGACATTTTGGAACCCAAAATATCCAACGCCAGTAAATTCTGGTGTACTTTTTAACATAATAGTGTAAACAGGGATCAACATACAAACACTGAGAAGCCATTCCCCCCGCCCCACTACTTTATATGGAAACAATTGGAAAAACCTTGTGATTGAGGCTACCAACATGGCGCCTTTTTGTACATCGAACACTTCTGAGGTCATTCTTACTAGTGCTTTACTACTGTTTTTCTACTACTTTACTACCACTTTACTACTGTTTTACTACTACTTTACTACTACTTTACTACCACTTTACTACTGTTTTACTACTGCTTTACTACTATTTTACTACTACTTTACTACTACTTTACTACTACTTTACTACTAGTTTACTACTACTTTACTACTACTTCACTATTATTTTACTACTACTTTACTATTATTTTACTACTTTAGTACAATTTTACTACTATTCCACCACTTTACTATTTTACCATTTTACTACCGCTTTACTACTACTTTACAATTATCTTACTGCTGTTTCACTACTGCCTTACTACCATTTTACTACTATTTTACTACTGCGTTACTACTACTTTACTGCTATTTTACTACTATCCCACCACTTTATTATTGTTTTACCATTACTTAACTGCTACTTCACTACTGGTTTACTATTGCTTTACTACCACTTTACTTCCACTTTACTACTGCTACTTTATTACTTTTATACTACTTTACTATTTATACCCGTATTAATAGAGTAGACCTTCCTGAACAATGGCATGCTTGTCTACAGTAACAAATAGTATTGTTACTATTTTATGAATTGTATATACTGCCCTTCATCCGTAGATTTAAGGTTGGTTTACAACTTTAAAATGCAAGGTAAAAAACACAAAATACACAATAAAAACAAGAACAAGAACAAACCAATAAGCCTCCTCCCTCAACCTCTCCTTTGGCTTGTCCTTCACTCATGACTTCTCTCTTGTTCCTTGATCTTAACTTCCCCACTTTTGCAAACCTTCCAGTTGTCCCTAATTTTCCCGGGACAGTCCCAGATTTATTGAAGCTGTCCTGGTTTCTGATGTTATCCTGCTTTTCCTTAGGACGTCCCTATGTTCATGGGAGAATGTTGGATGGTATGGAGTTATACATAGAATAGAATGATAGAATGATCTCGATACGAATCCAAGGCAGACCTTTTAACATCACAGTAATCCAAGTTTATGCACCAACTACTGGTGCTGAAGAAACTGAAATTGACCAATTCTATGAAGCCTAACAACACCTTATAGAAGTGACACCAAAGAAGGATGTTCTTCTCATTATAGGGGATTGGAATGCTAAAGTAGGGAGGCAAGAGATAAAAGGAACAACTGGCAAGTTGGGCCTTGGAGATCAAAACGAAGCAGGGCAAAGGCTAATAGAGTTCTGTCAAGAGAACAAGCTGGTCATCACAAACACGCTTTTCCAACAACACAAGAGACGACTCTACACATGGACATCACCAGATGGGCAGCATCGAAATCAGATTGATTATATTCTCTGCAGCCAAAGATGGAGAGGCTCTATACAGTCAGCAAAAACAAGACCTGGAGCTGACTGTGGCTCAGATCATCAGCTTCTTATAGCCAAATTCAAACTTAAACGGAAGCAATTCAATCAAAAATGGTCGCAAATGGTTGCAAATGCTCCCCTGAAAGATTTGGAGGTCGAAACAGAAGGCTTTTTATCACAGGAGAATAAATCAACCCTCAACAACATAACCGGCGGAAAAAGATTTTTTTGAAAAAATCGCCCGGGGTCACAATTTCAGCAAAAATCTGACTTTTGGCAATTCAATCAAAAATGGTGCCAAAGTGTTGCAAATGCTCCCCTGAAAGATTTGGCGGTCGAAACAGAAGGCTTTTTATCACAGGAGAAGCAATCAACCCTCAACAACTTAACCGGGGAAAAAGATTTTTTTGAAAAAATCCCTAAGCCCCGGGGTCACAATTTCAGCAAAAATCTGACTTTTGGCAATTCACTCAAAAATGGTGCCAAACGGTTGCAAATGCTCCCCTGAAAGGTTTGGCGGTCGAAACAGAAGGCTTTTTATCACAGGACAAGAAATCAACCCTCAACAACTTAACCGGGGGGAAAAGATTTTTTTGAAAAAATCCCTAAGTCCCGGGGTCACAATTTCAGAAAAAATCTGACTTTTGGCAATTCACTCAAAAATGGTGCCAAAGTGTTGCAAATGCTCCCCTGAAAGGTTTGGAGGTTGAAACAGAAGGCTTTTTATCACAGGGGAAGGAATCAACCCTCAACAACTTAACCGGCGGAAAAAGATTTTTTTGAAAAAATCCCTAAGCCCCGGGGTCACAATTTCAGAAAAAATCTGACTTTTGGCAATTCACTCAAAAATGGTGCCAAACGGTTGCAAATGATCCCTTGAAATGTTTGGCGGTCGAAACAGAAGGCTTTTTATCTCAGAAAATAAATCAGCCCTCGACAACTTAACCGGCAGAAAAAGATATCCAACGCCAGTAAATTCTGGTGTACTTTTTAACATAATAGTGTATACAGGGATCAACATACAAACACTGAGAAGCCATTCCCCCCGCCCCACTACTTTATATGGAAACAATTGGAAAAACCTTGTGATTGAGGCTACCAACATGGCGCCTTTTTGTACATCGAACACTTCTGAGGTCATTCTTACTAGTGCTTTACTACTGTTTTACTACTACTTTACTACCAATTTACTACTGTTTTACTACTGCTTTACTACCATTTTACTACCATTTTACTACCACTTTAATACTACTTTACTACTATTTTACTACTACTTTACTACTACTTTACTATTATTTTACTACTTTAGTACAATTTTACTACTATTCCACCACTTTACTATTTTACCATTTTACTACCGCTTTACTACTACTTTACAATTATCTTACTGCTGTCTCACTACTGCCTTACTACCATTTTACTACTATTTTACTACTGCGTTACTACTACTTTACTGCTATTTTACTACTATCCCACCACTTTATTATTGTTTTACCATTACTTAACTGCTACTTCACTACTGGTTTACTATTGCTTTACTACCACTTTACTTCCACTTTACTACTGCTACTTTATTACTTTTATACTACTTTACTATTTATACCCGTATTAATAGAGTAGACCTTCCTGAACAATGGCATGCTTGTCTACAGTAACAAATAGTATTGTTACTATTTTATGAATTGTATATACTGCCCTTCATCCGTAGATTTAAGGTTTTTATCACAGGACAAGAAATCAACCCTCAATAACTTAAACGGGGGAAAAAGATTTTTTTGAAAGAATCCCTAAGCCCCGGGGTCACAATTTCAGCAAAAATCTGACTTTTGGCAATTCAATCAAAAATGGTCGCAAATGGTTGCAAATGTTCCCCTGAAAGATTTGGAGGTCGAAACAGAAGGCTTTTTATCACAGGAGAAGCAATCAACCCTCAAAAACTTAACCGGAGGAAAAAGATTTTTTTGAAAGAATCCCTAAGCCCCGGGGTCACAATTTCAGCAAAAATCTGACTTTTGGCAATTCAATCAAAAGTGGTTGCAAATGGTTGCAAATGCTCCCCTGAAAGATTTGGAGGTCGAAACAGAAGGCTTTTTATCACAGGAGAAGCAATCAACCCTCAAAAACTTAACCGGAGGAAAAAGATTTTTTTGAAAAAATCCCTAAGCCCCGGGGTCACAATTTCAGAAAAAATCTGACTTTTGGCAATTCACTCAAAAATGGTGCCAAACGGTTGCAAATGCTCCCCTGAAAGGTTTGGCGGTCGAAACAGAAGGCTTTTTATCACAGGACAAGAAATCAACCCTCAATAACTTAACAGGAGGAAAAAGATTTTTTTGAAAAAATCCCTAAGCCCCGGGGTCACAATTTCAGCAAAAATCTGACTTTTGGCAATTCAATCAAAAATGGTCGCAAATGGTTGCAAATGCTCCCCTGAAAGGTTTGGCGGTCGAAACAGAAGGCTTTTTATCACAGGACAAGAAATCAACCCTCAACAACTTAACCGGGGGAAAAAGATTTTTTTGAAAAAATCCCTAAGCCCCGGGGTCACAATTTCAGCAAAAATCTGACTTTTGGCAATTCAATCAAAAATGGTCGCAAATGGTTGCAAATGTTCCCCTGAAAGATTTGGAGGTCGAAACAGAAGGCTTTTTATCACAGGAGAAGCAATCAACCCTCAACAACTTAAACGGAGGAAAAAGATTTTTTTGAAAAAATCCCTAAGCCCCGGGGTCACAATTTCAGCAAAAATCTGACTTTTGGCAATTCAATCAAAAATGGTCGCAAATGGTTGCAAATGCTCCCCTGAAAGATTTGGAGGTCGAAACAGAAGGCTTTTTATCACAGGACAAGAAATCAACCCTCAACAACTTAACCGGGGGAAAAAGATTTTTTTGAAAAAATCCCTAAGCCCCGGGGTCACAATATCAGTAAAAATCTGACTTTTGGCAATTCACTCAAAAATGGTGCCAAAGTGTTGCAAATGCTCCCCTGAAAGGTTTGGCGGTCGAAACAGAAGGCTTTTTATCACAGGGGAAGCAATCAACCCTCAACAACTTAACCGGCGGAAAAAGATTTTTTTGAAAAAATCCCTAAGCCCCGGGGTCACAATTTCAGCAAAAATCTGACTTTTGGCAATTCACTCAAAAATGGTGCCAAAGGGTTGCAAATGCTCCCCTGAAAGGTTTGGCGGTCGAAACAGAAGGCTTTTTATCACAGGAGAAGCAGTCAACCCTCAATAACTTAACCGGAGGAAAAAGATTTTTTTGAAAAAATCCCTAAGCGCCGGGGTCACAATATCAGCAAAAATCTGACTTTTGGCAATTCACTCAAAAATGGTGCCAAAGGGTTGCAAATGCTCCCCTGAAAGGTTTGGCGGTCGAAACAGAAGGCTTTTTATCACAGGAGAAGCAATCAACCCTCAACAACATAACCGAGGGAAAAAGATTTTTTTGAAAAAATCCCTAAGCCCCGGGGTCACAATTTCATCAAAAATCTGACTTTTGGCCATTCACTCAAAAATTGTGCGAAACGGTTGCAAATGCTCCCCTGAGAGGTTTGGCGGTCGAAACAGAAGGCTTTTTATCAAAGGAAAAGAAAGCCCTCGACAACTTAACCGGCAGAAAAAGATTTTTTTGAAAAAATCCCAAACCCCGGGGTCACAATTTCATCAAAAATTTGACTTTCTGCAATTCAGTCAAAAATGGTGCCAAACGGTTGCAAATGCTCCCCTGAGAGGTTTGGCGGTCGAAACAGAAGGCTTTTTATCAAAGGAAAAGAAAGCCCTCGACAACTTAACCGGCAGAAAAAGATTTTTTTGAAAAAATCCCAAACCCCGGGGTCACAATTTCATCAAAAATCTGACTTTCGGCCATTCACTTAAAAATTGTGCCTACTGAAGAAAGTAGGAAAAACCACTGGGCCGGTAAGATATAATCTAACTGAAATCCCTTATTTTGACTACTGGCTCCTCACACAGCTCCTGACTCATGACAGTGTGTTGCCCATCGCTCTGTTCTGACTAAAGGAATTAATGCAGCCACTGCTGGCGGGGACATTTTGGAACCCAAAATATCCAACGCCAGTAAATTCTGGTGTACTTTTTAACATAATAGTGTAAACAGGGATCAACATACAAACACTGAGAAGCCATTCCCCCCGCCCCACTACTTTATATGGAAACAATTGGAAAAACCTTGTGATTGAGGCTACCAACATGGCGCCTTTTTGTACATCGAACACTTCTGAGGTCATTCTTACTAGTGCTTTACTACTGTTTTTCTACTACTTTACTACCACTTTACTACTGTTTTACTACTACTTTACTACTACTTTACTACCACTTTACTACTGTTTTACTACTGCTTTACTACTATTTTACTACTACTTTACTACTACTTTACTACTACTTTACTACTACTTTACTACTACTTTACTATTATTTTACTACTACTTTACTATTATTTTACTACTTTAGTACAATTTTACTACTATTCCACCACTTTACTATTTTACCATTTTACTACCGCTTTACTACTACTTTACAATTATCTTACTGCTGTTTCACTACTGCCTTACTACCATTTTACTACTATTTTACTACTGCGTTACTACTACTTTACTGCTATTTTACTACTATCCCACCACTTTATTATTGTTTTACCATTACTTAACTGCTACTTCACTACTGGTTTACTATTGCTTTACTACCACTTTACTTCCACTTTACTACTGCTACTTTATTACTTTTATACTACTTTACTATTTATACCCGTATTAATAGAGTAGACCTTCCTGAACAATGGCATGCTTGTCTACAGTAACAAATAGTATTGTTACTATTTTATGAATTGTATATACTGCCCTTCATCCGTAGATTTAAGGTTGGTTTACAACTTTAAAATGCAAGGTAAAAAACACAAAATACACAATAAAAACAAGAACAAGAACAAACCAATAAGCCTCCTCCCTCAACCTCTCCTTTGGCTTGTCCTTCACTCATGACTTCTCTCTTGTTCCTTGATCTTAACTTCCCCACTTTTGCAAACCTTCCAGTTGTCCCTAATTTTCCCGGGACAGTCCCAGATTTATTGAAGCTGTCCTGGTTTCTGATGTTATCCTGCTTTTCCTTAGGACGACCCTATGTTCATGGGAGAATGTTGGATGGTATGGAGTTATACATAGAATAGAATGATAGAATGATCTCGATACGAATCCAAGGCAGACCTTTTAACATCACAGTAATCCAAGTTTATGCACCAACTACTGGTGCTGAAGAAACTGAAATTGACCAATTCTATGAAGCCTAACAACACCTTATAGAAGTGACACCAAAGAAGGATGTTCTTCTCATTATAGGGGATTGGAATGCTAAAGTAGGGAGGCAAGAGATAAAAGGAACAACTGGCAAGTTGGGCCTTGGAGATCAAAACGAAGCAGGGCAAAGGCTAATAGAGTTCTGTCAACAGAACAAGCTGGTCATCACAAACACGCTTTTCCAACAACACAAGAGACGACTCTACACATGGACATCACCAGATGGGCAGCATCGAAATCAGATTGATTATATTCTCTGCAGCCAAAGATGGAGAGGCTCTATACAGTCAGCAAAAACAAGACCTGGAGCTGACTGTGGCTCAGATCATCAGCTTCTTATAGCCAAATTCAAACTTAAACTGAAGCAATTCAATCAAAAATGGTCGCAAATGGTTGCAAATGCTCCCCTGAAAGATTTGGAGGTCGAAACAGAAGGCTTTTTATCACAGGAGAATAAATCAACCCTCAACAACATAACCGGCGGAAAAAGATTTTTTTGAAAAAATCGCCCGGGGTCACAATTTCAGCAAAAATCTGACTTTTGGCAATTCAATCAAAAATGGTGCCAAAGTGTTGCAAATGCTCCCCTGAAAGATTTGGCGGTCGAAACAGAAGGCTTTTTATCACAGGAGAAGCAATCAACCCTCAACAACTTAACCGGCGGAAAAAGATTTTTTTGAAAAAATCCCTAAGCCCCGGGGTCACAATTTCAGCAAAAATCTGACTTTTGGCAATTCACTCAAAAATGGTGCCAAAGGGTTGCAAATGCTCCCCTGAAAGGTTTGGCGGTCGAAACAGAAGGCTTTTTATCACAGGACAAGAAATCAACCCTCAACAACTTAAACGGAGGAAAAAGATTTTTTTGAAAAAATCCCTAAGCCCCGGGGTCACAATTTCAGCAAAAATCTGACTTTTGGCAATTCAATCAAAAATGGTGCCAAAGGGTTGCAAATGCTCCCCTGAAAGATTTGGAGGTCGAAACAGAAGGCTTTTTATCACAGGGGAAGCAATCAACCCTCAACAACTTAACCGGCGGAAAAAGATTTTTTTGAAAAAATCCCTAATCCCCGGGGTCACAATTTCGGAAAAAATCTGACTTTTGGCAATTCACTCAAAAATGGTGCCTAAGGGTTGCAAATGCTCCCCTGAAAGGTTTGGCGGTCGAAACAGAAGGCTTTTTATCACAGGACAAGAAATCAACCCTCAATAACTTAACCGGGGGAAAAAGATTTTTTTGAAAGAATCCCTAAGCCCCGGGGTCACAATTTCAGCAAAAATCTGACTTTTGGCAATTCAATCAAAAGTGGTTGCAAATGGTTGCAAATGCTCCCCTGAAAGATTTGGAGGTCGAAACAGAAGGCTTTTTATCACAGGAGAAGCAATCAACCCTCAAAAACTTAACCGGAGGAAAAAGATTTTTTTGAAAAAATCCCTAAGCCCCGGGGTCACAATTTCAGAAAAAATCTGACTTTTGGCAATTCACTCAAAAATGGTGCCAAACGGTTGCAAATGCTCCCCTGAAAGGTTTGGCGGTCGAAACAGAAGGCTTTTTATCACAGGACAAGAAATCAACCCTCAACAACTTAACAGGAGGAAAAAGATTTTTTTGAAAAAATCCCTAAACCCCGGGGTCACAATTTCAGCAAAAATCTGACTTTTGGCAATTCACTCAAAAATGGTGCCAAAGGGTTGCAAATGCTCCCCTGAAAGGTTTGGCGGTCGAAACAGAAGGCTTTTTATCACAGGACAAGAAATCAACCCTCAACAACTTAACCGAGGGAAAAAGATTTTTTTGAAAAAATCCCTAAGCCCGGGGTCACAATTTCAGAAAAAATCTGACTTTTGGCAATTCACTCAAAAATGGTGCCAAACGGTTGCAAATGCTCCCCTGAAAGGTTTGGCGGTCGAAACAGAAGACTTTTTATCACAGGAGAAGCAATCAACCCTCAATAACTTAACCGGAGGAAAAAGATTTTTTTTGAAAAAAACCCTAAGCCCCGGGGTCGCAATTTCAGCAAAAATCTGACTTTTGGCAATTCAATCAAAAGTGGTTGCAAATGGTTGCAAATGCTCCCCTGAAAGATTTGGAGGTCGAAACAGAAGGCTTTTTATCACAGGACAAGAAATCAACCCTCCACAACTTAACCGGGGGGAAAAGATTTTTTTGAAAAAATGCCTAAGCCTCGGGGTCACAATTTCTGCAAAAATCTGACTTTTGGCAATTCACTCAAAAATGGTGCCAAACGGTTGCAAATGCTCCCCTGAAAGGTTTGGCGGTTGAAACAGAAGGCTTTTAATCACAGAACAAGAAATCAACCCTCAACAACTTAACCGAGGGAAAAAGATTTTTTTGAAAAAATCCCTAAGCCCCGGGGTCACAATTTCAGAAAAAATCTGACTTTTGGCAATTCACTCAAAAATGGTGCCAAAGGGTTGCAAATGCTCCCCTGAAAGGTTTGGCGGTCGAAACAGAAGGCTTTTTATCACAGGACAAGAAATCAACCCTCAATAACTTAACCGGAGGAAAAAGATTTTTTTGAAAAAATCCCTAAGCCCCCGGGGTCACAATTTCAGAAAAAATCTGACTTTTGGCAATTCACTCAAAAATGGTGCCAAACGGTTGCAAATGCTCCCCTGAAAGGTTTGGCGGTTGAAACAGAAGGCTTTTAATCACAGAACAAGAAATCAACCCTCAACAACTTAACCGGGGGAAAAAGATTTTTTTGAAAAAATCCCTAAGCCTCGGGGTCACAATTTCAGAAAAAATCTGACTTTTGGCAATTCACTCAAAAATGGTGCCAAACGGTTGCAAATGCTCCCTTGAAATGTTTGGCGGTCGAAACAGAAGGCTTTTTATCTCAGAAAATAAATCAGCCCTCGACAACTTAACCGGCAGAAAAAGATTTTTTTTGAAAAAATCCCTAAGCCCCGGGGTCACAATTTCATCAAAAATCTGACTTTTGGCCATTCACTCAAAAATGGTGCGAAACGGTTGCAAATGCTCCCCTGAGAGGTTTGGCGGTCGAAACAGAAGGCTTTTTATCAAAGGAAAAGAAAGCCCTTGACAACTTAACCGGCAGAAAAAGATTTTTTTGAAAAAATCCCAAACCCCGGGGTCACAATTTCATCAAAAATTTGACTTTCTGCAATTCAGTCAAAAATGGTGCCAAACGGTTGCAAATGCTCCCCTGAGAGGTTTGGCGGTCGAAACAGAAGGCTTTTTATCAAAGGAAAAGAAAGCCCTTGACATCTTAACCAGCAGAAAAAGATTTTTTTGAAAAAATCCCAAACCCCGGGGTCACAATTTCATCAAAAATCTGACTTTCGGCCATTCACTTAAAAATTGTGCCTACTGAAGAAAGTAGGAAAAACCACTGGGCCGGTAAGATATAATCTAACTGAAATCCCTTATTTTGACTACTGGCTCCTCACACAGCTCCTGACTCATGACAGTGTGTTGCCCATCGCTCTGTTCTGACTAAAGGAATTAATGCAGCCACTGCTGGCGGGGACATTTTGGAACCCAAAATATCCAACGCCAGTAAATTCTGGTGTACTTTTTAACATAATAGTGTAAACAGGGATCAACATACAAACACTGAGAAGCCATTCCCCCCGCCCCACTACTTTATATGGAAACAATTGGAAAAACCTTGTGATTGAGGCTACCAACATGGCGCCTTTTTGTACATCGAACACTTCTGAGGTCATTCTTACTAGTGCTTTACTACTGTTTTACTACTACTTTACTACCACTTTACTACTGTTTTACTACTACTTTACTACCACTTTACTACTGTTTTACTACTGCTTTACTACCATTTTACTACCATTTTACTACTACTTTACTACCATTTTACTACTACTTTACTACTTCTTTACTATTGCCTTACTACTACTTTACTACTACTTTACTACTACTTTACTACTACTTTACTACTTTACTACTACTTTACTATCATTTTACTACTTTAGTACAATTTTACTACTATTCCACCACTTTACTATTTTACCATTTTACTACCGCTTTACTACTACTTTACAATTATCTTACTGCTGTTTCACTACTGCCTTACTACCATTTTACTACTATTTTACTACTGCATTACTACTACTTTACTGCTATTTTACTACTATCCCACCACTTTATTATTGTTTTACCATTACTTAACTGCTACTTCACTACTGGTTTACTATTGCTTTACTACCACTTTACTTCCACTTTACTACTGCTACTTTATTACTTTTATACTACTTTACTATTTATACCCGTATTAATAGAGTAGACCTTCCTGAACAATGGCATGCTTGTCTACAGTAACAAATAGTATTGTTACTATTTTATGAATTGTATATACTGCCCTTCATCCGTAGATTTAAGGTTGGTTTACAACTTTAAAATGCAAGGTAAAAAACACAAAATACACAATAAAAACAAGAACAAGAACAAACCAATAAGCCTCCTCCCTCAACCTCTCCTTTGGCTTGTCCTTCACTCATGACTTCTCTCTTGTTCCTTGATCTTAACTTCCCCACTTTTGCAAACCTTCCAGTTGTCCCTAATTTTCCCGGGACAGTCCCAGATTTATTGAAGCTGTCCTGGTTTCTGATGTTATCCTGCTTTTCCTTAGGACGTCCCTATGTTCATGGGAGAATGTTGGATGGTATGGAGTTATGCATAGAATAGAATGATAGAATGATCTCGATACGAATCCAAGGCAGACCTTTTAACATCACAGTAATCCAAGTTTATGCACCAACTACTGGTGCTGAAGAAACTGAAATTGACCAATTCTATGAAGCCTAACAACACCTTATAGAAGTGACACCAAAGAAGGATGTTCTTCTCATTATAGGGGATTGGAATGCTAAAGTAGGGAGGCAAGAGATAAAAAGAACAACTGGCAAGTTGGGCCTTGGAGATCAAAACGAAGCAGGGCAAAGGCTAATAGAGTTCTGTCAAGAGAACAAGCTGGTCATCACAAACACGCTTTTCCAACAACACAAGAGACGACTCTACACATGGACATCACCAGATGGGCAGCATCGAAATCAGATTGATTATATTCTCTGCAGCCAAAGATGGAGAGGCTCTATACAGTCAGCAAAAACAAGACCTGGAGCTGACTGTGGCTCAGATCATCAGCTTCTTATAGCCAAATTCAAACTTAAACTGAAGCAATTCAATCAAAAATGGTCGCAAATGGTTGCAAATGCTCCCCTGAAAGATTTGGAGGTCGAAACAGAAGGCTTTTTATCACAGGAGAATAAATCAACCCTCAACAACATAACCGGCGGAAAAAGATTTTTTTGAAAAAATCGCCCGGGCTCACAATTACAGCAAAAATCTGACTTTTGGCAATTCAATCAAAAATGGTGCCAAAGTGTTGCAAATGCTCCCCTGAAAGATTTGGCGGTCGAAACAGAAGGTTTTTTATCACAGGAGAAGCAATCAACCCTCAACAACTTAACCGGCGGAAAAAGATTTTTTTGAAAAAATCCCTAAGCCCCGGGGTCACAATTTCAGCAAAAATCTGACGTTTGGCAATTCAATCAAAAATGGTCGCAAATGTTTGCAAATGCTCCCCTGAAAGATTAGGAGGTCGAAACAGAAGGCTTTTTATCACAGGAGAAGAAATCAACCCTCAACAACATAACCGGCGGAAAAAGATTTTTTTGAAAAAATCCCTAAGCCCCGGGGTCACAATTTCAGAAAAAATCTGACTTTTGGCAATTCACTCTAAAATGGTGCCAAAGGGTTGCAAATGCTCCCCTGAAAGGTTTGGCGGTCGAAACAGAAGGCTTTTTATCACAGGACAAGAAATCAACCCTCAACAACTTAACCGGGGGAAAATTTTTTTTTGAAAAAATCCCTAAGCCTCGGGGTCACAATTTCAGAAAAAATCTGACTTTTGACAATTCACTCAAAAATGGTCGCAAATGGTTGCAAATGCTCCCCTGAAAGATTTGGAGGTCGAAACAGAAGGCTTTTTATCACAGGAGAAGCAATCAACCCTCAAAAACTTAACCGGAGGAAAAAGATTTTTTTGAAAAAATCCCTAAGCCCCGGGGTCACAATTTCAGCAAAAATCTGACTTTTGGCAATTCAACCAAAAATGGTCGCAAATGGTTGCAAATGCTCCCCTGAAAGGTTTGGAGGTCGAAACAGAAGGCTTTTTATCACAGGAGAAGCAATCAACCCTCAACAACTTAACCGGCGGAAAAAGATTTTTTTGAAAAAATCCCTAAGCCCCGGGGTCACAATTTCAGCAAAAATCTGACTTTTGGCAATTCACTCAAAAATGGTGCCAAACAGTTGCAAATGCTCCCCTGAAATGTTTGGCGGTCGAAACAGAAGGCTTTTTATCACAGGACAAGAAATCAACCCTCAACAACTTAACCGGGGGAAAAAGATTTTTTTGAAAAAATCCCTAATCCCCGGGGTCACAATTTCAGAAAAAATCTGACTTTGGGCAATTCACTCAAAAATGGTGCCAAACGGTTGCAAATGCTCCCCTGAAAGGTTTGGCGGTCGAAACAGAAGGCTTTTTATCACAGGACAAGAAATCAACCCTCAATAACTTAACAGGAGGAAAAAGATTTTTTTGAAAAAATCCCTAAGCCCCGGGGTCACAATTTCAGAAAAAATCTGACTTTTGGCAATTCACTCAAAAATGGTGCCAAACGGTTGCAAATGCTCCCCTGAAAGGTTTGGCGGTCGAAACAGAAGGCTTTTTATCACAGGAGAAGCAATCAACCCTCAATAACTTAACCGGAGGAAAAAGATTTTTTTGAAAAAAACCCTAAGCCCCGGGGTCGCAATTTCAGCAAAAATCTGACTTTTGGCAATTCAATCAAAAGTGGTTGCAAATGGTTGCAAATGCTCCCCTGAAAGATTTGGAGGTCGAAACAGAAGGCTTTTTATCACAGGAGAAGCAATCAACCCTCAAAAACTTAACCGGCGGAAAAAGATTTTTTTGAAAAAATCCCTAAGCCCCGGGGTCACAATTTCAGAAAAAATCTGACTTTTGGCAATTCACTTAAAAATGGTGTCAAAGGGTTGCAAATGCTCCCATGAAAGGTTTGGCGGTCGAAACAGAAGGCTTTTTATCACAGGAGAAGCAATCAACCCTCAAAAACTTAACCGGCGTAAAAAGATTTTTTTGAAAAAACCCTAAGCCCCGGGGTCACAATTTCTGCAAAATTTGACTTTTGACAATTCACTCAAAAATGGTGCCAAACGGTTGAAAATGCACCACTGAAAGGTTTGGCGGTCGAAACAGAAGGCTTTTTATCAGAGGACAAGAAATCAACCCTCAACAACATAACCGGCGGAAAAAGATTTTTTTGAAAAAATCCCTAAGCCCCGGGGTCACAATTTCAGAAAAAATCTGACTTTTGGCAATTCACTCAAAAATGGTGCCAAACGGTTGAAAATGCACCACTGAAAGTTTTGGCGGTCGAAACAGAAGGCTTTTTATCAGAGGACAAGAAATCAACCCTCAACAACTTAACCGGAGGAAAAAGATTTTTTTTGAAAAAATCCCTAAGCCCCGGGGTCACAATTTCAGCAAAAACCTGACTTTTGGCAATTCACTCAAAAATGGTGCCAAACGGTTGCAAATGCTCCCCTGAAAGGTTTGGCGGTCGAAACAGAAGGCTTTTTATCACAGGACCAGAAATCAACCCTCAACAACTTAACCGGGGGAAAAAGATTTTTTTGAAAAAATCCCTAATCCCCGGGGTCACAATTTCAGAAAAAATCTGACTTTTGGCAATTCACTCAAAAATGGTGCCAAACGGTTGCAAATGCTCCCCTGAAAGGTTTGGCGGTCGAAACAGAAGGCTTTTTATCACAGGACAAGAAATCAACCCTCAACAACTTAACCGAGGGAAAAAGATTTTTTTGAAAAAATCCCTAAGCCCCGGGGTCACAATTTCAGAAAAAATCTGACTTTTGGCAATTCACTCAAAAATGGTGCCAAAGGGTTGCAAATGCTCCCCTGAAAGGTTTGGCGGTCGAAACAGAAGGCTTTTTATCACAGGACAAGAAATCAACCCTCAATAACTTAACCGGAGGAAAAAGATTTTTTTGAAAAAATCCCTAAGCCCCGGGGTCACAATTTCAGAAAAAATCTGACTTTTGGCAATTCACTCAAAAATGGTGCCAAACGGTTGCAAATGCTCCCCTGAAAGGTTTGGCGGTTGAAACAGAAGGCTTTTAATCACAGAACAAGAAATCAACCCTCAACAACTTAACCGGGGGAAAAAGATTTTTTTTGAAAAAATCCCTAAGCCCCGGGGTTACAATTTCATCAAAAATCTGACTTTTGGCCATTCACTCAAAAATGGTGCGAAACGGTTGCAAATGCTCCCTTGAAATGTTTGGCGGTCGAAACAGAAGGCTTTTTATCTCAGAAAATAAATCAGCCCTCGACAACTTAACCGGCAGAAAAAGATTTTTTTTGAAAAAATCCCTAAGCCCCGGGGTCACAATTTCATCAAAAATCTGACTTTTGGCCATTCACTCAAAAATGGTGCGAAACGGTTGCAAATGCTCCCCTGAGAGGTTTGGCGGTCGAAACAGAAGGCTTTTTATCAAAGGAAAAGAAAGCCCTTGACAACTTAACCGGCAGAAAAAGATTTTTTTGAAAAAATCCCTAAGCCTCGGGGTCACAATTTCATAAAAAATCTGACTTTTGACAATTCACTCAAAAATGGTGCCAAACGGTTGCAAATGCTCCCCTGAGAGGTTTGGCGGTCGAAACAGAAGGCTTTTTATCAAAGGAAAAGAAAGCCCTTGACAACTTAACCAGCAGAAAAATATTTTTTTGAAAAAATCCCAAACCCCGGGGTCACAATTTCATCAAAAATCTGACTTTCGGCCATTCACTTAAAAATTGTGCCTACTGAAGAAAGTAGGAAAAACCACTGGGCCGGTAAGATATAATCTAACTGAAATCCCTTATTTTGACTACTGGCTCCTCACACAGCTCCTGACTCATGACAGTGTGTTGCCCATCGCTCTGTTCTGACTAAAGGAATTAATGCAGCCACTGCTGGAGGGGACATTTTGGAACCCAAAATATCCAACGCCAGTAAATTCTGGTGTACTTTTTAACATAATAGTGTAAACAGGGATCAACATACAAACACTGAGAAGCCATTCCCCCCGCCCCACTACTTTATATGGAAACAATTGGAAAAACCTTGTGATTGAGGCTACCAACATGGCGCCTTTTTGTACATCGAACACTTCTGAGGTCATTCTTACTAGTGCTTTACTACTGTTTTACTACTACTTTACTACCACTTTACTACTGTTTTACTACTACTTTACTACCACTTTACTACTGTTTTACTACTGCTTTACTACCATTTTACTACCATTTTACTACTACTTTACTACCATTTTACTACTACTTTACTACTTCTTTACTATTGCCTTACTACTACTTTACTACTACTTTACTACTACTTTACTACTACTTTACTACTTTACTACTACTTTACTATCATTTTACTACTTTAGTACAATTTTACTACTATTCCACCACTTTACTATTTTACCATTTTACTACCGCTTTACTACTACTTTACAATTATCTTACTGCTGTTTCACTACTGCCTTACTACCATTTTACTACTATTTTACTACTGCATTACTACTACTTTACTGCTATTTTACTACTATCCCACCACTTTATTATTGTTTTACCATTACTTAACTGCTACTTCACTACTGGTTTACTATTGCTTTACTACCACTTTACTTCCACTTTACTACTGCTACTTTATTACTTTTATACTACTTTACTATTTATACCCGTATTAATAGAGTAGACCTTCCTGAACAATGGCATGCTTGTCTACAGTAACAAATAGTATTGTTACTATTTTATGAATTGTATATACTGCCCTTCATCCGTAGATTTAAGGTTGGTTTACAACTTTAAAATGCAAGGTAAAAAACACAAAATACACAATAAAAACAAGAACAAGAACAAACCAATAAGCCTCCTCCCTCAACCTCTCCTTTGGCTTGTCCTTCACTCATGACTTCTCTCTTGTTCCTTGATCTTAACTTCCCCACTTTTGCAAACCTTCCAGTTGTCCCTAATTTTCCCGGGACAGTCCCAGATTTATTGAAGCTGTCCTGGTTTCTGATGTTATCCTGCTTTTCCTTAGGACGTCCCTATGTTCATGGGAGAATGTTGGATGGTATGGAGTTATGCATAGAATAGAATGATAGAATGATCTCGATACGAATCCAAGGCAGACCTTTTAACATCACAGTAATCCAAGTTTATGCACCAACTACTGGTGCTGAAGAAACTGAAATTGACCAATTCTATGAAGCCTAACAACACCTTATAGAAGTGACACCAAAGAAGGATGTTCTTCTCATTATAGGGGATTGGAATGCTAAAGTAGGGAGGCAAGAGATAAAAAGAACAACTGGCAAGTTGGGCCTTGGAGATCAAAACGAAGCAGGGCAAAGGCTAATAGAGTTCTGTCAAGAGAACAAGCTGGTCATCACAAACACGCTTTTCCAACAACACAAGAGACGACTCTACACATGGACATCACCAGATGGGCAGCATCGAAATCAGATTGATTATATTCTCTGCAGCCAAAGATGGAGAGGCTCTATACAGTCAGCAAAAACAAGACCTGGAGCTGACTGTGGCTCAGATCATCAGCTTCTTATAGCCAAATTCAAACTTAAACTGAAGCAATTCAATCAAAAATGGTCGCAAATGGTTGCAAATGCTCCCCTGAAAGATTTGGAGGTCGAAACAGAAGGCTTTTTATCACAGGAGAATAAATCAACCCTCAACAACATAACCGGCGGAAAAAGATTTTTTTGAAAAAATCGCCCGGGCTCACAATTACAGCAAAAATCTGACTTTTGGCAATTCAATCAAAAATGGTGCCAAAGTGTTGCAAATGCTCCCCTGAAAGATTTGGCGGTCGAAACAGAAGGTTTTTTATCACAGGAGAAGCAATCAACCCTCAACAACTTAACCGGCGGAAAAAGATTTTTTTGAAAAAATCCCTAAGCCCCGGGGTCACAATTTCAGCAAAAATCTGACGTTTGGCAATTCAATCAAAAATGGTCGCAAATGTTTGCAAATGCTCCCCTGAAAGATTAGGAGGTCGAAACAGAAGGCTTTTTATCACAGGAGAAGAAATCAACCCTCAACAACATAACCGGCGGAAAAAGATTTTTTTGAAAAAATCCCTAAGCCCCGGGGTCACAATTTCAGAAAAAATCTGACTTTTGGCAATTCACTCTAAAATGGTGCCAAAGGGTTGCAAATGCTCCCCTGAAAGGTTTGGCGGTCGAAACAGAAGGCTTTTTATCACAGGACAAGAAATCAACCCTCAACAACTTAACCGGGGGAAAATTTTTTTTTGAAAAAATCCCTAAGCCTCGGGGTCACAATTTCAGAAAAAATCTGACTTTTGACAATTCACTCAAAAATGGTCGCAAATGGTTGCAAATGCTCCCCTGAAAGATTTGGAGGTCGAAACAGAAGGCTTTTTATCACAGGAGAAGCAATCAACCCTCAAAAACTTAACCGGAGGAAAAAGATTTTTTTGAAAAAATCCCTAAGCCCCGGGGTCACAATTTCAGCAAAAATCTGACTTTTGGCAATTCAACCAAAAATGGTCGCAAATGGTTGCAAATGCTCCCCTGAAAGGTTTGGAGGTCGAAACAGAAGGCTTTTTATCACAGGAGAAGCAATCAACCCTCAACAACTTAACCGGCGGAAAAAGATTTTTTTGAAAAAATCCCTAAGCCCCGGGGTCACAATTTCAGCAAAAATCTGACTTTTGGCAATTCACTCAAAAATGGTGCCAAACAGTTGCAAATGCTCCCCTGAAATGTTTGGCGGTCGAAACAGAAGGCTTTTTATCACAGGACAAGAAATCAACCCTCAACAACTTAACCGGGGGAAAAAGATTTTTTTGAAAAAATCCCTAATCCCCGGGGTCACAATTTCAGAAAAAATCTGACTTTGGGCAATTCACTCAAAAATGGTGCCAAACGGTTGCAAATGCTCCCCTGAAAGGTTTGGCGGTCGAAACAGAAGGCTTTTTATCACAGGACAAGAAATCAACCCTCAATAACTTAACAGGAGGAAAAAGATTTTTTTGAAAAAATCCCTAAGCCCCGGGGTCACAATTTCAGAAAAAATCTGACTTTTGGCAATTCACTCAAAAATGGTGCCAAACGGTTGCAAATGCTCCCCTGAAAGGTTTGGCGGTCGAAACAGAAGGCTTTTTATCACAGGAGAAGCAATCAACCCTCAATAACTTAACCGGAGGAAAAAGATTTTTTTGAAAAAAACCCTAAGCCCCGGGGTCGCAATTTCAGCAAAAATCTGACTTTTGGCAATTCAATCAAAAGTGGTTGCAAATGGTTGCAAATGCTCCCCTGAAAGATTTGGAGGTCGAAACAGAAGGCTTTTTATCACAGGAGAAGCAATCAACCCTCAAAAACTTAACCGGCGGAAAAAGATTTTTTTGAAAAAATCCCTAAGCCCCGGGGTCACAATTTCAGAAAAAATCTGACTTTTGGCAATTCACTTAAAAATGGTGTCAAAGGGTTGCAAATGCTCCCATGAAAGGTTTGGCGGTCGAAACAGAAGGCTTTTTATCACAGGAGAAGCAATCAACCCTCAAAAACTTAACCGGCGTAAAAAGATTTTTTTGAAAAAACCCTAAGCCCCGGGGTCACAATTTCTGCAAAATTTGACTTTTGACAATTCACTCAAAAATGGTGCCAAACGGTTGAAAATGCACCACTGAAAGGTTTGGCGGTCGAAACAGAAGGCTTTTTATCAGAGGACAAGAAATCAACCCTCAACAACATAACCGGCGGAAAAAGATTTTTTTGAAAAAATCCCTAAGCCCCGGGGTCACAATTTCAGAAAAAATCTGACTTTTGGCAATTCACTCAAAAATGGTGCCAAACGGTTGAAAATGCACCACTGAAAGTTTTGGCGGTCGAAACAGAAGGCTTTTTATCAGAGGACAAGAAATCAACCCTCAACAACTTAACCGGAGGAAAAAGATTTTTTTTGAAAAAATCCCTAAGCCCCGGGGTCACAATTTCAGCAAAAACCTGACTTTTGGCAATTCACTCAAAAATGGTGCCAAACGGTTGCAAATGCTCCCCTGAAAGGTTTGGCGGTCGAAACAGAAGGCTTTTTATCACAGGACCAGAAATCAACCCTCAACAACTTAACCGGGGGAAAAAGATTTTTTTGAAAAAATCCCTAATCCCCGGGGTCACAATTTCAGAAAAAATCTGACTTTTGGCAATTCACTCAAAAATGGTGCCAAACGGTTGCAAATGCTCCCCTGAAAGGTTTGGCGGTCGAAACAGAAGGCTTTTTATCACAGGACAAGAAATCAACCCTCAACAACTTAACCGAGGGAAAAAGATTTTTTTGAAAAAATCCCTAAGCCCCGGGGTCACAATTTCAGAAAAAATCTGACTTTTGGCAATTCACTCAAAAATGGTGCCAAAGGGTTGCAAATGCTCCCCTGAAAGGTTTGGCGGTCGAAACAGAAGGCTTTTTATCACAGGACAAGAAATCAACCCTCAATAACTTAACCGGAGGAAAAAGATTTTTTTGAAAAAATCCCTAAGCCTCGGGGTCACAATTTCAGAAAAAATCTGACTTTTGACAATTCACTCAAAAATGGTGCCAAACGGTGGCAAATGCTCCCCTGAAAGGTTTGGCGGTCGAAACAGAAGGCTTTTTATCACAGGAGAAGCAATCAACCCTCAATAACTTAACCGGAGGAAAAAAATTTTTTTGAAAAAATCCCTAAGCCCCGGGGTCACAATTTCAGAAAAAATCTTACTTTTGGCAATTCAATCAAAAATGGTCGCAAATGGTTGCAAATGCTCCCCTGAAAGATTTGGAGGTCGAAACAGAAGGCTTTTTATCACAGGACAAGAAATCAACCCTCAACAACTTAACCGGGGGAAAAAGATTTTTTTGAAAAAATCCCTAAGCCCCGGGGTCGCAATTTCAGCAAAAATCTGACTTTTGACAATTCACTCAAAAATGGTGCCAAAGGGTTGCAAATGCTCCCCTGAAAGGTTTGGCGGTCGAAACAGAAGGCTTTTTATCACAGGACAAGAAATCAACCCTCAACAACTTAACCGGGGGAAAAAGATTTTTTTGAAAAAATCCCTAAGCCCCGGGGTCGCAATTTCAGCAAAAATCTGACTTTTGGCAATTCAATCAAAAATGGTCGCAAATGGTTGCAAATGCTCCCCTGAAAGGTTTGGCGGTCGAAACAGAAGGCTTTTTATCACAAGAGAAGCAGTCAACCCTCAATAACTTAACCGGAGGAAAAAGATTTTTTTGAAAAAATCCCTAAGCCCCGGGGTCACAATTTCAGAAAAAATCTGACTTTGGCAATTCACTCAAAAATGGTGCCAAACGGTTGCAAATGCTCCCCTGAAAGGTTTGGCGGTTGAAACAGAAGGCTTTTAATCACAGAACAAGAAATCAACCCTCAACAACTTAACCGGGGGAAAAAGATTTTTTTGAAAAAATCCCTAAGCCTCGGGGTCACAATTTCAGAAAAAATCTGACTTTTGACAATTCACTCAAAAATGGTGCCAAAGGGTTGCAAATGCTCCCCTGAAAGGTTTGGCGGTCGAAACAGAAGGCTTTTTATCACAGGAGAAGCAATCAACCCTCAATAACTTAACCGGAGGAAAAAGATTTTTTTGAAAAAATCCCTAAGCCTCGGGGTCACAATTTCAGAAAAAATCTGACTTTTGGCAATTCACTCAAAAATGGTGCCAAACGGTTGCAAATGCTCCCTTGAAATGTTTGGCGTTCGAAACAGAAGGCTTTTTATCTCAGAAAATAAATCAGCCCTTGACAACTTAACCGGCAGAAAAAGATTTTTTTTGAAAAAATCCCTAAGCCCCGGGGTCACAATTTCAGAAAAAATCTGACTTTTGGCAATTCACTCAAAAATGGTGCGAAACGGTTGCAAATGCTCCCCTGAGAGGTTTGGCGGTCGAAACAGAAGGCTTTTTATCAAAGGAAAAGAAAGCCCTTGACAACTTAACCGGCAGAAAAAGATTTTTTTGAAAAAATCCCAAACCCCGGGGTCACAATTTCATCAAAAATTTGACTTTCTGCAATTCAGTCAAAAATGGTGCCAAACGGTTGCAAATGCTCCCCTGAGAGGTTTGGCGGTCGAAACAGAAGGCTTTTTATCAAAGGAAAAGAAAGCCCTGGACAACTTAACCAGCAGAAAAATATTTTTTTGAAAAAATCCCAAACCCCGGGGTCACAATTTCATCAAAAATCTGACTTTCGGCCATTCACTTAAAAATTGTGCCTACTGAAGAAAGTAGGAAAAACCACTGGGCCGGTAAGATATAATCTAACTGAAATCCCTTATTTTGACTACTGGCTCCTCACACAGCTCCTGACTCATGACAGTGTGTTGCCCATCGCTCTGTTCTGACTAAAGGAATTAATGCAGCCACTGCTGGCGGGGACATTTTGGAACCCAAAATATCCAACGCCAGTAAATTCTGGTGTACTTTTTAACATAATAGTGTAAACAGGGATCAACATACAAACACTGAGAAGCCATTCCCCCCGCCCCACTACTTTATATGGAAACAATTGGAAAAACCTTGTGATTGAGGCTACCAACATGGCTCCTTTTTGTACATCGAACACTTCTGAGGTCATTCTTACTAGTGCTTTACTACTGTTTTACTACTACTTTACTACCACTTTACTACTGTTTTACTACTGCTTTACTACTACTTTACTACCATTTTACTACTACTTTACTACTACTTTACTACTACTTTACTACTACTTTACTACTACTTTACTACTTTAGTACAATTTTACTACTATTCCACCACTTTACTATTTTACCATTTTACTACCGCTTTACTACTACTTTACAATTATCTTACTGCTGTTTCACTACTGCCTTACTACCATTTTACTACTATTTTACTACTGCGTTACTACTACTTTACTGCTATTTTACTACTATCCCACCACTTTATTATTGTTTTACCATTACTTAACTGCTACTTCACTACTGGTTTACTATTGCTTTACTACCACTTTACTTCCACTTTACTACTGCTACTTTATTACTTTTATACTACTTTACTATTTATACCCGTATTAATAGAGTAGACCTTCCTGAACAATGGCATGCTTGTCTACAGTAACAAATAGTATTGTTACTATTTTATGAATTGTATATACTGCCCTTCATCCGTAGATTTAAGGTTGGTTTACAACTTTAAAATGCAAGGTAAAAAACACAAAATACACAATAAAAACAAGAACAAGAACAAACCAATAAGCCTCCTCCCTCAACCTCTCCTTTGGCTTGTCCTTCACTCATGACTTCTCTCTTGTTCCTTGATCTTAACTTCCCCACTTTTGCAAACCTTCCAGTTGTCCCTAATTTTCCCGGGACAGTCCCAGATTTATTGAAGCTGTCCTGGTTTCTGATGTTATCCTGCTTTTCCTTAGGACGTCCCTATGTTCATGGGAGAATGTTGGATGGTATGGAGTTATACATAGAATAGAATGATAGAATGATCTCGATACGAATCCAAGGCAGACCTTTTAACATCACAGTAATCCAAGTTTATGCACCAACTACTGGTGCTGAAGAAACTGAAATTGACCAATTCTATGAAGCCTAACAACACCTTATAGAAGTGACACCAAAGAAGGATGTTCTTCTCATTATAGGGGATTGGAATGCTAAAGTAGGGAGGCAAGAGATAAAAGGAACAACTGGCAAGTTGGGCCTTGGAGATCAAAACGAAGCAGGGCAAAGGCTAATAGAGTTCTGTCAAGAGAACAAGCTGGTCATCACAAACACGCTTTTCCAACAACACAAGAGACGACTCTACACATGGACATCACCAGATGGGCAGCATCGAAATCAGATTGATTATATTCTCTGCAGCCAAAGATGGAGAGGCTCTATACAGTCAGCAAAAACAAGACCTGGAGCTGACTGTGGCTCAGATCATCAGCTTCTTATAGCCAAATTCAAACTTAAACTGAAGCAATTCAATCAAAAATGGTCGCAAATGGTTGCAAATGCTCCCCTGAAAGATTTGGAGGTCGAAACAGAAGGCTTTTTATCACAGGAGAAGCAATCAACCCTCAACAACTTAACCGGCAGAAAAATATTTTTTTGAAAAAATCCCTAAGCCCCGGGGTCACAATTTCAGAAAAAATCTGACTTTTGGCAATTCACTCAAATATGGTGCCAAAGTGTTGCAAATGCTCCCCTGAAAGGTTTGGCGGTCGAAACAGAAGGCTTTTTATCACAGGAGAAGCAATCAACCCTCAATAACTTAACAGGAGGAAAAAGATTTTTTTGAAAAAATCCCTAAGCCCCGGGGTCACAATTTCAGTAAAAATCTGACTTTTGGCAATTCAATCAAAAATGGTCGCAAATGGTTGCAAATGCTCCCCTGAAAGATTTGGAGGTCGAAACAGAAGGCTTTTTATCACAGGAGAAGCAATCAACCCTCAACAACTTAACCGGCGGAAAAAGATTTTTTTGAAAAAATCCCTAAGCCCCGGGGTCACAATTTTAGAAAAAATCTGACTTTTGGCAATTCACTTAAAAATGGTGCCAAAGGGTTGCAAATGCTCCCACGAAAGGTTTGGCGGTCGAAACAGAAGGCTTTTTATCACAGGAGAAGCAATCAACCCTCAACAACTTAACCGGCGGAAAAAGATTTTTTTGAAAAAAAATCCCTAAGCCCCGGGGTCACAATTTCAGCAAAAACCTGACTTTTGCCAATTCACTCCAAAATGGTGCCAAACGGTTGCAAATGCTCCCCTGAAAGGTTTGGCGGTCGAAACAGAAGGCTTTTTATCACAGGACAAGAAATCAACCCTCAACAACTTAACCGGGGGAAAAAGATTTTTTTGAAAAAATCCCTAAGCCCCGGGATCACAATTTCAGAAAAAATCTGACTTTTGGCAATTCACTCTAAAATGGTGCCAAACGGTTGCAAATGCTCCCCTGAAAGGTTTGGCGGTCGAAACAGAAGGCTTTTTATCACAGGAGAAGCAATCAACCCTCAATAACTTAACCGGAGGAAAAAGATTTTTTTGAAAAAATCCCTAAGCCCCGGGGTCACAATTTCAGAAAAAATCTGACTTTTGGCAATTCACTCAAAAATGGTGCCAAAGGGTTGCAAATGCTCCCCTGAAAGGTTTGGCGGTCGAAACAGAAGGCTTTTTATCACAGGACAAGAAATCAACCCTCAACAACTTAACCGGGGGAAATTTTTTTTTTGAAAAAATCCCTAAGCCTCGGGGTCACAATTTCAGAAAAAATCTGACTTTTGACAATTCACTCAAAAATGGTGCCAAACGGTGGCAAATGCTCCCCTGAAAGGTTTGGCGGTCGAAACAGAAGGCTTTTTATCACAGGAGAAGCAATCAACCCTCAATAACTTAACCGGAGGAAAAAAAATTTTTTGAAAAAATCACTAAGCCCCGGGGTCACAATTTCAGAAAAAATCTTACTTTTGGCAATTCAATCAAAAATGGTCGCAAATGGTTGCAAATGCTCCCCTGAAAGATTTGGAGGTCGAAACAAAAGGCTTTTTATCACAGGAGAAGCTATCAACCCTCAACAACTTAACCGGCGGAAAAAGATTTTTTTGAAAAAATCCCTAAGCCCCGGGGTCACAATTTCAGCAAAAACCTGACTTTTGGCAATTCACTTAAAAATGGTGCCAAAGTGTTGCAAATGCTCCCCTGAAAGGTTTGGCGGTCGAAACAGAAGGCTTTTTATCACAGGAGAAGCAATCAACCCTCAATAACTTAACCGGAGGAAAAAGATTTTTTTGAAAAAATCCCTAAGCCCCGGGGTCGCAATTTCAGCAAAAACCTGACTTTTGGCAATTCACTCAAAAATGGTGCCAAACGGTTGCAAATCCTCCCTTGAAATGTTTGGCGGTCGAAACAGAAGGCTTTTCATCACAGGACAAGAAATCAACCCTCAACAACTTAACCGGGGGGAAAAGATTTTTTTGAAAAAATCCCTAAGCCCCGGGGTCACAATTTCTGCAAAAGTCTGACTTTTGGCAATTCAATCAAAAATGGTCGCAAACGGTTGCAAATGCTCCCCTGAAAGATTTGGAGGTCGAAACAGAAGGCTTTTTATCACAGGAGAAGCAATCAACCCTCAACAACTTAACCGGCAGAAAAAGATTTTTTTGAAAAAATCCCTAAGCCCCGGGGTCACAATTTCAGAAAAAATCTGACTTTTGGCAATTCACTCAAAAATGGTGCCAAAGGGTTGCAAATGCTCCCCTGAAAGGTTTGGCGGTCGAAACAGAAGGCTTTTTATCACAGGACAAGAAATCAACCCTCAACAACTTAACCGGGGGAAAATTTTTTTTTGAAAAAATCCCTAAGCCTCGGGGTCACAGTTTCAGAAAAAATCTGACTTTTGACAATTCACTCAAAAATGGTGCCAAACGGTGGCAAATGCTCCCCTGAAAGGTTTGGCGGTCGAAACAGAAGGCTTTTTATCACAGGAGAAGCAATCAACCCTCAATAACTTAACCGGAGGAAAAAAATTTTTTTGAAAAAATCCCTAAGCCCCGGGGTCACAATTTCAGCAAAAATCTGACTTTTGGCAATTCAATCAAAAGTGGTCGCAAATGGTTGCAAATGCTCCCCTGAAGGATTTGGAGGTCGAAACAGAAGGCTTTTTATCACAGGAGAAGCAATCAACCCTCAAAAACTTAACCGGAGGAAAAAGATTTTTTTGAAAAAATCCCTAAGCCCCGGGGTCACAATTTCAGCAAAAATCTTACTTTTGGCAATTCAATCAAAAATGGTCGCAAATGGTTGCAATGCTCCCCTGAAAGATTTGGAGGTCGAAACAGAAGGCTTTTTATCACAAGAGAAGCAATCAACCCTCAACAACTTAACCGGCGGAAAAAGATTTTTTTGAAAAAATCCCTAAGCCTCGGGGTCACAATTTCTGCAAAAATCTGACTTTTGACAATTCACTCAAAAATGGTGCCAAAGGGTTGCAAATGCTCCCCTGAAAGGTTTGGCGGTCGAAACAGAAGGCTTTTTATCACAGGACAAGAAATCAACCCTCAACAACTTAACCGGGGGAAAAAGATTTTTTTGAAAAAATCCCTAAGCCCCGGGGTCGCAATTTCAGCAAAAATCTGACTTTTGACAATTCACTCAAAAATGGTGCCAAAGGGTTGCAAATGCTCCCCTGAAAGGTTTGGCGGTCGAAACAGAAGGCTTTTTATCACAGGACAAGAAATCAACCCTCAACAACTTAACCGGGGGAAAAAGATTTTTTTGAAAAAATCCCTAAGCCCCGGGGTCGCAATTTCAGCAAAAATCTGACTTTTGGCAATTCAATCAAAAATGGTCGCAAATGGTTGCAAATGCTCCCCTGAAAGGTTTGGCGGTCGAAACAGAAGGCTTTTTATCACAAGAGAAGCAGTCAACCCTCAATAACTTAACCGGAGGAAAAAGATTTTTTTGAAAAAATCCCTAAGCCCCGGGGTCACAATTTCAGAAAAAATCTGACTTTGGCAATTCACTCAAAAATGGTGCCAAACGGTTGCAAATGCTCCCCTGAAAGGTTTGGCGGTTGAAACAGAAGGCTTTTAATCACAGAACAAGAAATCAACCCTCAACAACTTAACCGGGGGAAAAAGATTTTTTTGAAAAAATCCCTAAGCCTCGGGGTCACAATTTCAGAAAAAATCTGACTTTTGGCAATTCACTCAAAAATGGTGCCAAACGGTTGCAAATGCTCCCTTGAAATGTTTGGCGTTCGAAACAGAAGGCTTTTTATCTCAGAAAATAAATCAGCCCTCGACAACTTAACCGGCAGAAAAAGATTTTTTTTGAAAAAATCCCTAATCCCCGGGGTCACAATTTCATCAAAAATCTGACTTTTGGCCATTCACTCAAAAATGGTGCGAAACGGTTGCAAATGCTCCCCTGAGAGGTTTGGCGGTCGAAACAGAAGGCTTTTTATCAAAGGAAAAGAAAGCCCTTGACAACTTAACCGGAAGAAAAAGATTTTTTTGAAAAAATCCCAAACCCCGGGGTCACAATTTCATCAAAAATTTGACTTTCTGCAATTCAGTCAAAAATGGTGCCAAACGGTTGCAAATGCTCCCCTGAGAGGTTTGGCGGTCGAAACAGAAGGCTTTTTATCAAAGGAAAAGAAAGCCCTGGACAACTTAACCAGCAGAAAAAGATTTTTTTGAAAAAATCCCAAACCCCGGGGTCACAATTTCATCAAAAATCTGACTTTCGGCCATTCACTTAAAAATTGTGCCTACTGAAGAAAGTAGGAAAAACCACTGGGCCGGTAAGATATAATCTAACTGAAATCCCTTATTTTGACTACTGGCTCCTCACACAGCTCCTGACTCATGACAGTGTGTTGCCCATCGCTCTGTTCTGACTAAAGGAATTAATGCAGCCACTGCTGGCGGGGACATTTTGGAACCCAAAATATCCAACGCCAGTAAATTCTGGTGTACTTTTTAACATAATAGTGTAAACAGGGATCAACATACAAACACTGAGAAGCCATTCCCCCCGCCCCACTACTTTATATGGAAACAATTGGAAAAACCTTGTGATTGAGGCTACCAACATGGCGCCTTTTTGTACATCGAACACTTCTGAGGTCATTCTTACTAGTGCTTTACTACTGCTTTACTACTACTTTACTACCACTTTACTACTGTTTTACTACTGCTTTACTACTACTTTACTACCATTTTACTACTACTTTACTACTACTTTACTACTACTTTACTACTTTAGTACAATTTTACTACTATTCCACCACTTTACTATTTTACCATTTTACTACCGCTTTACTACTACTTTACAATTATCTTACTGCTGTTTCACTACTGCCTTACTACCATTTTACTACTATTTTACTACTGCGTTACTACTACTTTACTGCTATTTTACTACTATCCCACCACTTTATTATTGTTTTACCATTACTTAACTGCTACTTCACTACTGGTTTACTATTGCTTTACTACCACTTTACTTCCACTTTACTACTGCTACTTTATTACTACTTTATTACTTTTATACTACTTTACTATTTATACCCGTATTAATAGAGTAGACCTTCCTGAACAATGGCATGCTTGTCTACAGTAACAAATAGTATTGTTACTATTTTATGAATTGTATATACTGCCCTTCATCCGTAGATTTAAGGTTGGTTTACAACTTTAAAATGCAAGGTAAAAAACACAAAATACACAATAAAAACATATTCTCTGCAGCCAAAGATGGAGAGGCAAATTCAAACTTAAACTGAAGCAATTCAATCAAAAATGGTCGCAAATGGTTGCAAATGCTCCCCTGAAAGATTTGGAGGTCGAAACAGAAGGCTTTTTATCACAGGAGAAGCAATCAACCCTCAACAACTTAACCGGCAGAAAAAATTTTTTTTGAAAAAATCCCTAAGCCCCGGGGTCACAATTTCAGCAAAAGTCTGACTTTTGGCAATTCAATCAAAAATGGTCGCAAATGGTTGCAAATGCTCCCCTGAAAGATTTGGAGGTCGAAACAGAAGGCTTTTTATCACAGGAGAAGCAAGCAACCCTCAAAAACTTAACCGGCAGAAAAATATTTTTTTGAAAAAATCCCTAAGCCCCGGGGTCACAATTTCAGCAAAAATCTGACTTTTGGCAATTCAATCAAAAATGGTCGCAAATGGTTGCAAATGCTCCCCTGAAAGATTTGGAGGTCGAAACAGAAGGCTTTTTATCACAGGAGAAGAAATCAACCCTCAACAACATAACCGGCGGAAAAAGATTTTTTTGAAAAAATCCCTAAGCCCCGGGGTCACAATTTCAGCAAAAATCTGACTTTTGGCAATTCACTCAAAAATGGTGCCAAAGGGTTGCAAATGCTCCCCTGAAAGGTTTGGCGGTCGAAACAGAAGGCTTTTTATCACAGGACAAGAAATCAACCCTCAATAACTTAACCGGGGGAAAATTATTTTTTGAAAAAATCCCTAAGCCTCGGGGTCACAATTTCAGAAAAAATCTGACTTTTGACAATTCACTCAAAAATGGTGCCAAACGGTGGCAAATGCTCCCCTGAAAGGTTTGGCGGTCAAAACAGAAGGCTTTTTATCACAGGAGAAGCAATCAACCCTCAATAACTTAACCGGAGGAAAAAAATTTTTTTGAAAAAATCCCTAAGCCCCGGGGTCACAATTTCAGAAAAAATCTTACTTTTGGCAATTCAATCAAAAATGGTCGCAAATGGTTGCAAATGCTCCCCTGAAAGATTTGGAGGTCGAAACAGAAGGCTTTTTATCACAGGAGAAGCAATCAACCCTCAACAACTTAACCGGCGGAAAAAGATTTTTTTGAAAAAATCCCTAAGCCCAGGGGTCACAATTTCAGCAAAAACCTGACTTTTGGCAATTCACTTAAAAATGGTGTCAAAGTGTTGCAAATGCTCCCCTGAAAGGTTTGGCGGTCGAAACAGAAGGCTTTTTATCACAGGAGAAGCAATCAACCCTCAATAACTTAACCGGAGGAAAAAGATTTTTTTGAAAAAATCCCTAAGCCCCGGGGTCACAATTTCAGCAAAAACCTGACTTTTGGCAATTCACTCAAAAATGGTGCCAAACGGTTGCAAATCCTCCCTTGAAAGGTTTGGCGGTCGAAGCAGAAGGCTTTTCATCACAGGACAAGAAATCAACCCTCAACAACTTAACCGGGGGAAAAAGATTTTTTTGAAAAAATCCCTAAGCCCCGGGGTCACAATTTCAGCAAAAGTCTGACTTTTGGCAATTCAATCAAAAATGGTCGCAAATGGTTGCAAATGCTCCCCTGAAAGATTTGGAGGTCGAAACAGAAGGCTTTTTATCACAGGAGAAGCAATCAACCCTCAACAACTTAACCGGCAGAAAAAGATTTTTTTGAAAAAATCCCTAAGCCCCGGGGTCACAATTTCAGAAAAAATCTGACTTTTGGCAATTCACTCAAAAATGGTGCCAAAGGGTTGCAAATGCTCCCCTGAAAGGTTTGGCGGTCGAAACAGAAGGCTTTTTATCACAGGACAAGAAATCAACCCTCAACAACTTAACCGGGGGAAAAATTTTTTTTGAAAAAATCCCTAAGCCTCGGGGTCACAATTTCAGAAAAAATCTGACTTTTGACAATTCACTCAAAAATGGTGCCAAACGGTGGCAAATGCTCCCCTGAAAGGTTTGGCGGTCGAAACAGAAGGCTTTTTATCACAGGAGAAGCAATCAACCCTCAAAAACTTAACCGGAGGAAAAAGATTTTTTTGAAAAAATCCCTAAGCCCCGGGGTCACAATTTCAGCAAAAATCTGACTTTTGGCAATTCAATCAAAAATGGTTGCAAATGGTTGCAAATGCTCCCCTGAAAGATTTGGAGGTCGAAACAGAAGGCTTTTTATCACAGGAGAAGCAATCAACCCTCAACAACTTAACCGGCGGAAAAAGATTTTTTTGAAAAAATCCCTAAGCCTCGGGGTCACAATTTCTGCAAAAATCTGACTTTTGACAATTCACTCAAAAATGGTGCCAAAGGGTTGCAAATGCTCCCCTGAAAGGTTTGGCGGTCGAAACAGAAGGCTTTTTATCACAGGACAAGAAATCAACCCTCAACAACTTAACCGGGGGAAAAAGATTTTTTTGAAAAAATCCCTAAGCCCCGGGGTCGCAATTTCAGCAAAAATCTGACTTTTGACAATTCACTCAAAAATGGTGCCAAAGGGTTGGAAATGCTCCCCTGAAAGGTTTGGCGGTCGAAACAGAAGGCTTTTTATCACAGGAGAAGCAATCAACCCTAAACAACTTAACCGGGGGAAAAAGATTTTTTTGAAAAAATCCCTAAGCCCCGGGGTCGCAATTTCAGCAAAAATCTGACTTTTGGCAATTCAATCAAAAATGGTCGCAAATGGTTGCAAATGCTCCCCTGAAAGGTTTGGAGGTCGAAACAGAAGGCTTTTTATCACAGGAGAAGAAATCAACCCTCAACAACATAACCGGAGGAAAAAGATTTTTTGAAAAAATCCCTAAGCCCCGGGGTCACAATTTCAGCAAAAATCTGACTTTTGGCAATTCAATCAAAAATGGTCGCAAATGGTTGCAAATGCTCCCCTGAAAGATTTGGAGGTCGAAACAGAAGGCTTTTTATCACAGGAGAAGAAATCAACCCTCAACAACATAACCGGTGGAAAAAGATTTTTTTGAAAAAATCCCTAAGCCCCGGGGTCACAATTTCAGAAAAAATCTGACTTTTGGCAATTCACTCAAAAATGGTGCCAAAGGGTTGCAAATGCTCCCCTGAAAGGTTTGGCGGTCGAAACAGAAGGCTTTTTATCACAGGACAAGAAATCAACCCTCAACAACTTAACCGGGGGAAAATTATTTTTTGAAAAAATCCCTAAGCCTCGGGGTCACAATTTCAGAAAAAATCTGACTTTTGACAATTCACTCAAAAATGGTGCCAAACGGTGGCAAATGCTCCCCTGAAAGGTTTGGCGGTCGAAACAGAAGGCTTTTTATCACAGGAGAAGCAATCAACCCTCAATAACTTAACCGGAGGAAAAAATTTTTTTTGAAAAAATCCCTAAGCCCCGGGGTCACAATTTCAGCAAAAATCTTACTTTTGGCAATTCAATCAAAAATGGTTGCAAATGGTTGCAAATGCTCCCCTGAAAGATTTGGAGGTCGAAACAGAAGGCTTTTTATCACAGGAGAAGCAATCAACCCTCAACAACTTAACCGGCGGAAAAAGATTTTTTTGAAAAAATCCCTAAGCCTCGGGGTCACAATTTCTGCAAAAATCTGACTTTTGACAATTCACTCAAAAATGGTGCCAAAGGGTTGCAAATGCTCCCCTGAAAGGTTTGGCGGTCGAAACAGAAGGCTTTTTATCACAGGACAAGAAATCAACCCTCAACAACTTAACCGGGGGAAAAAGATTTTTTTGAAAAAATCCCTAAGCCCCGGGGTCGCAATTTCAGCAAAAATCTGACTTTTGACAATTCACTCAAAAATGGTGCCAAAGGGTTGCAAATGCTCCCCTGAAAGGTTTGGCGGTCGAAACAGAAGGCTTTTTATCACAGGACAAGAAATCAACCCTCAACAACTTAACCGGGGGAAAAAGATTTTTTTGAAAAAATCCCTAAGCCCCGGGGTCGCAATTTCAGCAAAAATCTGACTTTTGGCAATTCAATCAAAAATGGTCGCAAATGGTTGCAAATGCTCCCCTGAAAGGTTTGGAGGTCGAAACAGAAGGCTTTTTATCACAGGAGAAGAAATCAACCCTCAACAACATAACCGGAGGAAAAAGATTTTTTGAAAAAATCCCTAAGCCCCGGGGTCACAATTTCAGCAAAAATCTGACTTTTGGCAATTCAATCAAAAATGGTCGCAAATGGTTGCAAATGCTCCCCTGAAAGATTTGGAGGTCGAAACAGAAGGCTTTTTATCACAGGAGAAGAAATCAACCCTCAACAACATAACCGGTGGAAAAAGATTTTTTTGAAAAAATCCCTAAGCCCCGGGGTCACAATTTCAGAAAAAATCTGACTTTTGGCAATTCACTCAAAAATGGTGCCAAAGGGTTGCAAATGCTCCCCTGAAAGGTTTGGCGGTCGAAACAGAAGGCTTTTTATCACAGGACATGAAATCAACCCTCAACAACTTAACCGGGGGAAAATTATTTTTTGAAAAAATCCCTAAGCCTCGGGGTCACAATTTCAGAAAAAATCTGACTTTTGACAATTCACTCAAAAATGGTGCCAAACGGTGGCAAATGCTCCCCTGAAAGGTTTGGCGGTCGAAACAGAAGGCTTTTTATCACAGGAGAAGCAATCAACCCTCAATAACTTAACCGGAGGAAAAAATTTTTTTTGAAAAAATCCCTAAGCCCCGGGGTCACAATTTCAGAAAAAACCTGACTTTTGGCAATTCACTTAAAAATGGTGTCAAAGTGTTGCAAATGCTCCCCTGAAAGGTTTGGCGGTCGAAACAGAAGGCTTTTTATCACAGGAGAAGCAATCAACCCTCAATAACTTAACCGGGGGAAAAAGATTTTTTTGAAAAAATCCCTAAGCCCCGGGGTCACAATTTCAGCAAAAGTCTGACTTTTGGCAATTCAATCAAAAATGGTCGCAAATGGTTGCAAATGCTCCCCTGAAAGATTTGGAGGTCGAAACAGAAGGCTTTTTATCACAGGAGAAGCAATCAACCCTCAACAACTTAACCGGCAGAAAAAGATTTTTTTGAAAAAATCCCTAAGCCCCGGGGTCACAATTTCAGAAAAAATCTGACTTTTGGCAATTCACTCAAAAATGGTGCCAAAGGGTTGCAAATGCTCCCCTGAAAGGTTTGGCGGTCGAAACAGAAGGCTTTTCATCACAGGACAAGAAATCAAGCCTCAACAACTTAACCGGGGGAAAAAGATTTTTTTGAAAAAATCCCTAAGCCCCGGGGTCACAATTTCAGCAAAAGTCTGACTTTTGGCAATTCAATCAAAAATGGTCGCAAATGGTTGCAAATGCTCCCCTGAAAGATTTGGAGGTCGAAACAGAAGGCTTTTTATCACAGGAGAAGCAATCAACCCTCAACAACTTAACCGGCAGAAAAAGATTTTTTTGAAAAAATCCCTAAGCCCCGGGGTCACAATTTCAGAAAAAATCTGACTTTTGGCAATTCACTCAAAAATGGTGCCAAAGGGTTGCAAATGCTCCCCTGAAAGGTTTGGCGGTCGAAACAGAAGGCTTTTTATCACAGGACAAGAAATCAACCCTCAACAACTTAACCGGGGGAAAATTTTTTTTTGAAAAAATCCCTAAGCCTCGGGGTCACAATTTCAGAAAAAATCTGACTTTTGACAATTCACTCAAAAATGGTGCCAAACGGTGGCAAATGCTCCCCTGAAAGGTTTGGCGGTCGAAACAGAAGGCTTTTTATCACAGGAGAAGCAATCAACCCTCAATAACTTAACCGGAGGAAAAAATTTTTTTTGAAAAAAACCCTAAGCCCCGGGGTCACAATTTCAGCAAAAATCTGACTTTTGGCAATTCAATCAAAAATGGTCGCAAATGGTTGCAAATGCTCCCCTGAAAGATTTGGAGGTCGAAACAGAAGGCTTTTTATCACAGGAGAAGCAATCAACCCTCAACAACTTAACCGGCGGAAAAAGATTTTTTTGAAAAAATCCCTAAGCCTCGGGGTCACAATTTCTGCAAAAATCTGACTTTTGACAATTCACTCAAAAATGGTGCCAAAGGGTTGCAAATGCTCCCCTGAAAGGTTTGGCGGTCGAAACAGAAGGCTTTTTATCACAGGACAAGAAATCAACCCTCAACAACTTAACCGGGGGAAAAAGATTTTTTTGAAAAAATCCCTAAGCCCCGGGGTCGCAATTTCAGCAAAAATCTGACTTTTGACAATTCACTCAAAAATGGTGCCAAAGGGTTGCAAATGCTCCCCTGAAAGGTTTGGCGGTCGAAACAGAAGGCTTTTTATCACAGGACAAGAAATCAACCCTCAACAACTTAACCGGGGGAAAAAGATTTTTTTGAAAAAATCCCTAAGCCCCGGGGTCGCAATTTCAGCAAAAATCTGACTTTTGGCAATTCAATCAAAAATGGTCGCAAATGGTTGCAAATGCTCCCCTGAAAGGTTTGGAGGTCGAAACAGAAGGCTTTTTATCACAGGAGAAGAAATCAACCCTCAACAACATAACCGGAGGAAAAAGATTTTTTGAAAAAATCCCTAAGCCCCGGGGTCACAATTTCAGCAAAAATCTGACTTTTGGCAATTCAATCAAAAATGGTCGCAAATGGTTGCAAATGCTCCCCTGAAAGATTTGGAGGTCGAAACAGAAGGCTTTTTATCACAGGAGAAGAAATCAACCCTCAACAACATAACCGGTGGAAAAAGATTTTTTTGAAAAAATCCCTAAGCCCCGGGGTCACAATTTCAGAAAAAATCTGACTTTTGGCAATTCACTCAAAAATGGTGCCAAAGGGTTGCAAATGCTCCCCTGAAAGGTTTGGCGGTCGAAACAGAAGGCTTTTTATCACAGGACATGAAATCAACCCTCAACAACTTAACCGGGGGAAAATTATTTTTTGAAAAAATCCCTAAGCCTCGGGGTCACAATTTCAGAAAAAATCTGACTTTTGACAATTCACTCAAAAATGGTGCCAAACGGTGGCAAATGCTCCCCTGAAAGGTTTGGCGGTCGAAACAGAAGGCTTTTTATCACAGGAGAAGCAATCAACCCTCAATAACTTAACCGGAGGAAAAAATTTTTTTTGAAAAAATCCCTAAGCCCCGGGGTCACAATTTCAGAAAAAACCTGACTTTTGGCAATTCACTTAAAAATGGTGTCAAAGTGTTGCAAATGCTCCCCTGAAAGGTTTGGCGGTCGAAACAGAAGGCTTTTTATCACAGGAGAAGCAATCAACCCTCAATAACTTAACCGGGGGAAAAAGATTTTTTTGAAAAAATCCCTAAGCCCCGGGGTCACAATTTCAGCAAAAGTCTGACTTTTGGCAATTCAATCAAAAATGGTCGCAAATGGTTGCAAATGCTCCCCTGAAAGATTTGGAGGTCGAAACAGAAGGCTTTTTATCACAGGAGAAGCAATCAACCCTCAACAACTTAACCGGCAGAAAAAGATTTTTTTGAAAAAATCCCTAAGCCCCGGGGTCACAATTTCAGAAAAAATCTGACTTTTGGCAATTCACTCAAAAATGGTGCCAAAGGGTTGCAAATGCTCCCCTGAAAGGTTTGGCGGTCGAAACAGAAGGCTTTTCATCACAGGACAAGAAATCAAGCCTCAACAACTTAACCGGGGGAAAAAGATTTTTTTGAAAAAATCCCTAAGCCCCGGGGTCACAATTTCAGCAAAAGTCTGACTTTTGGCAATTCAATCAAAAATGGTCGCAAATGGTTGCAAATGCTCCCCTGAAAGATTTGGAGGTCGAAACAGAAGGCTTTTTATCACAGGAGAAGCAATCAACCCTCAACAACTTAACCGGCAGAAAAAGATTTTTTTGAAAAAATCCCTAAGCCCCGGGGTCACAATTTCAGAAAAAATCTGACTTTTGGCAATTCACTCAAAAATGGTGCCAAAGGGTTGCAAATGCTCCCCTGAAAGGTTTGGCGGTCGAAACAGAAGGCTTTTTATCACAGGACAAGAAATCAACCCTCAACAACTTAACCGGGGGAAAATTTTTTTTTGAAAAAATCCCTAAGCCTCGGGGTCACAATTTCAGAAAAAATCTGACTTTTGACAATTCACTCAAAAATGGTGCCAAACGGTGGCAAATGCTCCCCTGAAAGGTTTGGCGGTCGAAACAGAAGGCTTTTTATCACAGGAGAAGCAATCAACCCTCAATAACTTAACCGGAGGAAAAAATTTTTTTTGAAAAAAACCCTAAGCCCCGGGGTCACAATTTCAGCAAAAATCTGACTTTTGGCAATTCAATCAAAAGTGGTCGCAAATGGTTGCAAATGCTCCCCTGAAGGATTTGGAGGTCGAAACAGAAGGCTTTTTATCACAGGAGAAGCAATCAACCCTCAAAAACTTAACCGGAGGAAAAAGATTTTTTTGAAAAAATCCCTAAGCCCCGGGGTCACAATTTCAGCAAAAATCTTACTTTTGGCAATTCAATCAAAAATGGTTGCAAATGGTTGCAAATGCTCCCCTGAAAGATTTGGAGGTCGAAACAGAAGGCTTTTTATCACAGGAGAAGCAATCAACCCTCAACAACTTAACCGGCGGAAAAAGATTTTTTTGAAAAAATCCCTAAGCCTCGGGGTCACAATTTCTGCAAAAATCTGACTTTTGACAATTCACTCAAAAATGGTGCCAAAGGGTTGCAAATGCTCCCCTGAAAGGTTTGGCGGTCGAAACAGAAGGCTTTTTATCACAGGACAAGAAATCAACCCTCAACAACTTAACCGGGGGAAAAAGATTTTTTTGAAAAAATCCCTAAGCCCCGGGGTCGCAATTTCAGCAAAAATCTGACTTTTGACAATTCACTCAAAAATGGTGCCAAAGGGTTGGAAATGCTCCCCTGAAAGGTTTGGCGGTCGAAACAGAAGGCTTTTTATCACAGGAGAAGCAATCAACCCTAAACAACTTAACCGGGGGAAAAAGATTTTTTTGAAAAAATCCCTAAGCCCCGGGGTCGCAATTTCAGCAAAAATCTGACTTTTGGCAATTCAATCAAAAATGGTCGCAAATGGTTGCAAATGCTCCCCTGAAAGGTTTGGAGGTCGAAACAGAAGGCTTTTTATCACAGGAGAAGAAATCAACCCTCAACAACATAACCGGAGGAAAAAGATTTTTTGAAAAAATCCCTAAGCCCCGGGGTCACAATTTCAGCAAAAATCTGACTTTTGGCAATTCAATCAAAAATGGTCGCAAATGGTTGCAAATGCTCCCCTGAAAGATTTGGAGGTCGAAACAGAAGGCTTTTTATCACAGGAGAAGAAATCAACCCTCAACAACATAACCGGTGGAAAAAGATTTTTTTGAAAAAATCCCTAAGCCCCGGGGTCACAATTTCAGAAAAAATCTGACTTTTGGCAATTCACTCAAAAATGGTGCCAAAGGGTTGCAAATGCTCCCCTGAAAGGTTTGGCGGTCGAAACAGAAGGCTTTTTATCACAGGACAAGAAATCAACCCTCAACAACTTAACCGGGGGAAAATTATTTTTTGAAAAAATCCCTAAGCCTCGGGGTCACAATTTCAGAAAAAATCTGACTTTTGACAATTCACTCAAAAATGGTGCCAAACGGTGGCAAATGCTCCCCTGAAAGGTTTGGCGGTCGAAACAGAAGGCTTTTTATCACAGGAGAAGCAATCAACCCTCAATAACTTAACCGGAGGAAAAAAATTTTTTTGAAAAAATCCCTAAGCCCCGGGGTCACAATTTCAGCAAAAATCTTACTTTTGGCAATTCAATCAAAAATGGTTGCAAATGGTTGCAAATGCTCCCCTGAAAGATTTGGAGGTCGAAACAGAAGGCTTTTTATCACAGGAGAAGCAATCAACCCTCAACAACTTAACCGGCGGAAAAAGATTTTTTTGAAAAAATCCCTAAGCCTCGGGGTCACAATTTCTGCAAAAATCTGACTTTTGACAATTCACTCAAAAATGGTGCCAAAGGGTTGCAAATGCTCCCCTGAAAGGTTTGGCGGTCGAAACAGAAGGCTTTTTATCACAGGACAAGAAATCAACCCTCAACAACTTAACCGGGGGAAAAAGATTTTTTTGAAAAAATCCCTAAGCCCCGGGGTCGCAATTTCAGCAAAAATCTGACTTTTGACAATTCACTCAAAAATGGTGCCAAAGGGTTGCAAATGCTCCCCTGAAAGGTTTGGCGGTCGAAACAGAAGGCTTTTTATCACAGGACAAGAAATCAACCCTCAACAACTTAACCGGGGGAAAAAGATTTTTTTGAAAAAATCCCTAAGCCCCGGGGTCGCAATTTCAGCAAAAATCTGACTTTTGGCAATTCAATCAAAAATGGTCGCAAATGGTTGCAAATGCTCCCCTGAAAGGTTTGGAGGTCGAAACAGAAGGCTTTTTATCACAGGAGAAGAAATCAACCCTCAACAACATAACCGGAGGAAAAAGATTTTTTGAAAAAATCCCTAAGCCCCGGGGTCACAATTTCAGCAAAAATCTGACTTTTGGCAATTCAATCAAAAATGGTCGCAAATGGTTGCAAATGCTCCCCTGAAAGATTTGGAGGTCGAAACAGAAGGCTTTTTATCACAGGAGAAGAAATCAACCCTCAACAACATAACCGGTGGAAAAAGATTTTTTTGAAAAAATCCCTAAGCCCCGGGGTCACAATTTCAGAAAAAATCTGACTTTTGGCAATTCACTCAAAAATGGTGCCAAAGGGTTGCAAATGCTCCCCTGAAAGGTTTGGCGGTCGAAACAGAAGGCTTTTTATCACAGGACATGAAATCAACCCTCAACAACTTAACCGGGGGAAAATTATTTTTTGAAAAAATCCCTAAGCCTCGGGGTCACAATTTCAGAAAAAATCTGACTTTTGACAATTCACTCAAAAATGGTGCCAAACGGTGGCAAATGCTCCCCTGAAAGGTTTGGCGGTCGAAACAGAAGGCTTTTTATCACAGGAGAAGCAATCAACCCTCAATAACTTAACCGGAGGAAAAAATTTTTTTTGAAAAAATCCCTAAGCCCCGGGGTCACAATTTCAGAAAAAACCTGACTTTTGGCAATTCACTTAAAAATGGTGTCAAAGTGTTGCAAATGCTCCCCTGAAAGGTTTGGCGGTCGAAACAGAAGGCTTTTTATCACAGGAGAAGCAATCAACCCTCAATAACTTAACCGGGGGAAAAAGATTTTTTTGAAAAAATCCCTAAGCCCCGGGGTCACAATTTCAGCAAAAGTCTGACTTTTGGCAATTCAATCAAAAATGGTCGCAAATGGTTGCAAATGCTCCCCTGAAAGATTTGGAGGTCGAAACAGAAGGCTTTTTATCACAGGAGAAGCAATCAACCCTCAACAACTTAACCGGCAGAAAAAGATTTTTTTGAAAAAATCCCTAAGCCCCGGGGTCACAATTTCAGAAAAAATCTGACTTTTGGCAATTCACTCAAAAATGGTGCCAAAGGGTTGCAAATGCTCCCCTCAAAGGTTTGGCGGTCGAAACAGAAGGCTTTTCATCACAGGACAAGAAATCAAGCCTCAACAACTTAACCGGGGGAAAAAGATTTTTTTGAAAAAATCCCTAAGCCCCGGGGTCACAATTTCAGCAAAAGTCTGACTTTTGGCAATTCAATCAAAAATGGTCGCAAATGGTTGCAAATGCTCCCCTGAAAGATTTGGAGGTCGAAACAGAAGGCTTTTTATCACAGGAGAAGCAATCAACCCTCAACAACTTAACCGGCAGAAAAAATTTTTTTGAAAAAATCCCTAAGCCCCGGGGTCACAATTTCAGAAAAAATCTGACTTTTGGCAATTCACTCAAAAATGGTGCCAAAGGGTTGCAAATGCTCCCCTGAAAGGTTTGGCGGTCGAAACAGAAGGCTTTTTATCACAGGACAAGAAATCAACCCTCAACAACTTAACCGGGGGAAAATTTTTTTTTGAAAAAATCCCTAAGCCTCGGGGTCACAATTTCAGAAAAAATCTGACTTTTGACAATTCACTCAAAAATGGTGCCAAACGGTGGCAAATGCTCCCCTGAAAGGTTTGGCGGTCGAAACAGAAGGCTTTTTATCACAGGAGAAGCAATCAACCCTCAATAACTTAACCGGAGGAAAAAATTTTTTTTGAAAAAAACCCTAAGCCCCGGGGTCACAATTTCAGCAAAAATCTGACTTTTGGCAATTCAATCAAAAGTGGTCGCAAATGGTTGCAAATGCTCCCCTGAAGGATTTGGAGGTCGAAACAGAAGGCTTTTTATCACAGGAGAAGCAATCAACCCTCAACAACTTAACCGGGGGAAAAAGATTTTTTTGAAAAAATCCCTAAGCCCCGGGGTCACAATTTCAGCAAAAATCTTACTTTTGGCAATTCAATCAAAAATGGTCGCAAATGGTTGCAAATGCTCCCCTGAAAGATTTGGAGGTCGAAACAGAAGGCTTTTTATCACAGGAGAAGCAATCAACCCTCAACAACTTAACCGGCGGAAAAAGATTTTTTTGAAAAAATCCCTAAGCCTCGGGGTCACAATTTCTGCAAAAATCTGACTTTTGACAATTCACTCAAAAATGGTGCCAAAGGGTTGCAAATGCTCCCCTGAAAGGTTTGGCGGTCGAAACAGAAGGCTTTTTATCACAGGACAAGAAATCAACCCTCAACAACTTAACCGGGGGAAAAAGATTTTTTTGAAAAAATCCCTAAGCCCCGGGGTCGCAATTTCAGCAAAAATCTGACTTTTGACAATTCACTCAAAAATGGTGCCAAAGGGTTGCAAATGCTCCCCTGAAAGGTTTGGCGGTCGAAACAGAAGGCTTTTTATCACAGGACAAGAAATCAACCCTCAACAACTTAACCGGGGGAAAAAGATTTTTTTGAAAAAATCCCTAAGCCCCGGGGTCGCAATTTCAGCAAAAATCTGACTTTTGGCAATTCAATCAAAAATGGTCGCAAATGGTTGCAAATGCTCCCCTGAAAGGTTTGGCGGTCGAAACAGAAGGCTTTTTATCACAAGAGAAGCAGTCAACCCTCAATAACTTAACCGGAGGAAAAAGATTTTTTTGAAAAAATCCCTAAGCCCCGGGGTCACAATTTCAGAAAAAATCTGACTTTGGCAATTCACTCAAAAATGGTGCCAAACGGTTGCAAATGCTCCCCTGAAAGGTTTGGCGGTTGAAACAGAAGGCTTTTAATCACAGAACAAGAAATCAACCCTCAACAACTTAACCGGGGGAAAAAGATTTTTTTGAAAAAATCCCTAAGCCTCGGGGTCACAATTTCAGAAAAAATCTGACTTTTGACAATTCACTCAAAAATGGTGCCAAAGGGTTGCAAATGCTCCCCTGAAAGGTTTGGCGGTCGAAACAGAAGGCTTTTTATCACAGGAGAAGCAATCAACCCTCAATAACTTAACCGGAGGAAAAAGATTTTTTTGAAAAAATCCCTAAGCCCCGGGGTCACAATTTCAGAAAAAATCTGACTTTGGCAATTCACTCAAAAATGGTGCCAAACGGTTGCAAATGCTCCCTTGAAATGTTTGGCGTTCGAAACAGAAGGCTTTTTATCTCAGAAAATAAATCAGCCCTCGACAACTTAACCGGCAGAAAAAGATTTTTTTTGAAAAAATCCCTAAGCCCCGGGGTCACAATTTCATCAAAAATCTGACTTTTGGCCATTCACTCAAAAATGGTGCGAAACGGTTGCAAATGCTCCCCTGAGAGGTTTGGCGGTCGAAACAGAAGGCTTTTTATCAAAGGAAAAGAAAGCCCTTGACAACTTAACCGGCAGAAAAAGATTTTTTTGAAAAAATCCCAAACCCCGGGGTCACAATTTCATCAAAAATTTGACTTTCTGCAATTCAGTCAAAAATGGTGCCAAACGGTTGCAAATGCTCCCCTGAGAGGTTTGGCGGTCGAAACAGAAGGCTTTTTATCAAAGGAAAAGAAAGCCCTGGACAACTTAACCAGCAGAAAAAGATTTTTTTGAAAAAATCCCAAACCCCGGGGTCACAATTTCATCAAAAATCTGACTTTCGGCCATTCACTTAAAAATTGTGCCTACTGAAGAAAGTAGGAAAAACCACTGGGCCGGTAAGATATAATCTAACTGAAATCCCTTATTTTGACTACTGGCTCCTCACACAGCTCCTGACTCATGACAGTGTGTTGCCCATCGCTCTGTTCTGACTAAAGGAATTAATGCAGCCACTGCTGGCGGGGACATTTTGGAACCCAAAATATCCAACGCCAGTAAATTCTGGTGTACTTTTTAACATAATAGTGTAAACAGGGATCAACATACAAACACTGAGAAGCCATTCCCCCCGCCCCACTACTTTATATGGAAACAATTGGAAAAACCTTGTGATTGAGGCTACCAACATGGCGCCTTTTTGTACATCGAACACTTCTGAGGTCATTCTTACTAGTGCTTTACTACTGTTTTACTACTACTTTACTACCACTTTACTACTGTTTTACTACTGCTTTACTACTACTTTACTACCATTTTACTACTACTTTACTACTACTTTACTACTACTTTACTACCATTTTACTACTACTTTACTACTACTTTACTACTTTAGTACAATTTTACTACTATTCCACCACTTTACTATTTTACCATTTTACTACCGCTTTACTACTACTTTACAATTATCTTACTGCTGTTTCACTACTGCCTTACTACCATTTTACTACTATTTTACTACTGCGTTACTACTACTTTACTGCTATTTTACTACTATCCCACCACTTTATTATTGTTTTACCATTACTTAACTGCTACTTCACTACTGGTTTACTATTGCTTTACTACCACTTTACTTCCACTTTACTACTGCTACTTTATTACTTTTATACTACTTTACTATTTATACCCGTATTAATAGAGTAGACCTTCCTGAACAATGGCATGCTTGTCTACAGTAACAAATAGTATTGTTACTATTTTATGAATTGTATATACTGCCCTTCATCCGTAGATTTAAGGTTGGTTTACAACTTTAAAATGCAAGGTAAAAAACACAAAATACACAATAAAAACAAGAACAAGAACAAACCAATAAGCCTCCTCCCTCAACCTCTCCTTTGGCTTGTCCTTCACTCATGACTTCTCTCTTGTTCCTTGATCTTAACTTCCCCACTTTTGCAAACCTTCCAGTTGTCCCTAATTTTCCCGGGACAGTCCCAGATTTATTGAAGCTGTCCTGGTTTCTGATGTTATCCTGCTTTTCCTTAGGACGTCCCTATGTTCATGGGAGAATGTTGGATGGTATGGAGTTATACATAGAATAGAATGATAGAATGATCTCGATACGAATCCAAGGCAGACCTTTTAACATCACAGTAATCCAAGTTTATGCACCAACTACTGGTGCTGAAGAAACTGAAATTGACCAATTCTATGAAGCCTAACAACACCTTATAGAAGTGACACCAAAGAAGGATGTTCTTCTCATTATAGGGGATTGGAATGCTAAAGTAGGGAGGCAAGAGATAAAAGGAACAACTGGCAAGTTGGGCCTTGGAGATCAAAACGAAGCAGGGCAAAGGCTAATAGAGTTCTGTCAAGAGAACAAGCTGGTCATCACAAACACGCTTTTCCAACAACACAAGAGACGACTCTACACATGGACATCACCAGATGGGCAGCATCGAAATCAGATTGATTATATTCTCTGCAGCCAAAGATGGAGAGGCTCTATACAGTCAGCAAAAACAAGACCTGGAGCTGACTGTGGCTCAGATCATCAGCTTCTTATAGCCAAATTCAAACTTAAACTGAAGCAATTCAATCAAAAATGGTCGCAAATGGTTGCAAATGCTCCCCTGAAAGATTTGGAGGTCGAAACAGAAGGCTTTTTATCACAGGAGAAGCAATCAACCCTCAACAACTTAACCGGAAGAAAAATATTTTTTTGAAAAAATCCCTAAGCCCCGGGGTCACAATTTCAGCAAAAGTCTGACTTTTGGCAATTCAATCAAAAATGGTCGCAAATGGTTGCAAATGCTCCCCTGAAAGATTTGGAGGTCGAAACAGAAGGCTTTTTATCACAGGAGAAGCAAGCAACCCTCAAAAACTTAACCGGCAGAAAAATATTTTTTTGAAAAAATCCCTAAGCCCCGGGGTCACAATTTCAGAAAAAATCTGACTTTTGGCAATTCACTCAAATATGGTGCCAAAGTGTTGCAAATGCTCCCCTGAAAGGTTTGGCGGTCGAAACAGAAGGCTTTTTATCACAGGAGAAGCAATCAACCCTCAATAACTTAACAGGAGGAAAAAGATTTTTTTGAAAAAATCCCTAAGCCCCGGGGTCACAATTTCAGAAGAAATCTGACTTTTGGCAATTCACTTAAAAATGGTGCCAAAGGGTTGCAAATGCTCCCCTGAAAGATTTGGAGGTCGAAACAGAAGGCTTTTTATCACAGGAGAAGCAATCAACCCTCAAAAACTTAACCGGAGGAAAAAGATTTTTTTGAAAAAATCCCTAAGCCCCGGGGTCACAATTTCAGTAAAAATCTGACTTTTGGCAATTCAATCAAAAATGGTCGCAAATGGTTGCAAATGCTCCCCTGAAAGATTTGGAGGTCGAAACAGAAGGCTTTTTATCACAGGAGAAGCAATCAACCCTCAACAACTTAACCGGCGGAAAAAGATTTTTTTGAAAAAATCCCTAAGCCCCGGGGTCACAATTTTAGAAAAAATCTGACTTTTGGCAATTCACTTAAAAATGGTGCCAAAGTGTTGCAAATGCTCCCACGAAAGGTTTGGCGGTCGAAACAGAAGGCTTTTTATCACAGGAGAAGCAATCAACCCTCAACAACTTAACCGGCGGAAAAAGATTTTTTTGAAAAAAAATCCCTAAGCCCCGGGGTCACAATTTCAGCAAAAATCTGACTTTTGGCAATTCAATCAAAAATGGTTGCAAATGGTTGCAAATGCTCCCCTGAAAGATTTGGAGGTCGAAACAGAAGGCTTTTTATCACAGGAGAAGAAATCAACCCTCAACAACATAACCGGCGGAAAAAGATTTTTTTGAAAAAATCCCTAAGCCCCGGGGTCACAATTTCAGAAAAAATCTGACTTTTGGCAATTCACTCAAAAATGGTGCCAAAGGGTTGCAAATGCTCCCCTGAAAGGTTTGGCGGTCGAAACAGAAGGCTTTTTATCACAGGACAAGAAATCAACCCTCAACAACTTAACCGGGGGAAAATTTTTTTTTGAAAAAATCCCTAAGCCCCGGGGTCGCAATTTCAGCAAAAATCTGACTTTTGGCAATTCAATCAAAAATGGTCGCAAATGGTTGCAAATGCTCCCCTGAAAGGTTTGGAGGTCGAAACAGAAGGCTTTTTATCACAGGAGAAGAAATGAACCCTCAACAACATAACCGGAGGAAAAAGATTTTTTGAAAAAATCCCTAAGCCCCGGGGTCACAATTTCAGCAAAAATCTGACTTTTGGCAATTCAATCAAAAATGGTCGCAAATGGTTGCAAATGCTCCCCTGAAAGATTTGGAGGTCGAAACAGAAGGCTTTTTATCACAGGAGAAGAAATCAACCCTCAACAACATAACCGGTGGAAAAAGATTTTTTTGAAAAAATCCCTAAGCCCCGGGGTCACAATTTCAGAAAAAATCTGACTTTTGGCAATTCACTCAAAAATGGTGCCAAAGGGTTGCAAATGCTCCCCTGAAAGGTTTGGCGGTCGAAACAGAAGGCTTTTTATCACAGGACAAGAAATCAACCCTCAACAACTTAACCGGGGGAAAATTATTTTTTGAAAAAATCCCTAAGCCTCGGGGTCACAATTTCAGAAAAAATCTGACTTTTGACAATTCACTCAAAAATGGTGCCAAACGGTGGCAAATGCTCCCCTGAAAGGTTTGGCGGTCGAAACAGAAGGCTTTTTATCACAGGAGAAGCAATCAACCCTCAATAACTTAACCGGAGGAAAAAAAATTTTTTGAAAAAATCCCTAAGCCCCGGGGTCACAATTTCAGCAAAAATCTTACTTTTGGCAATTCAATCAAAAATGGTTGCAAATGGTTGCAAATGCTCCCCTGAAAGATTTGGAGGTCGAAACAGAAGGCTTTTTATCACAGGAGAAGCAATCAACCCTCAACAACTTAACCGGCGGAAAAAGATTTTTTTGAAAAAATCCCTAAGCCTCGGGGTCACAATTTCTGCAAAAATCTGACTTTTGACAATTCACTCAAAAATGGTGCCAAAGGGTTGCAAATGCTCCCCTGAAAGGTTTGGCGGTCGAAACAGAAGGCTTTTTATCACAGGACAAGAAATCAACCCTCAACAACTTAACCGGGGGAAAAAGATTTTTTTGAAAAAATCCCTAAGCCCCGGGGTCGCAATTTCAGCAAAAATCTGACTTTTGACAATTCACTCAAAAATGGTGCCAAAGGGTTGTAAATGCTCCCCTGAAAGGTTTGGCGGTCGAAACAGAAGGCTTTTTATCACAGGACAAGAAATCAACCCTCAACAACTTAACCGGGGGAAAAAGATTTTTTTGAAAAAATCCCTAAGCCCCGGGGTCGCAATTTCAGCAAAAATCTGACTTTTGGCAATTCAATCAAAAATGGTCGCAAATGGTTGCAAATGCTCCCCTGAAAGGTTTGGAGGTCGAAACAGAAGGCTTTTTATCACAGGAGAAGAAATCAACCCTCAACAACATAACCGGAGGAAAAAGATTTTTTGAAAAAATCCCTAAGCCCCGGGGTCACAATTTCAGCAAAAATCTGACTTTTGGCAATTCAATCAAAAATGGTCGCAAATGGTTGCAAATGCTCCCCTGAAAGATTTGGAGGTCGAAACAGAAGGCTTTTTATCACAGGAGAAGAAATCAACCCTCAACAACATAACCGGTGGAAAAAGATTTTTTTGAAAAAATCCCTAAGCCCCGGGGTCACAATTTCAGAAAAAATCTGACTTTTGGCAATTCACTCAAAAATGGTGCCAAAGGGTTGCAAATGCTCCCCTGAAAGATTTGGCGGTCGAAACAGAAGGCTTTTTATCACAGGACAAGAAATCAACCCTCAACAACTTAACCGGGGGAAAATTATTTTTTGAAAAAATCCCTAAGCCTCGGGGTCACAATTTCAGAAAAAATCTGACTTTTGACAATTCACTCAAAAATGGTGCCAAACGGTGGCAAATGCTCCCCTGAAAGGTTTGGCGGTCGAAACAGAAGGCTTTTTATCACAGGAGAAGCAATCAACCCTCAATAACTTAACCGGAGGAAAAAAATTTTTTTGAAAAAATCCCTAAGCCCCGGGGTCACAATTTCAGAAAAAACCTGACTTTTGGCAATTCACTTAAAAATGGTGTCAAAGTGTTGCAAATGCTCCCCTGAAAGGTTTGGCGGTCGAAACAGAAGGCTTTTTATCACAGGAGAAGCAATCAACCCTCAATAACTTAACCGGGGGAAAAAGATTTTTTTGAAAAAATCCCTAAGCCCCGGGGTCACAATTTCAGCAAAAGTCTGACTTTTGGCAATTCAATCAAAAATGGTCGCAAATGGTTGCAAATGCTCCCCTGAAAGATTTGGAGGTCGAAACAGAAGGCTTTTTATCACAGGAGAAGCAATCAACCCTCAACAACTTAACCGGCAGAAAAAGATTTTTTTGAAAAAATCCCTAAGCCCCGGGGTCACAATTTCAGAAAAAATCTGACTTTTGGCAATTCACTCAAAAATGGTGCCAAAGGGTTGCAAATGCTCCCCTGAAAGGTTTGGCGGTCGAAACAGAAGGCTTTTCATCACAGGACAAGAAATCAAGCCTCAACAACTTAACCGGGGGAAAAAGATTTTTTTGAAAAAATCCCTAAGCCCCGGGGTCACAATTTCAGCAAAAGTCTGACTTTTGGCAATTCAATCAAAAATGGTCGCAAATGGTTGCAAATGCTCCCCTGAAAGATTTGGAGGTCGAAACAGAAGGCTTTTTATCACAGGAGAAGCAATCAACCCTCAACAACTTAACCGGCAGAAAAAGATTTTTTTGAAAAAATCCCTAAGCCCCGGGGTCACAATTTCAGAAAAAATCTGACTTTTGGCAATTCACTCAAAAATGGTGCCAAAGGGTTGCAAATGCTCCCCTGAAAGGTTTGGCGGTCGAAACAGAAGGCTTTTTATCACAGGACAAGAAATCAACCCTCAACAACTTAACCGGGGGAAAATTTTTTTTTGAAAAAATCCCTAAGCCTCGGGGTCACAATTTCAGCAAAAATCTGACTTTTGGCAATTCAATCAAAAGTGGTCGCAAATGGTTGCAAATGCTCCCCTGAAGGATTTGGAGGTCGAAACAGAAGGCTTTTTATCACAGGAGAAGCAATCAACCCTCAACAACTTAACTGGGGGAAAAAGATTTTTTTGAAAAAATCCCTAAGCCCCGGGGTCACAATTTCAGCAAAAATCTTACTTTTGGCAATTCAATCAAAAATGGTCGCAAATGGTTGCAAATGCTCCCCTGAAAGATTTGGAGGTCGAAACAGAAGGCTTTTTATCACAGGAGAAGCAATCAACCCTCAACAACTTAACCGGCGGAAAAAGATTTTTTTGAAAAAATCCCTAAGCCTCGGGGTCACAATTTCTGCAAAAATCTGACTTTTGACAATTCACTCAAAAATGGTGCCAAAGGGTTGCAAATGCTCCCCTGAAAGGTTTGGCGGTCGAAACAGAAGGCTTTTTATCACAGGACAAGAAATCAACCCTCAACAACTTAACCGGGGGGAAAAGATTTTTTTGAAAAAATCCCTAAGCCCCGGGGTCGCAATTTCAGCAAAAATCTGACTTTTGACAATTCACTCAAAAATGGTGCCAAAGGGTTGCAAATGCTCCCCTGAAAGGTTTGGCGGTCGAAACAGAAGGCTTTTTATCACAGGACAAGAAATCAACCCTCAACAACTTAACCGGGGGAAAAAGATTTTTTTGAAAAAATCCCTAAGCCCCGGGGTCGCAATTTCAGCAAAAATCTGACTTTTGGCAATTCAATCAAAAATGGTCGCAAATGGTTGCAAATGCTCCCCTGAAAGGTTTGGCGGTCGAAACAGAAGGCTTTTTATCACAAGAGAAGCAGTCAACCCTCAATAACTTAACCGGAGGAAAAAGATTTTTTTGAAAAAATCCCTAAGCCCCGGGGTCACAATTTCAGAAAAAATCTGACTTTGGCAATTCACTCAAAAATGGTGCCAAACGGTTGCAAATGCTCCCCTGAAAGGTTTGGCGGTTGAAACAGAAGGCTTTTAATCACAGAACAAGAAATCAACCCTCAACAACTTAACCGGGGGAAAAAGATTTTTTTGAAAAAATCCCTAAGCCTCGGGGTCACAATTTCAGAAAAAATCTTACTTTTGACAATTCACTCAAAAATGGTGCCAAAGGGTTGCAAATGCTCCCCTTAAAGGTTTGGCGGTCGAAACAGAAGGCTTTTTATCACAGGAGAAGCAATCAACCCTCAACAACTTAACCGGCGGAAAAAGATTTTTTTGAAAAAATCCCTAAGCCTCGGGGTCACAATTTCTGCAAAAATCTGACTTTTGACAATTCACTCAAAAATGGTGCCAAAGGGTTGCAAATGCTCCCCTGAAAGGTTTGGCGGTCGAAACAGAAGGCTTTTTATCACAGGACAAGAAATCAACCCTCAACAACTTAACCGGGGGAAAAAGATTTTTTTGAAAAAATCCCTAAGCCCCGGGGTCGCAATTTCAGCAAAAATCTGACTTTTGACAATTCACTCAAAAATGGTGCCAAAGGGTTGCAAATGCTCCCCTGAAAGGTTTGGCGGTCGAAACAGAAGGCTTTTTATCACAGGACAAGAAATCAACCCTCAACAACTTAACCGGGGGAAAAAGATTTTTTTGAAAAAATCCCTAAGCCCCGGGGTCGCAATTTCAGCAAAAATCTGACTTTTGGCAATTCAATCAAAAATGGTCGCAAATGGTTGCAAATGCTCCCCTGAAAGGTTTGGCGGTCGAAACAGAAGGCTTTTTATCACAAGAGAAGCAGTCAACCCTCAATAACTTAACCGGAGGAAAAAGATTTTTTTGAAAAAATCCCTAAGCCCCGGGGTCACAATTTCAGAAAAAATCTGACTTTGGCAATTCACTCAAAAATGGTGCCAAACGGTTGCAAATGCTCCCCTGAAAGGTTTGGCGGTTGAAACAGAAGGCTTTTAATCACAGAACAAGAAATCAACCCTCAACAACTTAACCGGGGGAAAAAGATTTTTTTGAAAAAATCCCTAAGCCTCGGGGTCACAATTTCAGAAAAAATCTGACTTTTGACAATTCACTCAAAAATGGTGCCAAAGGGTTGCAAATGCTCCCCTGAAAGGTTTGGCGGTCGAAACAGAAGGCTTTTTATCACAGGAGAAGCAATCAACCCTCAATAACTTAACCGGAGGAAAAAGATTTTTTTGAAAAAATCCCTAAGCCCCGGGGTCACAATTTCAGAAAAAATCTGACTTTGGCAATTCACTCAAAAATGGTGCCAAACGGTTGCAAATGCTCCCTTGAAATGTTTGGCGTTCGAAACAGAAGGCTTTTTATCTCAGAAAATAAATCAGCCCTCGACAACTTAACCGGCAGAAAAAGATTTTTTTTGAAAAAATCCCTAAGCCCCGGGGTCACAATTTCATCAAAAATCTGACTTTTGGCCATTCACTCAAAAATGGTGCGAAACGGTTGCAAATGCTCCCCTGAGAGGTTTGGCGGTCGAAACAGAAGGCTTTTTATCAAAGGAAAAGAAAGCCCTTGACAACTTAACCGGCAGAAAAAGATTTTTTTGAAAAAATCCCAAACCCCGGGGTCACAATTTCATCAAAAATTTGACTTTCTGCAATTCAGTCAAAAATGGTGCCAAACGGTTGCAAATGCTCCCCTGAGAGGTTTGGCGGTCGAAACAGAAGGCTTTTTATCAAAGGAAAAGAAAGCCCTGGACAACTTAACCAGCAGAAAAAGATTTTTTTGAAAAAATCCCAAACCCCGGGGTCACAATTTCATCAAAAATCTGACTTTCGGCCATTCACTTAAAAATTGTGCCTACTGAAGAAAGTAGGAAAAACCACTGGGCCGGTAAGATATAATCTAACTGAAATCCCTTATTTTGACTACTGGCTCCTCACACAGCTCCTGACTCATGACAGTGTGTTGCCCATCGCTCTGTTCTGACTAAAGGAATTAATGCAGCCACTGCTGGCGGGGACATTTTGGAACCCAAAATATCCAACGCCAGTAAATTCTGGTGTACTTTTTAACATAATAGTGTAAACAGGGATCAACATACAAACACTGAGAAGCCATTCCCCCCGCCCCACTACTTTATATGGAAACAATTGGAAAAACCTTGTGATTGAGGCTACCAACATGGCGCCTTTTTGTACATCGAACACTTCTGAGGTCATTCTTACTAGTGCTTTACTACTGTTTTACTACTACTTTACTACCACTTTACTACTGTTTTACTACTGCTTTACTACTACTTTACTACCATTTTACTACTACTTTACTACTACTTTACTACTACTTTACTACCATTTTACTACTACTTTACTACTACTTTACTACTTTAGTACAATTTTACTACTATTCCACCACTTTACTATTTTACCATTTTACTACCGCTTTACTACTACTTTACAATTATCTTACTGCTGTTTCACTACTGCCTTACTACCATTTTACTACTATTTTACTACTGCGTTACTACTACTTTACTGCTATTTTACTACTATCCCACCACTTTATTATTGTTTTACCATTACTTAACTGCTACTTCACTACTGGTTTACTATTGCTTTACTACCACTTTACTTCCACTTTACTACTGCTACTTTATTACTTTTATACTACTTTACTATTTATACCCGTATTAATAGAGTAGACCTTCCTGAACAATGGCATGCTTGTCTACAGTAACAAATAGTATTGTTACTATTTTATGAATTGTATATACTGCCCTTCATCCGTAGATTTAAGGTTGGTTTACAACTTTAAAATGCAAGGTAAAAAACACAAAATACACAATAAAAACAAGAACAAGAACAAACCAATAAGCCTCCTCCCTCAACCTCTCCTTTGGCTTGTCCTTCACTCATGACTTCTCTCTTGTTCCTTGATCTTAACTTCCCCACTTTTGCAAACCTTCCAGTTGTCCCTAATTTTCCCGGGACAGTCCCAGATTTATTGAAGCTGTCCTGGTTTCTGATGTTATCCTGCTTTTCCTTAGGACGTCCCTATGTTCATGGGAGAATGTTGGATGGTATGGAGTTATACATAGAATAGAATGATAGAATGATCTCGATACGAATCCAAGGCAGACCTTTTAACATCACAGTAATCCAAGTTTATGCACCAACTACTGGTGCTGAAGAAACTGAAATTGACCAATTCTATGAAGCCTAACAACACCTTATAGAAGTGACACCAAAGAAGGATGTTCTTCTCATTATAGGGGATTGGAATGCTAAAGTAGGGAGGCAAGAGATAAAAGGAACAACTGGCAAGTTGGGCCTTGGAGATCAAAACGAAGCAGGGCAAAGGCTAATAGAGTTCTGTCAAGAGAACAAGCTGGTCATCACAAACACGCTTTTCCAACAACACAAGAGACGACTCTACACATGGACATCACCAGATGGGCAGCATCGAAATCAGATTGATTATATTCTCTGCAGCCAAAGATGGAGAGGCTCTATACAGTCAGCAAAAACAAGACCTGGAGCTGACTGTGGCTCAGATCATCAGCTTCTTATAGCCAAATTCAAACTTAAACTGAAGCAATTCAATCAAAAATGGTCGCAAATGGTTGCAAATGCTCCCCTGAAAGATTTGGAGGTCGAAACAGAAGGCTTTTTATCACAGGAGAATAAATCAACCCTCAACAACATAACCGGCGGAAAAAGATTTTTTTGAAAAAATCCCTAAGCCCCGGGGTCACAATTTCAGCAAAAATCTGACTTTTGGCAATTCAATCAAAAATGGTGCCAAAGTGTTGCAAATGCTCCCCTGAAAGATTTGGCGGTCGAAACAGAAGGTTTTTTATCACAGGAGAAGCAATCAACCCTCAATAACTTAACCGGCGGAAAAAGATTTTTTTGAAAAAATCCCTAAGCCCCGGGGTCACAATTTCAGCAAAAATCTGACTTTTGGCAATTCAATCAAAAGTGGTCGCAAATGGTTGCAAATGCTCCCCTGAAAGATTTGGAGGTCGAAACAGAAGGCTTTTTATCACAGGAGAAGCAATCAACCCTCAAAAACTTAACCGGAGGAAAAAGATTTTTTTGAAAAAATCCCTAAGCCCCGGGGTCACAATTTCAGAAAAAATCTGACTTTTGGCAATTCACTTAAAAATGGTGCCAAAGGGTTGCAAATGCTCCCCTGAAAGATTTGGAGGTCGAAACAGAAGGCTTTTTATCGCAGGAGAAGCAATCAACCCTCAACAACTTAACCGGCGGAAAAAGATTTTTTTGAAAAAATCCCTAAGCCCCGGGGTCACAATTTCAGCAAAAATCTGACTTTTGGCAATTCAATCAAAAATGGTCGCAAATGGTTGCAAATGCTCCCCTGAAAGATTTGGAGGTCGAAACAGAAGGCTTTTTATCACAGGAGAAGCAATCAACCCTCAACAACTTAACCGGCGGAAAAAGATTTTTTTGAAAAAATCCCTAAGCCCCGGGGTCACAATTTCAGAAAAAATCTGACTTTTGGCAATTCACTTAAAAATGGTGCCAAAGGGTTGCAAATGCTCCCCTGAAAGGTTTGGAGGTCGAAACAGAAGGCTTTTTATCACAGGACAAGAAATCAACCCTCAACAACTTAACCGGGGGAAAATTTTTTTTTGAAAAAATCCCTAAGCCTCGGGGTCACAATTTCAGAAAAAATCTGACTTTTGACAATTCACTCAAAAATGGTGCCAAACGGTTGCAAATGCTCCCCTGAAAGGTTTGGCGGTCGAAACAGAAGGCTTTTTATCACAGGAGAAGCAATCAACCCTCAAAAACTTAACCGGAGGAAAAAGTTTTTTTTGAAAAAATCCCTAAGCCCCGGGGTCACAATTTCAGCAAAAATCTGACTTTTGGCAATTCAATCAAAAATGGTCGCAAATGGTTGCAAATGCTCCCCTGAAAGATTTGGAGGTCGAAACAGAAGGCTTTTTATCACAGGAGAAGTAATCAACCCTCAACAACTTAACCGGCAGAAAAAGATTTTTTTGAAAAAATCCCTAAGCCCCGGGGTCACAATTTCAGAAAAAATCTGACTTTTGGCAATTCACTCAAAAATGGTGCCAAACGGTTGCAACTGCTCCCCTGAAAGGTTTGGCGGTCGAAACAGAAGGCTTTTTATCACAGGACAAGAAATCAACCCTCAACAACTTAACCGGGGGAAAAAGATTTTTTTGAAAAAATCCCTAAGCCTCGGGGTCACAATTTCTGCAAAAATCTGACTTTTGACAATTCACTCAAAAATGGTGCCAAAGGGTTGCAAATGCTCCCCTGAAAGGTTTGGCGGTCGAAACAGAAGGCTTTTTATCACAGGACAAGAAATCAACCCTCAACAACTTAACCGGAGGAAAAAGATTTTTTTGAAAAAATCCCTAAGCCCCGGGGTCACAATTTCAGAAAAAATCTGACTTTTGGCAATTCACTTAAAAATGGTGCCAAAGGGTTGCAAATGCTCCCCTGAAAGATTTGGAGGTCGAAACAGAAGGCTTTTTATCACAGGAGAAGCAATCAACCCTCAACAACTTAACCGGCGGAAAAAGATTTTTTTGAAAAAATCCCTAAGCCCCGGGGTCACAATTTCAGCAAAAATCTGACTTTTGGCAATTCAATCAAAAATGGTCGCAAATGGTTGCAAATGCTCCCCTGAAAGATTTGGAGGTCGAAACAGAAGGCTTTTTATCACAGGAGAAGCAATCAACCCTCAACAACTTAACCGGCGGAAAAAGATTTTTTTGAAAAAATCCCTAAGCCCCGGGGTCACAATTTCAGAAAAAATCTGACTTTTGGCAATTCACTTAAAAATGGTGCCAAAGGGTTGCAAATGCTCCCCTGAAAGGTTTGGAGGTCGAAACAGAAGGCTTTTTATCACAGGACAAGAAATCAACCCTCAACAACTTAACCGGGGGAAAATTTTTTTTTGAAAAAATCCCTAAGCCTCGGGGTCACAATTTCAGAAAAAATCTGACTTTTGACAATTCACTCAAAAATGGTGCCAAACGGTTGCAAATGCTCCCCTGAAAGGTTTGGCGGTCGAAACAGAAGGCTTTTTATCACAGGAGAAGCAATCAACCCTCAAAAACTTAACCGGAGGAAAAAGTTTTTTTTGAAAAAATCCCTAAGCCCCGGGGTCACAATTTCAGCAAAAATCTGACTTTTGGCAATTCAATCAAAAATGGTCGCAAATGGTTGCAAATGCTCCCCTGAAAGATTTGGAGGTCGAAACAGAAGGCTTTTTATCACAGGAGAAGCAATCAACCCTCAACAACTTAACCGGCAGAAAAAGATTTTTTTGAAAAAATCCCTAAGCCCCGGGGTCACAATTTCAGAAAAAATCTGACTTTTGGCAATTCACTCAAAAATGGTGCCAAACGGTTGCAACTGCTCCCCTGAAAGGTTTGGCGGTCGAAACAGAAGGCTTTTTATCACAGGACAAGAAATCAACCCTCAACAACTTAACCGGGGGAAAAAGATTTTTTTGAAAAAATCCCTAAGCCTCGGGGTCACAATTTCTGCAAAAATCTGACTTTTGACAATTCACTCAAAAATGGTGCCAAAGGGTTGCAAATGCTCCCCTGAAAGGTTTGGCGGTCGAAACAGAAGGCTTTTTATCACAGGACAAGAAATCAACCCTCAACAACTTAACCGGAGGAAAAAGATTTTTTTGAAAAAATCCCTAAGCCCCGGGGTCACAATTTCAGAAAAAATCTGACTTTTGGCAATTCACTTAAAAATGGTGCCAAAGGGTTGCAAATGCTCCCCTGAAAGATTTGGAGGTCGAAACAGAAGGCTTTTTATCACAGGAGAAGCAATCAACCCTCAACAACTTAACCGGCGGAAAAAGATTTTTTTGAAAAAATCCCTAAGCCCCGGGGTCACAATTTCAGCAAAAATCTGACTTTTGGCAATTCAATCAAAAATGGTCGCAAATGGTTGCAAATGCTCCCCTGAAAGATTTGGAGGTCGAAACAGAAGGCTTTTTATCACAGGAGAAGCAATCAACCCTCAACAACTTAACCGGCGGAAAAAGATTTTTTTGAAAAAATCCCTAAGCCCCGGGGGTCACAATTTCAGAAAAAATCTGACTTTTGGCAATTCACTTAAAAATGGTGCCAAAGGGTTGCAAATGCTCCCCTGAAAGGTTTGGAGGTCGAAACAGAAGGCTTTTTATCACAGGACAAGAAATCAACCCTCAACAACTTAACCGGGGGAAAATTTTTTTTTGAAAAAATCCCTAAGCCTCGGGGTCACAATTTCAGAAAAAATCTGACTTTTGACAATTCACTCAAAAATGGTGCCAAACGGTTGCAAATGCTCCCCTGAAAGGTTTGGCGGTCGAAACAGAAGGCTTTTTATCACAGGAGAAGCAATCAACCCTCAACAACTTAACCGGAGGAAAAAGTTTTTTTTGAAAAAATCCCTAAGCCCCGGGGTCACAATTTCAGCAAAAATCTGACTTTTGGCAATTCAATCAAAAATGGTCGCAAATGGTTGCAAATGCTCCCCTGAAAGATTTGGAGGTCGAAACAGAAGGCTTTTTATCACAGGAGAAGCAATCAACCCTCAACAACTTAACCGGCAGAAAAAGATTTTTTTGAAAAAATCCCTAAGCCCCGGGGTCACAATTTCAGAAAAAATCTGACTTTTGGCAATTCACTCAAAAATGGTGCCAAACGGTTGCAACTGCTCCCCTGAAAGGTTTGGCGGTCGAAACAGAAGGCTTTTTATCACAGGACAAGAAATCAACCCTCAACAACTTAACAGGGGGAAAATTATTTTTTGAAAAAATCCCTAAGCCTCGGGGTCACAATTTCAGAAAAAATCTGACTTTTGACAATTCACTCAAAAATGGTGCCAAAGGGTTGCAAATGCTCCCCTGAAAGGTTTGGCGGTCGAAACAGAAGGCTTTTTATCACAGGACAAGAAATCAACCCTCAACAACTTCACCGGGGGAAAAAGATTTTTTTGAAAAAATCCCTAAGTCCCGGGGTCACAATTTCAGAAAAAATCTGACTTTTGACAATTCACTCAAAAATGGTGCCAAACGGTTGCAAATGCTCCCCTGAAAGGTTTGGCGGTCGAAACAGAAGGCTTTTTATCACAGGAGAAGCAATCAACCCTCAACAACTTAACCGGCAGAAAAAGATTTTTTTGAAAAAATGCCTAAGCCCCGGGGTCACAATTTCAGCAAAAATCTGACTTTTGGCAATTCACTCAAAAATGGTCGCAAATGGTTGCAAATGCTCCCCTGAAGGATTTGGAGGTCGAAACAGAAGGCTTTTTATCACAGGAGAAGCAATCAACCCTCAAAAACTTAACCGGCAGAAAAAGATTTTTTTGAAAAAATCCCTAAGCCCCGGGGTCACAATTTCAGCAAAAATCTTACTTTTGGCAATTCAATCAAAAATGGTGCCAAACGGTTGCAAATGCTCCCCTGAAAGATTTGGAGGTCGAATCAGAAGGCTTTTTATCACAGGACAAGAAATCAACCCTCAACAACTTAACCGGGGGGAAAAGATTTTTTTGAAAAAATCCCTAAGCCTCGGGGTCACAATTTCTGCAAAAATCTGACTTTTGACAATTCACTTAAAAATGGTGCCAAAGGGTTGCAAATGCTCCCCTGAAAGGTTTGGCGGTCGAAACAGAAGGCTTTTTATCACAGGACAAGAAATCAACCCTCAACAACTTAACCGGGGGAAAAAGATTTTTTTGAAAAAATCCCTAAGGCCCGGGGTCGCAATTTCAGCAAAAATCTGACTTTTGGCAATTCAATCAAAAATGGTCGCAAATGGTTGCAAATGCTCCCCTGAAAGGTTTGGCGGTCGAAACAGAAGGCTTTTTATCACGGGAGAAGCAATCAACCCTCAACAACTTAACCGGGGGAAAAAGATTTTTTTGAAAAAATCCCTAAGCCCCGGGGTCGCAATTTCAGCAAAAATCTGACTTTTGGCAATTCAATCAAAAATGGTCGCAAATGGTTGCAAATGCTCCCCTGAAAGGTTTGGCGGTCGAAACAGAAGGCTTTTTATCACGGGAGAAGCAATCAACCCTCAATAACTTAACCGGAGGAAAAAGATTTTTTTGAAAAAATCCCTAAGCCCCGGGGTCACAATTTCAGAAAAAATCTGACTTTTGGCAATTCACTCAAAAATGGTGCCAAACGGTTGCAAATGCTCCCTTGAAATGTTTGGCGGTCGAAACAGAAGGCTTTTTATCAAAGGAAAAGAAAGCCCTTGACAACTTAACCGGCAGAAAAGGATTTTTTTGAAAAAATCCCTAAGCCCCGGGGTCACAATTTCAGCAAAAATCTGACTTTTGGCAATTCAATCAAAAATGGTCGCAAATGGTTGCAAATGTTCCCCTGAAAGATTTGGAGGTCGAAACAGAAGGCTTTTTATAAAAGGAAAAGAAAGCCCTTGACAACTTAACCAGCAGAAAAATATTTTTTTGAAAAAATCCCTAAGCCCCGGGGTCACAATTTCAGCAAAAGTCTGACTTTTGGCAATTCAATCAAAAATGGTCGCAAATGGTTGCAAATGCTCCCCTGAAAGATTTGGAGGTCGAAACAGAAGGCTTTTTATCACAGGAGAAGCAATCAACCCTCAACAACTTAACCGGCAGAAAAAGATTTTTTTGAAAAAATCCCTAAGCCCCGGGGTCACAATTTCAGAAAAAATCTGACTTTTGGCAATTCACTCAAAAATGGTGCCAAAGGGTTGCAAATGCTCCCCTGAAAGGTTTGGCGGTCGAAACAGAAGGCTTTTCATCACAGGACAAGAAATCAAGCCTCAACAACTTAACCGGGGGAAAAAGATTTTTTTGAAAAAATCCCTAAGCCCCGGGGTCACAATTTCAGCAAAAGTCTGACTTTTGGCAATTCAATCAAAAATGGTCGCAAATGGTTGCAAATGCTCCCCTGAAAGATTTGGAGGTCGAAACAGAAGGCTTTTTATCACAGGAGAAGCAATCAACCCTCAACAACTTAACCGGCAGAAAAAGATTTTTTTGAAAAAATCCCTAAGCCCCGGGGTCACAATTTCAGAAAAAATCTGACTTTTGGCAATTCACTCAAAAATGGTGCCAAAGGGTTGCAAATGCTCCCCTGAAAGGTTTGGCGGTCGAAACAGAAGGCTTTTTATCACAGGACAAGAAATCAACCCTCAACAACTTAACCGGGGGAAAATTTTTTTTTGAAAAAATCCCTAAGCCTCGGGGTCACAATTTCAGCAAAAATCTGACTTTTGGCAATTCAATCAAAAGTGGTCGCAAATGGTTGCAAATGCTCCCCTGAAGGATTTGGAGGTCGAAACAGAAGGCTTTTTATCACAGGAGAAGCAATCAACCCTCAACAACTTAACTGGGGGAAAAAGATTTTTTTGAAAAAATCCCTAAGCCCCGGGGTCACAATTTCAGCAAAAATCTTACTTTTGGCAATTCAATCAAAAATGGTCGCAAATGGTTGCAAATGCTCCCCTGAAGGATTTGGAGGTCGAAACAGAAGGCTTTTTATCACAGGAGAAGCAATCAACCCTCAACAACTTAACTGGGGGAAAAAGATTTTTTTGAAAAAATCCCTAAGCCCCGGGGTCACAATTTCAGCAAAAATCTTACTTTTGGCAATTCAATCAAAAATGGTCGCAAATGGTTGCAAATGCTCCCCTGAAAGATTTGGAGGTCGAAACAGAAGGCTTTTTATCACAGGAGAAGCAATCAACCCTCAACAACTTAACCGGCGGAAAAAGATTTTTTTGAAAAAATCCCTAAGCCTCGGGGTCACAATTTCTGCAAAAATCTGACTTTTGACAATTCACTCAAAAATGGTGCCAAAGGGTTGCAAATGCTCCCCTGAAAGGTTTGGCGGTCGAAACAGAAGGCTTTTTATCACAGGACAAGAAATCAACCCTCAACAACTTAACCGGGGGAAAAAGATTTTTTTGAAAAAATCCCTAAGCCCCGGGGTCGCAATTTCAGCAAAAATCTGACTTTTGACAATTCACTCAAAAATGGTGCCAAAGGGTTGCAAATGCTCCCCTGAAAGGTTTGGCGGTCGAAACAGAAGGCTTTTTATCACAGGACAAGAAATCAACCCTCAACAACTTAACCGGGGGAAAAAGATTTTTTTGAAAAAATCCCTAAGCCCCGGGGTCGCAATTTCAGCAAAAATCTGACTTTTGGCAATTCAATCAAAAATGGTCGCAAATGGTTGCAAATGCTCCCCTGAAAGGTTTGGCGGTCGAAACAGAAGGCTTTTTATCACAAGAGAAGCAGTCAACCCTCAATAACTTAACCGGAGGAAAAAGATTTTTTTGAAAAAATCCCTAAGCCCCGGGGTCACAATTTCAGAAAAAATCTGACTTTGGCAATTCACTCAAAAATGGTGCCAAACGGTTGCAAATGCTCCCCTGAAAGGTTTGGCGGTTGAAACAGAAGGCTTTTAATCACAGAACAAGAAATCAACCCTCAACAACTTAACCGGGGGAAAAAGATTTTTTTGAAAAAATCCCTAAGCCTCGGGGTCACAATTTCAGAAAAAATCTTACTTTTGACAATTCACTCAAAAATGGTGCCAAAGGGTTGCAAATGCTCCCCTTAAAGGTTTGGCGGTCGAAACAGAAGGCTTTTTATCACAGGAGAAGCAATCAACCCTCAACAACTTAACCGGCGGAAAAAGATTTTTTTGAAAAAATCCCTAAGCCTCGGGGTCACAATTTCTGCAAAAATCTGACTTTTGACAATTCACTCAAAAATGGTGCCAAAGGGTTGCAAATGCTCCCCTGAAAGGTTTGGCGGTCGAAACAGAAGGCTTTTTATCACAGGACAAGAAATCAACCCTCAACAACTTAACCGGAGGAAAAAGATTTTTTTGAAAAAATCCCTAAGCCCCGGGGTCGCAATTTCAGCAAAAATCTGACTTTTGACAATTCACTCAAAAATGGTGCCAAAGGGTTGCAAATGCTCCCCTGAAAGGTTTGGCGGTCGAAACAGAAGGCTTTTTATCACAGGACAAGAAATCAACCCTCAACAACTTAACCGGGGGAAAAAGATTTTTTTGAAAAAATCCCTAAGCCCCGGGGTCGCAATTTCAGCAAAAATCTGACTTTTGGCAATTCAATCAAAAATGGTCGCAAATGGTTGCAAATGCTCCCCTGAAAGGTTTGGCGGTCGAAACAGAAGGCTTTTTATCACAAGAGAAGCAGTCAACCCTCAATAACTTAACCGGAGGAAAAAGATTTTTTTGAAAAAATCCCTAAGCCCCGGGGTCACAATTTCAGAAAAAATCTGACTTTGGCAATTCACTCAAAAATGGTGCCAAACGGTTGCAAATGCTCCCCTGAAAGGTTTGGCGGTTGAAACAGAAGGCTTTTAATCACAGAACAAGAAATCAACCCTCAACAACTTAACCGGGGGAAAAAGATTTTTTTGAAAAAATCCCTAAGCCTCGGGGTCACAATTTCAGAAAAAATCTGACTTTTGACAATTCACTCAAAAATGGTGCCAAAGGGTTGCAAATGCTCCCCTGAAAGGTTTGGCGGTCGAAACAGAAGGCTTTTTATCACAGGAGAAGCAATCAACCCTCAATAACTTAACCGGAGGAAAAAGATTTTTTTGAAAAAATCCCTAAGCCCCGGGGTCACAATTTCAGAAAAAATCTGACTTTGGCAATTCACTCAAAAATGGTGCCAAACGGTTGCAAATGCTCCCTTGAAATGTTTGGCGTTCGAAACAGAAGGCTTTTTATCTCAGAAAATAAATCAGCCCTCGACAACTTAACCGGCAGAAAAAGATTTTTTTTGAAAAAATCCCTAAGCCCCGGGGTCACAATTTCATCAAAAATCTGACTTTTGGCCATTCACTCAAAAATGGTGCGAAACGGTTGCAAATGCTCCCCTGAGAGGTTTGGCGGTCGAAACAGAAGGCTTTTTATCAAAGGAAAAGAAAGCCCTTGACAACTTAACCGGCAGAAAAAGATTTTTTTGAAAAAATCCCAAACCCCGGGGTCACAATTTCATCAAAAATTTGACTTTCTGCAATTCAGTCAAAAATGGTGCCAAACGGTTGCAAATGCTCCCCTGAGAGGTTTGGCGGTCGAAACAGAAGGCTTTTTATCAAAGGAAAAGAAAGCCCTGGACAACTTAACCAGCAGAAAAAGATTTTTTTGAAAAAATCCCAAACCCCGGGGTCACAATTTCATCAAAAATCTGACTTTCGGCCATTCACTTAAAAATTGTGCCTACTGAAGAAAGTAGGAAAAACCACTGGGCCGGTAAGATATAATCTAACTGAAATCCCTTATTTTGACTACTGGCTCCTCACACAGCTCCTGACTCATGACAGTGTGTTGCCCATCGCTCTGTTCTGACTAAAGGAATTAATGCAGCCACTGCTGGCGGGGACATTTTGGAACCCAAAATATCCAACGCCAGTAAATTCTGGTGTACTTTTTAACATAATAGTGTAAACAGGGATCAACATACAAACACTGAGAAGCCATTCCCCCCGCCCCACTACTTTATATGGAAACAATTGGAAAAACCTTGTGATTGAGGCTACCAACATGGCGCCTTTTTGTACATCGAACACTTCTGAGGTCATTCTTACTAGTGCTTTACTACTGTTTTACTACTACTTTACTACCACTTTACTACTGTTTTACTACTGCTTTACTACTACTTTACTACCATTTTACTACTACTTTACTACTACTTTACTACTACTTTACTACTACTTTACTACTTTAGTACAATTTTACTACTATTCCACCACTTTACTATTTTACCATTTTACTACCGCTTTACTACTACTTTACAATTATCTTACTGCTGTTTCACTACTGCCTTACTACCATTTTACTACTATTTTACTACTGCGTTACTACTACTTTACTGCTATTTTACTACTATCCCACCACTTTATTATTGTTTTACCATTACTTAACTGCTACTTCACTACTGGTTTACTATTGCTTTACTACCACTTTACTTCCACTTTACTACTGCTACTTTATTACTTTTATACTACTTTACTATTTATACCCGTATTAATAGAGTAGACCTTCCTGAACAATGGCATGCTTGTCTACAGTAACAAATAGTATTGTTACTATTTTATGAATTGTATATACTGCCCTTCATCCGTAGATTTAAGGTTGGTTTACAACTTTAAAATGCAAGGTAAAAAACACAAAATACACAATAAAAACAAGAACAAGAACAAACCAATAAGCCTCCTCCCTCAACCTCTCCTTTGGCTTGTCCTTCACTCATGACTTCTCTCTTGTTCCTTGATCTTAACTTCCCCACTTTTGCAAACCTTCCAGTTGTCCCTAATTTTCCCGGGACAGTCCCAGATTTATTGAAGCTGTCCTGGTTTCTGATGTTATCCTGCTTTTCCTTAGGACGTCCCTATGTTCATGGGAGAATGTTGGATGGTATGGAGTTATACATAGAATAGAATGATAGAATGATCTCGATACGAATCCAAGGCAGACCTTTTAACATCACAGTAATCCAAGTTTATGCACCAACTACTGGTGCTGAAGAAACTGAAATTGACCAATTCTATGAAGCCTAACAACACCTTATAGAAGTGACACCAAAGAAGGATGTTCTTCTCATTATAGGGGATTGGAATGCTAAAGTAGGGAGGCAAGAGATAAAAGGAACAACTGGCAAGTTGGGCCTTGGAGATCAAAACGAAGCAGGGCAAAGGCTAATAGAGTTCTGTCAAGAGAACAAGCTGGTCATCACAAACACGCTTTTCCAACAACACAAGAGACGACTCTACACATGGACATCACCAGATGGGCAGCATCGAAATCAGATTGATTATATTCTCTGCAGCCAAAGATGGAGAGGCTCTATACAGTCAGCAAAAACAAGACCTGGAGCTGACTGTGGCTCAGATCATCAGCTTCTTATAGCCAAATTCAAACTTAAACTGAAGCAATTCAATCAAAAATGGTCGCAAATGGTTGCAAATGCTCCCCTGAAAGATTTGGAGGTCGAAACAGAAGGCTTTTTATCACAGGAGAATAAATCAACCCTCAACAACATAACCGGCGGAAAAAGATTTTTTTGAAAAAATCCCTAAGCCCCGGGGTCACAATTTCAGCAAAAATCTGACTTTTGGCAATTCAATCAAAAATGGTGCCAAAGTGTTGCAAATGCTCCCCTGAAAGATTTGGCGGTCGAAACAGAAGGTTTTTTATCACAGGAGAAGCAATCAACCCTCAATAACTTAACCGGCGGAAAAAGATTTTTTTGAAAAAATCCCTAAGCCCCGGGGTCACAATTTCAGCAAAAATCTGACTTTTGGCAATTCAATCAAAAGTGGTCGCAAATGGTTGCAAATGCTCCCCTGAAAGATTTGGAGGTCGAAACAGAAGGCTTTTTATCACAGGAGAAGCAATCAACCCTCAAAAACTTAACCGGAGGAAAAAGATTTTTTTGAAAAAATCCCTAAGCCCCGGGGTCACAATTTCAGAAAAAATCTGACTTTTGGCAATTCACTTAAAAATGGTGCCAAAGGGTTGCAAATGCTCCCCTGAAAGATTTGGAGGTCGAAACAGAAGGCTTTTTATCGCAGGAGAAGCAATCAACCCTCAACAACTTAACCGGCGGAAAAAGATTTTTTTGAAAAAATCCCTAAGCCCCGGGGTCACAATTTCAGCAAAAATCTGACTTTTGGCAATTCAATCAAAAATGGTCGCAAATGGTTGCAAATGCTCCCCTGAAAGATTTGGAGGTCGAAACAGAAGGCTTTTTATCACAGGAGAAGCAATCAACCCTCAACAACTTAACCGGCGGAAAAAGATTTTTTTGAAAAAATCCCTAAGCCCCGGGGTCACAATTTCAGAAAAAATCTGACTTTTGGCAATTCACTTAAAAATGGTGCCAAAGGGTTGCAAATGCTCCCCTGAAAGGTTTGGAGGTCGAAACAGAAGGCTTTTTATCACAGGACAAGAAATCAACCCTCAACAACTTAACCGGGGGAAAATTTTTTTTTGAAAAAATCCCTAAGCCTCGGGGTCACAATTTCAGAAAAAATCTGACTTTTGACAATTCACTCAAAAATGGTGCCAAACGGTTGCAAATGCTCCCCTGAAAGGTTTGGCGGTCGAAACAGAAGGCTTTTTATCACAGGAGAAGCAATCAACCCTCAAAAACTTAACCGGAGGAAAAAGTTTTTTTTGAAAAAATCCCTAAGCCCCGGGGTCACAATTTCAGCAAAAATCTGACTTTTGGCAATTCAATCAAAAATGGTCGCAAATGGTTGCAAATGCTCCCCTGAAAGATTTGGAGGTCGAAACAGAAGGCTTTTTATCACAGGAGAAGCAATCAACCCTCAACAACTTAACCGGCAGAAAAAGATTTTTTTGAAAAAATCCCTAAGCCCCGGGGTCACAATTTCAGAAAAAATCTGACTTTTGGCAATTCACTCAAAAATGGTGCCAAACGGTTGCAACTGCTCCCCTGAAAGGTTTGGCGGTCGAAACAGAAGGCTTTTTATCACAGGACAAGAAATCAACCCTCAACAACTTAACCGGGGGAAAAAGATTTTTTTGAAAAAATCCCTAAGCCTCGGGGTCACAATTTCTGCAAAAATCTGACTTTTGACAATTCACTCAAAAATGGTGCCAAAGGGTTGCAAATGCTCCCCTGAAAGGTTTGGCGGTCGAAACAGAAGGCTTTTTATCACAGGACAAGAAATCAACCCTCAACAACTTAACCGGAGGAAAAAGATTTTTTTGAAAAAATCCCTAAGCCCCGCGGTCACAATTTCAGAAAAAATCTGACTTTTGGCAATTCACTTAAAAATGGTGCCAAAGGGTTGCAAATGCTCCCCTGAAAGATTTGGAGGTCGAAACAGAAGGCTTTTTATCACAGGAGAAGCAATCAACCCTCAACAACTTAACCGGCGGAAAAAGATTTTTTTGAAAAAATCCCTAAGCCCCGGGGTCACAATTTCAGCAAAAATCTGACTTTTGGCAATTCAATCAAAAATGGTCGCAAATGGTTGCAAATGCTCCCCTGAAAGATTTGGAGGTCGAAACAGAAGGCTTTTTATCACAGGAGAAGCAATCAACCCTCAACAACTTAACCGGCGGAAAAAGATTTTTTTGAAAAAATCCCTAAGCCCCGGGGTCACAATTTCAGAAAAAATCTGACTTTTGGCAATTCACTTAAAAATGGTGCCAAAGGGTTGCAAATGCTCCCCTGAAAGGTTTGGAGGTCGAAACAGAAGGCTTTTTATCACAGGACAAGAAATCAACCCTCAACAACTTAACCGGGGGAAAATTTTTTTTTGAAAAAATCCCTAAGCCTCGGGGTCACAATTTCAGAAAAAATCTGACTTTTGACAATTCACTCAAAAATGGTGCCAAACGGTTGCAAATGCTCCCCTGAAAGGTTTGGCGGTCGAAACAGAAGGCTTTTTATCACAGGAGAAGCAATCAACCCTCAAAAACTTAACCGGAGGAAAAAGTTTTTTTTGAAAAAATCCCTAAGCCCCGGGGTCACAATTTCAGCAAAAATCTGACTTTTGGCAATTCAATCAAAAATGGTCGCAAATGGTTGCAAATGCTCCCCTGAAAGATTTGGAGGTCGAAACAGAAGGCTTTTTATCACAGGAGAAGCAATCAACCCTCAACAACTTAACCGGCAGAAAAAGATTTTTTTGAAAAAATCCCTAAGCCCCGGGGTCACAATTTCAGAAAAAATCTGACTTTTGGCAATTCACTCAAAAATGGTGCCAAACGGTTGCAACTGCTCCCCTGAAAGGTTTGGCGGTCGAAACAGAAGGCTTTTTATCACAGGACAAGAAATCAACCCTCAACAACTTAACCGGGGGAAAAAGATTTTTTTGAAAAAATCCCTAAGCCTCGGGGTCACAATTTCTGCAAAAATCTGACTTTTGACAATTCACTCAAAAATGGTGCCAAAGGGTTGCAAATGCTCCCCTGAAAGGTTTGGCGGTCGAAACAGAAGGCTTTTTATCACAGGACAAGAAATCAACCCTCAACAACTTAACCGGAGGAAAAAGATTTTTTTGAAAAAATCCCTAAGCCCCGGGGTCACAATTTCAGAAAAAATCTGACTTTTGGCAATTCACTTAAAAATGGTGCCAAAGGGTTGCAAATGCTCCCCTGAAAGATTTGGAGGTCGAAACAGAAGGCTTTTTATCACAGGAGAAGCAATCAACCCTCAACAACTTAACCGGCGGAAAAAGATTTTTTTGAAAAAATCCCTAAGCCCCGGGGTCACAATTTCAGCAAAAATCTGACTTTTGGCAATTCAATCAAAAATGGTCGCAAATGGTTGCAAATGCTCCCCTGAAAGATTTGGAGGTCGAAACAGAAGGCTTTTTATCACAGGAGAAGCAATCAACCCTCAACAACTTAACCGGCGGAAAAAGATTTTTTTGAAAAAATCCCTAAGCCCCGGGGGTCACAATTTCAGAAAAAATCTGACTTTTGGCAATTCACTTAAAAATGGTGCCAAAGGGTTGCAAATGCTCCCCTGAAAGGTTTGGAGGTCGAAACAGAAGGCTTTTTATCACAGGACAAGAAATCAACCCTCAACAACTTAACCGGGGGAAAATTTTTTTTTGAAAAAATCCCTAAGCCTCGGGGTCACAATTTCAGAAAAAATCTGACTTTTGACAATTCACTCAAAAATGGTGCCAAACGGTTGCAAATGCTCCCCTGAAAGGTTTGGCGGTCGAAACAGAAGGCTTTTTATCACAGGAGAAGCAATCAACCCTCAACAACTTAACCGGAGGAAAAAGTTTTTTTTGAAAAAATCCCTAAGCCCCGGGGTCACAATTTCAGCAAAAATCTGACTTTTGGCAATTCAATCAAAAATGGTCGCAAATGGTTGCAAATGCTCCCCTGAAAGATTTGGAGGTCGAAACAGAAGGCTTTTTATCACAGGAGAAGCAATCAACCCTCAACAACTTAACCGGCAGAAAAAGATTTTTTTGAAAAAATCCCTAAGCCCCGGGGTCACAATTTCAGAAAAAATCTGACTTTTGGCAATTCACTCAAAAATGGTGCCAAACGGTTGCAACTGCTCCCCTGAAAGGTTTGGCGGTCGAAACAGAAGGCTTTTTATCACAGGACAAGAAATCAACCCTCAACAACTTAACAGGGGGAAAATTATTTTTTGAAAAAATCCCTAAGCCTCGGGGTCACAATTTCAGAAAAAATCTGACTTTTGACAATTCACTCAAAAATGGTGCCAAAGGGTTGCAAATGCTCCCCTGAAAGGTTTGGCGGTTGAAACAGAAGGCTTTTTATCACAGGACAAGAAATCAACCCTCAACAACTTCACCGGGGGAAAAAGATTTTTTTGAAAAAATCCCTAAGTCCCGGGGTCACAATTTCAGAAAAAATCTGACTTTTGACAATTCACTCAAAAATGGTGCCAAACGGTTGCAAATGCTCCCCTGAAAGGTTTGGCGGTCGAAACAGAAGGCTTTTTATCACAGGAGAAGCAATCAACCCTCAACAACTTAACCGGCAGAAAAAGATTTTTTTGAAAAAATGCCTAAGCCCCGGGGTCACAATTTCAGCAAAAATCTGACTTTTGGCAATTCACTCAAAAATGGTCGCAAATGGTTGCAAATGCTCCCCTGAAGGATTTGGAGGTCGAAACAGAAGGCTTTTTATCACAGGAGAAGCAATCAACCCTCAAAAACTTAACCGGCAGAAAAAGATTTTTTTGAAAAAATCCCTAAGCCCCGGGGTCACAATTTCAGCAAAAATCTTACTTTTGGCAATTCAATCAAAAATGGTGCCAAACGGTTGCAAATGCTCCCCTGAAAGATTTGGAGGTCGAATCAGAAGGCTTTTTATCACAGGACAAGAAATCAACCCTCAACAACTTAACCGGGGGGAAAAGATTTTTTTGAAAAAATCCCTAAGCCTCGGGGTCACAATTTCTGCAAAAATCTGACTTTTGACAATTCACTTAAAAATGGTGCCAAAGGGTTGCAAATGCTCCCCTGAAAGGTTTGGCGGTCGAAACAGAAGGCTTTTTATCACAGGACAAGAAATCAACCCTCAACAACTTAACCGGGGGAAAAAGATTTTTTTGAAAAAATCCCTAAGGCCCGGGGTCGCAATTTCAGCAAAAATCTGACTTTTGGCAATTCAATCAAAAATGGTCGCAAATGGTTGCAAATGCTCCCCTGAAAGGTTTGGCGGTCGAAACAGAAGGCTTTTTATCACGGGAGAAGCAATCAACCCTCAACAACTTAACCGGGGGAAAAAGATTTTTTTGAAAAAATCCCTAAGCCCCGGGGTCGCAATTTCAGCAAAAATCTGACTTTTGGCAATTCAATCAAAAATGGTCGCAAATGGTTGCAAATGCTCCCCTGAAAGGTTTGGCGGTCGAAACAGAAGGCTTTTTATCACGGGAGAAGCAATCAACCCTCAATAACTTAACCGGAGGAAAAAGATTTTTTTGAAAAAATCCCTAAGCCCCGGGGTCACAATTTCAGAAAAAATCTGACTTTTGGCAATTCACTCAAAAATGGTGCCAAACGGTTGCAAATGCTCCCTTGAAATGTTTGGCGGTCGAAACAGAAGGCTTTTTATCAAAGGAAAAGAAAGCCCTTGACAACTTAACCGGCAGAAAAGGATTTTTTTGAAAAAATCCCTAAGCCCCGGGGTCACAATTTCAGCAAAAATCTGACTTTTGGCAATTCAATCAAAAATGGTCGCAAATGGTTGCAAATGTTCCCCTGAAAGATTTGGAGGTCGAAACAGAAGGCTTTTTATAAAAGGAAAAGAAAGCCCTTGACAACTTAACCAGCAGAAAAATATTTTTTTGAAAAAATCCCAAACCCCGGGGTCACAATTTCATCAAAAATCTGACTTTCGGCCATTCACTTAAAAATTGTGCCTACTGAAGAAAGTAGGAAAAACCACTGGGCCGGTAAGATATAATCTTACTGAAATCCCTTATTTTGACTACTGGCTCCTCACACAGCTCCTGACTCATGACAGTGTGTTGCCCATCGCTCTGTTCTGACTAAAGGAATTAATGCAGCCACTGCTGGCGGGGACATTTTGGAACCCACAATATCCAACGCCAGTAAATTCTGGTGTACTTTTTAACATAATAGTGTAAACAGGGATCAACATACAAACACTGAGAAGCCATTCCCCCCGCCCCACTACTTTATATGGAAACAATTGGAAAAACCTTGTGATTGAGGCTACCAACATGGCGCCTTTTTGTACATCGAACACTTCTGAGGTCATTCTTACTAGTGCTTTACTACTGTTTTACTACTACTTTACTACCACTTTACTACTGTTTTACTACTGCTTTACTACCATTTTACTACCATTTTACTACTACTTTACTACCATTTTACTACTACTTTACTACTTCTTTACTATTGCCTTACTACTACTTTACTACTACTTTACTACTACTTTACTACTACTTTACTACTTTACTACTACTTTACTATCATTTTACTACTTTAGTACAATTTTACTACTATTCCACCACTTTACTATTTTACCATTTTACTACCGCTTTACTACTACTTTACAATTATCTTACTGCTGTTTCACTACTGCCTTACTACCATTTTACTACTATTTTACTACTGCGTTACTACTACTTTACTGCTATTTTACTACTATCCCACCACTTTATTATTGTTTTACCATTACTTAACTGCTACTTCACTACTGGTTTACTATTGCTTTACTACCACTTTACTTCCACTTTACTACTGCTACTTTATTACTTTTATACTACTTTACTATTTATACCCGTATTAATAGAGTAGACCTTCCTGAACAATGGCATGCTTGTCTACAGTAACAAATAGTATTGTTACTATTTTATGAAATGTATATACTGCCCTTCATCCGTAGATTTAAGGTTGGTTTACAACTTTAAAATGCAAGGTAAAAAACACAAAATACACAATAAAAACAAGAACAAGAACAAACCAATAAGCCTCCTCCCTCAACCTCTCCTTTGGCTTGTCCTTCACTCATGACTTCTCTCTTGTTCCTTGATCTTAACTTCCCCACTTTTGCAAACCTTCCAGTTGTCCCTAATTTTCCCGGGACAGTCCCAGATTTATTGAAGCTGTCCTGGTTTCTGATGTTATCCTGCTTTTCCTTAGGACGTCCCTATGTTCATGGGAGAATGTTGGATGGTATGGAGTTATACATAGAATAGAATGATAGAATGATCTCGATACGAATCCAAAGCAGACCTTTTAACATCACAGTAATCCAAGTTTATGCACCAACTACTGGTGCTGAAGAAACTGAAATTGACCAATTCTATGAAGCCTAACAACACCTTATAGAAGTGACACCAAAGAAGGATGTTCTTCTCATTAGAGGGGATTGGAATGCTAAAGTAGGGAGGCAAGAGATAAAAGGAACAACTGGCAAGTTGGGCCTTGGAGATCAAAACGAAGCAGGGCAAAGGCTAATAGAGTTCTGTCAAGAGAACAAGCTGGTCATCACAAACACGCTTTTCCAACAACACAAGAGACGACTCTACACATGGACATCACCAGATGGGCAGCATCGAAATCAGATTGATTATATTCGCTGCAGCCAAAGATGGAGAGGCTCTATACAGTCAGCAAAAACAAGACCTGGAGCTGACTGTGGCTCAGATCATCAGCTTCTTATAGCCAAATTCAAACTTAAACTGAAACAATTCAATCAAAAATGGTCGCAAATGGTTGCAAATGCTCCCCTGAAAGATTTGGAGGTCGAAACAGAAGGCTTTTTTTCACAGGAGAATAAATCAACCCTCAACAACATAACCGGCGGAAAAAGATTTTTTTGAAAAAATCGCACGGGGTCACAATTACAGCAAAAATCTGACTTTTGGCAATTCACTCTAAAATGGTGCCAAAGGGTTGCAAATGCTCCCCTGAAAGGTTTGGCGGTCGAAACAGAAGGCTTTTTATCACAGGAGAAGCAATCAACCCTCAACAACTTAACCGGCAGAAAAAGATTTTTTTGAAAAAATCCCTAAGCCCCGGGGTCACAATTTCAGCAAAAATCTGACTTTTGGCAATTCAATCAAAAATGGTGCCAAAGGGTTGCAAATGCTCCCCTGAAAGGTTTGGCGGTCGAAACAGAAGGCTTTTTATCACAGGACAAGAAATCAACCCTCAACAACTTAACCGGAGGAAAAAGATTTTTTTGAAAAAAACCCTAAGCCCCGGGGTCGCAATTTCAGCAAAAATCTGACTTTTGGCAATTCAATCAAAAGTGGTTGCAAATGGTTGCAAATGCTCCCCTGAAAGATTTGGAGGTCGAAACAGAAGGCTTTTTATCACAGGAGAAGCAATCAACCCTCAAAAACTTAACCGGCGGAAAAAGATTTTTTTGAAAAAATCCCTAAGCCCCGGGGTCACAATTTCAGAAAAAATCTGACTTTTGGCAATTCACTTAAAAATGGTGTCAAAGGGTTGCAAATGCTCCCATGAAAGGTTTGGCGGTCGAAACAGAAGCCTTTTTATCACAGGAGAAGCAATCAACCCTCAACAACTTAACCGGCGGAAAAAGATTTTTTTGAAAAAACCCTAAGCCCCGGGGTCACAATTTCTGCAAAATTTGACTTTTGACAATTCACTCAAAAATGGTGCCAAAGGGTTGCAAATGCTCCCCTGAAAGGTTTGGCGGTCGAAACAGAAGGCTTTTTATCACAGGACAAGAAATCAACCCTCAACAACTTAACCGAGGGAAAAAGATTTTTTTGAAAAAATCCCTAAGCCCCGGGGTCACAATTTCAGAAAAAATCTGACTTTTGGCAATTCACTCAAAAATGGTGCCAAACGGTTGCAAATGCTCCCCTGAAAGGTTTGGCGGTCGAAACAGAAGGCTTTTTATCACAGGAGAAGCAATCAACCCTCAACAACTTAACCGGCAGAAAAAGATATTTTTGAAAAAATCCCTAAGCCCCGGGGTCACAATTTCAGCAAAAATCTGACTTTTGGCAATTCAATCAAAAATGGTGCCAAAGGGTTGCAAATGCTCCCCTGAAAGGTTTGGCGGTCGAAACAGAAGGCTTTTTATCACAGGACAAGAAATCAACCCTCAACAACTTAACCGAGGGAAAAAGATTTTTTTGAAAAAATCCCTAAGCCCCGGGGTCACAATTTCAGAAAAAATCTGACTTTTGGCAATTCACTCAAAAATGGTGCCAAACGGTTGCAAATGCTCCCCTGAAAGGTTTGGCGGTCGAAACAGAAGGCTTTTTATCACAGGACAAGAAATCAACCCTCAACAACTTAACCGAGGGAAAAAGATTTTTTTGAAAAAATCCCTAAGCCCCGGGGTCACAATTTCAGAAAAAATCTGACTTTTGGCAATTCACTCAAAAATGGTGCCAAACGGTTGCAAATGCTCCCCTGAAAGGTTTGGCGGTCGAAACAGAAGGCTTTTTATCACAGGAGAAGCAATCAACCCTCAACAACTTAACCGGCAGAAAAAGATTTTTTTGAAAAAATCCCTAAGCCCCGGGGTCACAATTTCAGCAAAAATCTGACTTTTGGCAATTCAATCAAAAATGGTGCCAAAGGGTTGCAATTGCTCCCCTGAAAGGTTTGGCGGTCGAAACAGAAGGCTTTTTATCACAGGACAAGAAATCAACCCTCAACAACTTAACCGAGGGAAAAAGATTTTTTTGAAAAAATCCCTAAGCCCCGGGGTCACAATTTCAGAAAAAATCTGACTTTTGGCAATTCACTCAAAAATGGTGCCAAACGGTTGCAAATGCTCCCCTGAAAGGTTTGGCGGTCGAAACAGAAGGCTTTTTATCACAGGAGAAGCAATCAACCCTCAATAACTTAACCGGAGGAAAAAGATTTTTTTGAAAAAAACCCTAAGCCCCGGGGTCGCAATTTCAGCAAAAATCTGACTTTTGGCAATTCAATCAAAAGTGGTTGCAAATGGTTGCAAATGCTCTCCTGAAAGATTTGGAGGTCGAAACAGAAGGCTTTTTATCACAGGAGAAGCAATCAACCCTCAACAACTTAACCGGCGGAAAAAGATTTTTTTGAAAAAACCCTAAGCCCCGGGGTCACAATTTCTGCAAAATTTGACTTTTGACAATTCACTCAAAAATGGTGCCAAAGGGTTGCAAATGCTCCCCTGAAAGGTTTAGAGGTCGAAACAGAAGGCTTTTTATCACAGGAGAAGAAATCAACCCTCAACAACATAACCGGCGGAAAAAGATTTTTTTGAAAAAATCCCTAAGCCCCGGGGTCACAATTTCAGAAAAAATCTGACTTTTGGCAATTCACTCAAAAATGGTGCCAAACGGTTGCAAATGCTCCCCTGAAAGGTTTGGCGGTCGAAACAGAAGGCTTTTTATGACAGGAGAAGAAATCAACCCTCAACAACTTAACCGGCAGAAAAAGATTTTTTTGAAAAAATCCCTAAGCCCCGGGGTCACAATTTCAGCAAAAATCTGACTTTTGGCAATTCAATCAAAAATGGTGCCAAAGGGTTGCAAATGCTCCCCTGAAAGGTTTGGCGGTCGAAACAGAAGGCTTTTTATCACAGGACAAGAAATCAACCCTCAACAACTTAACCGAGGGAAAAAGATTTTTTTGAAAAAATCCCTAAGCCCCGGGGTCACAATTTCAGAAAAAATCTGACTTTTGGCAATTCACTCAAAAATGGTGCCAAACGGTTGCAAATGCTCCCCTGAAAGGTTTGGCGGTCGAAACAGAAGGCTTTTTATCACAGGAGAAGCAATCAACCCTCAATAACTTAACCGGAGGAAAAAGATTTTTTTGAAAAATACCCTAAGCCCCGGGGTCGCAATTTCAGCAAAAATCTGACTTTTGGCAATTCAATCAAAAATGGTGCCAAAGGGTTGCAAATGCTCCCCTGAAAGGTTTGGCGGTCGAAACAGAAGGCTTTTTATCACAGGACAAGAAATCAACCCTCAACAACTTAACCGAGGGAAAAAGATTTTTTTGAAAAAATCCCTAAGCCCCGGGGTCACAATTTCAGAAAAAATCTGACTTTTGGCAATTCACTCAAAAATGGTGCCAAACGGTTGCAAATGCTCCCCTGAAAGGTTTGGCGGTCGAAACAGAAGGCTTTTTATCACAGGAGAAGCAATCAACCCTCAATAACTTAACCGGAGGAAAAAGATTTTTTTGAAAAATACCCTAAGCCCCGGGGTCGCAATTTCAGCAAAAATCTGACTTTTGGCAATTCAATCAAAAGTGGGTGCAAATGGTTGCAAATGCTCCCCTGAAAGATTTGGAGGTCGAAACAGAAGGCTTTTTATCACAGGAGAAGCAATCAACCCTCAAAAACTTAACCGGCAGAAAAAGATTTTTTTGAAAAAATCCCTAAGCCCCGGGGTCACAATTTCAGAAAAAATCTGACTTTTGGCAATTCACTTAAAAATGGTGTCAAAGGGTTGCAAATGCTCCCATGAAAGGTTTGGCGGTCGAAACAGAAGGCTTTTTATCACAGGAGAAGCAATCAACCCTCAATAACTTAACCGGAGGAAAAAGATTTTTTTGAAAAATACCCTAAGCCCCGGGGTCGCAATTTCAGCAAAAATCTGACTTTTGGCAATTCAATCAAAAGTGGGTGCAAATGGTTGCAAATGCTCCCCTGAAAGATTTGGAGGTCGAAACAGAAGGCTTTTTATCACAGGAGAAGCAATCAACCCTCAAAAACTTAACCGGCAGAAAAAGATTTTTTTGAAAAAATCCCTAAGCCCCGGGGTCACAATTTCAGAAAAAATCTGACTTTTGGCAATTCACTTAAAAATGGTGTCAAAGGGTTGCAAATGCTCCCATGAAAGGTTTGGCGGTCGAAACAGAAGCCTTTTTATCACAGGAGAAGCAATCAACCCTCAACAACTTAACCGGCGGAAAAAGATTTTTTTGAAAAAACCCTAAGCCCCGGGGTCACAATTTCTGCAAAATTTGACTTTTGACAATTCACTCAAAAATGGTGCCAAAGGGTTGCAAATGCTCCCCTGAAAGGTTTGGAGGTCGAAACAGAAGGCTTTTTATCACAGGACAAGAAATCAACCCTCAACAACTTAACCGGAGGAAAAAGATTTTTTTGAAAAAATCCCTAAGCCCCGGGGTCACAATTTCAGCAAAAACCTGACTTTTGGCAATTCACTCAAAAATGGTGCCAAACGGTTGCAAATGCTCCCCTGAAAGGTTTGGCGGTCGAAACAGAAGGCTTTTTATCACAGGACAAGAAATCAACCCTCAACAACTTAACCGGGGGAAAAAGATTTTTTTGAATAAATCCCTAATCCCCGGGGTCAAAATTTCAGAAAAAATCTGACTTTTGGCAATTCACTCAAAAATGGTGCCAAACGGTTGCAAATGCTCCCCTGAAAGGTTTGGCGGTCGAAACAGAAGGCTTTTTATCACAGGACAAGAAATCAACCCTCAATAACTTAACCGGAGGAAAAAGATTTTTTTGAAAAAATCCCTAAGCCCCCGGGGTCACAATTTCAGAAAAAATCTGACTTTTGGCAATTCAATCAAAAATGGTGCCAAACGGTTGCAAATGCTCCCCTGAAAGATGTGGAGGTCGAAACAGAAGGCTTTTTATCACAGGAGAAGCAATCAACCCTCAAAAACTTAACCGGAGGAAAAAGATTTTTTTGAAAAAATCCCTAAGCCCCGGGGTCACAATTTCAGCAAAAATCTGACTTTTGGCAATTCAATCAAAAATGGTCGCAAATGGTTGCAAATGCTCCCCTGAAAGGTTTGGAGGTCGAAACAGAAGGCTTTTTATCACAGGAGAAGCAATCAACCCTCAACAACTTAACCGGCGGAAAAAGATTTTTTTGAAAAAATCCCTAAGCCCCGGGGTCACAATTTCAGCAAAAATCTGACTTTTGGCAATTCACTCAAAAATGGTGCCAAACGGTTGAAAATGCTCCACTGAAAGGTTTGGCGGTCGAAACAGAAGGCTTTTTATCACAGGACAAGAAATCAACCCTCAACAACTTAACCGAGGGGAAAAGATTTTTTTGAAAAAATCCCTAAGCCCCGGGGTCACAATTTCAGCAAAAACCTGACCTTTGGCAATTCACTCAAAAATGGTGCCAAACGGTTGCAAATGCTCCCATGAAAGGTTTGGCGGTCGAAACAGAAGGCTTTTTATCACAGGACAAGAAATCAACCCTCAACAACTTAACCGGGGGAAAAAGATTTTTTTGAAAAAATCCCTAAGCCCCGGGGTCACAATTTCAGCAAAAACCTGACTTTTGGCAATTCACTCAAAAATGGTGCCAAACGGTTGCAAATGCTCCCCTGAAAGGTTTGGCGGTCGAAACAGAAGGCTTTTTATCACAGGAGAAGCAATCAACCCTCAATAACTTAACCGGAGGAAAAAGATTTTTTTGAAAAAATCCCTAAGCCCCGGGGTCACAATTTCAGCAAAAATCTGACTTTTGGCAATTCACTCAAAAATGGTGCCAAAGGGTTGAAAATGCTCCACTGAAAGGTTTGGCGGTCGAAACAGAAGGCTTTTTATCACAGGACAAGAAATCAACCCTCAACAACTTAACCGAGGGGAAAAGATTTTTTTGAAAAAATCCCTAAGCCCCGGGGTCACAATTTCAGCAAAAACCTGACTTTTGGCAATTCACTCAAAAATGGTGCCAAACGGTTGCAAATGCTCCCCTGAAAGGTTTGGCGGTCGAAACAGAAGGCTTTTTATCACAGGACAAGAAATCAACCCTCAACAACTTAACCGGGGGAAAAAGATTTTTTTGAAAAAATCCCTAAGCCCCGGGGTCACAATTTCAGCAAAAACCTGACTTTTGGCAATTCACTCAAAAATGGTGCCAAACGGTTGCAAATGCTCCCCTGAAAGGTTTGGCGGTCGAAACAGAAGGCTTTTTATCACAGGACAAGAAATCAACCCTCAACAACTTAACCGGGGGAAAAAGATTTTTTTGAAAAAATCCCTAAGCCCCGGGGTCACAATTTCAGAAAAAATCTGACTTTTGGCAATACACTCAAAAATGGTGCCAAACGGTTGCAAATGCTCCCCTGAAAGGTTTGGCGGTTGAAACGGAAGGCTTTTTATCACAGGAGAAGCAATCAACCCTCAATAACTTAACCGGAGGAAAAAGATTTTTTTGAAAAAATCCATAAGCCCCGGGGTCACAATTTCAGCAAAAATCTGACTTTTGGCAATTCACTCAAAAATGGTGCCAAAGGGTTGAAAATGCTCCACTGAAAGGTTTGGCGGTCGAAACAGAAGGCTTTTTATCACAGGACAAGAAATCAACCCTCAACAACTTAACCGAGGGGAAAAGATTTTTTTAAAAAAATCCCTAAGCCCCGGGGTCACAATTTCAGAAAAAATCTGACTTTTGGCAATTCACTCAAAAATGGTGCCAAAGGGTTGAAAATGCTCCACTGAAAGGTTTGGCGGTCGAAACAGAAGGCTTTTTATCACAGGACAAGAAATCAACCCTCAACAACTTAACCGAGGGGAAAAGATTTTTTTGAAAAAATCCCTAAGCCCCGGGGTCACAATTTCAGCAAAAACCTGACTTTTGGCAATTCACTCAAAAATGGTGCCAAACGGTTGCAAATGCTCCCCTGAAAGGTTTGGCGGTCGAAACAGAAGGCTTTTTATCACAGGACAAGAAATCAACCCTCAACAACTTAACCGGGGGAAAAAGATTTTTTTGAAAAAATCCCTAAGCCCCGGGTCACAATTTCAGAAAAAATCTGACTTTTGGCAATTCACTCAAAAATGGTGCCAAACGGTTGCAAATGCTCCCCTGAAAGGTTTGGAGGTCGAAACAGAAGGCTTTTTATCACAGGACAAGAAATCAACCCTCAACAACTTAACCGGGGGAAAATTTTTTTTTGAAAAAATCCCTAAGCCTCGGGGTCACAATTTCAGAAAAAATCTGACTTTTTACAATTCACTCAAAAATGGTGCCAAAGGGTTGCAAATGCTCCCCTGAAAGGTTTGGCGGTCGAAACAGAAGGCTTTTTATCACAGGAGAAGCAATCAACCCTCGACAACTTAACCGGCAGAAAAAGATTTTTTTTGAAAAAATCCCTAAGCCCCGGGGTTACAATTTCATCAAAAATTTGACTTTCTGCAATTCAGTCAAAAATGGTGCCAAACGGTTGCAAATGCTCCCCTGAGAGGTTTGGCGGTCGAAACAGAAGGCTTTTTATCAAAGGAAAAGAAAGCCCTTGACAACTTAACCAGCAGAAAAATATTTTTTTGAAAAAATCCCAAACCCCGGGGTCACAATTTCATCAAAAATCTGACTTTCGGCCATTCACTTAAAAATTGTGCCTACTGAAGAAAGTAGGAAAAACCACTGGGCCGGTAAGATATAATCTAACTGAAATCCCTTATTTTGACTACTGGCTCCTCACACAGCTCCTGACTCATGACAGTGTGTTGCCCATCGCTCTGTTCTGACTAAAGGAATTAATGCAGCCACTGCTGGCGGGGACATTTTGGAACCCACAATATCCAACGCCAGTAAATTCTGGTGTACTTTTTAACATAATAGTGTAAACAGGGATCAACATACAAACACTGAGAAGCCATTCCCCCCGCCCCACTACTTTATATGGAAACAATTGGAAAAACCTTGTGATTGAGGCTACCAACATGGCGCCTTTTTGTACATCGAACACTTCTGAGGTCATTCTTACTAGTGCTTTACTACTGTTTTACTACTACTTTACTACCACTTTACTACTGTTTTACTACTGCTTTACTACCATTTTACTACCATTTTACTACTACTTTACTACCATTTTACTACTACTTTACTATTGCCTTACTACTACTTTACTACTACTTTACTACTACTTTACTACTACTTTACTATCATTTTACTACTTTAGTACAATTTTACTACTATTCCACCACTTTACTATTTTACCATTTTACTACCGCTTTACTACTACTTTACAATTATCTTACTGCTGTTTCACTACTGCCTTACTACCATTTTACTACTATTTTACTACTGCGTTACTACTACTTTACTGCTATTTTACTACTATCCCACCACTTTATTATTGTTTTACCATTACTTAACTGCTACTTCACTACTGGTTTACTATTGCTTTACTACCACTTTACTTCCACTTTACTACTGCTACTTTATTTCTTTTATACTACTTTACTATTTATACCCGTATTAATAGAGTAGACCTTCCTGAACAATGGCATGCTTGTCTACAGTAACAAATAGTATTTTTACTATTTTATGAATTGTATATACTGCCCTTCATCCGTAGATTTAAGGTTGGTTTACAACTTTAAAATGCAAGGTAAAAAACACAAAATACACAATAAAAACAAGAACAAGAACAAACCAATAAGCCTCCTCCCTCAACCTCTCCTTTGGCTTGTCCTTCACTCATGACTTCTCTCTTGTTCCTTGATCTTAACTTCCCCACTTTTGCAAACCTTCCAGTTATCCCTAATTTTCCCGGGACAGTCCCAGATTTATTGAAGCTGTCCTGGTTTCTGATGTTATCCTGCTTTTCCTTAGGACGTCCCTATGTTCATGGGAGAATGTTGGATGGTATGGAGTTATACATAGAATAGAATGATAGAATGATCTCGATACGAATCCAAGGCAGACCTTTTAACATCACAGTAATCCAAGTTTATGCACCAACTACTGGTGCTGAAGAAACTGAAATTGACCAATTCTATGAAGCCTAACAACACCTTATAGAAGTGACACCAAAGAAGGATGTTCTTCTCATTATAGGGGATTGGAATGCTAAAGTAGGGAGGCAAGAGATAAAAGGAACAACTGGCAAGTTGGGCCTTGGAGATCAAAACGAAGCAGGGCAAAGGCTAATAGAGTTCTGTCAAGAGAACAAGCTGGTCATCACAAACACGCTTTTCCAACAACACAAGAGACGACTCTACACATGGACATCACCAGATGGGCAGCATCGAAATCAGATTGATTATATTCTCTGCAGCCAAAGATGGAGAGGCTCTATACAGTCAGCAAAAACAAGACCTGGAGCTGACTGTGGCTCAGATCATCAGCTTCTTATAGCCAAATTCAAACTTAAACTGAAGCAATTCAATCAAAAATGGTCGCAAATGGTTGCAAATGCTCCCCTGAAAGATTTGGAGGTCGAAACAGAAGGCTTTTTATCACAGGAGAAGCAATCAACCCTCAACAACTTAACCGGCAGAAAAATATTTTTTTGAAAAAATCCCTAAGCCCCGGGGTCACAATTTCAGCAAAAGTCTGACTTTTGGCAATTCAATCAAAAATGGTCGCAAATGGTTGCAAATGCTCCCCTGAAAGATTTGGAGGTCGAAACAGAAGGCTTCTTATCACAGGAGAAGCAATCAACCCTCAACAACTTAACCGGCAGAAAAATATTTTTTTGAAAAAATCCCTAAGCCCCGGGGTCACAATTTCAGAAAAAATCTGACTTTTGGCAATTCACTCAAATATGGTGCCAAAGTGTTGCAAATGCTCCCCTGAAAGGTTTGGCGGTCGAAACAGAAGGCTTTTTATCACAGGAGAAGCAATCAACCCTCAATAACTTAACAGGAGGAAAAAGATTTTTTTGAAAAAATCCCTAAGCCCCGGGGTCACAATTTCAGAAGAAATCTGACTTTTGGCAATTCACTTAAAAATGGTGCCAAAGGGTTGCAAATGCTCCCCTGAAAGATTTGGAGGTCGAAACAGAAGGCTTTTTATCACAGGAGAAGCAATCAACCCTCAAAAACTTAACCGGAGGAAAAAGATTTTTTTGAAAAAATCCCTAAGCCCCGGGGTCACAATTTCAGTAAAAATCTGACTTTTGGCAATTCAATCAAAAATGGTCGCAAATGGTTGCAAATGCTCCCCTGAAAGATTTGGAGGTCGAAACAGAAGGCTTTTTATCACAGGAGAAGCAATCAACCCTCAACAACTTAACCGGCGGAAAAAGATTTTTTTGAAAAAATCCCTAAGCCCCGGGGTCACAATTTTAGAAAAAATCTGACTTTTGGCAATTCACTTAAAAATGGTGCCAAAGGGTTGCAAATGCTCCCACGAAAGGTTTGGCGGTCGAAACAGAAGGCTTTTTATCACAGGAGAAGCAATCAACCCTCAACAACTTAACCGGCGGAAAAAGATTTTTTTGAAAAAAAATCCCTAAGCCCCGGGGTCACAATTTCAGCAAAAATCTGACTTTTGGCAATTCAATCAAAAATGGTTGCAAATGGTTGCAAATGCTCCCCTGAAAGATTTGGAGGTCGAAACAGAAGGCTTTTTATCACAGGAGAAGAAATCAACCCTCAACAACATAACCGGCGCAAAAAGATTTTTTTGAAAAAATCCCTAAGCCCCGGGGTCACAATTTCAGAAAAAATCTGACTTTTGGCAATTCACTCAAAAATGGTGCCAAAGGGTTGCAAATGCTCCCCTGAAAGGTTTGGCGGTCGAAACAGAAGGCTTTTTATCACAGGACAAGAAATCAACCCTCAACAACTTAACCGGGGGAAAAATTTTTTTTGAAAAAATCCCTAAGCCTCGGGGTCACAATTTCAGAAAAAATCTGACTTTTGACAATTCACTCAAAAATGGTGCCAAACGGTTGCAAATGCTCCCCTGAAAGGTTTGGCGGTCGAAACAGAAGGCTTTTTATCACAGGAGAAGCAATCAACCCTCAATAACTTAACCGGAGGAAAAAATTTTTTTTGAAAAAATCCCTAAGCCCCGGGGTCACAATTTCAGCAAAAATCTGACTTTTGGCAATTCAATCAAAAGTGGTCGCAAATGGTTGCAAATGCTCCCCTGAAAGATTTGGAGGTCGAAACAGAAGGCTTTTTATCACAGGAGAAGCAATCAACCCTCAAAAACTTAACCGGAGGAAAAAGATTTTTTTGAAAAAATCCCTAAGCCCCGGGGTCACAATTTCAGCAAAAATCTGACTTTTGGCAATTCAATCAAAAATGGTCGCAAATGTTTGCAAATGCTCCGCTGAAAGATTTGTAGGTCGAAACAGAAGGCTTTTTATCAGAGGAGAAGCAATCAACCCTCAACAACTTAACCGGCGGAAAAAGATTTTTTTGAAAAAATCCCTAAGCCCCGGGGTCACAATTTCAGAAAAAATCTGACTTTTGGCAATTCACTCAAAAATGGTGCCAAAGGGTTGAAAATGCTCCACTGAAAGGTTTGGCGGTCGAAACAGAAGGCTTTTTATCACAGGACAAGAAATCAACCCTCAACAACTTAACCGAGGGGAAAAGATTTTTTTGAAAAAATCCCTAAGCCCCGGGGTCACAATTTCAGCAAAAACCTGACTTTTGGCAATTCACTCAAAAATGGTGCCAAACGGTTGCAAATGCTCCCCTGAAAGGTTTGGCGGTCGAAACAGAAGGCTTTTTATCACAGGACAAGAAATCAACCCTCAACAACTTAACCGGGGGAAAAAGATTTTTTTGAAAAAATCCCTAAGCCCCGGGATCACAATTTCAGAAAAAATCTGACTTTTGGCAATTCACTCAAAAATGGTGCCAAACGGTTGCAAATGCTCCCCTGAAAGGTTTGGCGGTCGAAACAGAAGGCTTTTTATCACAGGAGAAGCAATCAACCCTCAATAACTTAACCGGAGGAAAAAGATTTTTTTGAAAAAATCCCTAAGCCCCGGGGTCACAATTTCAGCAAAAATCTGACTTTTGGCAATTCACTCAAAAATGGTGCCAAAGGGTTGCAAATGCTCCCCTGAAAGGTTTGGAGGTCGAAACAGAAGGATTTTTATCACAGGAGAAGAAATCAACCCTCAACAACATAACCGGAGGAAAAAGATTTTTTGAAAAAATCCCTAAGCCCCGGGGTCACAATTTCAGCAAAAATCTGACTTTTGGCAATTCAATCAAAAATGGTCGCAAATGGTTGCAAATGCTCCCCTGAAAGATTTGGAGGTCGAAACAGAAGGCTTTTTATCACAGGAGAAGAAATCAACCCTCAACAACATAACCGGCGGAAAAAGATTTTTTTGAAAAAATCCCTAAGCCCCGGGGTCACAATTTCAGAAAAAATCTGACTTTTGGCAATTCACTCAAAAATGGTGCCAAAGGGTTGCAAATGCTCCCCTGAAAGGTTTGGCGGTCGAAACAGAAGGCTTTTTATCACAGGACAAGAAATCAACCCTCAACAACTTAACCGGGGGAAAATTTTTTTTTGAAAAAATCCCTAAGCCTCGGGGTCACAATTTCAGAAAAAATCTGACTTTTGACAATTCACTCAAAAATGGTGCCAAAGTGTTGCAAATGCTCCCCTGAAATGTTTGGCGGTCGAAACAGAAGGCTTTTTATCACAGGAGAAGCAATCAACCCTCAATAACTTAACCGGAGGAAAAAGATTTTTTTGAAAAAATCCCTAAGCCCCGGGGTCACAATTTCAGCAAAAACCTGACTTTTGGCAATTCACTCAAAAATGGTGCCAAACGGTTGCAAATCCTCCCTTGAAATGTTTGGCGGTCGAAACAGAAGGCTTTTCATCACAGGACAAGAAATCAACCCTCAACAACTTAACCGAGGGAAAAAGATTTTTTTGAAAAAATCCCTAAGCCCCGGGGTCACAATTTCAGCAAAAATTCTGACTTTTGGCAATTCAATCAAAAATGGTCGCAAATGGTTGCAAATGCTCCCCTGAAAGATTTGGAGGTCGAAACAGAAGGCTTTTTATCACAGGAGAAGCAATCAACCCTCAACAACTTAACCGGCAGAAAAAGATTTTTTTGAAAAAATCCCTAAGCCCCGGGGTCACAATTTCAGAAAAAATCTGACTTTTGGCAATTCACTCAAAAATGGTGCCAAAGGGTTGCAAATGCTCCCCTGAAAGGTTTGGCGGTCGAAACAGAAGGCTTTTTATCACAGGACAAGAAATCAACCCTCAACAACTTAACCGGGGGAAAAAGATTTTTTTGAAAAAATCCCTAAGCCTCGGGGTCACAATTTCAGAAAAAATCTGACTTTTGACAATTCACTCAAAAATGGTGCCAAACGGTGGCAAATGCTCCCCTGAAAGGTTTGGCGGTCGAAACAGAAGGCTTTTTATCACAGGAGAAGCAATCAACCCTCAAAAACTTAACCGGAGGAAAAAATTTTTTTGAAAAAATCCCTAAGCCCCGGGGTCACAATTTCAGCAAAAATCTTACTTTTGGCAATTCAATCAAAAATGGTCGCAAATGGTTGCAAATGCTCCCCTGAAAGATTTGGAGGTCGAAACAGAAGGCTTTTTATCACAGGAGAAGCAATCAACCCTCAACAACTTAACCGGCGGAAAAAGATTTTTTTGAAAAAATCCCTAAGCCTCGGGGTCACAATTTCTGCAAAAATCTGACTTTTGACAATTCACTCAAAAATGGTGCCAAAGGGTTGCAAATGCTCCCCTGAAAGGTTTGGGGGTCGAAACAGAAGGCTTTTTATCACAGGACAAGAAATCAACCCTCAACAACTTAACCGGGGGAAAAATATTTTTTTGAAAAAATCCCTAAACCCCGGGGTCGCAATTTCAGCAAAAATCTGACTTTTGACAATTCACTCATAAATGGTGCCAAACGGTTGCAAATGCTCCCCTGAAAGGTTTGGCGGTCGAAACAGAAGGCTTTTTATCACAGGACAAGAAATCAACCCTCAACAACTTAACCGAGTGGAAAAGATTTTTTTGAAAAAATCCCTAAGCCCCGGGGTCACAATTTCAGCAAAAACCTGACTTTTGGCAATTCACTCAAAAATGGTGCCAAACGGTTGCAAATGCTCCCCTGAAAGGTTTGGCGGTCGAAACAGAAGGCTTTTTATCACAGGACAAGAAATCAACCCTCAACAACTTAACCGGGGGAAAAAGATTTTTTTGAAAAAATCCCTAAGCCCCGGGATCACAATTTCAGAAAAAATCTGACTTTTGGCAATTCACTCAAAAATGGTGCCAAACGGTTGCAAATGCTCCCCTGAAAGGTTTGGCGGTCGAAACAGAAGGCTTTTTATCACAGGAGAAGCAATCAACCCTCAATAACTTAACCGGAGGAAAAAGATTTTTTTGAAAAAATCCCTAAGCCCCGGGGTCACAATTTCAGCAAAAATCTGACTTTTGGCAATTCACTCAAAAATGGTGCCAAAGTGTTGCAAATGCTCCCCTGAAAGGTTTGGAGGTCGAAACAGAAGGCTTTTTATCACAGGAGAAGAAATCAACCCTCAACAACATAACCGGAGGAAAAAGATTTTTTGAAAAAATCCCTAAGCCCCGGGGTCACAATTTCAGCAAAAATCTGACTTTTGGCAATTCAATCAAAAATGGTCGCAAATGGTTGCAAATGCTCCCCTGAAAGATTTGGAGGTCGAAACAGAAGGCTTTTTATCACAGGAGAAGAAATCAACCCTCAACAACATAACCGGCGGAAAAAGATTTTTTTAAAAAAATCCCTAAGCCCCGGGGTCACAATTTCAGAAAAAATCTGACTTTTGGCAATTCACTCAAAAATGGTGCCAAAGGGTTGCAAATCCTCCCCTGAAAGGTTTGGCGGTCGAAACAGAAGGCTTTTTATCACAGGACAAGAAATCAACCCTCAACAACTTAACCGGGGGAAAAATTTTTTTTGAAAAAATCCCTAAGCCTCGGGGTCACAATTTCAGAAAAAATCTGACTTTTGACAATTCAATCAAAAGTGGTCGCAAATGGTTGCAAATGCTCCCCTGAAGGATTTGGAGGTCGAAACAGAAGGCTTTTTATCACAGGAGAAGCAATCAACCCTCAACAACTTAACCGGGGGGAAAAGATTTTTTTGAAAAAATCCCTAAGCCCCGGGGTCACAATTTCAGCAAAAATCTTACTTTTGGCAATTCAATCAAAAATGGTGCCAAAGGTTTGCAAATGCTCCCCTGAAAGATTTGGAGGTCGAAACAGAAGGCTTTTTATCACAGGAGAAGCAATCAACCCTCAACAACTTAACCGGGGGGAAAAGATTTTTTTGAAAAAATCCCTAAGCCTCGGGGTCACAATTTCTGCAAAAATCTGACTTTTGACAATTCACTCAAAAATGGTGCCAAAGGTTTGCAAATGCTCCCCTGAAAGGTTTGGCGGTCGAAACAGAAGGCTTTTTATCACAGGACAAGAAATCAACCCTCAACAACTTAACCGGGGGAAAAAGATTTTTTTGAAAAAATCCCTAAGCCCCGGGGTCGCAATTTCAGCAAAAATCTGACTTTTGGCAATTCAATCAAAAATGGTCGCAAATGGTTGCAAATGCTCCCCTGAAAGGTTTGGCGGTCGAAACAGAAGGCTTTTTATCACAAGAGAAGCAGTCAACCCTCAATAACTTAACCGGAGGAAAAAGATTTTTTTGAAAAAATCCCTAAGCCCCGGGGTCACAATTTCAGAAAAAATCTGACTTTGGCAATTCACTCAAAAATGGTGCCAAACGGTTGCAAATGCTCCCTTGAAATGTTTGGCGTTCGAAACAGAAGGCTTTTTATCTCAGAAAATAAATCAGCCCTCGACAACTTAACCGGCAGAAAAAGATTTTTTTTGAAAAAATCCCTAAGCCCCGGGGTCACAATTTCATCAAAAATCTGACTTTTGGCCATTCACTCAAAAATGGTGCGAAACGGTTGCAAATGCTCCCCTGAGAGGTTTGGCGGTCGAAACAGAAGGCTTTTTATCAAAGGAAAAGAAAGCCCTTGACAACTTAACCGGCAGAAAAAGATTTTTTTGAAAAAATCCCAAACCCCGGGGTCACAATTTCATCAAAAATTTGACTTTCTGCAATTCAGTCAAAAATGGTGCCAAACGGTTGCAAATGCTCCCCTGAGAGGTTTGGCGGTCGAAACAGAAGGCTTTTTATCAAAGGAAAAGAAAGCCCTGGACAACTTAACCAGCAGAAAAAGATTTTTTTGAAAAAATCCCAAACCCCGGGGTCACAATTTCATCAAAAATCTGACTTTCGGCCATTCACTTAAAAATTGTGCCTACTGAAGAAAGTAGGAAAAACCACTGGGCCGGTAAGATATAATCTAACTGAAATCCCTTATTTTGACTACTGGCTCCTCACACAGCTCCTGACTCATGACAGTGTGTTGCCCATCGCTCTGTTCTGACTAAAGGAATTAATGCAGCCACTGCTGGCGGGGACATTTTGGAACCCAAAATATCCAACGCCAGTAAATTCTGGTGTACTTTTTAACATAATAGTGTAAACAGGGATCAACATACAAACACTGAGAAGCCATTCCCCCCGCCCCACTACTTTATATGGAAACAATTGGAAAAACCTTGTGATTGAGGCTACCAACATGGCGCCTTTTTGTACATCGAACACTTCTGAGGTCATTCTTACTAGTGCTTTACTAGTGTTTTACTACTACTTTACTACCACTTTACTACTGTTTTACTACTGCTTTACTACCATTTTACTACCATTTTACTACTACTTTACTACCATTTTACTACTACTTTACTACTACTTTACTACCATTTTACTACTACTTTACTACTACTTTACTACTACTTTACTACTACTTTACTATTATTTTACTACTTTAGTACAATTTTACTACTATTCCACCACTTTACTATTTTACCATTTTACTACCGCTTTACTACTACTTTACAATTATCTTACTGCTGTTTCACTACTGCCTTACTACCATTTTACTACTATTTTACTACTGCGTTACTACTACTTTACTGCTATTTTACTACTATCCCACCACTTTATTATTGTTTTACCACTACTTAACTGCTACTTCACTACTGGTTTACTATTGCTTTACTACCACTTTACTTCCACTTTACTACTGCTACTTTATTACTTTTATACTACTTTACTATTTATACCCGTATTAATAGAGTAGACCTTCCTGAACAATGGCATGCTTGTCTACAGTAACAAATAGTATTGTTACTATTTTATGAATTGTATATACTGCCCTTCATCCGTAGATTTAAGGTTGGTTTACAACTTTAAAATGCAAGGTAAAAAACACAAAATACACAATAAAAACAAGAACAAGAACAAACCAATAAGCCTCCTCCCTCAACCTCTCCTTTGGCTTGTCCTTCACTCATGACTTCTCTCTTGTTCCTTGATCTTAACTTCCCCACTTTTGCAAACCTTCCAGTTGTCCCTAATTTTCCCGGGACAGTCCCAGATTTATTGAAGCTGTCCTGGTTTCTGATGTTATCCTGCTTTTCCTTAGGACGTCCCTATGTTCATGGGAGAATGTTGGATGGTATGGAGTTATACATAGAATAGAATGATAGAATGATCTCGATACGAATCCAAGGCAGACCTTTTAACATCACAGTAATCCAAGTTTATGCACCAACTACTGGTGCTGAAGAAACTGAAATTGACCAATTCTATGAAGCCTAACAACACCTTATAGAAGTGACACCAAAGAAGGATGTTCTTCTCATTATAGGGGATTGGAATGCTAAAGTAGGGAGGCAAGAGATAAAAGGAACAACTGGCAAGTTGGGCCTTGGAGATCAAAACGAAGCAGGGCAAAGGCTAATAGAGTTCTGTCAAGAGAACAAGCTGGTCATCACAAACACGCTTTTCCAACAACACAAGAGACGACTCTACACATGGACATCACCAGATGGGCAGCATCGAAATCAGATTGATTATATTCTCTGCAGCCAAAGATGGAGAGGCTCTATACAGTCAGCAAAAACAAGACCTGGAGCTGACTGTGGCTCAGATCATCAGCTTCTTATAGCCAAATTCAAACTTAAACTGAAGCAATTCAATCAAAAATGGTCGCAAATGGTTGCAAATGCTCCCCTGAAAGATTTGGAGGTCGAAACAGAAGGCTTTTTATCACAGGAGAAGCAATCAACCCTCAACAACTTAACCGGCAGAAAAATATTTTTTTGAAAAAATCCCTAAGCCCCGGGGTCACAATTTCAGCAAAAGTCTGACTTTTGGCAATTCAATCAAAAATGGTCGCAAATGGTTGCAAATGCTCCCCTGAAAGATTTGGAGGTCGAAACAGAAGGCTTTTTATCACAGGAGAAGCAATCAACCCTCAACAACTTAACCGGCAGAAAAATATTTTTTTGAAAAAATCCCTAAGCCCCGGGGTCACAATTTCAGAAAAAATCTGACTTTTGGCAATTCACTCAAATATGGTGCCAAAGTGTTGCAAATGCTCCCCTGAAAGGTTTGGCGGTCGAAACAGAAGGCTTTTTATCACAGGAGAAGCAATCAACCCTCAATAACTTAACAGGAGGAAAAAGATTTTTTTGAAAAAATCCCTAAGCCCCGGGGTCACAATTTCAGAAGAAATCTGACTTTTGGCAATTCACTTAAAAATGGTGCCAAAGGGTTGCAAATGCTCCCCTGAAAGATTTGGAGGTCGAAACAGAAGGCTTTTTATCACAGGAGAAGCAATCAACCCTCAAAAACTTAACCGGAGGAAAAAGATTTTTTTGAAAAAATCCCTAAGCCCCGGGGTCACAATTTCAGTAAAAATCTGACTTTTGGCAATTCAATCAAAAATGGTCGCAAATGGTTGCAAATGCTCCCCTGAAAGATTTGGAGGTCGAAACAGAAGGCTTTTTATCACAGGAGAAGCAATCAACCCTCAACAACTTAACCGGCGGAAAAAGATTTTTTTGAAAAAATCCCTAAGCCCCGAGGTCACAATTTTAGAAAAAATCTGACTTTTGGCAATTCACTTAAAAATGGTGCCAAAGGGTTGCAAATGCTCCCACGAAAGGTTTGGCGGTCGAAACAGAAGGCTTTTTATCACAGGAGAAGCAATCAACCCTCAACAACTTAACCGGCGGAAAAAGATTTTTTTGAAAAAAAATCCCTAAGCCCCGGGGTCACAATTTCAGCAAAAATCTGACTTTTGGCAATTCAATCAAAAACGGTTGCAAATGGTTGCAAATGCTCCCCTGAAAGATTTGGAGGTCGAAACAGAAGGCTTTTTATCACAGGAGAAGAAATCAACCCTCAACAACATAACCGGCGGAAAAAGATTTTTTTCAAAAAATCCCTAAGCCCCGGGGTCACAATTTCAGAAAAAATCTGACTTTTGGCAATTCACTCAAAAATGGTGCCAAAGGGTTGCAAATGCTCCCCTGAAAGGTTTGGCGGTCGAAACAGAAGGCTTTTTATCACAGGACAAGAAATCAACCCTCAACAACTTAACCGGGGGAAAAATTTTTTTTGAAAAAATCCCTAAGCCTCGGGGTCACAATTTCACAAAAAAATCTGACTTTTGACAATTCACTCAAAAATGGTGCCAAACGGTTGCAAATGCTCCCCTGAAAGGTTTGGCGGTCGAAACAGAAGGCTTTTTATCACAGGAGAAGCAATCAACCCTCAATAACTTAACCGGAGGAAAAAATTTTTTTTGAAAAAATCCCTAAGCCCCGGGGTCACAATTTCAGCAAAAATCTGACTTTTGGCAATTCAATCAAAAGTGGTCGCAAATGGTTGCAAATGCTCCCCTGAAAGATTTGGAGGTCGAAACAGAAGGCTTTTTATCACAGGAGAAGCAATCAACCCTCAAAAACTTAACCGGAGGAAAAAGATTTTTTTGAAAAAATCCCTAAGCCCCGGGGTCACAATTTCAGCAAAAATCTGACTTTTGGCAATTCAATCAAAAATGGTCGCAAATGGTTGCAAATGCTCCCCTGAAAGATTTGGAGGTCGAAACAGAAGGCTTTTTATCACAGGAGAAGCAATCAACCCTCAACAACTTAACCGGCGGAAAAAGATTTTTTTGAAAAAATCCCTAAGCCCCAGGGTCACAATTTCAGAAAAAATCTGACTTTTGGCAATTCACTCAAAAATGGTGCCAAAGGGTTGAAAATGCTCCACTGAAAGGTTTGGCGGTCGAAACAGAAGGCTTTTTATCACAGGACAAGAAATCAACCCTCAACAACTTAACCGAGGGGAAAAGATTTTTTTGAAAAAATCCCTAAGCCCCGGGGTCACAATTTCAGCAAAAACCTGACTTTTGGCAATTCACTCAAAAATGGTGCCAAACGGTTGCAAATGCTCCCCTGAAAGGTTTGGCGGTCGAAACAGAAGGCTTTTTATCACAGGAGAAGCAATCAACCCTCAATAACTTAACCGGAGGAAAAAGATTTTTTTGAAAAAATCCCTAAGCCCCGGGGTCACAATTTCAGAAAAAATCTGACTTTTGGCAATTCACTCAAAAATGGTGCCAAAGTGTTGCAAATGCTCCCCTGAAAGGTTTGGAGGTCGAAACAGAAGGCTTTTTATCACAGGAGAAGAAATCAACCCTCAACAACATAACCGGAGGAAAAAGATTTTTTGAAAAAATCCCTAAGCCCCGGGGTCACAATTTCAGCAAAAATCTGACTTTTGGCAATTCAATCAAAAATGGTCGCAAATGGTTGCAAATGCTCCCCTGAAAGATTTGGAGGTCGAAAAAGAAGGCTTTTTATCACAGGAGAAGAAATCAACCCTCAACAACATAACCGGAGGAAAAAGATTTTTTGAAAAAATCCCTAAGCCCCGGGGTCACAATTTCAGAAAAAATCTGACTTTTGGCAATTCACTCAAAAATGGTGCCAAAGGGTTGCAAATGCTCCCCTGAAAGGTTTGGCGGTCGAAACAGAAGGCTTTTTATCACAGGACAAGAAATCAACCCTCAACAACTTAACCGGGGGAAAATTATTTTTTGAAAAAATCCCTAAGCCTCGGGGTCACAATTTCAGAAAAAATCTGACTTTTGACAATTCACTCAAAAATGGTGCCAAACGGTGGCAAATGCTCCCCTGAAAGGTTTGGCGGTCGAAACAGAAGGCTTTTTATCACAGGAGAAGCAATCAACCCTCAATAACTTAACCGGAGGAAAAAAATTTTTTTGAAAAAATCCCTAAGCCCCGGGGTCACAATTTCAGAAAAAATCTTACTTTTGGCAATTCAATCAAAAATGGTCGCAAATGGTTGCAAATGCTCCCCTGAAAGATTTGGAGGTCGAAACAGAAGGCTTTTTATCACAGGAGAAGCAATCAACCCTCAACAACTTAACCGGCGGAAAAAGATTTTTTTGAAAAAATCCCTAAGCCCCGGGGTCACAATTTCAGCAAAAACCTGACTTTTGGCAATTCAATCAAAAGTGGACGCAAATGGTTGCAAATGCTCCCCTGAAGGATTTGGAGGTCGAAACAGAAGGCTTTTTATCACAGGAGAAGCAATCAACCCTCAAAAACTTAACCGGAGGAAAAAGATTTTTTTGAAAAAATCCCTAAGCCCCGGGGTCACAATTTCAGCAAAAATCTTACTTTTGGCAATTCAATCAAAAATGGTCGCAAATGGTTGCAAATGCTCCCCTGAAAGATTTGGAGGTCGAAACAGAAGGCTTTTTATCACAGGAGAAGCAATCAACCCTCAACAACTTAACCGGAGGAAAAAGATTTTTTTGAAAAAATCCCTAAGCCTCGGGGTCACAATTTCAGAAAAAATCTGACTTTTGGCAATTCAATCAAAAATGGTGCCAAAGGGTTGCAAATGCTCCCCTGAAAGGTTTGGCGGTCGAAACAGAAGGCTTTTTATCACAGGACAAGAAATCAACCCTCAACAACTTAACCGGGGGAAAAAGATTTTTTTGAAAAAATCCCTAAGCCCCGGGGTCGCAATTTCAGCAAAAATCTGACTTTTGGCAATTCAATCAAAAATGGTCGCAAATGGTTGCAAATGCTCCCCTGAAAGGTTTGGAGGTCGAAACAGAAGGCTTTTTATCACAAGAGAAGCAGTCAACCCTCAATAACTTAACCAGAGGAAAAAGATTTTTTTGAAAAAATCCCTAAGCCCCGGGGTCACAATTTCAGAAAAAATCTGACTTTTGGCAATTCACTCAAAAATGGTGCCAAACGGTTGCAAATGCTCCCCTGAAAGGTTTGGCGGTTGAAACAGAAGGCTTTTAATCATAGAACAAGAAATCAACCCTCAACAACTTAACCGGGGGAAAAAGATTTTTTTGAAAAAATCCCTAAGCCTCGGGGTCACAATTTCAGAAAAAATCTGACTTTTGACAATTCACTCAAAAATGGTGCCAAAGGGTTGCAAATGCTCCCCTGAAAGGTTTGGCGGTCGAAACAGAAGGCTTTTTATCACAGGAGAAGCAATCAACCCTCAATAACTTAACCGGAGGAAAAAGATTTTTTTGAAAAAATCCCTAAGCCCCGGGGTCACAATTTCAGAAAAAATCTGACTTTTGGCAATTCACTCAAAAATGGTGCCAAACGGTTGCAAATGCTCCCCTGAGAGGTTTGGCGGTCGAAACAGAAGGCTTTTTATCAAAGGAAAAGAAAGCCCTTGACAACTTAACCAGCAGAAAAAGATTTTTTTGAAAAAATCCCAAACCCCGGGGTCACAATTTCATCAAAAATCTGACTTTCGGCCATTCACTTAAAAATTGTGCCTACTGAAGAAAGTAGGAAAAACCACTGGGCCGGTAAGATATAATCTAACTGAAATCCCTTATTTTGACTACTGGCTCCTCACACAGCTCCTGACTCATGACAGTGTGTTGCCCATCGCTCTGTTCTGACTAAAGGAATTAATGCAGCCACTGCTGGCGGGGACATTTTGGAACCCAAAATATCCAACGCCAGTAAATTCTGGTGTACTTTTTAACATAATAGTGTAAACAGGGATCAACATACAAACACTGAGAAGCCATTCCCCCCGCCCCACTACTTTATATGGAAACAATTGGAAAAACCTTGTGATTGAGGCTACCAACATGGCGCCTTTTTGTACATCGAACACTTCTGAGGTCATTCTTACTAGTGCTTTACTACTGTTTTACTACTACTTTACTACCACTTTACTACTGTTTTACTACTGCTTTACTACCATTTTACTACCATTTTACTACTACTTTACTACCATTTTACTACTACTTTACTATTGCCTTACTACTACTTTACTACTACTTTACTACTACTTTACTACTACTTTACTATCATTTTACTACTTTAGTACAATTTTACTACTATTCCACCACTTTACTATTTTACCATTTTACTACCGCTTTACTACTACTTTACAATTATCTTACTGCTGTTTCACTACTGCCTTACTACCATTTTACTACTATTTTACTACTGCGTTACTACTACTTTACTGCTATTTTACTACTATCCCACCACTTTATTATTGTTTTACCATTACTTAACTGCTACTTCACTACTGGTTTACTATTGCTTTACTACCACTTTACTTCCACTTTACTACTGCTACTTTATTTCTTTTATACTACTTTACTATTTATACCCGTATTAATAGAGTAGACCTTCCTGAACAATGGCATGCTTGTCTACAGTAACAAATAGTATTGTTACTATTTTATGAATTGTATATACTGCCCTTCATCCGTAGATTTAAGGTTGGTTTACAACTTTAAAATGCAAGGTAAAAAACACAAAATACACAATAAAAACAAGAACAAGAACAAACCAATAAGCCTCCTCCCTCAACCTCTCCTTTGGCTTGTCCTTCACTCATGACTTCTCTCTTGTTCCTTGATCTTAACTTCCCCACTTTTGCAAACCTTCCAGTTGTCCCTAATTTTCCCGGGACAGTCCCAGATTTATTGAAGCTGTCCTGGTTTCTGATGTTATCCTGCTTTTCCTTAGGACGTCCCTATGTTCATGGGAGAATGTTGGATGGTATGGAGTTATACATAGAATAGAATGATAGAATGATCTCGATACGAATCCAAGGCAGACCTTTTAACATCACAGTAATCCAAGTTTATGCACCAACTACTGGTGCTGAAGAAACTGAAATTGACCAATTCTATGAAGCCTAACAACACCTTATAGAAGTGACACCAAAGAAGGATGTTCTTCTCATTATAGGGGATTGGAATGCTAAAGTAGGGAGGCAAGAGATAAAAGGAACAACTGGCAAGTTGGGCCTTGGAGATCAAAACGAAGCAGGGCAAAGGCTAATAGAGTTCTGTCAAGAGAACAAGCTGGTCATCACAAACACGCTTTTCCAACAACACAAGAGACGACTCTACACATGGACATCACCAGATGGGCAGCATCGAAATCAGATTGATTATATTCTCTGCAGCCAAAGATGGAGAGGCTCTATACAGTCAGCAAAAACAAGACCTGGAGCTGACTGTGGCTCAGATCATCAGCTTCTTATAGCCAAATTCAAACTTAAACTGAAGCAATTCAATCAAAAATGGTCGCAAATGGTTGCAAATGCTCCCCTGAAAGATTTGGAGGTCGAAACAGAAGGCTTTTTATCACAGGAGAAGCAATCAACCCTCAACAACTTAACCGGCAGAAAAATATTTCTTTGAAAAAATCCCTAAGCCCCGGGGTCACAATTTCAGAAGAAATCTGACTTTTGGCAATTCACTCAAAAATGGTGCCAAAGGGTTGCAAATGCTCCCCTGAAAGGTTTGGCGGTCGAAACAGAAGGCTTTTTATCACAGGAGAAGAAATCAACCCTCAACAACATAACCGGAGGAAAAAGATTTTTTGAAAAAATCCCTAAGCCCCGGGGTCACAATTTCAGCAAAAATCTGACTTTTGGCAATTCAATCAAAAATGGTCGCAAATGGTTGCAAATGCTCCCCTGAAAGATTTGGAGGTCGAAAAAGAAGGCTTTTTATCACAGGAGAAGAAATCAACCCTCAACAACATAACCGGAGGAAAAAGATTTTTTGAAAAAATCCCTAAGCCCCGGGGTCACAATTTCAGAAAAAATATGACTTTTGGCAATTCACTCAAAAATGGTGCCAAAGGGTTGCAAATGCTCCCCTGAAAGGTTTGGCGGTCGAAACAGAAGGCTTTTTATCACAGGACAAGAAATCAACCCTCAACAACTTAACCGGGGGAAAATTATTTTTTGAAAAAATCCCTAAGCCTCGGGGTCACAATTTCAGAAAAAATCTGACTTTTGACAATTCACTCAAAAATGGTGCCAAACGGTGGCAAATGCTCCCCTGAAAGGTTTGGCGGTCGAAACAGAAGGCTTTTTATCACAGGAGAAGCAATCAACCCTCAATAACTTAACCGGAGGAAAAAATTTTTTTTGAAAAAATCCCTAAGCCACGGGGTCACAATTTCAGAAAAAATCTTACTTTTGGCAATTCAATCAAAAATGGTCGCAAATGGTTGCAAATGCTCCCCTGAAAGATTTGGAGGTCGAAACAGAAGGCTTTTTATCACAGGAGAAGCAATCAACCCTCAACAACTTAACCGGCGGAAAAAGATTTTTTTGAAAAAATCCCTAAGCCCCGGGGTCACAATTTCAGCAAAAACCTGACTTTTGGCAATTCAATCAAAAGTGGACGCAAATGGTTGCAAATGCTCCCCTGAAGGATTTGGAGGTCGAAACAGAAGGCTTTTTATCACAGGAGAAGCAATCAACCCTCAACAACTTAACCGGCGGAAAAAGATTTTTTTGAAAAAATCCCTAAGCCCCGGGGTCACAATTTCAGCAAAAATCTTACTTTTGGCAATTCAATCAAAAATGGTCGCAAATGGTTGCAAATGCTCCCCTGAAAGATTTGGAGGTCGAAACAGAAGGCTTTTTATCACAGGAGAAGCAATCAACCCTCAACAACTTAACCGGAGGAAAAAGATTTTTTTGAAAAAATCCCTAAGCCTCGGGGTCACAATTTCAGAAAAAATCTGACTTTTGGCAATTCAATCAAAAATGGTGCCAAAGGGTTGCAAATGCTCCCCTGAAAGGTTTGGCGGTCGAAACAGAAGGCTTTTTATCACAGGACAAGAAATCAACCCTCAACAACTTAACCGGGGGAAAAAGATTTTTTTGAAAAAATCCCTAAGCCCCGGGGTCGCAATTTCAGCAAAAATCTGACTTTTGGCAATTCAATCAAAAATGGTCGCAAATGGTTGCAAATGCTCCCCTGAAAGGTTTGGAGGTCGAAACAGAAGGCTTTTTATCACAGGAGAAGCAATCAACCCTCAATAACTTAACCGGAGGAAAAAGATTTTTTTGAAAAAATCCCTAAGCCCCGGGGTCACAATTTCAGAAAAAATCTGACTTTTGGCAATTCACTCAAAAATGGTGCCAAACGGTTGCAAATGCTCCCTTGAAATGTTTGGCGGTCGAAACAGAAGGCTTTTTATCTCAGAAAATAAATCAGCCCTCGACAACTTAACCGGCAGAAAAAGATTTTTTTTGAAAAAATCCCTAAGCCCCGGGGTCACAATTTCATCAAAAATCTGACTTTTGGCCATTCAGTCAAAAATGGTGCCAAACGGTTGCAAATGCTCCCCTGAGAGGTTTGGCGGTCGAAACAGAAGGCTTTTTATCAAAGGAAAAGAAAGCCCTTGACAACTTAACCAGCAGAAAAAGATTTTTTTGAAAAAATCCCAAACCCCGGGGTCACAATTTCATCAAAAATCTGACTTTCGGCCATTCACTTAAAAATTGTGCCTACTGAAGAAAGTAGGAAAAACCACTGGGCCGGTAAGATATAATCTAACTGAAATCCCTTATTTTGACTACTGGCTCCTCACACAGCTCCTGACTCATGACAGTGTGTTGCCCATCGCTCTGTTCTGACTAAAGGAATTAATGCAGCCACTGCTGGCGGGGACATTTTGGAACCCAAAATATCCAACGCCAGTAAATTCTGGTGTACTTTTTAACATAATAGTGTAAACAGGGATCAACATACAAACACTGAGAAGCCATTCCCCCCGCCCCACTACTTTATATGGAAACAATTGGAAAAACCTTGTGATTGAGGCTACCAACATGGCGCCTTTTTGTACATCGAACACTTCTGAGGTCATTCTTACTAGTGCTTTACTACTGTTTTACTACTACTTTACTACCACTTTACTACTGTTTTACTACTGCTTTACTACCATTTTACTACCATTTTACTACTACTTTACTACCATTTTACTACTACTTTACTATTGCCTTACTACTACTTTACTACTACTTTACTACTACTTTACTATCATTTTACTACTTTAGTACAATTTTACTACTATTCCACCACTTTACTATTTTACCATTTTACTACCGCTTTACTACTACTTTACAATTATCTTACTGCTGTTTCACTACTGCCTTACTACCATTTTACTACTATTTTACTACTGCGTTACTACTACTTTACTGCTATTTTACTACTATCCCACCACTTTATTATTGTTTTACCATTACTTAACTGCTACTTCACTACTGGTTTACTATTGCTTTACTACCACTTTACTTCCACTTTACTACTGCTACTTTATTTCTTTTATACTACTTTACTATTTATACCCGTATTAATAGAGTAGACCTTCCTGAACAATGGCATGCTTGTCTACAGTAACAAATAGTATTGTTACTATTTTATGAATTGTATATACTGCCCTTCATCCGTAGATTTAAGGTTGGTTTACAACTTTAAAATGCAAGGTAAAAAACACAAAATACACAATAAAAACAAGAACAAGAACAAACCAATAAGCCTCCTCCCTCAACCTCTCCTTTGGCTTGTCCTTCACTCATGACTTCTCTCTTGTTCCTTGATCTTAACTTCCCCACTTTTGCAAACCTTCCAGTTGTCCCTAATTTTCCCGGGACAGTCCCAGATTTATTGAAGCTGTCCTGGTTTCTGATGTTATCCTGCTTTTCCTTAGGACGTCCCTATGTTCATGGGAGAATGTTGGATGGTATGGAGTTATACATAGAATAGAATGATAGAATGATCTCGATACGAATCCAAGGCAGACCTTTTAACATCACAGTAATCCAAGTTTATGCACCAACTACTGGTGCTGAAGAAACTGAAATTGACCAATTCTATGAAGACTAACAACACCTTATAGAAGTGACACCAAAGAAGGATGTTCTTCTCATTATAGGGGATTGGAATGCTAAAGTAGGGAGGCAAGAGATAAAAGGAACAACTGGCAAGTTGGGCCTTGGAGATCAAAACGAAGCAGGGCAAAGGCTAATAGAGTTCTGTCAAGAGAACAAGCTGGTCATCACAAACACGCTTTTCCAACAACACAAGAGACGACTCTACACATGGACATCACCAGATGGGCAGCATCGAAATCAGATTGATTATATTCTCTGCAGCCAAAGATGGAGAGGCTCTATACAGTCAGCAAAAACAAGACCTGGAGCTGACTGTGGCTCAGATCATCAGCTTCTTATAGCCAAATTCAAACTTAAACTGAAGCAATTCAATCAAAAATGGTCGCAAATGGTTGCAAATGCTCCCCTGAAAGATTTGGAGGTCGAAACAGAAGGCTTTTTATCACAGGAGAATAAATCAACCCTCAACAACATAACCGGCGGAAAAAGATTTTTTTGAAAAACTCCCTAAGCCCCGGGGTCACAATTTCAGCAAAAATCTGACTTTTGGCAATTCAATCAAAAATGGTGCCAAAGTGTTGCAAATGCTCCCCTGAAAGATTTGGCGGTCGAAACAGAAGGCTTTTTATCACAGGACAAGAAATCAACCCTCAACATCTTAACCGGGGGAAAAAGATTTTTTTGAAAAAATCCCTAAGCCCCGGGGTCACAATTTCAGCAAAAATCTGACTTTTGGCAATTCAATCAAAAATGGTCGCAAATGGTTGCAAATGTTCCCCTGAAAGATTTGGAGGTCGAAACAGAAGGCATTTTATCACAGGAGAAGCAATCAACCCTCAACAACTTAAACGGAGGAAAAAGATTTTTTTGAAAAAATCCCTAAGCCCCGGGGTCACAATTTCAGCAAAAATCTGACTTTTGGCAATTCAATCAAAAATGGTCGCAAATGGTTGCAAATGCTCCCCTGAAAGATTTGGAGGTCGAAACAGAAGGCTTTTTATCACAGGAGAAGCAATCAACCCTCAACAACTTAACCGGCGGAAAAAGATTTTTTTGAAAAAATCCCTAATCCCCGGGGTCACAATTTCAGAAAAAATCTGACTTTTGGCAATTCACTCAAAAATGGTGCCAAAGGGTTGCAAATGCTCCCCTGAAAGGTTTGGCGGTCGAAACAGAAGGCTTTTTATCACAGGACAAGAAATCAACCCTCAACAACTTAACCGGCAGAAAAAGATTTTTTTTGAAAAAATCCCTAAGCCCCGGGGTCACAATTTCATCAAAAATCTGACTTTTGGCCATTCACTCAAAAATGGTGCGAAACGGTTGCAAATGCTCCCCTGAGAAGTTTGGCGGTCGAAACAGAAGGCTTTTTATCAAAGGAAAAGAAAGCCCTTGACAACTTAACTGGCAGAAAAAGATTTTTTTGAAAAAATCCCAAACCCCGGGGTCACAATTTCATCAAAAATTTGACTTTTTGCAATTCAGTCAAAAATGGTGCCAAACGGTTGCAAATGCTCCCCTGAGAGGTTTGGCGGTCGAAACAGAAGGCTTTTTATCAAAGGAAAAGAAAGCCCTTGACAACTTAACCAGCAGAAAAAGATTTTTTTGAAAAAATCCCAAACCCCGGGGTCACAATTTCATCAAAAATCTGACTTTCGGCCATTCACTTAAAAATTGTGCCTACTGAAGAAAGTAGGAAAAACCACTGGGCCGGTAAGATATAATCTAACTGAAATCCCTTATTTTGACTACTGGCTCCTCACACAGCTCCTGACTCATGACAGTGTGTTGCCCATCGCTCTGTTCTGACTAAAGGAATTAATGCAGCCACTGCTGGCGGGGACATTTTGGAACCCAAAATATCCAACGCCAGTAAATTCTGGTGTACTTTTTAACATAATAGTGTAAACAGGGATCAACATACAAACACTGAGAAGCCATTCCCCCCGCCCCACTACTTTATATGGAAACAATTGGAAAAACCTTGTGATTGAGGCTACCAACATGGCGCCTTTTTGTACATCGAACACTTCTGAGGTCAATCTTACTAGTGCTTTACTACTGTTTTACTACTACTTTACTACCACTTTACTACTGTTTTACTACTACTTTACTACTACTTTACTACCACTTTACTACTGCTTTACTACTACTTTACTACTATTTTACTACTATTTTACTACTACTTTACTACTACTTTACTACTACTTTACTATTATTTTACTACTACTTTACTATTATTTTACTACTACTTTACTATTATTTTACTATTATTTTACTACTTTAGTACAATTTTACTACTATTCCACCACTTTACTATTTTACCATTTTACTACCGCTTTACTACTACTTTACAATTATCTTACTGCTGTTTCACTACTGCCTTACTACCATTTTACTACTATTTTACTACTGCGTTACTACTACTTTACTGCTATTTTACTACTATCCCACCACTTTATTATTGTTTTACCATTACTTAACTGCTACTTCACTACTGGTTTACTATTGCTTTACTACCACTTTACTTCCACTTTACTACTGCTACTTTATTACTTTTATACTACTTTACTATTTATACCCGTATTAATAGAGTAGACCTTCCTGAACAATGGCATGCTTGTCTACAGTAACAAATAGTATTGTTACTATTTTATGAATTGTATATACTGCCCTTCATCCGTAGATTTAAGGTTGGTTTACAACTTTAAAATGCAAGGTAAAAAACACAAAATACACAATAAAAACAAGAACAAGAACAAACCAATAAGCCTCCTCCCTCAACCTCTCCTTTGGCTTGTCCTTCACTCATGACTTCTCTCTTGTTCCTTGATCTTAACTTCCCCACTTTTGCAAACCTTCCAGTTGTCCCTAATTTTCCCGGGACAGTCCCAGATTTATTGAAGCTGTCCTGGTTTCTGATGTTATCCTGCTTTTCCTTAGGACGTCCCTATGTTCATGGGAGAATGTTGGATGGTATGGAGTTATGCATAGAATAGAATGATAGAATGATCTCGATACGAATTCAAGGCAGACCTTTTAACATCACAGTAATCCAAGTTTATGCACCAACTACTGGTGCTGAAGAAACTGAAATTGACCAATTCTATGAAGCCTAACAACACCTTATAGAAGTGACACCAAAGAAGGATGTTCTTCTCATTATAGGGGATTGGAATGCTAAAGTAGGGAGGCAAGAGATAAAAAGAACAACTGGCAAGTTGGGCCTTGGAGATCAAAACGAAGCAGGGCAAAGGCTAATAGAGTTCTGTCAAGAGAACAAGCTGGTCATCACAAACACGCTTTTCCAACAACACAAGAGACGACTCTACACATGGACATCACCAGATGGGCAGCATCGAAATCAGATTGATTATATTCTCTGCAGCCAAAGATGGAGAGGCTCTATACAGTCAGCAAAAACAAGACCTGGAGCTGACTGTGGCTCAGATCATCAGCTTCTTATAGCCAAATTCAAACTTAAACTGAAGCAATTCAATCAAAAATGGTCGCAAATGGTTGCAAATGCTCCCCTGAAAGATTTGGAGGTCGAAACAGAAGGCTTTTTATCACAGGAGAATAAATCAACCCTCAACAACATAACCGGCGGAAAAAGATTCTTTTGAAAAAATCCCCCGGGGTCACAATTTCAGAAAAAATCTGACTTTTGGCAATTCACTCAAAAATGGTGCCAAAGGGTTGCAAATGCTCCCCTGAAAGGTTTGGCGGTCGAAACAGAAGGCTTTTTATCACAGGAGAAGCAATCAACCCTCAACAACTTAACCGGCGGAAAAAGATTTTTTTGAAAAAATCCCTAAGCCTCGGGGTCACAATTTCTGCAAAAATCTGACTTTTGACAATTCACTCAAAAATGGTGCCAAAGGGTTGCAAATGCTCCCCTGAAAGGTTTGGCGGTCGAAACAGAAGGCTTTTTATCACAGGACAAGAAATCAACCCTCAACAACTTAACCGAGGGAAAAAGATTTTTTTGAAAAAATCCCTACGCCCCGGGGTCACAATTTCAGCAAAAAACTGACTTTTGGCAATTCACTCAAAAATGGTTCCAAACGGTTGCAAATGCTCCCCTGAAAGGTTTGGCGGTCGAAACAGAAGGCTTTTTATCACAGGAGAAGAAATCAACCCTCAACAACTTAACCGGCGGAAAAAGATTTTTTTGAAAAAATCCCTAAGCCCCGGGGTCACAATTTCAGAAAAAATCTGACTTTTGGCAATTCACTCAAAAATGGTGCCAAAGGGTTGCAAATGCCCCCCTGAAAGGTTTGGCGGTCGAAACAGAAGGCTTTTTATCACAGGAGAAGCAATCAACCCTCAATAACTTAACCGGAGGAAAAAGATTTTTTTGAAAAAATCCCTAAGCCCCGGGGTCACAATTTCAGCAAAAACCTGACTTTTGGCAATTCAATCAATAATGGTGCCAAACGGTTGCAAATGCTCCCCTGAAAGGTTTGGCGGTCGAAACAGAAGGCTTTTTATCACAGGACAAGAAATCAAACCTCAACAACTTAACCGGGGGAAAAAGATTTTTTTGAAAAAATCCCTAAGCCCCGGGGTCAAAATTTCAGAAAAAATCTGACTTTTGGCAATTCACTCAAAAATGGTGCCTAAGGGTTGCAAATGCTCCCCTGAAAGGTTTGGCGGTCGAAACAGAAGGCTTTTTATCACAGGAGAAGCAATCAACCCTCAATAACATAACCGGAGGAAAAAGATTTTTTTGAAAAAATCCCTAAGCGCCGGGGTCACAATATCAGTAAAAATCTGACTTTTGGCAATTCACTCAAAAATGGTGCCAAAGTGTTGCAAATGCTCCCCTGAAAGGTTTGGAGGTTGAAGCAGAAGGCTTTATATCACAGGGGAAGCAATCAACCCTCAACAACTTAACCGGCGGAAAAAGATTTTTTTGAAAAAATCCCTAAGCGCCGGGGTCACAATATCAGTAAAAATCTGACTTTTGGCAATTCACTCAAAAATGGTGCCAAAGTGTTGCAAATGCTCCCCTGAAAGGTTTGGAGGTTGAAGCAGAAGGCTTTATATCACAGGGGAAGCAATCAACCCTCAACAACTTAACCGAGGGAAAAAGATTTTTTTGAAAAAATCCCTAAGCCCCGGGGTCACAATTTCAGAAAAAATCTGACTTTTGGCAATTCACTCAAAAATGGTGCCAAAGGGTTGCAAATGCTCCCCTGAAAGGTTTGGCGGTCGAAACAGAAGGCTTTTTATCACAGGACAAGAAAACAACCCTCAACAACTTAACCGAGGGAAAAAGATTTTTTTGAAAAAATCCCTAAGCCCCGGGGTCACAATTTCAGCAAAAACCTGACTTTTGGCAATTCACTCAAAAATGGTGCCTAAGGGTTGCAAATGCTCCCCTGAAAGGTTTGGCGGTCGAAACAGAAGGCTTTTTATCACAGGAGAAGCAATCAACCCTCAATAACATAACCGGAGGAAAAAGATTTTTTTGAAAAAATCCCTAAGCGCCGGGGTCACAATATCAGTAAAAATCTGACTTTTGGCAATTCACTCAAAAATGGTGCCAAAGTGTTGCAAATGCTCCCCTGAAAGGTTTGGAGGTTGAAACAGAAGGCTTTTTATCACAGGGGAAGCAATCAACCCTCAACAACTTAACCGGCGGAAAAAGATTTTTTTGAAAAAATCCCTAAGCCCCGGGGTCACAATTTCAGAAAAAATCTGACTTTTGGCAATTCTCTCAAAAATGGTGCCAAACGGTTGCAAATGCTCCCCTGAAAGGTTTGGCGGTTGAAACAGAAGGCTTTTAATCACAGAACAAGAAATCAACCCTCAACAACATAACCAGCGGAAAAAGATTTTTTTGAAAAAATCCCTAAGCCTCGGGGTCACAATTTCAGAAAAAATCTGACTTTTGACAATTCACTCAAAAATGGTGCCAAAGGGTTGCAAATGCTCCCCTGAAAGGTTTGGCGGTCGAAACAGAAGGCTTTATATCACAGGAGAAGCAATCAACCCTCAATAACTTAACCGGAGGAAAAAGATTTTTTTGAAAAAATCCCTAAGCCCCGGGGTCAGAATTTCAGAAAAAATCTGACTTTTGGCAATTCAATCAAAAATGGTGCCAAAGGGTTGCAAATGCTCCCCTGAAAGGTTTGGCGGTCGAAACAGAAGGCTTTTTATCACAGGACAAGAAATCAACCCTCAACAACTTAACCGGGGGAAAAAGATTTTTTTGAAAAAATCCCTAAGCCCCGGGGTCACAATTTCAGCAAAAATCTGACTTTTGGCAATTCAATCAAAAATCGTCGCAAATGGTTGCAAATTCTCCCCTGAAAGATTTGGAGGTCGAAACAGAAGGCTTTTTATCACAGGACAAGAAATCAACCCTCAACAACTTAACCGGCGGAAAAAAGATTTTTTTGAAAAAAATCCCTAAGCCCCGGGGTCACAATTTCAGCAAAAATCTGACTTTTGGCAATTCACTCAAAAATGGTGCCAAAGGGTTGCAAATGCTCCCCTGAAAGGTTTGGCGGTCGAAACAGAAGGCTTTTTATCACAGGACAAGAAATCAACCCTCAACAACTTAACCGAGGGAAAAAGATTTTTTTGAAAAAATCCCTAATCCCCGGGGTCACAATTTCAGAAAAAACCTGACTTTTGGCAATTCACTCAAAAATGGTGCCAAACGGTTGCAAATGCTCCCCTGAAAGGTTTGGCGGTCGAAACAGAAGGCTTTTTATCACAGGACAAGAAATCAACCCTCAACAACTTAAACGGGGGAAAAAGATTTTTTTGAAAAAATCCCTAAGCCCCGGGGTCACAATTACAGAAAAAATCTGACTTTTGGCAATTCACTCAAAAATGGTGCCAAAGGGTTGCAAATGCTCCCCTGAAAGGTTTGGCGGTCGAAACAGAAGGCTTTTTATCACAGGAGAAGCAATCAACCCTCAATAACTTAACCGGAGGAAAAAGATTTTTTTGAAAAAATCCCTAATCCCCGGGGTCACAATTTCAGAAAAAAATCTGACTTTTGGCAATTCACTCAAAAATGATGCCAAACGGTTGCAAATGCTCCCCTGAAAGGTTTGGCGGTTGAAACAGAAGGCTTTTAATCACAGAACAAGAAATCAACCCTCAACAACTTAACCGGCGGAAAAAGATTTTTTTGAAAAAATCCCTAATCCCCGGGGTCACAATTTCAGAAAAAATCTGACTTTTGGCAATTCAATCAAAAATGGTCGCAAATGGTTGCAAATGCTCCCCTGAAAGGTTTGGAGGTCGAAACAGAAGGCTTTTTATCACAAGAGAAGCAATCAACCCTCAATAACTTAACCGGAGGAAAAAGATTTTTTTGAAAAAATCCCTAAGCCCCGGGGTCACAATTTCAGAAAAAAATCTGACTTTTGGCAATTCAATCAAAAATGGTGCCAAACGGTTGCAAATGCTCCCCTGAAAGGTTTGGCGGTCGAAACAGAAGGCTTTTTATCACAGGACAAGAAATCAACCCTCAACAACTTAATCGGGGGTAAAAGATTTTTTTGAAAAAAATCCCTAAGCCCCGGGGTCTTAATTTCAGCAAAAATCTGACTTTTGGCAATTCAATCAAAAATGGTCGCAAATGGTTGCAAATGTTCCCCTGAAAGATTTGGAGGTCGAAACAGAAGGCTTTTTATCAAAGGAGAAGCAATCAACCCTCAACAACTTAACCGGGGGAAAAAGATTTTTTTGAAAAAATCCCTAAGCCCCGGGGTCACAATTTCAGCAAAAATCTGACTTTTGGCAATTCAATCAAAAATGGTCGCAAATGGTTGCAAATGCTCCCCTGAAAGATTTGGAGGTCGAAACAGAAGGCTTTTTATCACAGGACAAGAAATCAACCCTCAACAACTTAACCGGCGGAAAAAGATTTTTTTGAAAAAATCCCTAAGCCCCGGGGTCACAATTTCAGAAAAAATCTGACTTTTGACAATTCACTCAAAAATGGTGCCAAAGGGTTGCAAATGCTCCCCTGAAAGGTTTGGCGGTCGAAACAGAAGGCTTTATATCACAGGAGAAGCAATCAACCCTCAATAACTTAACCGGAGGAAAAAGATTTTTTTGAAAAAATCCCTAAGCCCCGGGGTCAGAATTTCAGAAAAAATCTGACTTTTGGCAATTCAATCAAAAATGGTGCCAAAGGGTTGCAAATGCTCCCCTGAAAGGTTTGGCGGTCGAAACAGAAGGCTTTTTATCACAGGACAAGAAATCAACCCTCAACAACTTAACCGGGGGAAAAAGATTTTTTTGAAAAAATCCCTAAGCCCCGGGGTCACAATTTCAGCAAAAATCTGACTTTTGGCAATTCAATCAAAAATGGTCGCAAATGGTTGCAAATTCTCCCCTGAAAGATTTGGAGGTCGAAACAGAAGGCTTTTTATCACAGGACAAGAAATCAACCCTCAACAACTTAACCGGCGGAAAAAAGATTTTTTTGAAAAAAATCCCTAAGCCCCGGGGTCACAATTTCAGCAAAAACCTGACTTTTGGCAATTCACTCAAAAATGGTGCCAAAGGGTTGCAAATGCTCCCCTGAAAGGTTTGGCGGTCGAAACAGAAGGCTTTTTATCACAGGACAAGAAATCAACCCTCAACAACTTAACCGAGGGAAAAAGATTTTTTTGAAAAAATCCCTAAGCCCCGGGGTCACAATTTCAGAAAAAATCTGACTTTTGGCAATTCACTCAAAAATGGTGCCAAAGGGTTGCAAATGCTCCCCTGAAAGGTTTGGCGGTCGAAACAGAAGGCTTTTTATCACAGGAGAAGCAATCAACCCTCAATAACTTAACCGGAGGAAAAAGATTTTTTTGAAAAAATCCCTAATCCCCGGGGTCACAATTTCAGAAAAAACCTGACTTTTGGCAATTCACTCAAAAATGGTGCCAAACGGTTGCAAATGCTCCCCTGAAAGGTTTGGCGGTCGAAACAGAAGGCTTTTTATCACAGGACAAGAAATCAACCCTCAACAACTTAAACGGGGGAAAAAGATTTTTTTGAAAAAATCCCTAAGCCCCGGGGTCACAATTTCAGAAAAAATCTGACTTTTGGCAATTCACTCAAAAATGGTGCCAAAGGGTTGCAAATGCTCCCCTGAAAGGTTTGGCGGTCGAAACAGAAGGCTTTTTATCACAGGAGAAGCAATCAACCCTCAATAACTTAACCGGAGGAAAAAGATTTTTTTGAAAAAATCCCTAATCCCCGGGGTCACAATTTCAGAAAAAAATCTGACTTTTGGCAATTCACTCAAAAATGATGCCAAACGGTTGCAAATGCTCCCCTGAAAGGTTTGGCGGTTGAAACAGAAGGCTTTTAATCACAGAACAAGAAATCAACCCTCAACAACTTAACCGGCGGAAAAAGATTTTTTTGAAAAAATCCCTAATCCCCGGGGTCACAATTTCAGAAAAAATCTGACTTTTGGCAATTCAATCAAAAATGGTCGCAAATGGTTGCAAATGCTCCCCTGAAAGGTTTGGAGGTCGAAACAGAAGGCTTTTTATCACAAGAGAAGCAATCAACCCTCAATAACTTAACCGGAGGAAAAAGATTTTTTTGAAAAAATCCCTAATCCCCGGGGTCACAATTTCAGAAAAAACCTGACTTTTGGCAATTCACTCAAAAATGGTGCCAAACGGTTGCAAATGCTCCCCTGAAAGGTTTGGCGGTCGAAACAGAAGGCTTTTTATCACAGGACAAGAAATCAACCCTCAACAACTTAAACGGGGGAAAAAGATTTTTTTGAAAAAATCCCTAAGCCCCGGGGTCACAATTTCAGAAAAAATCTGACTTTTGGCAATTCACTCAAAAATGGTGCCAAAGGGTTGCAAATGCTCCCCTGAAAGGTTTGGCGGTCGAAACAGAAGGCTTTTTATCACAGGAGAAGCAATCAACCCTCAATAACTTAACCGGAGGAAAAAGATTTTTTTGAAAAAATCCCTAATCCCCGGGGTCACAATTTCAGAAAAAAATCTGACTTTTGGCAATTCACTCAAAAATGATGCCAAACGGTTGCAAATGCTCCCCTGAAAGGTTTGGCGGTTGAAACAGAAGGCTTTTAATCACAGAACAAGAAATCAACCCTCAACAACTTAACCGGCGGAAAAAGATTTTTTTGAAAAAATCCCTAATCCCCGGGGTCACAATTTCAGAAAAAATCTGACTTTTGGCAATTCAATCAAAAATGGTCGCAAATGGTTGCAAATGCTCCCCTGAAAGGTTTGGAGGTCGAAACAGAAGGCTTTTTATCACAAGAGAAGCAATCAACCCTCAATAACTTAACCGGAGGAAAAAGATTTTTTTGAAAAAATCCCTAAGCCCCGGGGTCACAATTTCAGAAAAAAATCTGACTTTTGGCAATTCAATCAAAAATGGTGCCAAACGGTTGCAAATGCTCCCCTGAAAGGTTTGGCGGTCGAAACAGAAGGCTTTTTATCACAGGACAAGAAATCAACCCTCAACAACTTAATCGGGGGTAAAAGATTTTTTTGAAAAAAATCCCTAAGCCCCGGGGTCTTAATTTCAGCAAAAATCTGACTTTTGGCAATTCAATCAAAAATGGTCGCAAATGGTTGCAAATGTTCCCCTGAAAGATTTGGAGGTCGAAACAGAAGGCTTTTTATCAAAGGAGAAGCAATCAACCCTCAACAACTTAACCGGGGGAAAAAGATTTTTTTGAAAAAATCCCTAAGCCCCGGGGTCACAATTTCAGCAAAAATCTGACTTTTGGCAATTCAATCAAAAATGGTCGCAAATGGTTGCAAATGCTCCCCTGAAAGATTTGGAGGTCGAAACAGAAGGCTTTTTATCACAGGACAAGAAATCAACCCTCAACAACTTAACCGGCGGAAAAAGATTTTTTTGAAAAAATCCCTAAGCCCCGGGGTCACAATTTCAGAAAAAATCTGACTTTTGGCAATTCACTCAAAAATGGTGCCAAAGGGTTGCAAATGCTCCCCTGAAAGGTTTGGCGGTCGAAACAGAAGGCTTTTTATCACAGGACAAGAAATCAACCCTCAACAACTTAACCGAGGGAAATAGATTTTTTTGAAAAAATCCCTAAGCCCCGGGGTCACAATATCAGAAAAAATCTGACTTTTGGCAATTCACTCAAAAATGGTGCCAAAGGGTTGCAAATGCTCCCCTGAATGTTTGGCGGTCGAAACAGAAGGCTTTTTATCACAGGAGAAGCAATCAACCCTCAATAACATAACCGGAGGAAAAAGATTTTTTTGAAAAAATCCCTAAGCGCCGGTGTCACAATATCAGTAAAAATCTGACTTTTGGCAATTCACTCAAAAATGATGCCAAACGGTTGCAAATGCTCCCCTGAAAGGTTTGGCGGTTGAAACAGAAGGCTTTTAATCACAGAACAAGAAATCAACCCTCAACAACTTAACCGGCGGAAAAAGATTTTTTTGAAAAAATCCCTAATCCCCGGGGTCACAATTTCAGCAAAAATCTGACTTTTGGCAATTCAATCAAAAATGGTCGCAAATGGTTGCAAATGCTCCCCTGAAAGGTTTGGCGGTCGAAACAGAAGGCTTTTTATCACAGGAGAAGCAATCAAACCTCAACAACTTAACCGGCGGAAAAAGATTTTTTTGAAAAAATCCCTAATCCCCGGGGTCACAATTTCAGAAAAAATCTGACTTTTGTCAATTCACTCAAAAATGGTGCCAAAGGGTTGCAAATGCTCCCCTGAAAGGTTTGGCGGTCGAAACAGAAGGCTTTTAATCACCGAACAAGAAATCAACCCTCAACAACTTAACCGGGGGAAAAAGATTTTTTTGAAAAAATCCCTAAGCCTCGGGGTCACAATTTCAGAAAAAATCTGACTTTTGACAATTCACTCAAAAATGGTGCCAAAGGGTTGCAAATGCTCCCCTGAAAGGTTTGGCGGTCGAAACAGAAGGCTTTATATCACAGGAGAAGGAATCAACCCTCAATAACTTAACCGGAGGAAAAAGATTTTTTTGAAAATATCCCTAAGCCCCGGGGTCACAATTTCAGAAAAAATCTGACTTTTGGCAATTCACTCAAAAATGGTGCCAAAGGGTTGCAAATGCTCCCCTGAAAGGTTTGGCGGTCGAAACAGAAGGCTTTTTATCACAGGACAAGAAATCAACCCTCAACAACTTAACCGAGGGAAAAAGATTTTTTTGAAAAAATCCCTAAGCCCCGGGGTCACAATTTCAGCAAAAATCTGACTTTTGGCAATTCAATCAAAAATGGTCGCAAATGGTTGCAAATGCTCCCCTGAAAGATTTGGAGGTCGAAACAGAAGGCTTTTTATCACAGGAGAAGCAATCAACCCTCAACAACTTAACCGGCGGAAAAAGATTTTTTTGAAAAAATCCCTAATCCCCGGGGTCACAATTTCAGCAAAAATCTGACTTTTGGCAATTCAATCAAAAATGGTCGCAAATGGTTGCAAATGCTCCCCTGAAAGGTTTGGAGGTCGAAACAGAAGGCTTTTTATCACAAGAGAAGCAATCAACCCTCAATAACTTAACCGGAGGAAAAAGATTTTTTTGAAAAAATCCCTAAGCCCCGGGGTCACAATTTCAGAAAAAAATCTGACTTTTGGCAATTCACTCAAAAATGGTGCCAAAGGGTTGCAAATGCTCCCCTGAAAGATTTGGAGGTCGAAACAGAAGGCTTTTTATCACAGGAGAAGCAATCAACCCTCAACAACTTAACCGGCGGAAAAAGATTTTTTTGAAAAAATCCCTAATCCCCAGGGTCACAATTTCAGAAAAAATCTGACTTTTGGCAATTCACTCAAAAATGGTGCCAAACGGTTGCAAATGCTCCCCTGAAAGGTTTGGCGGTCGAAACAGAAGGCTTTATATCACAGGAGAAGCAATCAACCCTCAATAACTTAACCGGAGGAAAAAGATTTTGTTGAAAAAATCCCTAAGCCCCGGGGTCACAATTTCAGAAAAAATCTGACTTTTGGCAATTCAATCAAAAATGGTCGCAAATGGTTGCAAATGCTCCCCTGAAAGGTTTGGCGGTCGAAACAGAAGGCTTTTTATCACAGGACAAGAAATCAACCCTCAACAACTTAAACGGGGGAAAAAGATTTTTTTGAAAAAATCCCTAAGCCCCGGGGTCACAATTTCAGAAAAAATCTGACTTTTGGCAATTCACTCAAAAATGGTGCCAAAGGGTTGCAAATGCTCCCCTGAAAGGTTTGGCGGTCGAAACAGAAGGCTTTTTATCACAGGAGAAGCAATCAACCCTCAATAACTTAACCGGAGGAAAAAGATTTTTTTGAAAAAATCCCTAAGCCCCGGGGTCACAATTTCAGAAAAAAATCTCACTTTTGGCAATTCACTCAAAAATGATGCCAAACGGTTGCAAATGATCCCCTGAAAGGTTTGGCGGTTGAAACAGAAGGCTTTTAATCACAGAACAAGAAATCAACCCTCAACAACTTAACCGGCGGAAAAAGATTTTTTTGAAAAAATCCCTAATCCCCGGGGTCACAATTTCAGAAAAAATCTGACTTTTGGCAATTCAATCAAAAATGGTCGCAAATGGTTGCAAATGCTCCCCTGAAAGGTTTGGAGGTCGAAACAGAAGGCTTTTTATAACAAGAGAAGCAATCAACCCTCAATAACTTAACCGAAGGAAAAAGATTTTTTTGAAAAAATCCCTAAGCCCCGGGGTCACAATTTCAGAAAAAAATCTGACTTTTGGCAATTCAATCAAAAATGGTGCCAAACGGTTGCAAATGCTCCCCTGAAAGGTTTGGCGGTCGAAACAGAAGGCTTTTTATCACAGGACAAGAAATCAACCCTCAACAACTTAACCGGGGGAAAAAGATTTTTTTGAAAAAATCCCTAAGCCCCGGGGTCACAATTTCAGCAAAAATCTGACTTTTGGCAATTCAATCAAAAATGGTCGCAAATGGTTGCAAATGTTCCCCTGAAAGATTTGGAGGTCGAAACAGAAGGCTTTTTATCAAAGGAGAAGCAATCAACCCTCAACAACTTAACCGGGGGAAAAAGATTTTTTTGAAAAAATCCCTAAGCCCCGGGGTCACAATTTCAGCAAAAATCTGACTTTTGGCAATTCAATCAAAAATGGTCGCAAATGGTTGCAAATGCTCCCCTGAAAGATATGGAGGTCGAAACAGAAGGCTTTTTATCACAGGACAAGAAATCAACCCTCAACAACTTAACCGGCGGAAAAAGATTTTTTTGAAAAAATCCCTAAGCCCCGGGGTCACAATTTCAGAAAAAATCTGACTTTTGGCAATTCACTCAAAAATGGTGCCAAAGGGTTGCAAATGCTCCCCTGAAAGGTTTGGCGGTCGAAACAGAAGGCTTTTTATCACAGGACAAGAAATCAACCCTCAACAACTTAACCGAGGGAAATAGATTTTTTTGAAAAAATCCCTAAGCCCCGGGGTCACAATATCAGAAAAAATCTGACTTTTGGCAATTCACTCAAAAATGGTGCCAAAGGGTTGCAAATGCTCCCCTGAAAGTTTGGCGGTCGAAACAGAAGGCTTTTTATCACAGGAGAAGCAATCAACCCTCAATAACATAACCGGAGGAAAAAGATTTTTTTGAAAAAATCCCTAAGCGCCGGTGTCACAATATCAGTAAAAATCTGACTTTTGGCAATTCACTCAAAAATGATGCCAAACGGTTGCAAATGCTCCCCTGAAAGGTTTGGCGGTTGAAACAGAAGGCTTTTAATCACAGAACAAGAAATCAACCCTCAACAACTTAACCGGCGGAAAAAGATTTTTTTGAAAAAATCCCTAATCCCCGGGGTCACAATTACAGCAAAAATCTGACTTTTGGCAATTAAATCAAAAATGGTCGCAAATGGTTGCAAATGCTCCCCTGAAAGGTTTGGAGGTCGAAACAGAAGGCTTTTTTTCACAACAGAAGCAATCAACCCTCAATAACTTAACCGGAGGAAAAAGATTTTTTTGAAAAAATCCGTAAGCCCCGGGGTCACAATTTCAGAAAAAATCTGACTTTTGGCAATTCACTCAAAAATGGTGCCAAACGGTTGCAAATGCTCCCCTGAAAGGTTTGGCGGTTGAAACAGAAGGCTTTTAATCACAGAACAAGAAATCAACCCTCAACAACTTAACCGGCGGAAAAAGATTTTTTTGAAAAAATCCCTAATCCCCGGGGTCACAATTTCAGCAAAAATCTGACTTTTGGCAATTCAATCAAAAATGGTCGCAAATGGTTGCAAATGCTCCCCTGAAAGGTTTGGCGGTCGAAACAGAAGGCTTTTTATCACAGGAGAAGCAATCAAACCTCAACAACTTAACCGGCGGAAAAAGATTTTTTTGAAAAAATCCCTAATCCCCGGGGTCACAATTTCAGAAAAAATCTGACTTTTGTCAATTCACTCAAAAATGGTGCCAAAGGGTTGCAAATGCTCCCCTGAAAGGTTTGGCGGTCGAAACAGAAGGCTTTTAATCACAGAACAAGAAATCAACCCTCAACAACTTAACCGGGGGAAAAAGATTTTTTTGAAAAAATCCCTAAGCCTCGGGGTCACAATTTCAGAAAAAATCTGACTTTTGACAATTCACTCAAAAATGGTGCCAAAGGGTTGCAAATGCTCCCCTGAAAGGTTTGGCGGTCGAAACAGAAGGCTTTATATCACAGGAGAAGGAATCAACCCTCAATAACTTAACCGGAGGAAAAAGATTTTTTTGAAAATATCCCTAAGCCCCGGGGTCACAATTTCAGAAAAAATCTGACTTTTGGCAATTCACTCAAAAATGGTGCCAAAGGGTTGCAAATGCTCCCCTGAAAGGTTTGGCGGTCGAAACAGAAGGCTTTTTATCACAGGACAAGAAATCAACCCTCAACAACTTAACCGAGGGAAAAAGATTTTTTTGAAAAAATCCCTAAGCCCCGGGGTCACAATTTCAGCAAAAATCTGACTTTTGGCAATTCAATCAAAAATGGTCGCAAATGGTTGCAAATGCTCCCCTGAAAGATTTGGAGGTCGAAACAGAAGGCTTTTTATCACAGGAGAAGCAATCAACCCTCAACAACTTAACCGGCGGAAAAAGATTTTTTTGAAAAAATCCCTAATCCCCGGGGTCACAATTTCAGCAAAAATCTGACTTTTGGCAATTCAATCAAAAATGGTCGCAAATGGTTGCAAATGCTCCCCTGAAAGGTTTGGAGGTCGAAACAGAAGGCTTTTTATCACAAGAGAAGTAATCAACACTCAATAACTTAACCGGAGGAAAAAGATTTTTTTGAAAAAATCCCTAAGCCCCGGGGTCACAATTTCAGAAAAAAATCTGACTTTTGGCAATTCACTCAAAAATGGTGCCAAAGGGTCGCAAATGCTCCCCTGAAAGATTTGGAGGTCGAAACAGAAGGCTTTTTATCACAGGAGAAGCAATCAACCCTCAACAACTTAACCGGCGGAAAAAGATTTTTTTGAAAAAATCCCTAAGCCCCGGGGTCACAATTTCAGAAAAAATCTGACTTTTGGCAATTCACTCAAAAATGGTGCCAAACGGTTGCAAATGCTCCCCTGAAAGGTTTGGCGGTCGAAACAGAAGGCTTTATATCACAGGAGAAGCAATCAACCCTCAATAACTTAACCGGAGGAAAAAGATTTTGTTGAAAAAATCCCTAAGCCCCGGGGTCACAATTTCAGAAAAAATCTGACTTTTGGCAATTCACTCAAAAATGGTGCCAAACGGTTGCAAATGCTCCCCTGAAAGGTTTGGCGGTCGAAACAGAAGGCTTTTTATCACAGGACAAGAAATCAACCCTCAACAACTTAACCGGGGGAAAAAGATTTTTTTGAAAAAATCCCTAAGCCCCGGGGTCACAATTTCAGCAAAAATCTGACTTTTGGCAATTCAATCAAAAATGGTCGCAAATGGTTGCAAATGTTCCCCTGAAAGATTTGGAGGTCGAAACAGAAGGCTTTTTATCAAAGGAGAAGCAATCAACCCTCAACAACTTAACCGGGGGAAAAAGATTTTTTTGAAAAAATCCCTAAGCCCCGGGGTCACAATTTCAGCAAAAATCTGACTTTTGGCAATTCAATCAAAAATGGTCGCAAATGGTTGCAAATGCTCCCCTGAAAGATTTGGAGGTCGAAACAGAAGGCTTTTTATCACAGGACAAGAAATCAACCCTCAACAACTTAACCGGCGGAAAAAGATTTTTTTGAAAAAATCCCTAAGCCCCGGGGTCACAATTTCAGAAAAAATCTGACTTTTGGCAATTCACTCAAAAATGGTGCCAAAGGGTTGCAAATGCTCCCCTGAAAGGTTTGGCGGTCGAAACAGAAGGCTTTTTATCACAGGACAAGAAATCAACCCTCAACAACTTAACCGAGGGAAATAGATTTTTTTGAAAAAATCCCTAAGCCCCGGGGTCACAATATCAGAAAAAATCTGACTTTTGGCAATTCACTCAAAAATGGTGCCAAAGGGTTGCAAATGCTCCCCTGAAAGTTTGGCGGTCGAAACAGAAGGCTTTTTATCACAGGAGAAGCAATCAACCCTCAATAACATAACCGGAGGAAAAAGATTTTTTTGAAAAAATCCCTAAGCGCCGGTGTCACAATATCAGTAAAAATCTGACTTTTGGCAATTCACTCAAAAATGATGCCAAACGGTTGCAAATGCTCCCCTGAAAGGTTTGGCGGTTGAAACAGAAGGCTTTTAATCACAGAACAAGAAATCAACCCTCAACAACTTAACCGGCGGAAAAAGATTTTTTTGAAAAAATCCCTAATCCCCGGGGTCACAATTTCAGCAAAAATCTGACTTTTGGCAATTCAATCAAAAATGGTCGCAAATGGTTGCAAATGCTCCCCTGAAAGGTTTGGAGGTCGAAACAGAAGGCTTTTTATCACAACAGAAGCAATCAACCCTCAATAACTTAACCGGAGGAAAAAGATTTTTTTGAAAAAATCCCTAAGCCCCGGGGTCACAATTTCAGAAAAAATCTGACTTTTGGCAATTCACTCAAAAATGGTGCCAAACGGTTGCAAATGCTCCCCTGAAAGGTTTCGCGGTCGAAACAGAAGGCTTTTTATCACAGGACAAGAAATCAACCCTCAACAACTTAACCGGGGGAAAAAGATTTTTTTGAAAAAATCCCTAAGCCCCGGGGTCACAATTTCAGCAAAAATCTGACTTTTGGCAATTCAATCAAAAATGGTCGCAAATGGTTGCAAATGCTCCCCTGAAAGATTTGGAGGTCGAAACAGAAGGCTTTTTATCACAGGAGAAGCAATCAACCCTCAACAACTTAACCGGCGGAAAAAGATTTTTTTGAAAAAATCCCTAATCCCCGGGGTCACAATTTCAGCAAAAATCTGACTTTTGGCAATTCAATCAAAAATGGTCGCAAATGGTTGCAAATGCTCCCCTGAAAGGTTTGGAGGTCGAAACAGAAGGCTTTTTATCACAAGAGAAGCAATCAACCCTCAATAACTTAACCGGAGGAAAAAGATTTTTTTGAAAAAAATCCCTAAGCCCCGGGGTCACAATTTCAGAAAAAAATCTGACTTTTGGCAATTCACTCAAAAATGGTGCCAAAGGGTTGCAAATGCTCCCCTGAAAGATTTGGCGGTCGAAACAGAAGGCTTTTTATCACAGGACAAAAAATCAACCCTCAACAACTTAACCGGCGGAAAAAGATTTTTTTGAAAAAATCCCTAATCCCCAGGGTCACAATTTCAGAAAAAATCTGACTTTTGGCAATTCACTCAAAAATGGTGCCAAACGGTTGCAAATGCTCCCCTGAAAGGTTTGGCGGTCGAAACAGAAGGCTTTATATCACAGGAGAAGCAATCAACCCTCAATAACTTAACCGGAGGAAAAAGATTTTGTTGAAAAAATCCCTAAGCCCCGGGGTCACAATTTCAGAAAAAATCTGACTTTTGGCAATTCACTCAAAAATGGTGCCAAATGGTTGCAAATGCTCCCCTGAAAGGTTTGGCGGTCGAAACAGAAGGCTTTTTATCACAGGAGAAGAAATCAACCCTCAACAACTTAACCGGGGGCAAAAGATTTTTTTGAAAAAATCCCTAAGCCCCGGGGTCACAATTTCAGCAAAAATCTGACTTTTGGCAATTCAATCAAAAATGGTCGCAAATGGTTGCAAATGTTCCCCTGAAAGATTTGGAGGTCGAAACAGAAGGCTTTTTATCACAGGAGAAGCAATCAACCCTCAACAACTTAAACGGAGGAAAAAGATTTTTTTGAAAAAATCCCTAAGCCCCGGGGTCACAATTTCAGCAAAAATCTGACTTTTGGCAATTCAATCAAAAATGGTCGCAAATGGTTGCAAATGCTCCCCTGAAAGATTTGGAGGTCGAAACAGAAGGCTTTTTATCACAGGAGAAGCAATCAACCCTCAACAACTTAACCGGCGGAAAAAGATTTTTTTGAAAAAATCCCTAATTCCCGGGGTCACAATTTCAGCAAAAATCTGACTTTTGGCAATTCAATCAAAAATGGTCGCAAATGGTTGCAAATGCTCCCCTGAAAGGTTTGGAGGTCGAAACAGAAGGCTTTTTATCACAAGAGAAGCAATCAACACTCAATAACTTAACCGGAGGAAAAAGATTTTTTTGAAAAAATCCCTAATCCCCGGGGTCACAATTTCAGAAAAAATCTGACTTTTGGCAATTCACTCAAAAATGGTGCCAAACGGTTGCAAATGCTCCCCTGAAAGGTTTGGCGGTCGAAACAGAAGGCTTTTTATCACAGGACAAAAAATCAACCCTCAACAACTTAACCGGCGGAAAAAGATTTTTTTGAAAAAATCTCTAAGCCCCGGGGTCACAATTTCAGCAAAAATCTGACTTTTGGCAATTCAATCAAAAATGGTCGCAAATGGTTGCAAATGTTCCCCTGAAAGATTTGGAGGTCGAAACAGAAGGCTTTTTATCACAGGAGAAGCAATCAACCCTCAACAACTTAAACAGAGGAAAAAGATTTTTTTGAAAAAATCCCTAAGCCCCGGGGTCACAATTTCTGCAAAAATCTGACTTTTGGCAATTCAATCAAAAATGGTCGCAAATGGTTGCAAATGCTCCCCTGAAAGATTTGGAGGTCGAAACAGAAGGCTTTTTATCACAGGAGAAGCAATCAACCCTCAACAACTTAACCGGCGGAAAAAGATTTTTTTGAAAAAATCCCTAATCCCCGGGGTCACAATTTCAGAAAAAATCTGACTTTTGGCAATTCACTCAAAAATGGTGCCAAAGGGTTGCAAATGCTCCCCTGAAAGGTTTGGCGGTCGAAACAGAAGGCTTTTTATCACAGGACAAGAAATCAACCCTCAACAACTTAACCGAGGGAAAAAGATTTTTTTGAAAAAATCCCTAAGCCCCGGGGTCACAATTTCATAAAAAATCTGACTTTTGGCAATTCACTCAAAAATGGTGCCAAAGGGTTGCAAATGCTCCCCTGAAAGGTTTGGCGGTCGAAACAGAAGGCTTTTTATCACAGGAGGAGCAATCAACCCTCAATAACATAACCGGAGGAAAAAGATTTTTTTGAAAAAATCCCTAAGCGCCGGGGTCACAATTTCAGCAAAAATCTGACTTTTGGCAATTCAATCAAAAATGGTCGCAAATGGTTGCAAATGTTCCCCTGAAAGATTTGGAGGTCGAAACAGAAGGCTTTTTATCACAGGAGAAGCAATCAACCCTCAACAACTTAAACGGAGGAAAAAGATTTTTTTGAAAAAATCCCTAAGCCCCGGGGTCACAATTTCAGCAAAAATCTGACTTTTGGCAATTCAATCAAAAATGGTCGCAAATGGTTGCAAATGCTCCCCTGAAAGATTTGGAGGTCGAAACAGAAGGCTTTTTATCACAGGAGAAGAAATCAACCCTCAACAACTTAACCGGCGGAAAAAGATTTTTTTGAAAAAATCCCTAAGCCCCGGGGTCACAATTTCAGAAAAAAATCTGACTTTTGGCAATTCAATCAAAAATGGTCGCAAATGGTTGCAAATGCTCCCCTGAAAGGTTTGGCGGTTGAAACAGAAGGCTTTTAATCACAGAACAAGAAATCAACCCTCAACAACATAACCAGCGGAAAAAGATTTTTTTGAAAAAATCCCTAAGCCTCGGGGTCACAATTTCAGAAAAAATCTGACTTTTGACAATTCACTCAAAAATGGTGCCAAAGGGTTGCAAATGCTCCCCTGAAAGGTTTGGCGGTCGAAATAGAAGGCTTTATATCACAGGAGAAGCAATCAACCCTCAACAACTTAAACGGAGGAAAAAGATTTTTTTGAAAAAATCCCTAATCCCCGGGGTCACAATTTCAGAAAAAATCTGACTTTTGGCAATTCACTCAAAAATGGTGCCAAAGGGTTGCAAATGCTCCCCTGAAAGATTTGGAGGTCGAAACAGAAGGCTTTTTATCACAGGAGAAGCAATCAACCCTCAACAACTTAACCGGCGGAAAAAGTTTTTTTAAAAAAAAATCCCTAATCCCCGGGGTCACAATTTCAGCAAAAATCTGACTTTTGGCAATTCAATCAAAAATGGTCGCAAATGGTTGCAAATGCTGCCCTGAAAGATTTGGAGGTCGAAACAGAAGGCTTTTTATCACAAGAGAAGCAATCAACCCTCAATAACTTAACCGGAGGAAAAAGATTTTTTTGAAAAAATCCCTAAGCCCCGGGGTCACAATTTCAGAAAAAAATCTGACTTTTGGCAATTCACTCAAAAATGGTGCCAAACGGTTGCAAATGCTCCCCTGAAAGGTTTGGCGGTTGAAACAGAAGGCTTTTAATCACAGAACAAGAAATCAACCCTCAACAACATAACCAGCGGAAAAAGATTTTTTTGAAAAAATCCCTAAGCCTCGGGGTCACAATTTCAGAAAAAATCTGACTTTTGACAATTCACTCAAAAATGGTGCCAAAGGGTTGCAAATGCTCCCCTGAAAGGTTTGGCGGTCGAAACAGAAGGCTTTTTATCACAGGACAAGAAATCAACCCTCAACAACTTAACCGGAGGAAAAATATTTTTTTGAAAAAATCCCTAAGCCCCGGGGTCACAATTTCAGAAAAAATCTGACTTTTGGCAATTCAATCAAAAATGGTCGCAAATGGTTGCAAATGCTCCCCTGAAAGGTTTGGCGGTCGAAACAGAAGCCTTTTTATCACAGGACAAGAAATCAACCCTCAACAACTTAACCGGGGGAAAAAGATTTTTTTGAAAAAATCCCTAAGCCCCGGGGTCACAATTTCAGCAAAAATCTGACTTTTGGCAATTCAATCAAAAATGGTCGCAAATGGTTGCAAATGTTCCCCTGAAAGATTTGGAGGTCGAAACAGAAGGCTTTTTATCACAGGAGAAGCAATCAACCCTCAACAACTTAAACGGAGGAAAAAGATTTTTTTGAAAAAATCCCTAAGCCCCGGGGTCACAATTTCAGCAAAAATCTGACTTTTGGCAATTCAATCAAAAATGGTCGCAAATGGTTGCAAATGCTCCCCTGAAAGATTTGGAGGTCGAAACAGAAGGCTTTTTATCACAGGAGAAGCAATCAACCCTCAACAACTTAACCGGCGGAAAAAGATTTTTTTGAAAAAATCCCTAATCCCCGGGGTCACAATTTCAGAAAAAATCTGACTTTTGGCAATTCACTCAAAAATGGTGCCAAAGGGTTGCAAATGCTTCCCCGAAAAGGTTTGGCGGTCGAAACAGAAGGCTTTTTATCACAGGACAAGAAATCAACCCTCAACAACTTAACCGAGGGAAAAAGATTTTTTTGAAAAAATCCCTAAGCCCCGGGGTCACAATTTCATAAAAAATCTGACTTTTGGCAATTCACTCAAAAATGGTGCCAAAGGGTTGCAAATGCTCCCCTGAAAGGTTTGGCGGTCGAAACAGAAGGCTTTTTATCACAGGAGGAGCAATCAACCCTCAATAACATAACCGGAGGAAAAAGATTTTTTTGAAAAAATCCCTAAGCGCCGGGGTCACAATATCAGTAAAAATCTGACTTTTGGCAATTCACTCAAAAATGGTGCCAAAGTGTTGCAAATGCTCCCCTGAAAGGTTTGGAGGTTGAAACAGAAGGCTTTTTATCACAGGGGAAGCAATCAACCCTCAACAACTTAACCGGCGGAAAAAGATTTTTTTGAAAAAATCCCTAAGCCCCGGGGTCACAATTTCAGAAAAAAATCTGACTTTTGGCAATTCACTCAAAAATGGTGCCAAACGGTTGCAAATGCTCCCCTGAAAGGTTTGGCGGTTGAAACAGAAGGCTTTTAATCACAGAACAAGAAATCAACCCTCAACAACATAACCAGCGGAAAAAGATTTTTTTGAAAAAATCCCTAAGCCTCGGGGTCACAATTTCAGAAAAAATCTGACTTTTGACAATTCACTCAAAAATGGTGCCAAAGGGTTGCAAATGCTCCCCTGAAAGGTTTGGAGGTCGAAACAGAAGGCTTTTTATCACAAGAGAAGCAATCAACCCTCAATAACTTAACCGGAGGAAAAAGATTTTTTTGAAAAAATCCCTAAGCCCCGTGGTCACAATTTCAGAAAAAAATCTGACTTTTGGCAATTCAATCAAAAATGGTCGCAAATGGTTGCAAATGCTCCCCTGAAAGATTTGGAGGTCGAAACAGAAGGCTTTTTATCACAGGAGAAGCAATCAACCCTCAACAACTTAACCGGCGGAAAAAGATTTTTTTGAAAAAATCCCTAATCCCCGGGGTCACAATTTCAGAAAAAATCTGACTTTTGGCAATTCACTCAAAAATGGTGCCAAAGGGTTGCAAATGCTCCCCTGAAAGGTTTGGCGGTCGAAACAGAAGGCTTGTTATCACAGGACAAGAAATCAACCCTCAACAACTTAACCGAGGGAAAAAGATTTTTTTGAAAAAATCCCTAATCCCCGGGGTCACAATTTCATAAAAAATCTGACTTTTGGCAATTCACTCAAAAATGGTGCCAAACGGTTGCAAATGCTCCCCTGAAAGGTTTGGCGGTTGAAACAGAAGGCTTTTAATCACAGAACAAGAAATCAACCCTCAACAACATAACCAGCGGAAAAAGATTTTTTTGAAAAAATCCCTAAGCCTCGGGGTCACAATTTCAGAAAAAATCTGACTTTTGACAATTCACTCAAAAATGGTGCCAAAGGGTTGCAAATGCTCCCCTGAAAGGTTTGGAGGTCGAAACAGAAGGCTTTTTATCACAAGAGAAGCAATCAACCCTCAATAACTTAACCGGAGGAAAAAGATTTTTTTGAAAAAATCCCTAAGCCCCGTGGTCACAATTTCAGAAAAAAATCTGACTTTTGGCAATTCAATCAAAAATGGTCGCAAATGGTTGCAAATGCTCCCCTGAAAGATTTGGAGGTCGAAACAGAAGGCTTTTTATCACAGGAGAAGCAATCAACCCTCAACAACTTAACCGGCGGAAAAAGATTTTTTTGAAAAAATCCCTAATCCCCGGGGTCACAATTTCAGAAAAAATCTGACTTTTGGCAATTCACTCAAAAATGGTGCCAAAGGGTTGCAAATGCTCCCCTGAAAGGTTTGGCGGTCGAAACAGAAGGCTTGTTATCACAGGACAAGAAATCAACCCTCAACAACTTAACCGAGGGAAAAAGATTTTTTTGAAAAAATCCCTAATCCCCGGGGTCACAATTTCATAAAAAATCTGACTTTTGGCAATTCACTCAAAAATGGTGCCAAACGGTTGCAAATGCTCCCCTGAAAGGTTTGGCGGTCGAAACAGAAGGCTTTTTATCACAGGACAAGAAATCAACCCTCAATAACTTAACCGGAGGAAAAAGATTTTTTTGAAAAAATCCCTAAGCCCCGGGGTCACAATTTCAGCAAAAATCTGACTTTTGGCAATTCAATCAAAAATGGTCGCAAATGGTTGCAAATGCTCCCCTGAAAGGTTTGGAGGTCGAAACAGAAGGCTTTTTATCACAAGAGAAGCAATCAATCCTCAATAACTTAACCGGAGGAAAAAGATTTTTTTGAAAAAATCCCTAAGCCCCGGGGTCACAATTTCAGCAAAAATCTGACTTTTGGCATTTCAATCAAAAATGGTCGCAAATGGTTGCAAATTCTCCCCTGAAAGATTTGGATGTCGAAACAGAAGGCTTTTTATCACAGGAGAAGAAATCAACCCTCAACAACATAACCGGCGGAAAAAGATTTTTTTGAAAAAATCCCTAAGCCCTGGGGTCACAATTTCAGAAAAAATCTGACTTTTGGCAATTCACTCAAAAATGGTGCCAAACGGTTGCAAATGCTCCCCTGAAAGGTTCGGCGGTCGAAACTGAAGGCTTTTTATCACAGGAGAAGCAATCAACCCTCAATAACTTAACCGGAGGAAAAAGATTTTTTTGAAAAAATCCCTAAGCCCCGGGGTCACAATTTCAGAAAAAATCTGACTTTTGGCAATTCACTCAAAAATGCTGCCAAACGGTTGCAAATGCTCCCCTGAAAGGTTTGGCGGTTGAAACAGAAGGCTTTTTATCACCGGACAAGAAATCAACCCTCAATAACATAACCGGAGGAAAAAGATTTTTTTGAAAAAATCCCTAAGCCCCAGGGTCACAATTTCAGAAAAAATCTGACTTTTGGCAATTCAATCAAAAATGGTCGCAAATGGTTGCAAATGTTCCCCTGAAAGGTTTGGCGGTCGAAACAGAAGGCTTTTTATCACAGGAGAAGCAGTCAACCCTCAACAACTTAAACGGAGGAAAAAGAGTTTATTGGAAAAATCCCTAAGCCCCGGGGTCACAATTTCAGAAAAAATCTGACTTTTGGCAATTCAATCAAAAATGGTCGCAAATGGTTGCAAATGCTCCCCTGAAAGATTTGGCGGTCGAAACAGAAGGCTTTTTATCACAGGAGAAGCAATCAACCCTCAATAACATAACTGGAGGAAAAAGATTTTTTTGAAAAAATCCCTAAGCCCCGGGGTCACAATTTCAGCAAAAATCTGACTTTTGGCAATTCACTCAAAAATGGTGCCTAAGGGTTGCAAATGCTCCCCTGAAAGGTTTGGCGATCGAAACAGAAGGCTTTTTATCACAGGAGAAGCAATCAACCCTCAACAACATAACCGGCGCAAAAAGATTTTTTTGAAAAAATCCCTAAGCCCCGGGGTCACAATTTCAGCAAAAATCTGACTTTTGGCAATTCAATCAAAAATGGTCGCAAATGGTTGCAAATGCTCCCCTGAAAGTTTTGGCGGTCGAAACAGAAGGCTTTTTATCACAGGACAAGAAATCAACCCTCAATAACTTAACCGGGGGAAAAAGATTTTTTTGAAAAAATCCCTAAGCTCCGGGGTCACAATTTCAGAAAAAATCTGACTTTTGGCAATTCAATCAAAAATGGTGCCAAAGGGTTGCAAATGCTCCCCTGAAAGATTTGGAGGTCGAAACAGAAGGCTTTTTATCAGAGGAGAAGCAATCAACCCTCAATAACTTAACTGGAAGAAAAAGATTTTTTTGAAAAAATCCCTAAGCCCCGGGGTCACAATTTCAGCAAAAACCTGACTTTTGGCAATTCACTCAAAAATGGTGCCAAACGGTTGCAAATGCTCCCTTGAAATGTTTGGCGGTCGAAAGAGAAGGCTTTTTATCACAGGACAAGAAATCAACCCTCAATAACTTAACCGGGGTAAAAAGATTTTTTTGAAAAAATCCCTAAGCCCCGGGGTCACAATTTCAGAAAAAATCTGACTTTTGGCAATTCAATCAAAAATGGTCGCAAATGGTTGCAAATGCTCCCCTGAAAGATTTGGAGGTCGAAACAGAAGGCTTTTTATCACAGGAGAAGAAATCAACCCTCAACAACATAACCGGAGGAAAAAGATTTTTTTGAAAAAATCCCTAAGCGCCGGGGTCACAATTTCAGAAAAAATCTGACTTTTGGCAATTCACTCAAAAATGCTGCCAAACGGTTGCAAATGCTCCCCTGAAAGGTTTGGAGGTCGAAACAGAAGGCTTTTTATCACAGGAGAAGAAATCAACCCTCAACAACTTAACCGGCGGAAAAAGATTTTTTTGAAAAAATCCCTAAGCCCCGGGGTCACAATTTCAGCAAAAATCTGACTTTTGGCAATTCAATCAAAAAAGGTCGCAAATGGTTGCAAATGCTCCCCTGAAAGGTTTGGCGGTCGAAACAGAAGGCTTTTTATCACAGGACAAGAAATCAACCCTCAACAACTTAACCGGGGGAAAAAGATTTTTTTGAAAAAATCCCTAAGCCCCGGGATCACAATTTCAGCAAAAATCTGACTTTTGGCAATTCAATCAAAAATGGTCGCAAATGGTTGCAAATGCTCCCCTGAAAGATTTGGAGGTCGAAACAGAAGGCTTTTTATCACAGGAGAAGCAATCAACCCTCAACAACTTAACCGGGGGAAAAAGATTTTTTTGAAAAAATCCCTAAGCGCCGGTGTCACAATATCAGTAAAAATCTGACTTTTGGCAATTCACTCAAAAATGGTGCCAAAGTGTTGCAAATGCTCCCCTGAAAGGTTTGGAGGTTGAAACAGAAGGCTTTTTATCACAGGGGAAGCAATCAACCCTCAACAACTTAACCGGCGGAAAAAGATTTTTTTGAAAAAATCCCTAAGCCCCGGGGTCACAATTTCAGCAAAAATCTGACTTTTGGCAATTCACTCAAAAATGGTGCCAAAGGGTTGCAAATGCTCCCCTGAAAGGTTTGGCGGTCGAAACAGAAGGCTTTTTATCACAGGAGAAGCAATCAACCCTCAACAACTTAACCGAGGGGAAAAGAATTTTTTGAAAAAATCTCTAAGCCCCGGGGTCACAATTTCAGAAAAAATCTGACTTTTGGCAATTCACTCAAAAATGGTGCCTAAGGGTTGCAAATGCTCCCCTGAAAGGTTTGGCGGTCGAAACAGAAGGCTTTTTATCACAGCAGAAGCAATCAACCCTCAATAACATAACCGGAGGAAAAAGATTTTTTTGAAAAAATCCCTAAGCGCCGGGGTCACAATATCAGCAAAAATCTGACTTTTGGCAATTCACTCAAAAATGGTGCCAAAGGGTTGCAAATGCTCCCCTGAAAGGTTTGGCGGTCGAAACAGAAGGCTTTTTATCACAGGAGAAGCAATCAACCCTCAACAACATAACCGAGGGAAAAAGATTTTTTTGAAAAAATCCCTAAGCCCCAGGGTCACAATTTCAGAAAAAATCTGACTTTTGGCAATTCACTCAAAAATGGTGCCAAACGGTTGCAAATGCTCCCTTGAAATGTTTGGCGGTCGAAACAGAAGGTTTTTTATCTCAGAAAATAAATCAGCCCTCGACAACTTAACCGGCAGAAAAAGATTTTTTTTGAAAAAATCCCTAAGCCCCGGGGTCACAATTTCATCAAAAATCTGACTTTTGGCCATTCACTCAAAAATGGTGCGAAACGGTTGCAAATGCTCCCCTGAGAGGTTTGGCGGTCGAAACAGAAGGCTTTTTATCAAAGGAAAAGAAAGCCCTTGACAACTTAACCGGCAGAAAAAGATTTTTTTGAAAAAATCCCAAACCCCGGGGTCACAATTTCATCAAAAATTTGACTTTCTGCAATTCAGTCAAAAATGGTGCCAAACGGTTGCAAATGCTCCCCTCAGAGGTTTGGCGGTCGAAACAGAAGGCTTTTTATCAAAGGAAAAGAAAGCCCTTGACAACTTAACCAGCAGAAAAAGATTTTTTTGAAAAAATCCCAAACCCCGGGGTCACAATTTCATCAAAAATCTGACTTTCGTCCATTCACTTAAAAATTGTGCCTACTGAAGAAAGTAGGAAAAACCACTGGGCCGGTAAGATATAATCTAACTGAAATCCCTTATTTTGACTACTGGCTCCTCACACAGCTCCTGACTCATGACAGTGTGTTGCCCATCGCTCTGTTCTGACTAAAGGAATTAATGCAGCCACTGCTGGCGGGGACATTTTGGAACCCAAAATATCCAACGCCAGTAAATTCTGGTGTACTTTTTAACATAATAGTGTAAACAGGGATCAACATACAAACACTGAGAAGCCATTCCCCCCGCCCCACTACTTTATATGGAAACAATTGGAAAAACCTTGTGATTGAGGCTACCAACATGGCGCCTTTTTGTACATCGAACACTTCTGAGGTCATTCTTACTAGTGCTTTACTACTGTTTTACTACTACTTTACTACCACTTTACTACTGTTTTACTACTACTTTACTACTACTTTACTACCACTTTACTACTGTTTTACTACTGCTTTACTACTGCTTTACTACTACTTTACTACTACTTTACTACTACTTTACTACTACTTTACTACTACTTTACTACTACTTTACTACTACTTTACTATTATTTTACTACTACTTTACTATTATTTTACTACTTTAGTACAATTTTACTACTATTCCACCACTTTACTATTTTACCATTTTACTACCGCTTTACTACTACTTTACAATTATCTTACTGCTGTTTCACTACTGCCTTACTACCATTTTACTACTATTTTACTACTGCGTTACTACTACTTTACTGCTATTTTACTACTATCCCACCACTTTATTATTGTTTTACCATTACTTAACTGCTACTTCACTACTGGTTTACTATTGCTTTACTACCACTTTACTTCCACTTTACTACTGCTACTTTATTACTTTTATACTACTTTACTATTTATACCCGTATTAATAGAGTAGACCTTCCTGAACAATGGCATGCTTGTCTACAGTAACAAATAGTATTGTTACTATTTTATGAATTGTATATACTGCCCTTCATCCGTAGATTTAAGGTTGGTTTACAACTTTAAAATGCAAGGTAAAAAACACAAAATACACAATAAAAACAAGAACAAGAACAAACCAATAAGCCTCCTCCCTCAACCTCTCCTTTGGCTTGTCCTTCACTCATGACTTCTCTCTTGTTCCTTGATCTTAACTTCCCCACTTTTGCAAACCTTCCAGTTGTCCCTAATTTTCCCGGGACAGTCCCAGATTTATTGAAGCTGTCCTGGTTTCTGATGTTATCCTGCTTTTCCTTAGGACGTCCCTATGTTCATGGGAGAATGTTGGATGGTATGGAGTTATACATAGAATAGAATGATAGAATGATCTCGATACGAATCCAAGGCAGACCTTTTAACATCACAGTAATCCAAGTTTATGCACCAACTACTGGTGCTGAAGAAACTGAAATTGACCAATTCTATGAAGCCTAACAACACCTTATAGAAGTGACACCAAAGAAGGATGTTCTTCTCATTATAGGGGATTGGAATGCTAAAGTAGGGAAGCAAGAGATAAAAGGAACAACTGGCAAGTTGGGCCTTGGAGATCAAAACGAAGCAGGGCAAAGGCTAATAGAGTTCTGTCAAGAGAACAAGCTGGTCATCACAAACACGCTTTTCCAACAACACAAGAGACGACTCTACACATGGACATCACCAGATGGGCAGCATCGAAATCAGATTGATTATATTCTCTGCAGCCAAAGATGGAGAGGCTCTATACAGTCAGCAAAAACAAGACCTGGAGCTGACTGTGGCTCAGATCATCAGCTTCTTATAGCCAAATTCAAACTTAAACTGAAGCAATTCAATCAAAAATGGTCGCAAATGGTTGCAAATGCTCCCCTGAAAGATTTGGAGGTCGAAACAGAAGGCTTTTTATCACAGGAGAATAAATCAACCCTCAACAACATAACCGGCGGAAAAAGATTTTTTTGAAAAAACCCCTAAGCCCCGGGGTCACAATTTCTGCAAAAATCTGACTTTTGGCAATTCAATCAAAAATGGTCGCAAATGGTTGCAAATGCTCCCCTGAAAGTTTTGGCGGTCGAAACAGAAGGCTTTTTATCACAGGACAAGAAATCAACCCTCAATAACTTAACCGGGGGAAAAAGATTTTTTTGAAAAAATCCCTAAGCTCCGGGGTCACAATTTCAGAAAAAATCTGACTTTTGGCAATTCAATCAAAAATGGTGCCAAAGGGTTGCAAATGCTCCCCTGAAAGATTTGGAGGTCGAAACAGAAGGCTTTTTATCAGAGGAGAAGCAATCAACCCTCAATAACTTAACTGGAAGAAAAAGATTTTTTTGAAAAAATCCCTAAGCCCCGGGGTCACAATTTCAGCAAAAACCTGACTTTTGGCAATTCACTCAAAAATGGTGCCAAACGGTTGCAAATGCTCCCTTGAAATGTTTGGCGGTCGAAAGAGAAGGCTTTTTATCACAGGACAAGAAATCAACCCTCAATAACTTAACCGGGGTAAAAAGATTTTTTTGAAAAAATCCCTAAGCCCCGGGGTCACAATTTCAGAAAAAATCTGACTTTTGGCAATTCAATCAAAAATGGTGCCAAAGGGTTGCAAATGCTCCCCTGAAAGATTTGGAGGTCGAAACAGAAGGCTTTTTATCACAGGAGAAGAAATCAACCCTCAACAACATAACCGGAGGAAAAAGTTTTTCTGAAAAAATCCCTAAGCGCCGGGGTCACAATTTCAGCAAAAATCTGACTTTTGGCAATTCACTCAAAAATGCTGCCAAACGGTTGCAAATGCTCCCCTGAAAGGTTTGGAGGTCGAAACAGAAGGCTTTTTATCACAGGAGAAGAAATCAACCCTCAACAACTTAACCGGCGGAAAAAGATTTTTTTGAAAAAATCCCTAAGCCCCGGGGTCACAATTTCAGCAAAAATCTGACTTTTGGCAATTCAATCAAAAAAGGTCGCAAATGGTTGCAAATGCTCCCCTGAAAGGTTTGGCGGTCGAAACAGAAGGCTTTTTATCACAGGACAAGAAATCAACCCTCAACAACTTAACCGGGGGAAAAAGATTTTTTTGAAAAAATCCCTAAGCCCCGGGATCACAATTTCAGCAAAAATCTGACTTTTGGCAATTCAATCAAAAATGGTCGCAAATGGTTGCAAATGCTCCCCTGAAAGATTTGGAGGTCGAAACAGAAGGCTTTTTATCACAGGAGAAGCAATCAACCCTCAACAACTTAACCGGGGGAAAAAGATTTTTTTGAAAAAATCCCTAAGCGCCGGTGTCACAATATCAGTAAAAATCTGACTTTTGGCAATTCACTCAAAAATGGTGCCAAAGTGTTGCAAATGCTCCCCTGAAAGGTTTGGAGGTTGAAACAGAAGGCTTTTTATCACAGGGGAAGCAATCAACCCTCAACAACTTAACCGGCGGAAAAAGATTTTTTTGAAAAAATCCCTAAGCCCCGGGGTCACAATTTCAGCAAAAATCTGACTTTTGGCAATTCACTCAAAAATGGTGCCAAAGGGTTGCAAATGCTCCCCTGAAAGGTTTGGCGGTCGAAACAGAAGGCTTTTTATCACAGGAGAAGCAATCAACCCTCAACAACTTAACCGAGGGGAAAAGAATTTTTTGAAAAAATCTCTAAGCCCCGGGGTCACAATTTCAGAAAAAATCTGACTTTTGGCAATTCACTCAAAAATGGTGCCTAAGGGTTGCAAATGCTCCCCTGAAAGGTTTGGCGGTCGAAACAGAAGGCTTTTTATCACAGCAGAAGCAATCAACCCTCAATAACATAACCGGAGGAAAAAGATTTTTTTGAAAAAATCCCTAAGCGCCGGGGTCACAATATCAGCAAAAATCTGACTTTTGGCAATTCACTCAAAAATGGTGCCAAAGGGTTGCAAATGCTCCCCTGAAAGGTTTGGCGGTCGAAACAGAAGGCTTTTTATCACAGGAGAAGCAATCAACCCTCAACAACATAACCGAGGGAAAAAGATTTTTTTGAAAAAATCCCTAAGCCCCAGGGTCACAATTTCAGAAAAAATCTGACTTTTGGCAATTCACTCAAAAATGGTGCCAAACGGTTGCAAATGCTCCCTTGAAATGTTTGGCGGTCGAAACAGAAGGCTTTTTATCTCAGAAAATAAATCAGCCCTCGACAACTTAACCGGCAGAAAAAGATTTTTTTTGAAAAAATCCCTAAGCCCCGGGGTCACAATTTCATCAAAAATCTGACTTTTGGCCATTCACTCAAAAATGGTGCGAAACGGTTGCAAATGCTCCCCTGAGAGGTTTGGCGGTCGAAACAGAAGGCTTTTTATCAAAGGAAAAGAAAGCCCTTGACAACTTAACCGGCAGAAAAAGATTTTTTTGAAAAAATCCCAAACCCCGGGGTCACAATTTCATCAAAAATTTGACTTTCTGCAATTCAGTCAAAAATGGTGCCAAACGGTTGCAAATGCTCCCCTCAGAGGTTTGGCGGTCGAAACAGAAGGCTTTTTATCAAAGGAAAAGAAAGCCCTTGACAACTTAACCAGCAGAAAAAGATTTTTTTGAAAAAATCCCAAACCCCGGGGTCACAATTTCATCAAAAATCTGACTTTCGTCCATTCACTTAAAAATTGTGCCTACTGAAGAAAGTAGGAAAAACCACTGGGCCGGTAAGATATAATCTAACTGAAATCCCTTATTTTGACTACTGGCTCCTCACACAGCTCCTGACTCATGACAGTGTGTTGCCCATCGCTCTGTTCTGACTAAAGGAATTAATGCAGCCACTGCTGGCGGGGACATTTTGGAACCCAAAATATCCAACGCCAGTAAATTCTGGTGTACTTTTTAACATAATAGTGTAAACAGGGATCAACATACAAACACTGAGAAGCCATTCCCCCCGCCCCACTACTTTATATGGAAACAATTGGAAAAACCTTGTGATTGAGGCTACCAACATGGCGCCTTTTTGTACATCGAACACTTCTGAGGTCATTCTTACTAGTGCTTTACTACTGTTTTACTACTACTTTACTACCACTTTACTACTGTTTTACTACTACTTTACTACTACTTTACTACCACTTTACTACTGTTTTACTACTGCTTTACTACTGCTTTACTACTACTTTACTACTACTTTACTACTACTTTACTACTACTTTACTACTATTTTACTACTACTTTACTACTACTTTACTATTATTTTACTACTTTAGTACAATTTTACTACTATTCCACCACTTTACTATTTTACCATTTTACTACCGCTTTACTACTACTTTACAATTATCTTACTGCTGTTTCACTACTGCCTTACTACCATTTTACTACTATTTTACTACTGCGTTACTACTACTTTACTGCTATTTTACTACTATCCCACCACTTTATTATTGTTTTACCATTACTTAACTGCTACTTCACTACTGGTTTACTATTGCTTTACTACCACTTTACTTCCACTTTACTACTGCTACTTTATTACTTTTATACTACTTTACTATTTATACCCGTATTAATAGAGTAGACCTTCCTGAACAATGGCATGCTTGTCTACAGTAACAAATAGTATTGTTACTATTTTATGAATTGTATATACTGCCCTTCATCCGTAGATTTAAGGTTGGTTTACAACTTTAAAATGCAAGGTAAAAAACACAAAATACACAATAAAAACAAGAACAAGAACAAACCAATAAGCCTCCTCCCTCAACCTCTCCTTTGGCTTGTCCTTCACTCATGACTTCTCTCTTGTTCCTTGATCTTAACTTCCCCACTTTTGCAAACCTTCCAGTTGTCTCTAATTTTCCCGGGACAGTCCCAGATTTATTGAAGCTGTCCTGGTTTCTGATGTTATCCTGCTTTTCCTTAGGACGTCCCTATGTTCATGGGAGAATGTTGGATGGTATGGAGTTATACATAGAATAGAATGATAGAATGATCTCGATACGAATCCAAGGCAGACCTTTTAACATCACAGTAATCCAAGTTTATGCACCAACTACTGGTGCTGAAGAAACTGAAATTGACCAATTCTATGAAGCCTAACAACACCTTATAGAAGTGACACCAAAGAAGGATGTTCTTCTCATTATAGGGGATTGGAATGCTAAAGTAGGGAGGCAAGAGATAAAAGGAACAACTGGCAAGTTGGGCCTTGGAGATCAAAACGAAGCAGGGCAAAGGCTAATAGAGTTCTGTCAAGAGAACAAGCTGGTCATCACAAACACGCTTTTCCAACAACACAAGAGACGACTCTACACATGGACATCACCAGATGGGCAGCATCGAAATCAGATTGATTATATTCTCTGCAGCCAAAGATGGAGAGGCTCTATACAGTCAGCAAAAACAAGACCTGGAGCTGACTGTGGCTCAGATCATCAGCTTCTTGTAGCCAAATTCAAACTTAAACTGAAGCAATTCAATCAAAAATGGTCGCAAATGGTTGCAAATGCTCCCCTGAAAGATTTGGAGGTTGAAACAGAAGGCTTTTTATCACAGGAGAATAAATCAACCCTCAACAACATAACCGGCGGAAAAAGATTTTTTTGAAAAAATCCCCCGGGGTCACAATTTCAGCAAAAATCTGACTTTTGGCAATTCAATCAAAAATGGTGCCAAAGTGTTGCAAATGCTCCCCTGAAAGATTTGGCGGTCGAAACAGAAGGCTTTTTATCACAGGAGAAGCAATCAACCCTCAACAACTTAACCGGCGGAAAAAGATTTTTTTGAAAAAATCCCTAAGCCCCGGGGTCACAATTTCAGCAAAAATCTGACTTTTGGCAATTCACTCAAAAATGGTGCCAAAGGGTTGCAAATGCTCCCCTGAAAGGTTTGGCGGTCGAAACAGAAGGCTTTTTATCACAGGACAAGAAATCAACCCTCAACAACTTAAACGGAGGAAAAAGATTTTTTTGAAAAAATCCCTAAGCCCCGGGGTCACAATTTCAGAAAAAATCTGACTTTTGGCAATTCACTCAAAAATGGTGCCAAAGGGTTGCAAATGCTCCCCTGAAAGGTTTGGCGGTCGAAAGAGAAGGCTTTTTATTACAGGAGAAGCAATCAACCCTCAATAACTTAACCGGAGGAAAAAGATTTTTTTGAAAAAATCCCTAAGCCCCGGGGTCACAATTTCAGCAAAAACCTGACTTTTGGCAATTCACTCAAAAATGGTGCCAAACGGTTGCAAATGCTCCCCTGAAAGGTTTGGCGGTCGAAACAGAAGGCTTTTTATCACAGGACAAGAAATCAACCCTCAACAACTTAACCGGGGGGAAAAGATTTCTTTGAAAAAATCCCTAAGCCCCGGGGTCAAAATTTCAGAAAAAATCTGACTTTTGGCAATTCACTCAAAAATGGTGCCAAACGGTTGCAAATGCTCCCCTGAAAGGTTTGGCGGTCGAAACAGAAGGCTTTTTATCACAGGACAAGAAATCAACCCTCAACAACATAACCGGCGGAAAAAGATTTTTTTGAAAAAATCCCTAAGCCCCGGGGTCACAATTTCAGCAAAAACCTGACTTTTGGCAATTCAATGAAAAATGGTCGCAAATGGTTGCAAATGCTCCCCTGAAAGGTTTGGAGGTCGAAACAGAAGGCTTTTTATCACAAGAGAAGCAATCAACCCTCAATAACTTAACCGGAGGAAAAAGATTTTTTTGAAAAAATCCCTAAGCCCCGGGGTCAAAATTTCAGAAAAAATCTGAGTTTTGGCAATTCACTCAAAAATGGTGCCTAAGGGTTGCAAATGCTCCCCTGAAAGGTTTGGCGGTCGAAACAGAAGGCTTTTTATCTCAGAAAATAAATCAGCCCTTGACAACTTAACCGGCAGAAAAAGATTTTTTTTGAAAAAATCCCTAAGCCCCGGGGTCAAAATTTCAGAAAAAATCTGAGTTTTGGCAATTCACTCAAAAATGGTGCCTAAGGGTTGCAAATGCTCCCCTGAAAGGTTTGGCGGTCGAAACAGAAGGCTTTTTATCTCAGAAAATAAATCAGCCCTTGACAACTTAACCGGCAGAAAAAGATTTTTTTTGAAAAAATCCCTAAGCCCCGGGGTCAAAATTTCAGAAAAAATCTGAGTTTTGGCAATTCACTCAAAAATGGTGCCTAAGGGTTGCAAATGCTCCCCTGAAAGGTTTGGCGGTCGAAACAGAAGGCTTTTTATCACAGGAGAAGCAATCAACCCTCAATAACTTAACCGGAGGAAAAAGATTTTTTTGAAAAAATCCCTATGCCCCGGGGTCACAATTTCAGAAAAAATCTGACTTTTGGCAATTCAATCAAAAATGGTCGCAAATGGTTGCAAATGCTCCCCTGAAAGGTTTGGAGGTCGAAACAGAAGGCTTTATATCACAGGAGAAGCAATCAACCCTCAACAACTTAACCGGCGGAAAAAGATTTTTTTGAAAAAATCCCTAAGCCCCGGGGTCACAATTTCAGCAAAAATCTGACTTTTGGCAATTCACTCAAATATGGTGCCAAAGGGTTGCAAATGCTCCCCTGAAAGGTTTGGCGGTCGAAACAGAAGGCTTTTTATCACAGGAGAAGCAATCAACCCTCAATAACTTAACCGGAGGAAAAAGATTTTTTTGAAAAAATCCCTATGCCCCGGGGTCACAATTTCAGAAAAAATCTGACTTTTGGCAATTCAATCAAAAATGGTCGCAAATGGTTGCAAATGCTCCCCTGAAAGGTTTGGAGGTCGAAACAGAAGGCTTTATATCACAGGAGAAGCAATCAACCCTCAACAACTTAACCGGCGGAAAAAGATTTTTTTGAAAAAATCCCTAAGCCCCGGGGTCACAATATCAGTAAAAATCTGACTTTTGGCAATTCACTCAAAAATGGTGCCAAAGTGTTGCAAATGCTCCCCTGAAAGGTTTGGAGGTTGAAACAGAAGGCTTTTTATCACAGGGGAAGCAATCAACCCTCAACAACTTAACCGGCGGAAAAAGATTTTTTTGAAAAAATCCCTAAGCCCCGGGGTCACAATTTCAGAAAAAAATCTGACTTTTGGCAATTCACTCAAAAATGGTGCCAAAGGGTTGCAAATGCTCCCCTGAAAGGTTTGGCGGTCGAAACAGAAGGCTTTATATCACAGGAGAAGCAATCAACCCTCAATAACTTAACCGGAGGAAAAAGATTTTTTTGAAAAAATCCCTAAGCCCCGGGGTCACAATTTCAGAAAAAATCTGACTTTTGGCAATTCACTCAAAATTGGTGCCAAACGGTTGCAAATGCTCCCTTGAAATGTTTGGCGGTCGAAACAGAAGGCTTTTTATCTCAGAAAATAAATCAGCCCTCGACAACTTAACCGGCAGAAAAAGATTTTTTTTGAAAAAATCCCTAAGCCCCGGGGTCACAATTTCATCAAAAATCTGACTTTTGGCCATTCACTCAAAAATGGTGCGATACGGTTGCAAATGCTCCCCTGAGAGGTTTGGTGGTCGAAACAGAAGGCTTTTTATCAAAGGAAAAGAAAGCCCTTGACAACTTAACCGGCAGAAAAAGATTTTTTTGAAAAAATCCCAAACCCCGGGGTCACAATTTCATCAAAAATTTGACTTTCTGCAATTCAGTCAAAAATGGTGCCAAACGGTTGCAAATGCTCCCCTGAGAGGTTTGGCGGTCGAAACAGAAGGCTTTTTATCAAAGGAAAAGAAAGCCCTTGACAACTTAACCAGCAGAAAAAGATTTTTTTGAAAAAATCCCAAACCCCGGGGTCACAATTTCATCAAAAATCTGACTTTCGGCCATTCACTTAAAAATTGTGCCTACTGAAGAAAGTAGGAAAAACCACTGGGCCGGTAAGATATAATCTAACTGAAATCCCTTATTTTGACTACTGGCTCCTCACACAGCTCCTGACTCATGACAGTGTGTTGCCCATCGCTCTGTTCTGACTAAAGGAATTAATGCAGCCACTGCTGGCGGGGACATTTTGGAACCCAAAATATCCAACGCCAGTAAATTCTGGTGTACTTTTTAACATAATAGTGTAAACAGGGATCAACATACAAACACTGAGAAGCCATTCCCCCCGCCCCACTACTTTATATGGAAACAATTGGAAAAACCTTGTGATTGAGGCTACCAACATGGCGCCTTTTTGTACATCGAACACTTCTGAGGTCATTCTTACTAGTGCTTTACTACTGTTTTACTACTACTTTACTACCACTTTACTACTGTTTTACTACTGCTTTACTACCATTTTACTACCATTTTACTACTTTACTACTACTTTACTACTACTTTACTACTACTTTACTACTATTCCACCACTTTACTATTTTACCATTTTACTACCGCTTTACTACTACTTTACAATTATCTTACTGCTGTTTCACTACTGCCTTACTACCATTTTACTACTATTTTACTACTGCGTTACTACTACTTTACTGCTATTTTACTACTATCCCACCACTTTATTATTGTTTTACCTCTACTTAACTGCTACTTCACTACTGGTTTACTATTGCTTTACTACCACTTTACTTCCACTTTACTACTGCTACTTTATTACTTTTATACTACTTTACTATTTATACCCGTATTAATAGAGTAGACCTTCCTGAACAATGGCATGCTTGTCTACAGTAACAAATAGTATTGTTACTATTTTATGAATTGTATATACTGCCCTTGATCCGTAGATTTAAGGTTGGTTTACAACTTTAAAATGCAAGGTAAAAAACACAAAATACACAATAAAAACAAGAACAAGAACAAACCAATAAGCCTCCTCCCTCAACCTCTCCTTTGGCTTGTCCTTCACTCATGACTTCTCTCTTGTTCCTTGATCTTAACTTCCCCACTTTTGCAAACCTTCCAGTTGTCCCTAATTTTCCCGGGACAGTCCCAGATTTATTGAAGCTGTCCTGGTTTCTGATGTTATCCTGCTTTTCCTTAGGACGTCCCTATGTTCATGGGAGAATGTTGGATGGTATGGAGTTATACATAGAATAGAATGATAGAATGATCTCGATACGAATCCAAGGCAGACCTTTTAACATCACAGTAATCCAAGTTTATGCACCAACTACTGGTGCTGAAGAAACTGAAATTGACCAATTCTATGAAGCCTAACAACACCTTATAGAAGTGACACCAAAGAAGGATGTTCTTCTCATTATAGGGGATTGGAATGCTAAAGTAGGGAGGCAAGAGATAAAAGGAACAACTGGCAAGTTGGGCCTTGGAGATCAAAACGAAGCAGGGCAAAGGCTAATAGAGTTCTGTCAAGAGAACAAGCTGGTCATCACAAACACGCTTTTCCAACAACACAAGAGACGACTCTACACATGGACATCACCAGATGGGCAGCATCGAAATCAGATTGATTATATTCTCTGCAGCCAAAGATGGAGAGGCTCTATACAGTCAGCAAAAACAAGACCTGGAGCTGACTGTGGCTCAGATCATCAGCTTCTTATAGCCAAATTCAAACTTAAACTGAAGCAATTCAATCAAAAATGGTCGCAAATGGTTGCAAATGCTCCCCTGAAAGATTTGGAGGTTGAAACAGAAGGCTTTTTATCACAGGAGAATAAATCAACCCTCAACAACATAACCGGCGGAAAAAGATTTTTTTGAAAAAATCCCCCGGGGTCACAATTTCAGCAAAAATCTGACTTTTGGCAATTCAATCAAAAATGGTGCCAAAGTGTTGCAAATGCTCCCCTGAAAGATTTGGCGGTCGAAACAGAAGGCTTTTTATCACAGGAGAAGCAATCAACCCTCAACAACTTAACCGGCGGAAAAAGATTTTTTTGAAAAAATCCCTAAGCCCCGGGGTCACAATTTCAGCAAAAATCTGACTTTTGGCAATTCACTCAAAAATGGTGCCAAAGGGTTGCAAATGCTCCCCTGAAAGGTTTGGCGGTCGAAACAGAAGGCTTTTTATCACAGGACAAGAAATCAACCCTCAACAACTTAACCGGGGGAAAAAGATTTTTTTGAAAAAATCCCTAAGTCCCGGGGTCACAATTTCAGAAAAAATCTGACTTTTGGCAATTCACTCAAAAATGGTGCCAAACGGTTGCAAATGCTCCCCTGAAAGGTTTGGCGGTCGAAACAGAAGGCTTTTTATCACAGGACAAGAAATCAACCCTCAACAACTTAACCGAGGGAAAAAGATTTTTTGAAAAAATCCCTAAGCCCCGGGGTCACAATTTCAGAAAAAATCTGACTTTTGGCAATTCACTCAAAAATGGTGCCAAACGGTTGCAAATGCTCCCCTGAAAGGTTTGGCGGTTGAAACAGAAGGCTTTTAATCACAGAACAAGAAATCAACCCTCAACAACTTAACCGAGGGGAAAAGATTTTTTTGAAAAAATCCCTAAGCCCCCGGGGTCACAATTTCAGCAAAAATCTGACTTTTGGCAATTCACTCAAAAATGGTGCCAAAGGGTTGCAAATGCTCCCCTGAAAGGTTTGGCGGTCGAAACAGAAGGCTTTTTATCACAGGAGAAGCAATCAACCCTCAAAAACTTAACCGGAGGAAAAAGATTTTTTTGAAAAAATCCCTAAGCCCCGGGGTCACAATTTCAGCAAAAATCTGACTTTTGGCAATTCAATCAAAAATGGTCGCAAATGGTTGCAAATGCTCCCCTGAAAGGTTTGGAGGTCGAAACAGAAGGCTTTTTATCACAGGAGAAGCAATCAACCCTCAACAACTTAACCGGCGGAAAAAGATTTTTTTGAAAAAATCCCTAAGCCCCGGGGTCACAATTTCAGAAAAAATCTGACTTTGGGCAATTCACTCAAAAATGGTGCCAAACGGTTGCAAATGCTCCCCTGAAAGGTTTGGCGGTCGAAACAGAAGGCTTTTTATCACAGGACAAGAAATCAACCCTCAACAACTTAATCGGGGGAAAAAGATTTTTTTGAAAAAATCCCTAATCCCCGGGGTCACAATTTCAGAAAAAATCTGACTTTGGGCAATTCACTCAAAAATGGTGCCAAACGGTTGCAAATGCTCCCCTGAAAGGTTTGGCGGTCGAAACAGAAGGCTTTTTATCACAGGACAAGAAATCAACCCTCAATAACTTAACAGGAGGAAAAAGATTTTTTTGAAAAAATCCCTAAGCCCCGGGGTCACAATTTCAGCAAAAACCTGACTTTTGGCAATTCACTCAAAAATGGTGCCAAACGGTTGCAAATGCTCCCCTGAAAGGTTTGGCGGTCGAAACAGAAGGCTTTTTATCACAGGAGAAGAAATCAACCCTCAACAACTTAACCGGCAGAAAAAGATTTTTTTGAAAAAATCCCTAAGCCCCGGGGTCAGAATTTCAGCAAAAATCTGACTTTTGGCAATTCAATCAAAAATGGTGCCAAAGGGTTGCAAATGCTCCCCTGAAAGGTTTGGCGGTCGAAACAGAAGGCTTTTTATCACAGGACAAGAAATCGACCCTCAACAACTTAACCGAGGGAAAAAGATTTTTTTGAAAAAATCCCTAAGCCCCGGGGTCACAATTTCAGAAAAAATCTGACTTTTGGCAATTCACTCAAAAATGGTGCCAAAGGGTTGCAAATGCTCCCCTGAAAGGTTTGGCGGTCGAAACAGAAGGCTTTTTATCACAGGAGAAGCAATCAACCCTCAATAACTTAACCGGAGGAAAAAGATTTTTTTGAAAAAAACCCTAAGCCCCAGGGTCGCAATTTCAGCAAAAATCTGACTTTTGGCAATTCAATCAAAAGTGGTTGCAAATGGTTGCAAATGCTCCCCTGAAAGATTTGGAGGTCGAAACAGAAGGCTTTTTATCACAGGAGAAGCAATCAACCCTCAAAAACTTAACCGGCGGAAAAAGATTTTTTTGAAAAAATCCCTAAGCCCCGAGGTCACAATTTCAGAAAAAATCTGACTTTTGGCAATTCACTTAAAAATGGTGTCAAAGGGTTGCAAATGCTCCCATGAAAGGTTTGGCGGTTGAAACGGAAGCCTTTTTATCACAGGAGAAGCAATCAACCCTCAACAACTTAACCGGCGGAAAAAGATTTTTTTGAAAAAACCCTAAGCCCCGGGGTCACAATTTCTGCAAAATTTGACTTTTGACAATTCACTCAAAAATGGTGCCAAAGGGTTGCAAATGCTCCCCTGAAAGGTTTGGAGGTCGAAACAGAAGGCTTTTTATCACAGGAGAAGAAATCAACCCTCAACAACATAATCGGCGGAAAAAGATTTTTTTGAAAAAATCCCTAAGCCCCAGGGTCACAATTTCAGAAAAAATCTGACTTTTGGCAAGTCACTCAAAAATGGTGCCAAACGGTTGCAAATGCTCCCCTGAAAGGTTTGGCAGTCGAAACAGAAGGCTTTTTATCACAGGACAAGAAATCAACCCTCAACAACTTAACCGAGGGAAAAAGATTTTTTTGAAAAAATCCCTAAGCCCCGGGGTCACAATTTCAGAAAAAATCTGACTTTGGGCAATTCACTCAAAAATGGTGCCAAACGGTTGCAAATGCTCCCCTGAAAGGTTTGGCGGTCGAAACAGAAGGCTTTTTATCACAGGACAAGAAATCAACCCTCAATAACTTAACAGGAGGAAAAAGATTTTTTTGAAAAAATCCCTAAGCCCCGGGGTCACAATTTCAGCAAAAACCTGACTTTTGGCAATTCACTCAAAAATGGTGCCAAACGGTTGCAAATGCTCCCCTGAAAGGTTTGGCGGTCGAAACAGAAGGCTTTTTATCACAGGAGAAGAAATCAACCCTCAACAACTTAACCGGCAGAAAAAGATTTTTTTGAAAAAATCCCTAAGCCCCGGGGTCACAATTTCAGCAAAAATCTGACTTTTGGCAATTCAATCAAAAATGGTGCCAAAGGGTTGCAAATGCTCCCCTGAAAGGTTTGGCGGTCGAAACAGAAGGCTTTTTATCACAGGACAAGAAATCGACCCTCAACAACTTAACCGAGGGAAAAAGATTTTTTTGAAAAAATCCCTAAGCCCCGGGGTCACAATTTCAGAAAAAATCTGACTTTTGGCAATTCACTCAAAAATGGTGCCAAACGGTTGCAAATGCTCCCCTGAAAGGTTTGGCGGTCGAAACAGAAGGCTTTTTATCACAGGAGAAGCAATCAACCCTCAATAACTTAACCGGAGGAAAAAGATTTTTTTGAAAAAAACCCTAAGCCCCAGGGTCGCAATTTCAGCAAAAATCTGACTTTTGGCAATTCAATCAAAAGTGGTTGCAAATGGTTGCAAATGCTCCCCTGAAAGATTTGGAGGTCGAAACAGAAGGCTTTTTATCACAGGAGAAGCAATCAACCCTCAAAAACTTAACCGGCGGAAAAAGATTTTTTTGAAAAAATCCCTAAGCCCCGAGGTCACAATTTCAGAAAAAATCTGACTTTTGGCAATTCACTTAAAAATGGTGTCAAAGGGTTGCAAATGCTCCCATGAAAGGTTTGGCGGTTGAAACGGAAGCCTTTTTATCACAGGAGAAGCAATCAACCCTCAACAACTTAACCGGCGGAAAAAGATTTTTTTGAAAAAACCCTAAGCCCCGGGGTCACAATTTCTGCAAAATTTGACTTTTGACAATTCACTCAAAAATGGTGCCAAAGGGTTGCAAATGCTCCCCTGAAAGGTTTGGAGGTCGAAACAGAAGGCTTTTTATCACAGGAGAAGAAATCAACCCTCAACAACATAATCGGCGGAAAAAGATTTTTTTGAAAAAATCCCTAAGCCCCGGGGTCACAATTTCAGAAAAAATCTGACTTTTGGCAAGTCACTCAAAAATGGTGCCAAACGGTTGCAAATGCTCCCCTGAAAGGTTTGGCAGTCGAAACAGAAGGCTTTTTATCACAGGACAAGAAATCAACCCTCAACAACTTAACCGAGGGAAAAAGATTTTTTTGAAAAAATCCCTAAGCCCCGGGGTCACAATTTCAGAAAAAATCTGACTTTGGGCAATTCACTCAAAAATGGTGCCAAACGGTTGCAAATGCTCCCCTGAAAGGTTTGGCGGTCGAAACAGAAGGCTTTTTATCACAGGAGGAGAAATCAACCCTCAATAACTTAACCGGCAGAAAAAGATTTTTTTGAAAAAATCCCTAAGCCCCGGGGTCACAATTTCAGCAAAAATCTGACTTTTGGCAATTCAATCAAAAATGGTGCCAAAGGGTTGCAAATGCTCCCCTGAAAGGTTTGGCGGTCGAAACAGAAGGCTTTTTATCACAGGACAAGAAATCGACCCTCAACAACTTAACCGAGGGAAAAAGATTTTTTTGAAAAAATCCCTAAGCCCCGGGGTCACAATTTCAGAAAAAATCTGACTTTTGGCAATTCACTCAAAAATGGTGCCAAACGGTTGCAAATGCTCCCCTGAAAGGTTTGGCGGTCGAAACAGAAGGCTTTTTATCACAGGAGAAGCAATCAACCCTCAATAACTTAACCGGAGGAAAAAGATTTTTTTGAAAAAAACCCTAAGCCCCAGGGTCGCAATTTCAGCAAAAATCTGACTTTTGGCAATTCAATCAAAAGTGGTTGCAAATGGTTGCAAATGCTCCCCTGAAAGATTTGGAGGTCGAAACAGAAGGCTTTTTATCACAGGAGAAGCAATCAACCCTCAAAAACTTAACCGGCGGAAAAAGATTTTTTTGAAAAAATCCCTAAGCCCCGAGGTCACAATTTCAGAAAAAATCTGACTTTTGGCAATTCACTTAAAAATGGTGTCAAAGGGTTGCAAATGCTCCCATGAAAGGTTTGGCGGTTGAAACGGAAGCCTTTTTATCACAGGAGAAGCAATCAACCCTCAACAACTTAACCGGCGGAAAAAGATTTTTTTGAAAAAACCCTAAGCCCCGGGGTCACAATTTCTGCAAAATTTGACTTTTGACAATTCACTCAAAAATGGTGCCAAAGGGTTGCAAATGCTCCCCTGAAAGGTTTGGAGGTCGAAACAGAAGGCTTTTTATCACAGGAGAAGAAATCAACCCTCAACAACATAATCGGCGGAAAAAGATTTTTTTGAAAAAATCCCTAAGCCCCGGGGTCACAATTTCAGAAAAAATCTGACTTTTGGCAAGTCACTCAAAAATGGTGCCAAACGGTTGCAAATGCTCCCCTGAAAGGTTTGGCAGTCGAAACAGAAGGCTTTTTATCACAGGACAAGAAATCAACCCTCAACAACTTAACCGAGGGAAAAAGATTTTTTTGAAAAAATCCCTAAGCCCCGGGGTCACAATTTCAGAAAAAATCTGACTTTGGGCAATTCACTCAAAAATGGTGCCAAACGGTTGCAAATGCTCCCCTGAAAGGTTTGGCGGTCGAAACAGAAGGCTTTTTATCACAGGACAAGAAATCAACCCTCAATAACTTAACAGGAGGAAAAAGATTTTTTTGAAAAAATCCCTAAGCCCCGGGGTCACAATTTCAGCAAAAACCTGACTTTTGGCAATTCACTCAAAAATGGTGCCAAACGGTTGCAAATGCTCCCCTGAAAGATTTGGAGGTCGAAACAGAAGGCTTTTTATCACAGGAGAAGCAATCAACCCTCAAAAACTTAACCGGCGGAAAAAGATTTTTTTGAAAAAATCCCTAAGCCCCGAGGTCACAATTTCAGAAAAAATCTGACTTTTGGCAATTCACTTAAAAATGGTGTCAAAGGGTTGCAAATGCTCCCATGAAAGGTTTGGCGGTTGAAACGGAAGCCTTTTTATCACAGGAGAAGCAATCAACCCTCAACAACTTAACCGGCGGAAAAAGATTTTTTTGAAAAAACCCTAAGCCCCGGGGTCACAATTTCTGCAAAATTTGACTTTTGACAATTCACTCAAAAATGGTGCCAAAGGGTTGCAAATGCTCCCCTGAAAGGTTTGGAGGTCGAAACAGAAGGCTTTTTATCACAGGAGAAGAAATCAACCCTCAACAACATAATCGGCGGAAAAAGATTTTTTTGAAAAAATCCCTAAGCCCCGGGGTCACAATTTCAGAAAAAATCTGACTTTTGGCAATTCACTCAAAAATGGTGCCAAACGGTTGCAAATGCTCCCCTGAAAGGTTTGGCAGTCGAAACAGAAGGCTTTTTATCACAGGACAAGAAATCAACCCTCAACAACTTAACCGAGGGAAAAAGATTTTTTTGAAAAAATCCCTAAGCCCCGGGGTCACAATTTCAGCAAAAATCTGACTTTTGGCAATTCAATCAAAAATGGTCGCAAATGGTTGCAAATGTTCCCCTGAAAGATTTGGAGGTCGAAACAGAAGGCTTTTTATCACAGGAGAAGCAATCAACCCTCAATAACTTAACCGGTGGAAAAAGATTTTTTTGAAAAAATCCCTAAGCTCCGGGGTCACAATTTCAGAAAAAATCTGACTTTTGGCAATTCAATCAAAAATGGTGCCAAAGTGTTGCAAATTGTTCCCTGAAAGGCTTGGAGGTTGAAACAGAAGGCTTTTTATCACAGGGGAAGCAATCAACCCTCATCAACTTAACCGGCGGAAAAAGATTTTTTTGAAAAAATCCCTAAGCCCCGGGGTCACAATTTCAGAAAAAATCTGACTTTTGGCAATTCACTCAAAAATGGTGCCAAACGGTTGCAAATGCTCCCCTGAAATGTTTGGCGGTCGAAAAACAGAAGGCTTTTTATCTCAGAAAATAAATCAGCCCTCGACAACTTAACCGGCAGAAAATGATTTTTTTTGAAAAAAATCCCTAAGCCCCGGGGTCAAAATTTCAGAAAAAATCTGAGTTTTGGCAATTCACTCAAAAATGGTGCCTAAGGGTTGCAAATGCTCCCCTGAAAGGTTTGGCGGTCGAAACAGAAGGCTTTTTATCACAGGACAAGAAATCAACCCTCAATAACTTAACCGGGGGAAAAAGATTTTTTTGAAAAAATCCCTAAGCCCCGGGGTCACAATTTCAGCAAAAATTTGACTTTTGGCAATTCAATCAAAAATGGTCGCAAATGGTTGCAAATGTTCCCCTGAAAGATTTGGAGGTCTAAACAGAAGGCTTTTTATCACAGGAGAAGCAATCAACCCTCAACAACTTAAACGGAGGAAAAAGATTTTTTTTGAAAAAATCCCTAAGCCCCGGGGTCACAATTTCAGCAAAAATCTGACTTTTGGCAATTCACTCAAAAATGGTGCCAAACGGTTGCAAATGCTCCCCTGAAAGGTTTGGAGGTTGAAACTGAAGGCTTTTTATTACAGGGGAAGCAATCAACCCTCAACAACTTAACCGGCGGAAAAAGATTTTTTTGAAAAAATCCCTAAGCCCCGGGGTCACAATTTCAGCAAAAATCTGACTTTTGGCAATTCACTCAAATATGGTGCCAAAGGGTTGCAAATGCTCCCCTGAAAGGTTTGGCGGTCGAAACAGAAGGCTTTTTATCACAGGGGAAGCAATCAACCCTCAATAACTTAACCGGCGGAAAAAGATTTTTTTGAAAAAATCCCTAAGCCCCGGGGTCACAATTTCAGAAAAAATCTGATTTTTGGCAATTCACTCAAAAATGGTGCCAAAGGGTTGCAAATGCTCCCCTGAAAGGTTTGGCGGTCGAAACAGAAGGCTTTTTATCACAGGAGAAGCAATCAACCCTCAATAACATAACCGGAGGAAAAAGATTTTTTTGAAAAAATCCCTAAGCGCCGGGGTCACAATATCAGTAAAAATCTGACTTTTGGCAATTCACTCAAAAATGGTGCCAAAGTGTTGCAAATGCTCCCCTGAAAGGTTTGGAGGTTGAAACAGAAGGCTTTTTATCACAGGGGAAGCAATCAACCCTCAACAACTTAACCGGCGGAAAAAGATTTTTTTGAAAAAATCCCTAAGCCCCGGGGTCACAATTTCAGAAAAAAATCTGACTTTTGGCAATTCACTCAAAAATGGTGCCAAACGGTTGCAAATGCTCCCCTGAAAGGTTTGGCGGTCGAAACAGAAGGCTTTTTATCACAGGACAAGAAATCAACCCTCAATAACTTAACCGGAGGAAAAAGATTTTTTTGAAAAAATCCCTAAGCCCCGGGGTCACAATTTCAGCAAAAATCTGACTTTTGGCAATTCAATCAAAAATGGTCGCAAATGGTTGCAAATGCTCCCCTGAAAGGTTTGGAGGTCGAAACAGAAGGCTTTTTATCACAAGAGAAGCAATCAACCCTCAATAACTTAACCGGAGGAAAAAGATTTTTTTGAAAAAATCCCTAAGCCCCGGGGTCACAATTTCAGAAAAAAATCTCACTTTTGGCAATTCACTCAAAAATGGTGCCAAACGGTTGCAAATGCTCCCCTGAAAGGTTTGGCGGTTGAAACAGAAGGCTTTTAATCACAGAACAAGAAATCAACCCTCAACAACTTAACCGGGGGAAAAAGATTTTTTTGAAAAAATCCCTAAGCCTCGGGGTCACAATTTCAGAAAAAATCTGACTTTTGACAATTCACTCAAAAATGGTGCCAAAGGGTTGCAAATGCTCCCCTGAAAGGTTTAGCGGTCGAAACAGAAGGCTTTATATCACAGGAGAAGCAATCAACCCTCAATAACTTAACCGGAGGAAAAAGATTTTTTTGAAAAAATCCCTAAGCCCCGGGGTCACAATTTCAGAAAAAATCTGACTTTTGGCAATTCAATCAAAAATGGTGCCAAACGGTTGCAAATGCTCCCTTGAAATGTTTGGCGGTCGAAACAGAAGGCTTTTTATCTCAGAAAATAAATCAGCCCTCGACAACTTAACCGGCAGAAAAAGATTTTTTTTGAAAAAATCCCTAAGCCCCGGGGTCACAATTTCATCAAAAATCTGACTTTTGGCCATTCACTCAAAAATGGTGCGAAACGGTTGCAAATGCTCCCCTGAAAGGTTTGGTGGTCGAAACAGAAGGCTTTTTATCAAAGGAAAAGAAAGCCCTTGACAACTTAACCGGCAGAAAAAGATTTTTTTGAAAAAATCCCAAACCCCGGGGTCACAATTTCATCAAAACTTTGACTTTCTGCAATTCAGTCAAAAATGGTGCCAAACGGTTGCAAATGCTCCCCTGAGAGGTTTGGCGGTCGAAACAGAAGGCTTTTTATCAAAGGAAAAGAAAGCCCTTGACAACTTAACCAGCAGAAAAAGATTTTTTTGAAAAAATCCCAAACCCCGGGGTCACAATTTCATCAAAAATCTGACTTTCGGCCATTCACTTAAAAATTGTGCCTACTGAAGAAAGTAGGAAAAACCACTGGGCCGGTAAGATATAATCTAACTGAAATCCCTTATTTTGACTACTGGCTCCTCACACAGCTCCTGACTCATGACAGTGTGTTGCCCATCGCTCTGTTCTGACTAAAGGAATTAATGCAGCCACTGCTGGCGGGGACATTTTGGAACCCAAAATATCCAACGCCAGTAAATTCTGGTGTACTTTTTAACATAATAGTGTAAACAGGGATCAACATACGAACACTGAGAAGCCATTCCCCCCGCCCCACTACTTTATATGGAAACAATTGGAAAAACCTTGTGATTGAGGCTACCAACATGGCGCCTTTTTGTACATCGAACACTTCTGAGGTCATTCTTACTAGTGCTTTACTACTGTTTCACTACTACTTTACTACCACTTTACTACTGTTTTACTACTGCTTTACTACCATTTTACTACCATTTTACTACTACTTTACTACCATTTTACTACTACTTTACTACTACTTTACTACCATTTTACTACTACTTTACTACTACTTTACTACTACTTTACTATTATTTTACTACTTTAGTACAATTTTACTACTATTCCACCACTTTACTATTTTACCATTTTACTACCGCTTTACTACTACTTTACAATTATCTTACTGCTGTTTCACTACTGCCTTACTACCATTTTACTACTATTTTACTACTGCGTTACTACTACTTTACTGCTATTTTACTACTATCCCACCACTTTATTATTGTTTTACCACTACTTAACTGCTACTTCACTACTGGTTTACTATTGCTTTACTACCACTTTACTTCCACTTTACTACTGCTACTTTATTACTTTTATACTACTTTACTATTTATACCCGTATTAATAGAGTAGACCTTCCTGAACAATGGCATGCTTGTCTACAGTAACAAATAGTATTGTTACTATTTTATGAATTGTATATACTGCCCTTGATCCGTAGATTTAAGGTTGGTTTACAACTTTAAAATGCAAGGTAAAAAACACAAAATACACAATAAAAACAAGAACAAGAACAAACCAATAAGCCTCCTCCCTCAACCTCTCCTTTGGCTTGTCCTTCACTCATGACTTCTCTCTTGTTCCTTGATCTTAACTTCCCCACTTTTGCAAACCTTCCAGTTGTCCCTAATTTTCCCGGGACAGTCCCAGATTTATTGAAGCTGTCCTGGTTTCTGATGTTATCCTGCTTTTCCTTAGGACGTCCCTATGTTCATGGGAGAATGTTGGATGGTATGGAGTTATACATAGAATAGAATGATAGAATGATCTCGATACGAATCCAAGGCAGACCTTTTAACATCACAGTAATCCAAGTTTATGCACCAACTACTGGTGCTGAAGAAACTGAAATTGACCAATTCTATGAAGCCTAACAACACCTTATAGAAGTGACACCAAAGAAGGATGTTCTTCTCATTATAGGGGATTGGAATGCTAAAGTAGGGAGGCAAGAGATAAAAGGAACAACTGGCAAGTTGGGCCTTGGAGATCAAAACGAAGCAGGGCAAAGGCTAATAGAGTTCTGTCAAGAGAACAAGCTGGTCATCACAAACACGCTTTTCCAACAACACAAGAGACGACTCTACACATGGACATCACCAGATGGGCAGCATCGAAATCAGATTGATTATATTCTCTGCAGCCAAAGATGGAGAGGCTCTATACAGTCAGCAAAAACAAGACCTGGAGCTGACTGTGGCTCAGATCATCAGCTTCTTATAGCCAAATTCAAACTTAAACTGAAGCAATTCAATCAAAAATGGTCGCAAATGGTTGCAAATGCTCCCCTGAAAGATTTGGAGGTCGAAACAGAATGCTTTTTATCACAGGAGAATAAATCAACCCTCAACAACATAACCGGCGGAAAAAGATTTTTTTGAAAAAATCCCCCGGGGTCACAATTTCAGCAAAAATCTGACTTTTGGCAATTCAATCAAAAATGGTGCCAAAGTGTTGCAAATGCTCCCCTGAAAGATTTGGCGGTCGAAACAGAAGGCTTTTTATCACAGGAGAAGCAATCAACCCTCAACAACTTAACCGGCGGAAAAAGATTTTGTTGAAAAAATCCCTAAGCCCCGGGGTCACAATTTCAGCAAAAATCTGACTTTTGGCAATTCACTCAAAAATGGTGCCAAAGGGTTGCAAATGCTCCCCTGAAAGGTTTGGCGGTCGAAACAGAAGGCTTTTTATCACAGGACAAGAAATCAACCCTCAACAACTTAACCGGGGGAAAAAGATTTTTTTGAAAAAATCCCTAAGTCCCGGGGTCACAATTTCAGAAAAAATCTGACTTTTGACAATTCAATCAAAAATGGTCGCAAATGGTTGCAAATGCTCCCCTGAAAGATTTGGAGGTCGAAACAGAAGGCTTTTTATCACAGGAGAAGCAATCAACCCTCAACAACTTAAACGGAGGAAAAAGATTTTTTTGAAAAAATCCCTAAGCCCCGGGGTCACAATTTCAGCAAAAATCTGACTTTTCGCAATTCAATCAAAAATGGTCGCAAATGGTTGCAAATGCTCCCCTTAAAGATTTGGAGGTCGAAACAGAAGGATTTTTATCACAGGAGAAGCAATCAACCCTCCACAACTTAACCGGCGGAAAAAGATTTTTTTGAAAAAATCCCTAATCCCCGGGGTCAGAATTTCAGAAAAAATCTGACTTTTGGCAATTCACTCAAAAATGGTGCCAAAGGGTTGCAAATGCTCCCCTGAAAGGTTTGGCGGTCGAAACAGAAGGCTTTTTATCACAGGACAAGAAATCAACCCTCAACAACTTAACCGAGGGAAAAAGATTTTTTTGAAAAAATCCCTAAGGCCCGGGGTCACAATTTCAGAAAAAATCTGACTTTTGGCAATTCACTCAAAAATGGTGCCAAAGGGTTGCAAATGCTCCCCTGAAAGGTTTGGCGGTCGAAAGAGAAGGCTTTTTATCACAGGACAAGAAATCAACCCTCAACAACTTAACCGAGGGAAAAAGATTTTTTTGAAAAAATCCCTAAGCCCCGGGGTCACAATTTCAGAAAAAATCTGACTTTTGGCAATTCACTCAAAAATGGTGCCAAAGGGTTGCAAATGCTCCCCTGAAAGGTTTGGCGGTCGAAAGAGAAGGCTTTTTATTACAGGAGAAGCAATCAACCCTCAATAACTTAACCGGAGGAAAAAGATTTTTTTGAAAAAATCCCTAAGCCCCGGGGTCACAATTTCAGCAAAAACCTGACTTTTGGCAATTCACTCAAAAATGGTGCCAAACGGTTGCAAATGCTCCCCTGAAAGGTTTGGCGGTCGAAACAGAAGGCTTTTTATCACAGGAGAAGCAATCAACCCTCAATAACTTAACAGGAAGAAAAAGATTTTTTTGAAAAAATCCCTAAAAAAAATCACAAAAAAATCACAAAAAAATCACAATTTCAGAAAAAAACTGACTTTTGACAATTCACTCAAAAATGGTGCCAAAGGGTTGCAAATGCTCCCCTGAAAGGTTTGGCGGTCGAAACAGAAGGCTTTTTATCACAGGATAAGAAATCAACCCTCAACAACTTAACCGGGGGGAAAAGATTTTTTTGAAAAAATCCCTAAGCCCCGGGGTCACAATTTCAGCAAAAATCTGACTTTTGACAATTCACTCAAAAATGGTGCCAAATGGTTGCAAATGCTCCCCTGAAAGGTTTGGCGGTCGAAACAGAAGGCTTTTTATCACAGGACAAGAAATCAACCCTCAACAACTTAACCGGGGGAAAAAGATTTTTTTGAAAAAATCCCTAAGCCCCGGGGTCACAATTTCAGCAAAAATCTGACTTTTGGCAATTCAATCAAAAATGGTCGCAAATGGTTGCGAATGCTCCCCTGAAAGATTTGGAGGTCGAAACAGAAGGCTTTTTATCACAGGAGAAGCAATCAACCCTCAACAACTTAAACGGAGGAAAAAGATTTTTTTGAAAAAATCCCTAAGCCCCGGGGTCACAATTTCAGCAAAAATCTGACTTTTGGCAATTCAATCAAAAATGGTCGCAAATGGTTGCAAATGCTCCCCTGAAAGATTTGGAGGTCAAAACAGAAGGCTTTTTATCACAGGAGAAGCAATCAACCCTCAACAACTTAACCGGCGGAAAAAGATTTTTTTGAAAAAATCCCTAATCCCCGGGGTCACAATTTCAGAAAAAATCTGACTTTTGGCAATTCACTCAAAAATGGTGCCAAAGGCTTGCAAATGCTCCCCTGAAAGGTTTGGCGGTCGAAACAGAAGGCTTTTTATCACAGGACAAGAAATCAACCCTCAACAACTTAACCGAGGGAAAAAGATTTTTTTGAAAAAATCCCTAAGCCCCGGGGTCACAATTTCAGAAAAAATCTGACTTTTGGCAATTCACTCAAAAATGGTGCCTAAGGGTTGCTAATGCTCCCCTGAAAGGTTTGGCGGTCGAAACAGAAGGCTTTTTATCACAGGAGAAGCAATCAACCCTCAATAACATAACCGGAGGAAAAAGATTTTTTTGAAAAAATCCCTAAGCGCCGGGGTCACAATTTCAGCAAAAATCTGACTTTTGGCAATTCACTCAAAAATGGTGCCAAAGTGTTGCAAATGCTCCCCTGAAAGGTTTGGAGGTCGAAACAGAAGGCTTTTTATCACAAGAGAAGCAATCAACCCTCAATAACTTAACCGGAGGAAAAAGATTTTTTTGAAAAAATCCCTAAGCCCCGGGGTCACAATTTCAGAAAAAAATCTGACTTTTGGCAATTCACTCAAAAATGGTGCCAAACGGTTGCAAATGCTCCCCTGAAAGGTTTGGCGGTCGAAACAGAAGGCTTTTAATCACAGAACAAGAAATCAACCCTCAACAACTTAACCGGGGGAAAAAGATTTTTTTGAAAAAATCCCTAAGCCCCGGAGTCACAATTTCAGCAAAAATCTGACTTTTGGCAATTCACTCAAAAATGGTGCCAAACGGTTGCAAATGCTCCCCTGAAAGGTTTGGCGGTCGAGACAGAAGGCTTTTTATCACAGGAGAAGCAATCAACCCTCAATAACTTAACCGGAGGAAAAAGATTTTTTTGAAAAAATCCCTAAGTCCCGGGGTCACAATTTCAGAAAAAAATCTGACTTTTGGCCATTCACTCAAAAATGGTGCGAAACGGTTGCAAATGCTTCCCTGAGAGGTTTGGCGGTCGAAACAGAAGGCTTTTTATCAAAGGAAAAGAAAGCCCTTGACAACTTAACCAGCAGAAAAAGATTTTTTTGAAAAAATCCCAAACCCCGGGGTCACAATTTCATCAAAAATCTGACTTTCGGCCATTCACTTAAAAATTGTGCCTACTGAAGAAAGTAGGAAAAACCACTGGGCCGGTAAGATATAATCTAACTGAAATCCCTTATTTTGACTACTGGCTCCTCACACAGCTCCTGACTCATGACAGTGTGTTGCCCATCGCTCTGTTCTGACTAAAGGAATTAATGCAGCCACTGCTGGCGGGGACATTTTGGAACCCAAAATATCCAACGCCAGTAAATTCTGGTGTACTTTTTAACATAATAGTGTAAACAGGGATCAACATACAAACACTGAGAAGCCATTCCCCCCGCCCCACTACTTTATATGGAAACAATTGGAAAAACCTTGTGATTGAGGCTACCAACATGGCGCCTTTTTGTACATCGAACACTTCTGAGGTCATTCTTACTAGTGCTTTACTACTGTTTTACTACTACTTTACTACCACTTTACTACTGTTTTACTACTGCTTTACTACTGCTTTACTACCATTTTACTACTACTTTACTACTACTTTACTACTGCTTTACTACTATTTTACTACTACTTTACTACTACTTTACTACTACTTTACTATTATTTTACTACTTTAGTACAATTTTACTACTATTCCACCACTTTACTATTTTACCATTTTACTACCGCTTTACTACTACTTTACAATTATCTTACTGCTGTTTCACTACTGCCTTACTACCATTTTACTACTATTTTACTACTGCGTTACTACTACTTTACTGCTATTTTACTACTATCCCACCACTTTATTATTGTTTTACCATTACTTAACTGCTACTTCACTACTGGTTTACTATTGCTTTACTACCACTTTACTTCCACTTTACTACTGCTACTTTATTACTTTTATACTACTTTACTATTTATACCCGTATTAATAGAGTAGACCTTCCTGAACTTGTCTACAGTAACAAATAGTATTGTTACTATTTTATGAATTGTATATACTGCCCTTCATCCGTAGATTTAAGGTTGGTTTACAACTTTAAAATGCAAGGTAAAAAACACAAAATACACAATAAAAACAAGAACAAGAACAAACCAATAAGCCTCCTCCCTCAACCTCTCCTTTGGCTTGTCCTTCACTCATGACTTCTCTCTTGTTCCTTGATCTTAACTTCCCCACTTTTGCAAACCTTCCAGTTGTCCCTAATTTTCCCGGGACAGTCCCAGATTTATTGAAGCTGTCCTGGTTTCTGATGTTATCCTGCTTTTCCTTAGGACGTCCCTATGTTCATGGGAGAATGTTGGATGGTATGGAGTTATACATAGAATAGAATGATAGAATGATCTCGATACGAATCCAAGGCAGACCTTTTAACATCACAGTAATCCAAGTTTATGCACCAACTACTGGTGCTGAAGAAACTGAAATTGACCAATTCTATGAAGCCTAACAACACCTTATAGAAGTGACACCAAAGAAGGATGTTCTTCTCATTATAGGGGATTGGAATGCTAAAGTAGGGAGGCAAGAGATAAAAGGAACAACTGGCAAGTTGGGCCTTGGAGATCAAAACGAAGCAGGGCAAAGGCTAATAGAGTTCTGTCAAGAGAACAAGCTGGTCATCACAAACACGCTTTTCCAACAACACAAGAGACGACTCTACACATGGACATCACCAGATGGGCAGCATCGAAATCAGATTGATTATATTCTCTGCAGCCAAAGATGGAGAGGCTCTATACAGTCAGCAAAAACAAGACCTGGAGCTGACTGTGGCTCAGATCATCAGCTTCTTATAGCCAAATTCAAACTTAAACTGAAGCAATTCAATCAAAAATGGTCGCAAATGGTTGCAAATGCTCCCCTGAAAGATTTGGAGGTCGAAACAGAAGGCTTTTTATCACAGGAGAATAAATCAACCCTCAACAACATAACCGGCGGAAAAAGATTTTTTTGAAAAAATCCCCCGGGATCACAATTTCAGCAAAAATCTGACTTTTGGCAATTCAATCAAAAATGGTGCCAAAGTGTTGCAAATGCTCCCCTGAAAGATTTGGCGGTCGAAACAGAAGGCTTTTTATCACAGGAGAAGCAATCAACCCTCAACAACTTAACCGGCGGAAAAAGATTTTTTTGAAAAAATCCCTAAGCCCCGGGGTCACAATTTCAGCAAAAATCTGACTTTTGGCAATTCACTCAAAAATGGTGCCAAAGGTTGCAAATGCTCCCCTGAAAGGTTTGGCGGTCGAAACAGAAGGCTTTTTATCACAGGAGAAGCAATCAACCCTCAATAACATAACCGGAGGAAAAAGATTTTTTTGAAAAAATCCCTAAGTCCCGGGGTCACAATTTCAGAAAAAATCTGACTTTTGGCAATTCACTCAAAAATGGTGCCAAACGGTTGCAAATGCTCCCCTGAAAGGTTTGGCGGTCGAAACAGAAGGCTTTTTATCACAGGACAAGAAATCAACCCTCAACAACTTAACCGGCGGAAAAAGATTTTTTTGAAAAAATCCCTAAGCCTCGGGGTCACAATTTCTGCAAAAATCTGACTTTTGACAATTCACTCAAAAATGGTGCCAAAGGGTTGCAAATGCTCCCCTGAAAGGTTTGGCGGTCGAAACAGAAGGCTTTTTATCACAGGACAAGAAATCAACCCTCAACAACTTAACCGGGGGAAAAAGATTTTTTTGAAAAAATCCCTAAGCCCCGGGGTCACAATTTCAGCAAAAACCTGACTTTTGGCAATTCACTCAAAAATGGTGCCAAACGGTTGCAAATGCTCCCCTGAAAGGTTTGGCGGTCGAAACAGAAGGCTTTTTATCACAGGACAAGAAATCAACCCTCAACAACTTAACCGGGGGAAAAAGATTTTTTTGAAAAAATCCCTAAGCCCCGGGGTCAAAATTTCAGAAAAAATCTGACTTTTGGCAATTCACTCAAAAATGGTGCCTAAGGGTTGCAAATGCTCCCCTGAAAGGTTTGGCGGTCGAAACAGAAGGCTTTTTATCACAGGAGAAGCAATCAACCCTCAATAACTTAACCGGAGGAAAAAGATTTTTTTGAAAAAATCCCTAAGCCCCGGGGTCACAATTTCAGAAAAAAATCTGACTTTTGGCAATTCACTCAAAAATGGTGCCAAACGGTTGCAAATGCTCCCCTGAAAGGTTTGGCGGTTGAAACAGAAGGCTTTTAATCACAGAACAAGTAATCAACCCTCAACAACTTAACCGGGGGAAAAAGATTTTTTTGAAAAAATCCCTTAGCCTCGGGGTCACAATTTCAGAAAAAATCTGACTTTTGACAATTCACTCAAAAATGGTGCCAAACGGTTGCAAATGTTCCCTTGAAAGGTTTGGCGGTCGAAACAGAAGGCTTTATATCACAGGAGAAGCAATCAACCCTCAATAACTTAACCGGAGGAAAAAGATTTTTTTGAAAAAATCCCTAAGCCCCGGGGTCACAATTTCAGAAAAAATCTGACTTTTGGCAATTCACTCAAAAATGGTGCGAAACGGTTGCAAATGCTCCCCTGAGAGGTTTGGCGGTTGAAACAGAAGGCTTTTTATCAAAGGAAAAGAAAGCCCTTGACAACTTAACTGGCAGCAAAAGATTTTTTTGAAAAAATCCCAAACTCCGGGGTCACAATTTCATCAAAAATTTGACTTTCTGCAATTCAGTCAAAAATGGTGCCAAACGGTTTCAAATGCTCCCCTGAGAGGTTTGGCGGTCGAAACAGAAGGCTTTTTATCAAAGGAAAAGAAAGCCCTTGACAACTTAACCAGCAGAAAAAGATTTTTTTGAAAAAATCCCAAACCCCGGGGTCACAATTTCATCAAAAATCTGACTTTCGGCCATTCACTTAAAAATTGTGCCTACTGAAGAAAGTAGGAAAAACCACTGGGCCGGTAAGATATAATCTAACTGAAATCCCTTATTTTGACTACTGGCTCCTCACACAGCTCCTGACTCATGACAGTGTGTTGCCCATCGCTCTGTTCTGACTAAAGGAATTAATGCAGCCACTGCTGGCGGGGACATTTTGGAACCCAAAATATCCAACGCCAGTAAATTCTGGTGTACTTTTTAACATAATAGTGTAAACAGGGATCAACATACAAACACTGAGAAGCCATTCCCCCCGCCCCACTACTTTATATGGAAACAATTGGAAAAACCTTGTGATTGAGGCTACCAACATGGCGCCTTTTTGTACATCGAACACTTCTGAGGTCATTCTTACTAGTGCTTTACTACTGTTTTACTACTACTTTACTACCACTTTACTACTGTTTTACTACTGCTTTACTACTGCTTTACTACCATTTTACTACTACTTTACTACTACTTTACTACTGCTTTACTACTATTTTACTACTACTTTACTACTACTTTACTACTGCTTTACTATTATTTTACTACTTTAGTACAATTTTACTACTATTCCACCACTTTACTATTTTACCATTTTACTACCGCTTTACTACTACTTTACAATTATCTTACTGCTGTTTCACTACTGCCTTACTACCATTTTACTACTATTTTACTACTGCGTTACTACTACTTTACTGCTATTTTACTACTATCCCACCACTTTATTATTGTTTTACCATTACTTAACTGCTACTTCACTACTGGTTTACTATTGCTTTACTACCACTTTACTTCCACTTTACTACTGCTACTTTATTACTTTTATACTACTTTACTATTTATACCCGTATTAATAGAGTAGACCTTCCTGAACAATGGCATGCTTGTCTACAGTAACAAATAGTATTGTTACTATTTTATGAATTGTATATACTGCCCTTCATCCGTAGATTTAAGGTTGGTTTACAACTTTAAAATGCAAGGTAAAAAACACAAAATACACAATAAAAACAAGAACAAGAACAAACCAATAAGCCTCCTCCCTCAACCTCTCCTTTGGCTTGTCCTTCACTCATGACTTCTCTCTTGTTCCTTGATCTTAACTTCCCCACTTTTGCAAACCTTCCAGTTGTCCCTAATTTTCCCGGGACAGTCCCAGATTTATTGAAGCTGTCCTGGTTTCTGATGTTATCCTGCTTTTCCTTAGGACGTCCCTATGTTCATGGGAGAATGTTGGATGGTATGGAGTTATGCATAGAATAGAATGATAGAATGATCTCGATACGAATTCAAGGCAGACCTTTTAACATCACAGTAATCCAAGTTTATGCACCAACTACTGGTGCTGAAGAAACTGAAATTGACCAATTCTATGAAGCCTAACAACACCTTATAGAAGTGACACCAAAGAAGGATGTTCTTCTCATTATAGGGGATTGGAATGCTAAAGTAGGGAGGCAAGAGATAAAAGGAACAACTGGCAAGTTGGGCCTTGGAGATCAAAACGAAGCAGGGCAAAGGCTAATAGAGTTCTGTCAAGAGAACAAGCTGGTCATCACAAACACGCTTTTCCAACAACACAAGAGACGACTCTACACATGGACATCACCAGATGGGCAGCATCGAAATCAGATTGATTATATTCTCTGCAGCCAAAGATGGAGAGGCTCTATACAGTCAGCAAAAACAAGACCTGGAGCTGACTGTGGCTCAGATCATCAGCTTCTTATAGCCAAATTCAAACTTAAACTGAAGCAATTCAATCAAAAATGGTCGCAAATGGTTGCAAATGCTCCCCTGAAAGATTTGGAGGTCGAAACAGAAGGCTTTTTATCACAGGAGAATAAATCAACCCTCAACAACATAACCGGCGGAAAAAGATTTTTTTGAAAAAATCCCTAATCCCCGGGGTCACAATTTCAGCAAAAATCTGACTTTTGGCAATTCACTCAAAAATGGTGCCAAAGGGTTGCAAATGCTCCCCTGAAAGGTTTGGCGGTCGAAACAGAAGGCTTTTTATCACAGGACAAGAAATCAACCCTCAACAACTTAACCGGGGAAAAAAGATTTTTTTGAAAAAATCCCTAAGTCCCGGGGTCACAATTTCAGAAAAAATCTGACTTTTGACAATTCAATCAAAAATGGTCGCAAATGGTTGCAAATGCTCCCCTGAAAGATTTGGAGGTCGAAACAGAAGGCTTTTTATCACAGGAGAAGCAATCAACCCTCAACAACTTAACCGGCAGAAAAAGATTTTTTTGAAAAAATCCCTAAGCCCCGGGGTCACAATTTCAGCAAAAATCTGACTTTTGGCAATTCACTCAAATATGGTGCCAAACGGTTGCAAATGCTCCCCTGAAAGGTTTGGCGGTCGAAACAGAAGGCTTTTTATCACAGGACAAGAAATCAACCCTAAACAACTTAACCGGGGGAAAAAGATTTTTTTGAAAAAATCCCTAAGCCCCGGGGTCAAAATTTCAGAAAAAATCTGACTTTTGGCAATTCACTCAAAAATGGTGCCTAAGGGTTGCAAATGCTCCCCTGAGAGGTTTGGCGGTCGAAACAGAAGGCTTTTTATCAAAGGAAAAGAAAGCCCTTGACAACTTAACCAGCAGAAAAAGATTTTTTTGAAAAAATCCCACACCCCGGGGTCACAATTTCATCAAAAATCTGACTTTCGGCCATTCACTTAAAAATTGTGCCTACTGAAGAAAGTAGGAAAAACCACTGGGCCGGTAAGATATAATCTAACTGAAATCCCTTATTTTGACTACTGGCTCCTCACACAGCTCCTGACTCATGACAGTGTGTTGCCCATCGCTCTGTTCTGACTAAAGGAATTAATGCAGCCACTGCTGGCGGGGACATTTTGGAACCCAAAATATCCAACGCCAGTAAATTCTGGTGTACTTTTTAACATAATAGTGTAAACAGGGATCAACATACAAACACTGAGAAGCCATTCCCCCCGCCCCACTACTTTATATGGAAACAATTGGAAAAACCTTGTGATTGAGGCTACCAACATGGCGCCTTTTTGTACATCGAACACTTCTGAGGTCATTCTTACTAGTGCTTTACTACAGTTTTACTACTACTTTACTACCACTTTACTACTGTTTTACTACTGCTTTACTACCATTTTACTACTACTTTACTACTACTTTACTACTGCTTTACTACTATTTTACTACTACTTTACTACTACTTTACTACTACTTTACTATTATTTTACTACTTTAGTACAATTTTACTACTATTCCACCACTTTACTATTTTACCATTTTACTACCGCTTTACTACTACTTTACAATTATCTTACTGCTGTTTCACTACTGCCTTACTACCATTTTACTACTATTTTACTACTGCGTTACTACTACTTTACTGCTATTTTACTACTATCCCACCACTTTATTATTGTTTTACCATTACTTAACTGCTACTTCACTACTGGTTTACTATTGCTTTACTACCACTTTACTTCCACTTTACTACTGCTACTTTATTACTTTAATACTACTTTACTATTTATACCCGTATTAATAGAGTAGACCTTCCTGAACAATGGCATGCTTGTCTACAGTAACAAATAGTATTGTTACTATTTTATGAATTGTATATTCTGCCCTTCATCCGTAGATTTAAGGTTGGTTTACAACTTTAAAATGCAAGGTAAAAAACACAAAATACACAATAAAAACAAGAACAAGAACAAACCAATAAGCCTCCTCCCTCAACCTCTCCTTTGGCTTGTCCTTCACTCATGACTTCTCTCTTGTTCCTTGATCTTAACTTCCCCACTTTTGCAAACCTTCCAGTTGTCCCTAATTTTCCCGGGACAGTCCCAGATTTATTGAAGCTGTCCTGGTTTCTGATGTTATCCTGCTTTTCCTTAGGACGTCCCTATGTTCATGGGAGAATGTTGGATGGTATGGAATTATGCATAGAATAGAATGATAGAATGATCTCGATACGAATCCAAGGCAGACCTTTTAACATCACAGTAATCCAAGTTTATGCACCAACTACTGGTGCTGAAGAAACTGAAATTGACCAATTCTATGAAGCCTAACAACACCTTATAGAAGTGACACCAACGAAGGATGTTCTTCTCATTATAGGGGATTGGAATGCTAAAGTAGGGAGGCAAGAGATAAAAGGAACAACTGGCAAGTTGGGCCTTGGAGATCAAAACGAAGCAGGGCAAAGGCTAATAGAGTTCTGTCAAGAGAACAAGCTGGTCATCACAAACACGCTTTTCCAACAACACAAGAGACGACTCTACACATGGACATCACCAGATGGGCAGCATCGAAATCAGATTGATTATATTCTCTGCAGCCAAAGATGGAGAGGCTCTATACAGTCAGCAAAAACAAGACCTGGAGCTGACTGTGGCTCAGATCATCAGCTTCTTATAGCCAAATTCAAACTTAAACTGAAGCAATTCAATCAAAAATGGTCGCAAATGGTTGCAAATGCTCCCCTGAAAGATTTGGAGGTCGAAACAGAAGGCTTTTTATCACAGGAGAATAAATCAACCCTCAACAACATAACCGGCGGAAAAAGATTTTTTTGAAAAAATCCCTAATCCCCGGGGTCACAATTTCAGCAAAAATCTGACTTTTGGCAATTCACTCAAAAATGGTGCCAAAGGGTTGCAAATGCTCCCCTGAAAGGTTTGGCGGTCGAAACAGAAGGCTTTTTATCACAGGACAAGAAATCAACCCTCAACAACTTAACCGGGGAAAAAAGATTTTTTTGAAAAAATCCCTAACTCCCGGGGTCACAATTTCAGAAAAAATCTGACTTTTGACAATTCAATCAAAAATGGTCGCAAATGGTTGCAAATGCTCCCCTGAAAGATTTGGAGGTCGAAACAGAAGGCTTTTTATCACAGGAGAAGCAATCAACCCTCAACAACTTAACCGGCAGAAAAAGATTTTTTTGAAAAAATCCCTAAGCCCCGGGGTCACAATTTCAGAAAAAATCTGACTTTTGGCAATTCACTCAAATATGGTGCCAAACGGTTGCAAATGCTCCCCTGAAAGGTTTGGCGGTCGAAACAGAAGGCTTTTTATCACAGGACAAGAAATCAACTCTAAACAACTTAACCGGGGGAAAAAGATTTTTTTGAAAAAATCCCTAAGCCCCGGGGTCAAAATTTCAGAAAAAATCTGACTTTTGGCAATTCACTCAAAAATGGTGCCTAAGGGTTGCAAATGCTCCCCTGAGAGGTTTGGCGGTCGAAACAGAAGGCTTTTTATCAAAGGAAAAGAAAGCCCTTGACAACTTAACCAGCAGAAAAAGATTTTTTTGAAAAAATCCCAAACCCCGGGGTCACAATTTCATCAAAAATCTGACTTTCGGCCATTCACTTAAAAATTGTGCCTACTGAAGAAAGTAGGAAAAACCACTGGGCCGGTAAGATATAATCTAACTGAAATCCCTTATTTTGACTACTGGCTCCTCACACAGCTCCTGACTCATGACAGTGTGTTGCCCATCGCTCTGTTCTGACTAAAGGAATTAATGCAGCCACTGCTGGCGGGGACATTTTGGAACCCAAAATATCCAACGCCAGTAAATTCTGGTGTACTTTTTAACATAATAGTGTAAACAGGGATCAACATACAAACACTGAGAAGCCATTCCCCCCGCCCCACTACTTTATATGGAAACAATTGGAAAAACCTTGTGATTGAGGCTACCAACATGGCGCCTTTTTGTACATCGAACACTTCTGAGGTCATTCTTACTAGTGCTTTACTACAGTTTTACTACTACTTTACTACCACTTTACTACTGTTTTACTACTGCTTTACTACCATTTTACTACTACTTTACTACTACTTTACTACTGCTTTACTACTATTTTACTACTACTTTACTACTACTTTACTACTACTTTACTATTATTTTACTACTTTAGTACAATTTTACTACTATTCCACCACTTTACTATTTTACCATTTTACTACCGCTTTACTACTACTTTACAATTATCTTACTGCTGTTTCACTACTGCCTTACTACCATTTTACTACTATTTTACTACTGCGTTACTACTACTTTACTGCTATTTTACTACTATCCCACCACTTTATTATTGTTTTACCATTACTTAACTGCTACTTCACTACTGGTTTACTATTGCTTTACTACCACTTTACTTCCACTTTACTACTGCTACTTTATTACTTTTATACTACTTTACTATTTATACCCGTATTAATAGAGTAGACCTTCCTGAACAATGGCATGCTTGTCTACAGTAACAAATAGTATTGTTACTATTTTATGAATTGTATATACTGCCCTTCATCCGTAGATTTAAGGTTGGTTTACAACTTTAAAATGCAAGGTAAAAAACACAAAATACACAATAAAAACAAGAACAAGAACAAACCAATAAGCCTCCTCCCTCAACCTCTCCTTTGGCTTGTCCTTCACTCATGACTTCTCTCTTGTTCCTTGATCTTAACTTCCCCACTTTTGCAAACCTTCCAGTTGTCCCTAATTTTCCCGGGACAGTCCCAGATTTATTGAAGCTGTCCTGGTTTCTGATGTTATCCTGCTTTTCCTTAGGACGTCCCTATGTTCATGGGAGAATGTTGGATGGTATGGAGTTATGCATAGAATAGAATGATAGAATGATCTCGATACGAATCCAAGGCAGACCTTTTAACATCACAGTAATCCAAGTTTATGCACCAACTACTGGTGCTGAAGAAACTGAAATTGACCAATTCTATGAAGCCTAACAACACCTTATAGAAGTGACACCAACGAAGGATGTTCTTCTCATTATAGGGGATTGGAATGCTAAAGTAGGGAGGCAAGAGATAAAAGGAACAACTGGCAAGTTGGGCCTTGGAGATCAAAACGAAGCAGGGCAAAGGCTAATAGAGTTCTGTCAAGAGAACAAGCTGGTCATCACAAACACGCTTTTCCAACAACACAAGAGACGACTCTACACATGGACATCACCAGATGGGCAGCATCGAAATCAGATTGATTATATTCTCTGCAGCCAAAGATGGAGAGGCTCTATACAGTCAGCAAAAACAAGACCTGGAGCTGACTGTGGCTCAGATCATCAGCTTCTTATAGCAAAATTCAAACTTAAACTGAAGCAATTCAATCAAAAATGGTCGCAAATGGTTGCAAATGCTCCCCTGAAAGATTAGGAGGTCGAAACAGAAGGCTTTTTATCACAGGACAAGAAATCAACCCTCAACAACTTAACCGGGGAAAAAAGATTTTTTTGAAAAAATCCCTAAGTCCCGGGGTCACAATTTCAGAAAAAATCTGACTTTTGACAATTCAATCAAAAATGGTCGCAAATGGTTGCAAATGCTCCCCTGAAAGGTTTGGAGGTCGAAACAGAAGGCTTTTTATCACAGGAGAAGCAATCAACCCTCAACAACTTAACCGGCAGAAAAAGATTTTTTTGAAAAAATCCCTAAGCCCCGGGGTCACAATTTCAGAAAAAATCTGACTTTTGGCAATTCACTCAAATATGGTGCCAAAGGGTTGCAAATGCTCCCCTGAAAGGTTTGGCGGTCGAAACAGAAGGCTTTTAATCACAGGACAAGAAATCAACCCTCAACAACTTAACCGAGGGAAAAAGATTTTTTTGAAAAAATCCCTAAGCCCCGGCGTCACAATTTCCGGAAAAATCTGACTTTTGGCAATTCACTCAAAAATCTTGCCAAAGGGTTGCAAATGCTCCCCTGAAAGGTTTGGCGGTCGAAACAGAAGGCTTTTTATCACAGGAGAAGCAATCAACCCTCAATAACTTAACCGGAGGAAAAATATTTTTTTGAAAAAATCCCTAAGCCCCGGGGTCACAATTTCAGCAAAAACCTGACTTTTGGCAATTCACTCAAAAATGGTGCCAAAGGGTTGCAAATGCTCCCCTGAAAGGTTTGGCGGTCGAAACAGAAGGCTTTTTATCACAGGACAAGAAATCAACCCTCAACAACTTAACCGGGGGAAAAAGATTTTTTTGAAAAAATCCCTAAGCCCCGGGGTCAAAATTTCAGAAAAAATCTGACTTTTGGCAATTCACTCAAAAATGGTGCCTAAGGGTTGCAAATGCTCCCCTGAAAGGTTTGGCGGTCGAAACAGAAGGCTTTTTATCACAGGAGAAGCAATCAACCCTCAATAACATAACCGGAGGAAAAAGATTTTTTTGAAAAAATCCCTAAGCCCCGGGGTCACAATTTCAGCAAAAATCTGACTTTTGGCAATTCAATCAAAAATGGTCGCAAATGGTTGCAAATGCTCCCTTGAAAGGTTTGGAGGTCGAAACAGAAGGCTTTTTATCACAAGAGAAGCAATCAACCCTCAATAACTTAACCGGAGGAAAAAGATTTTTTTGAAAAAATCCCTAAGCCCCGGGGTCACAATTTCAGAAAAAAATCTGACTTTTGGCCATTCACTCAAAAATGGTGCGAAACGGTTGCAAATGCTCCCCTGAGAGGTTTGGTGGTCGAAACAGAAGGCTTTTTATCAAAGGAAAAGAAAGCCCTTGACAACTTAACCAGCAGAAAAAGATGTTTTTGAAAAAATCCCAAACCCCGGGGTCACAATTTCATCAAAAATCTGACTTTCGGCCATTCACTTAAAAATTGTGCCTACTCAAAAATGGTGCGAAACGGTTGCAAATGCTCCCCTGAGAGGTTTGGTGGTCGAAACAGAAGGCTTTTTATCAAAGGAAAAGAAAGCCCTTGACAACTTAACCAGCAGAAAAAGATTTTTTTGAAAAAATCCCAAACCCCGGGGTCACAATTTCATCAAAAATCTGACTTTCGGCAATTCACTCAAAAATGGTGCCTAAGGGTTGCAAATGCTCCCCTGAAAGGTTTGGCGGTCGAAACAGAAGGCTTTTTATCACAGGAGAAGCAATCAACCCTCAACAACTTAACCGGCGGAAAAAGATTTTTTTGAAAAAATCCCTAATCCCCGGGGTCACAATTTCAGAAAAAATCTGACTTTTGGCAATTCACTCAAAAATGGTGCCAAAGGGTTGCAAATGCTCCCCTGAAAGGTTTGGCGGTCGAAACAGAAGGCTTTTTATCACAGGACAAGAAATCAACCCTCAACAACTTAACCGAGGGAAAAAGATTTTTTTGAAAAAATCCCTAAGCCCCGGGGTCACAATTTCAGAAAAAATCTGACTTTTGGCAATTCACTCAAAAATGGTGCCAAAGTGTTGCAAATGCTCCCCTGAAAGGTTTGGAGGTCGAAACAGAAGGCTTTTTATCACAAGAGAAGCAATCAACCCTCAATAACTTAACCGGAGGAAAAAGATTTTTTTGAAAAAATCCCTAAGCCCCGGGGTCACAATTTCAGAAAAAAATATGACTTTTGGCCATTCACTCAAAAATGGTGCGAAACGGTTGCAAATGCTCCCCTGAGAGGTTTGGCGGTCGAAACAGAAGGCTTTTTATCAAAGGAAAAGAAAGCCCTTGACAACTTAACCAGCAGAAAAAGATTTTTTTGAAAAAATCCCAAACCCCGGGGTCACAATTTCATCAAAAATCTGACTTTCGGCCATTCACTTAAAAATTGTGCCTACTGAAGAAAGTAGGAAAAACCACTGGGCCGGTAAGATATAATCTAACTGAAATCCCTTATTTTGACTACTGGCTCCTCACACAGCTCCTGACTCATGACAGTGTGTTGCCCATCACTCTGTTCTGACTAAAGGAATTAATGCAGCCACTGCTGGAGGGGACATTTTGGAACCCAAAATATCCAACGCCAGTAAATTCTGGTGTACTTTTTAACATAATAGTGTAAACAGGGATCAACATACAAACACTGAGAAGCCATTCCCCCCGCCCCACTACTTTATATGGAAACAATTGGAAAAACCTTGTGATTGAGGCTACCAACATGGCGCCTTTTTGTACATCGAACACTTCTGAGGTCATTCTTACTAGTGCTTTACTACTGTTTTACTACTACTTTACTACCACTTTACTACTGTTTTACTACTGCTTTACTACTGCTTTACTACCATTTTACTACTACTTTACTACTACTTTACTACTGCTTTACTACTATTTTACTACTACTTTACTACTACTTTACTACTACTTTACTATTATTTTACTACTTTAGTACAATTTTACTACTATTCCACCACTTTACTATTTTACCATTTTACTACCGCTTTACTACTACTTTACAATTATCTTACTGCTGTTTCACTACTGCCTTACTACCATTTTACTACTATTTTACTACTGCGTTACTACTACTTTACTGCTATTTTACTACTATCCCACCACTTTATTATTGTTTTACCATTACTTAACTGCTACTTCACTACTGGTTTACTATTGCTTTACTACCACTTTACTTCCACTTTACTACTGCTACTTTATTACTTTTATACTACTTTACTATTTATACCCGTATTAATAGAGTAGACCTTCCTGAACAATGGCATGCTTGTCTACAGTAACAAATAGTATTGTTACTATTTTATGAATTGTATATACTGCCCTTCATCCGTAGATTTAAGGTTGGTTTACAACTTTAAAATGCAAGGTAAAAAACACAAAATACACAATAAAAACAAGAACAAGAACAAACCAATAAGCCTCCTCCCTCAACCTCTCCTTTGGCTTGTCCTTCACTCATGACTTCTCTCTTGTTCCTTGATCTTAACTTCCCCACTTTTGCAAACCTTCCAGTTGTCCCTAATTTTCCCGGGACAGTCCCAGATTTATTGAAGCTGTCCTGGTTTCTGATGTTATCCTGCTTTTCCTTAGGACGTCCCTATGTTCATGGGAGAATGTTGGATGGTATGGAGTTATACATAGAATAGAATGATAGAATGATCTCGATACGAATCCAAGGCAGACCTTTTAACATCACAGTAATCCAAGTTTATGCACCAACTACTGGTGCTGAAGAAACTGAAATTGACCAATTCTATGAAGCCTAACAACACCTTATAGAAGTGACACCAAAGAAGGATGTTCTTCTCATTATAGGGGATTGGAATGCTAAAGTAGGGAGGCAAGAGATAAAAGGAACAACTGGCAAGTTGGGCCTTGGAGATCAAAACGAAGCAGGGCAAAGGCTAATAGAGTTCTGTCAAGAGAACAAGCTGGTCATCACAAACACGCTTTTCCAACAACACAAGAGACGACTCTACACATGGACATCACCAGATGGGCAGCATCGAAATCAGATTGATTATATTCTCTGCAGCCAAAGATGGAGAGGCTCTATACAGTCAGCAAAAACAAGACCTGGAGCTGACTGTGGCTCAGATCATCAGCTTCTTATAGCCAAATTCAAACTTAAACTGAAGCAATTCAATCAAAAATGGTCGCAAATGGTTGCAAATGCTCCCCTGAAAGATTTGGAGGTCGAAACAGAAGGCTTTTTATCACAGGAGAATAAATCAACCCTCAACAACATAACCGGCGGAAAAAGATTTTTTTGAAAAAATCCCTAAGCCCCGGGGTCACAATTTCAGCAAAAATCTGACTTTTGGCAATTCAATCAAAAATGGTGCCAAAGTGTTGCAAATGCTCCCCTGAAAGATTTGGCGGTCGAAACAGAAGGTTTTTTATCACAGGAGAAGCAATCAACCCTCAATAACTTAACCGGCGGAAAAAGATTTTTTTGAAAAAATCCCTAAGCCCCGGGGTCACAATTTCAGCAAAAATCTGACTTTTGGCAATTCAATCAAAAGTGGTCGCAAATGGTTGCAAATGCTCCCCTGAAAGATTTGGAGGTCGAAACAGAAGGCTTTTTATCACAGGAGAAGCAATCAACCCTCAAAAACTTAACCGGAGGAAAAAGATTTTTTTGAAAAAATCCCTAAGCCCCGGGGTCACAATTTCAGAAAAAATCTGACTTTTGGCAATTCACTTAAAAATGGTGCCAAAGGGTTGCAAATGCTCCCCTGAAAGATTTGGAGGTCGAAACAGAAGGCTTTTTATCGCAGGAGAAGCAATCAACCCTCAACAACTTAACCGGCGGAAAAAGATTTTTTTGAAAAAATCCCTAAGCCCCGGGGTCACAATTTCAGCAAAAATCTGACTTTTGGCAATTCAATCAAAAATGGTCGCAAATGGTTGCAAATGCTCCCCTGAAAGATTTGGAGGTCGAAACAGAAGGCTTTTTATCACAGGACAAGAAATCAACCCTCAACAACTTAACCGGGGAAAAAAGATTTTTGGGAAAAAAACCCTAAGCCCCGGGGTCACAATTTCAGAAAAAATCTGACTTTTGGCAATTCACTCAAAAATGGTGCCAAAGGGTTGAAAATGCTCCCCTGAAAGGTTTGGAGGTTGAAACAGAAGGCTTTTTATCACAGGGGAAGCAATCAACCCTCAACAACTTAACCGGCGGAAAAAGATTTTTTTGAAAAAATCCCTAAGCCCCGTGGTCACAATTTCAGAAAAAATCTGACTTTTGGCAATTCACTCAAAAATGGTGCCAAACGGTTGCAAATGCTCCCCTGAAAGGTTTGGAGCTCGAAACAGAAGGCTTTTTATCACAAGAGAAGCAATCAACCCTCAATAACTTAACCGGAGGAAAAAGATTTTTTTGAAAAAATCCCTAAGCCCCGGTGTCACAATTTCAGAAAAAAATCTGACTTTTGGCCATTCACTCAAAAATGGTGCGAAACGGTTGCAAATGCTCCCCTGAGAGGTTTGGTGGTCGAAACAGAAGGCTTTTTATCAAAGGAAAAGAAAGCCCTTGACAACTTAACCAGCAGAAAAAGATTTTTTTGAAAAAATCCCAAACCCCGGGGTCACAATTTCATCAAAAATCTGACTTTCGGCCATTCACATAAATATTGTGCCTACTCAAAAATGGTGCGAAACGGTTGCAAATGCTCCCCTGAGAGGTTTGGCGGTCGAAACAGAAGGCTTTTTATCACAGGAGAAGCAATCAACCCTCAATAACTCAACAGGAGGAAAAAGATTTTTTTGAAAAAATCCCTAAGCCCCGGGGTCACAATTTCTGAAAAAATCTGACTTTTGACAATTCACTCAAAAATGGTGCCAAAGGGTTGCAAATGCTCCCCTGAAAGGTTTGGCGGTCGAAACAGAAGGCTTTTTATCACAGGACAAGAAATCAACCCTCAACAACTTAACCGGGGGAAAAAGATTTTTTTGAAAAAATCCCTAAGCCCCGGGGTCACAATTTCAGCAAAAATCTGACTTTTGGCAATTCAATCAAAAATGGTTGCAAATGGTTGCAAATGCTCCCCTGAAAGATTTGGAGGTCGAAACAGAAGGCTTTTTATCACAGGAGAAGCAATCAACCCTCAACAACTTAAACGGAGAAAAAAGATTTTTTTGAAAAAATCCCTAAGCCCCGGGGTCACAATTTCAGCAAAAATCTGACTTTTGGCAATTCAATCAAAAATGGTCGCAAATGGTTGCAAATGCTCCCCTGAAAGGTTTGGCGGTCGAAAAAGAAGGCTTTTTCTCACAGGTCAAGAAATCAACCCTCAACAACTTAACCGGGGGAAAAAGATTTTTTTGAAAAAATCCCTAAGCCCCGGGGTTACAATTTCAGCAAAAATCTGACTTTTGGCAATTCAATCAAAAATGGTCGCAAATGGTTGCAAATGCTCCCCTGAAAGATTTGGAGGTCGAAACAGAAGGCTTTTTATCACAGGAGAAGCAATCAACCCTCAACAACTTAACCGGAGAAAAAATATTTTTTTGAAAAAATCCCTAAGCCCCGGCGTCACAATTTCAGCAAAAATCTGACTTTTGGCAATTCAATCAAAAATGGTCGCAAATGGTTGCAAATGCTCCCCTGAAAGATTTGGAGGTCGAAACAGAAGGCTTTTTATCACAGGAGAAGCAATCAACCCTCAACAACTTAAACGAAGAAAAAAGATTTTTTTGAAAAAATCCCTAAGCCCCGGCGTCACAATTTCAGCAAAAATCTGACTTTTGGCAATTCAATCAAAAATGGTCGCAAATGGTTGCAAATGCTCCCCTGAAAGATTTGGAGGTCGAAACAGAAGGCTTTTTATCACAGGAGAAGCAATCAACCCTCAACAACTTAACCGGCGGAAAAAGATTTTTTTGAAAAAATCCCTAATCCCCGGGGTCACAATTTCAGAAAAAATCTGACTTTTGGCAATTCACTCAAAAATGGTGCCAAAGGGTTGCAAATGCTCCCCTGAAAGGTTTGGCGGTCGAAACAGAAGGCTTTTTATCACAGGACAAGAAATCAACCCTCAACAACTTAACCGAGGGAAAAAGATTTTTTTGAAAAAATCCCTAAGCCCAGGGGTCACAATTTCAGAAAAAATCTGACTTTTGGCAATTCACTCAAAAATGGTGCCAAAGGGTTGCAAATGCTCCCCTGAAAGGTTTGGCGGTCGAAACAGAAGGCTTTTTATCACAGGAGAAGCAATCAACCCTCAATAACATAACCGGAGGAAAAAGATTTTTTTGAAAAAATCCCTCAGCGCCGGGGTCACAATATCAGTAAAAATCTGACTTTTGGCAATTCACTCAAAAATGGTGCCAAAGGGTTGCAAATGCTCCCCTGAAAGGTTTGGAGGTTGAAACAGAAGGCTTTTTATCACAGGGGAAGCAATCAACCCTCAACAACTTAACAGGAGGAAAAAGATTTTTTTGAAAAAATCCCTAATCCCCGGGGTCACAATTTCAGAAAAAATATGACTTTTGGCAATTCACTCAAAAATGGTGCCAAAGTGTTGCAAATGCTCCCCTGAAAGGTTTGGCGGTCGAAACAGAAGGCTTTTTATCACAAGAGAAGCAATCAACCCTCAATAACTTAACCGGAGGAAAAAGATTTTTTTGAAAAAATCCCTAAGCCCCAGGGTCACAATTTCAGAAAAAATCTGACTTTTGGCAATTCACTCAAAAATGGTGCCAAAGGGTTGCAAATGCTCCCCTGAAAGGTTTGGCGGTCGAAACAGAAGGCTTTTTATCACAGGAGAAGCAATCAACCCTCAATAACATAACCGGAGGAAAAAGATTTTTTTGAAAAAATCCCTCAGCGCCGGGGTCACAATATCAGTAAAAATCTGACTTTTGGCAATTCACTCAAAAATGGTGCCAAAGGGTTGCAAATGCTCCCCTGAAAGGTTTGGAGGTTGAAACAGAAGGCTTTTTATCACAGGGGAAGCAATCAACCCTCAACAACTTAACAGGAGGAAAAAGATTTTTTTGAAAAAATCCCTAATCCCCGGGGTCACAATTTCAGAAAAAATATGACTTTTGGCAATTCACTCAAAAATGGTGCCAAAGTGTTGCAAATGCTCCCCTGAAAGGTTTGGCGGTCGAAACAGAAGGCTTTTTATCACAAGAGAAGCAATCAACCCTCAATAACTTAACCGGAGGAAAAAGATTTTTTTGAAAAAATCCCTAAGCCCCAGGGTCACAATTTCAGAAAAAAATCTGACTTTTGGCCATTCACTCAAAAATGGTGCGAAACGGTTGCAAATGCTCCCCTGAGAGGTTTGGCGGTCGAAACAGAAGGCTTTTTATCAAAGGAAAAGAAAGCCCTTGACAACTTAACCAGCAGAAAAAGATTTTTTTGAAAAAATCCCAAACCCCGGGGTCACAATTTCATCAAAAATCTGACTTTCGGCCATTCACTTAAAAATTGTGCCTACTGAAGAAAGTAGGAAAAACCACTGGGCCGGTAAGATATAATCTAACTGAAATCCCTTATTTTGACTACTGGCTCCTCACACAGCTCCTGACTCATGACAGTGTGTTGCCCATCGCTCTGTTCTGACTAAAGGAATTAATGCAGCCACTGCTGGCGGGGACATTTTGGAACCCAAAATATCCAACGCCAGTAAATTCTGGTGTACTTTTTAACATAATAGTGTAAACAGGGATCAACATACAAACACTGAGAAGCCATTCCCCCCGCCCCACTACTTTATATGGAAACAATTGGAAAAACCTTGTGATTGAGGCTACCAACATGGCGCCTTTTTGTACATCGAACACTTCTGAGGTCATTCTTACTAGTGCTTTACTACTGTTTTACTACTACTTTACTACCACTTTACTACTGTTTTACTACTGCTTTACTACTGCTTTACTACCATTTTACTACTACTTTACTACTACTTTACTACTGCTTTACTACTATTTTACTACTACTTTACTACTACTTTACTATTATTTTACTACTTTAGTACAATTTTACTACTATTCCACCACTTTACTATTTTACCATTTTACTACCGCTTTACTACTACTTTACAATTATCTTACTGCTGTTTCACTACTGCCTTACTACCATTTTACTACTATTTTACTACTGCGTTACTACTACTTTACTGCTATTTTACTACTATCCCACCACTTTATTATTGTTTTACCATTACTTAACTGCTACTTCACTACTGGTTTACTATTGCTTTACTACCACTTTACTTCCACTTTACTACTGCTACTTTATTACTTTTATACTACTTTACTATTTATACCCGTATTAATAGAGTAGACCTTCCTGAACAATGGCATGCTTGTCTACAGTAACAAATAGTATTGTTACTATTTTATGAATTGTATATACTGCCCTTCATCCGTAGATTTAAGGTTGGTTTACAACTTTAAAATGCAAGGTAAAAAACACAAAATACACAATAAAAACAAGAACAAGAACAAACCAATAAGCCTCCTCCCTCAACCTCTCCTTTGGCTTGTCCTTCACTCATGACTTCTCTCTTGTTCCTTGATCTTAACTTCCCCACTTTTGCAAACCTTCCAGTTGTCCCTAATTTTCCCGGGACAGTCCCAGATTTATTGAAGCTGTCCTGGTTTCTGATGTTATCCTGCTTTTCCTTAGGACGTCCCTATGTTCATGGGAGAATGTTGGATGGTATGGAGTTATGCATAGAATAGAATGATAGAATGATCTCGATACGAATTCAAGGCAGACCTTTTAACATCACAGTAATCCAAGTTTATGCACCAACTACTGGTGCTGAAGAAACTGAAATTGACCAATTCTATGAAGCCTAACAACACCTTATAGAAGTGACACCAAAGAAGGATGTTCTTCTCATTATAGGGGATTGGAATGCTAAAGTAGGGAGGCAAGAAATAAAAGGAACAACTGGCAAGTTGGGCCTTGGAGATCAAAACGAAGCAGGGCAAAGGCTAATAGAGTTCTGTCAAGAGAACAAGCTGGTCATCACAAACACGCTTTTCCAACAACACAAGAGACGACTCTACACATGGACATCACCAGATGGGCAGCATCGAAATCAGATTGATTATATTCTCTGCAGCCAAAGATGGAGAGGCTCTATACAGTCAGCAAAAACAAGACCTGGAGCTGACTGTGGCTCAGATCATCAGCTTCTTATAGCCAAATTCAAACTTAAACTGAAGCAATTCAATCAAAAATGGTCGCAAATGGTTGCAAATGCTCCCCTGAAAGATTTGGCGGTCGAAACAGAAGGCTTTTTATCACAGGAGAAGCAATCAACCCTCAACAACTTAACCGGCGGAAAAAGATTTTTTTGAAAAAATCCCTAAGCCCCGGGGTCACAATTTCAGCAAAAATCTGACTTTTGGCAATTCACTAAAAAATGGTGCCAAAGGGTTGCAAATGCTCCCCTGAAAGGTTTGGCGGTCGAAACAGAAGGCTTTTTATCACAGGACAAGAAATCAACCCTCAACAACTTAACCGAGGGAAAAAGATTTTTTTGAAAAAATCCCTAAGCCCCGGGGTCACAATTTCAGAAAAAATCTGACTTTTGGCAATTCACTCAAAAATGGTGCCAAAGGGTTGCAAATGCTCCCCTGAAAGGTTTGGCGGTCGAAACAGAAGGCTTTTTATCACAGGAGAAGCAATCAACCCTCAACAACTTAACCGGCGGAAAAAGATTTTTTTGAAAAAATCCCTAAGCCCCGGGGTCACAATTTCAGAAAAAATCTGACTTTTGGCAATTCACTCAAAAATGGTGCCAAAGGGTTGCAAATGCTCCCCTGAAAGGTTTGGCGGTCGAAACAGAAGGCTTTTTATCACAGGACAAGAAATCAACCCTCAACAACTTAACCGGCGGAAAAAGATTTTTTTGAAAAAATCCCTAAGCCCCGGGGTCACAATTTCAGCAAAAATCTGACTTTTGACAATTCACTCAAAAATGGTGCCAAAGGGTTGCAAATGCTCCCCTGAAAGGTTTGGCGGTCGAAACAGAAGTCTTTTTATCACAGGACAAGAAATCAACCCTCAACAACTTAACCGGGGAAAAAAGATTTTTTTGAAAAAATCCCTAAGTCCCGGGGTCACAATTTCAGAAAAAAACTGACTTTTGACAATTCAATCAAAAATGGTCGCAAATGGTTGCAAATGCTCCCCTGAAAGATTTGGAGGTCGAAACAGAAGGCTTTTTATCACAGGAGAAGCAATCAACCCTCAATAACTTAACAGGAGGAAAAAGATTTTTTTGAAAAAATCCCTAAGCCCCGGGGTCACAATTTCAGCAAAAATCTGACTTTTGACAATTCACTCAAAAATGGTGCCAAAGGGTTGCAAATGCTCCCCTGAAAGGTTTGGCGGTCGAAACAGAAGGCTTTTTCTCACAGGACAAGAAATCAACCCTCAACAACTTAACCGGGGGAAAAAGATTTTTTTGAAAAAATCCCTAAGCCCCGGGGTCACAATTTCAGCAAAAATCTGACTTTTGGCAATTCAATCAAAAATGGTCGCAAATGGTTGCAAATGCTCCCCTGAAAGGTTTGGCGGTCGAAACAGAAGGCTTTTTATCACAGGACAAGAAATCAACCCTCAACAACTTAACCGGGGGAAAAAGATTTTTTTGAAAAAATCCCTAAGCCCCGAGGTCACAATTTCAGCAAAAATCTGACTTTTGACAATTCACTCAAAAATGGTGCCAAAGGGTTGCAAATGCTCCCCTGAAAGGTTTGGCGGTCGAAACAGAAGGCTTTTTCTCACAGGACAAGAAATCAACCCTCAACAACTTAACCGGGGGAAAAAGATTTTTTTGAAAAAATCCCTAAGCCCCGGGGTCACAATTTCAGCAAAAATCTGACTTTTGGCAATTCAATCAAAAATGGTCGCAAATGGTTGCAAATGCTCCCCTGAAAGATTTGGAGGTCGAAACAGAAGGCTTTTTATCACAGGAGAAGCAATCAACCCTCAACAACTTAAACGGAGAAAAAAGATTTTTTTGAAAAAATCCCTAAGCCCCGGCGTCACAATTTCAGCAAAAATCTGACTTTTGGCAATTCAATCAAAAATGGTCGCAAATGGTTGCAAATGCTCCCCTGAAAGATTTGGAGGTCGAAACAGAAGGCTTTTTATCACAGGACAAGAAATCAACCCTCAACAACTTAACCGAGGGAAAAAGATTTTTTTGAAAAAATCCCTAAGCCCAGGGGTCACAATTTCAGCAAAAATCTGACTTTTGGCAATTCACTCAAAAATGGTGCCAAAGGGTTGCAAATGCTCCCCTGAAAGGTTTGGCTGTCGAAACAGAATGCTTTTTATCACAGGAGAAGCAATCAACCCTCAATAACATAACCGGAGGAAAAAGATTTTTTTGAAAAAATCCCTAATCCCCGGGGTCACAATTTCAGAAAAAATCTGACTTTTGGCAATTCACTCAAAAATGGTGCCAAAGTGTTGCAAATGCTCCCCTGAAAGGTTTGGAGGTCGAAACAGAAGGCTTTTTATCACAAGAGAAGCAATCAACCCTCAATAACTTAACCGGAGGAAAAAGATTTTTTTGAAAAAATCCCTAAGCCCCAGGGTCACAATTTCAGAAAAAAATCTGACTTTTGGCCATTCACTCAAAAATGGTGCGAAACGGTTGCAAATGCTCCCCTGAGAGGTTTGGCGGTCGAAACAGAAGGCTTTTTATCAAAGGAAAAGAAAGCCCTTGACAACTTAACCAGCAGAAAAAGATTTTTTTGAAAAAATCCCAAACCCCGGGGTCACAATTTCATCAAAAATCTGACTTTCGGCCATTCACTTAAAAATTGTGCCTACTGAAGAAAGTAGGAAAAACCACTGGGCCGGTAAGATATAATCTAACTGAAATCCCTTATTTTGACTACTGGCTCCTCACACAGCTCCTGACTCATGACAGTGTGTTGCCCATCGCTCTGTTCTGACTAAAGGAATTAATGCAGCCACTGCTGGCGGGGACATTTTGGAACCCAAAATATCCAACGCCAGTAAATTCTGGTGTACTTTTTAACATAATAGTGTAAACAGGGATCAACATACAAACACTGAGAAGCCATTCCCCCCGCCCCACTACTTTATATGGAAACAATTGGAAAAACCTTGTGATTGAGGCTACCAACATGGCGCCTTTTTGTACATCGAACACTTCTGAGGTCATTCTTACTAGTGCTTTACTACTGTTTTACTACTACTTTACTACCACTTTACTACTGTTTTACTACTGCTTTACTACTGCTTTACTACCATTTTACTACTACTTTACTACTACTTTACTACTGCTTTACTACTATTTTACTACTACTTTACTACTACTTTACTATTATTTTACTACTTTAGTACAATTTTACTACTATTCCACCACTTTACTATTTTACCATTTTACTACCGCTTTACTACTACTTTACAATTATCTTACTGCTGTTTCACTACTGCCTTACTACCATTTTACTACTATTTTACTACTGCGTTACTACTACTTTACTGCTATTTTACTACTATCCCACCACTTTATTATTGTTTTACCATTACTTAACTGCTACTTCACTACTGGTTTACTATTGCTTTACTACCACTTTACTTCCACTTTACTACTGCTACTTTATTACTTTTATACTACTTTACTATTTATACCCGTATTAATAGAGTAGACCTTCCTGAACAATGGCATGCTTGTCTACAGTAACAAATAGTATTGTTACTATTTTATGAATTGTATATACTGCCCTTCATCCGTAGATTTAAGGTTGGTTTACAACTTTAAAATGCAAGGTAAAAAACACAAAATACACAATAAAAACAAGAACAAGAACAAACCAATAAGCCTCCTCCCTCAACCTCTCCTTTGGCTTGTCCTTCACTCATGACTTCTCTCTTGTTCCTTGATCTTAACTTCCCCACTTTTGCAAACCTTCCAGTTGTCCCTAATTTTCCCGGGACAGTCCCAGATTTATTGAAGCTGTCCTGGTTTCTGATGTTATCCTGCTTTTCCTTAGGACGTCCCTATGTTCATGGGAGAATGTTGGATGGTATGGAGTTATGCATAGAATAGAATGATAGAATGATCTCGATACGAATTCAAGGCAGACCTTTTAACATCACAGTAATCCAAGTTTATGCACCAACTACTGGTGCTGAAGAAACTGAAATTGACCAATTCTATGAAGCCTAACAACACCTTATAGAAGTGACACCAAAGAAGGATGTTCTTCTCATTATAGGGGATTGGAATGCTAAAGTAGGGAGGCAAGAAATAAAAGGAACAACTGGCAAGTTGGGCCTTGGAGATCAAAACGAAGCAGGGCAAAGGCTAATAGAGTTCTGTCAAGAGAACAAGCTGGTCATCACAAACACGCTTTTCCAACAACACAAGAGACGACTCTACACATGGACATCACCAGATGGGCAGCATCGAAATCAGATTGATTATATTCTCTGCAGCCAAAGATGGAGAGGCTCTATACAGTCAGCAAAAACAAGACCTGGAGCTGACTGTGGCTCAGATCATCAGCTTCTTATAGCCAAATTCAAACTTAAACTGAAGCAATTCAATCAAAAATGGTCGCAAATGGTTGCAAATGCTCCCCTGAAATATTTGGAGGTCGAAACAGAAGGCTTTTTATCACAGGAGAATAAATCAACCCTCAACAACATAACCGGCGGAAAAAGATTTTTTTGAAAAAATCCCTAAGCCCCGGGGTCACAATTTCAGCAAAAATCTGACTTTTGGCAATTCAATCAAAAATGGTGCCAAAGTGTTGCAAATGCTCCCCTGAAAGATTTGGCGGTCGAAACAGAAGGCTTTTTATCACAGGAGAAGCAATCAACCCTCAACAACTTAACCGGCGGAAAAAGATTTTTTTGAAAAAATCCCTAAGCCCCGGGGTCACAATTTCAGCAAAAATCTGACTTTTGGCAATTCACTAAAAAATGGTGCCAAAGGGTTGCAAATGCTCCCCTGAAAGGTTTGGCGGTCGAAACAGAAGGCTTTTTATCACAGGACAAGAAATCAACCCTCAACAACTTAACCGAGGGAAAAAGATTTTTTTGAAAAAATCCCTAAGCCCCGGGGTCACAATTTCAGAAAAAATCTGACTTTTGGCAATTCACTCAAAAATGGTGCCAAAGGGTTGCAAATGCTCCCCTGAAAGGTTTGGCGGTCGAAACAGAAGGCTTTTTATCACAGGAGAAGCAATCAACCCTCAACAACTTAACCGGCGGAAAAAGATTTTTTTGAAAAAATCCCTAAGCCCCGGGGTCACAATTTCAGAAAAAATCTGACTTTTGGCAATTCACTCAAAAATGGTGCCAAAGGGTTGCAAATGCTCCCCTGAAAGGTTTGGCGGTCGAAACAGAAGGCTTTTTATCACAGGACAAGAAATCAACCCTCAACAACTTAACCGGCGGAAAAAGATTTTTTTGAAAAAATCCCTAAGCCCCGGGGTCACAATTTCAGCAAAAATCTGACTTTTGACAATTCACTCAAAAATGGTGCCAAAGGGTTGCAAATGCTCCCCTGAAAGGTTTGGCGGTCGAAACAGAAGTCTTTTTATCACAGGACAAGAAATCAACCCTCAACAACTTAACCGGGGAAAAAAGATTTTTTTGAAAAAATCCCTAAGTCCCGGGGTCACAATTTCAGAAAAAAACTGACTTTTGACAATTCAATCAAAAATGGTCGCAAATGGTTGCAAATGCTCCCCTGAAAGATTTGGAGGTCGAAACAGAAGGCTTTTTATCACAGGAGAAGCAATCAACCCTCAATAACTTAACAGGAGGAAAAAGATTTTTTTGAAAAAATCCCTAAGCCCCGGGGTCACAATTTCAGCAAAAATCTGACTTTTGACAATTCACTCAAAAATGGTGCCAAAGGGTTGCAAATGCTCCCCTGAAAGGTTTGGCGGTCGAAACAGAAGGCTTTTTATCACAGGACAAGAAATCAACCCTCAACAACTTAACCGGGGGAAAAAGATTTTTTTGAAAAAATCCCTAAGCCCCGGGGTCACAATTTCAGCAAAAATCTGACTTTTGGCAATTCAATCAAAAATGGTCGCAAATGGTTGCAAATGCTCCCCTGAAAGGTTTGGCGGTCGAAACAGAAGGCTTTTTATCACAGGACAAGAAATCAACCCTCAACAACTTAACCGGGGGAAAAAGATTTTTTTGAAAAAATCCCTAAGCCCCGAGGTCACAATTTCAGCAAAAATCTGACTTTTGACAATTCACTCAAAAATGGTGCCAAAGGGTTGCAAATGCTCCCCTGAAAGGTTTGGCGGTCGAAACAGAAGGCTTTTTCTCACAGGACAAGAAATCAACCCTCAACAACTTAACCGGGGGAAAAAGATTTTTTTGGAAAAAATCCCTAAGCCCCGGGGTCACAATTTCAGCAAAAATCTGACTTTTGGCAATTCAATCAAAAATGGTCGCAAATGGTTGCAAATGCTCCCCTGAAAGATTTGGAGGTCGAAACAGAAGGCTTTTTATCACAGGAGAAGCAATCAACCCTCAACAACTTAAACGGAGAAAAAAGATTTTTTTGAAAAAATCCCTAAGCCCCGGCGTCACAATTTCAGCAAAAATCTGACTTTTGGCAATTCAATCAAAAATGGTCGCAAATGGTTGCAAATGCTCCCCTGAAAGATTTGGAGGTCGAAACAGAAGGCTTTTTATCACAGGACAAGAAATCAACCCTCAACAACTTAACCGAGGGAAAAAGATTTTTTTGAAAAAATCCCTAAGCCCAGGGGTCACAATTTCAGCAAAAATCTGACTTTTGGCAATTCACTCAAAAATGGTGCCAAAGGGTTGCAAATGCTCCCCTGAAAGGTTTGGCTGTCGAAACAGAATGCTTTTTATCACAGGAGAAGCAATCAACCCTCAATAACATAACCGGAGGAAAAAGATTTTTTTGAAAAAATCCCTAATCCCCGGGGTCACAATTTCAGAAAAAATCTGACTTTTGGCAATTCACTCAAAAATGGTGCCAAAGTGTTGCAAATGCTCCCCTGAAAGGTTTGGAGGTCGAAACAGAAGGCTTTTTATCACAAGAGAAGCAATCAACCCTCAATAACTTAACCGGAGGAAAAAGATTTTTTTGAAAAAATCCCTAAGCCCCAGGGTCACAATTTCAGAAAAAAATCTGACTTTTGGCCATTCACTCAAAAATGGTGCGAAACGGTTGCAAATGCTCCCCTGAGAGGTTTGGCGGTCGAAACAGAAGGCTTTTTATCAAAGGAAAAGAAAGCCCTTGACAACTTAACCAGCAGAAAAAGATTTTTTTGAAAAAATCCCAAACCCCGGGGTCACAATTTCATCAAAAATCTGACTTTCGGCCATTCACTTAAAAATTGTGCCTACTGAAGAAAGTAGGAAAAACCACTGGGCCGGTAAGATATAATCTAACTGAAATCCCTTATTTTGACTACTGGCTCCTCACACAGCTCCTGACTCATGACAGTGTGTTGCCCATCGCTCTGTTCTGACTAAAGGAATTAATGCAGCCACTGCTGGCGGGGACATTTTGGAACCCAAAATATCCAACGCCAGTAAATTCTGGTGTACTTTTTAACATAATAGTGTAAACAGGGATCAACATACAAACACTGAGAAGCCATTCCCCCCGCCCCACTACTTTATATGGAAACAATTGGAAAAACCTTGTGATTGAGGCTACCAACATGGCGCCTTTTTGTACATCGAACACTTCTGAGGTCATTCTTACTAGTGCTTTACTACTGTTTTACTACTACTTTACTACCACTTTACTACTGTTTTACTACTGCTTTACTACTGCTTTACTACCATTTTACTACTACTTTACTACTACTTTACTACTGCTTTACTACTATTTTACTACTACTTTACTACTACTTTACTATTATTTTACTACTTTAGTACAATTTTACTACTATTCCACCACTTTACTATTTTACCATTTTACTACCGCTTTACTACTACTTTACAATTATCTTACTGCTGTTTCACTACTGCCTTACTACCATTTTACTACTATTTTACTACTGCGTTACTACTACTTTACTGCTATTTTACTACTATCCCACCACTTTATTATTGTTTTACCATTACTTAACTGCTACTTCACTACTGGTTTACTATTGCTTTACTACCACTTTACTTCCACTTTACTACTGCTACTTTATTACTTTTATACTACTTTACTATTTATACCCGTATTAATAGAGTAGACCTTCCTGAACAATGGCATGCTTGTCTACAGTAACAAATAGTATTGTTACTATTTTATGAATTGTATATACTGCCCTTGATCCGTAGATTTAAGGTTGGTTTACAACTTTAAAATGCAAGGTAAAAAACACAAAATACACAATAAAAACAAGAACAAGAACAAACCAATAAGCCTCCTCCCTCAACCTCTCCTTTGGCTTGTCCTTCACTCATGACTTCTCTCTTGTTCCTTGATCTTAACTTCCCCACTTTTGCAAACCTTCCAGTTGTCCCTAATTTTCCCGGGACAGTCCCAGATTTATTGAAGCTGTCCTGGTTTCTGATGTTATCCTGCTTTTCCTTAGGACGTCCCTATGTTCATGGGAGAATGTTGGATGGTATGGAGTTATGCATAGAATAGAATGATAGAATGATCTCGATACGAATTCAAGGCAGACCTTTTAACATCACAGTAATCCAAGTTTATGCACCAACTACTGGTGCTGAAGAAACTGAAATTGACCAATTCTATGAAGCCTAACAACACCTTATAGAAGTGACACCAAAGAAGGATGTTCTTCTCATTATAGGGGATTGGAATGCTAAAGTAGGGAGGCAAGAAATAAAAGGAACAACTGGCAAGTTGGGCCTTGGAGATCAAAACGAAGCAGGGCAAAGGCTAATAGAGTTCTGTCAAGAGAACAAGCTGGTCATCACAAACACGCTTTTCCAACAACACAAGAGACGACTCTACACATGGACATCACCAGATGGGCAGCATCGAAATCAGATTGATTATATTCTCTGCAGCCAAAGATGGAGAGGCTCTATACAGTCAGCAAAAACAAGACCTGGAGCTGACTGTGGCTCAGATCATCAGCTTCTTATAGCCAAATTCAAACTTAAACTGAAGCAATTCAATCAAAAATGGTCGCAAATGGTTGCAAATGCTCCCCTGAAAGATTTGGAGGTCGAAACAGAAGGCTTTTTATCACAGGAGAATAAATCAACCCTCAACAACATAACCGGCGGAAAAAGATTTTTTTGAAAAAATCCCTAAGCCCCGGGGTCACAATTTCAGCAAAAATCTGACTTTTGGCAATTCAATCAAAAATGGTGCCAAAGTGTTGCAAATGCTCCCCTGAAAGATTTGGCGGTCGAAACAGAAGGCTTTTTATCACAGGAGAAGCAATCAACCCTCAACAACTTAACCGGCGGAAAAAGATTTTTTTGAAAAAATCCCTAAGCCCCGGGGTCACAATTTCAGCAAAAATCTGACTTTTGGCAATTCACTAAAAAATGGTGCCAAAGGGTTGCAAATGCTCCCCTTAAAGGTTTGGCGGTCGAAACAGAAGGCTTTTTATCACAGGACAAGAAATCAACCCTCAACAACTTAACCGAGGGAAAAAGATTTTTTTGAAAAAATCCCTAAGCCCCGGGGTCACAATTTCAGAAAAAATCTGACTTTTGGCAATTCACTCAAAAATGGTGCCAAAGGGTTGCAAATGCTCCCCTGAAAGGTTTGGCGGTCGAAACAGAAGGCTTTTTATCACAGGAGAAGCAATCAACCCTCAACAACTTAACCGGCGGAAAAAGATTTTTTTGAAAAAATCCCTAAGCCCCGGGGTCACAATTTCAGAAAAAATCTGACTTTTGGCAATTCACTCAAAAATGGTGCCAAAGGGTTGCAAATGCTCCCCTGAAAGGTTTGGCGGTCGAAACAGAAGGCTTTTTATCACAGGACAAGAAATCAACCCTCAACAACTTAACCGGCGGAAAAAGATTTTTTTGAAAAAATCCCTAAGCCCCGGGGTCACAATTTCAGCAAAAATCTGACTTTTGACAATTCACTCAAAAATGGTGCCAAAGGGTTGCAAATGCTCCCCTGAAAGGTTTGGCGGTCGAAACAGAAGTCTTTTTATCACAGGACAAGAAATCAACCCTCAACAACTTAACCGGGGAAAAAAGATTTTTTTGAAAAAATCCCTAAGTCCCGGGGTCACAATTTCAGAAAAAATCTGACTTTTGACAATTCAATCAAAAATGGTCGCAAATGGTTGCAAATGCTCCCCTGAAAGATTTGGAGGTCGAAACAGAAGGCTTTTTATCACAGGAGAAGCAATCAACCCTCAACAACTTAACCGGCAGAAAAAGATTTTTTTGAAAAAATCCCTAAGCCCCGGGGTCACAATTTCAGAAAAAATCTGACTTTTGGCAATTCACTAAAAAATGGTGCCAAAGGGTTGCAAATGCTCCCCTGAAAGGTTTGGCGGTCGAAACAGAAGGCTTTTTATCACAGGACAAGAAATCAACCCTCAACAACTTAACCGAGGGAAAAAGATTTTTTTGAAAAAAACCCTAAGCCCCGGGGTCACAATTTCAGAAAAAATCTGACTTTTGGCAATTCACTCAAAAATGGTGCCAAAGGGTTGCAAATGCTCCCCTGAAAGGTTTGGCGGTCGAAACAGAAGGCTTTTTATCACAGGAGAAGCAATCAACCCTCAATAACTTAACCGGAGGAAAAAGATTTTTTTGAAAAAATCCCTAAGCCCCGGGGTCACAATTTCAGCAAAAACCTGACTTTTGGCAATTCACTCAAAAATGGTGCCTAAGGGTTGCAAATGCTCCCCTGAAAGGTTTGGAGGTTGAAACAGAAGGCTTTTTATCACAGGGGAAGCAATCAACCCTCAACAACTTAACCGGCGGAAAAAGATTTTTTTGAAAAAATCCCTAAGCCCCGGGGTCACAATTTCAGAAAAAATCTGACTTTTGGCCATTCACTCAAAAATGGTGCCAAACGGTTGCAAATGCTCCCCTGAGAGGTTTGGTGGTCGAAACAGAAGGCTTTTTATCAAAGGAAAAGAAAGCCCTTGACAACTTAACCAGCAGAAAAAGATTTTTTTGAAAAAATCCCAAACCCCGGGGTCACAATTTCATCAAAAATCTGACTTTCGGCAATTCACTCAAAAATGGTGCCTAAGGGTTGCAAATGCTCCCCTGAAAGGTTTGGCGGTCGAAACAGAAGGCTTTTTATCACAGGAGAAGCAATCAACCCTCAACAACTTAACCGGCGGAAAAAGATTTTTTTGAAAAAATCCCTAATCCCCGGGGTCACAATTTCAGAAAAAATCTGACTTTTGGCAATTCACTCAAAAATGGTGCCAAAGGGTTGCAAATGCTCCCCTGAAAGGTTTGGCGGTCGAAACAGAAGGCTTTTTATCACAGGACAAGAAATCAACCCTCAACAACTTAACCGAGGGAAAAAGATTTTTTTGAAAAAATCCCTAAGCCCCGGGGTCACAATTTCAGAAAAAATCTGACTTTTGGCAATTCACTCAAAAATGGTGCCAAAGGGTTGCAAATGCTCCCCTGAAAGGTTTGGCGGTCGAAACAGAAGGCTTTTTATCACAGGAGAAGCAATCAACCCTCAACAACTTAACCGGCGGAAAAAGATTTTTTTGAAAAAATCCCTAAGCCCCGGGGTCACAATTTCAGAAAAAATCTGACTTTTGGCAATTCACTCAAAAATGGTGCCAAAGGGTTGCAAATGCTCCCCTGAAAGGTTTGGCGGTCGAAACAGAAGGCTTTTTATCACAGGACAAGAAATCAACCCTCAACAACTTAACCGGCGGAAAAAGATTTTTTTGAAAAAATCCCTAAGCCCCGGGGTCACAATTTCAGCAAAAATCTGACTTTTGACAATTCACTCAAAAATGGTGCCAAAGGGTTGCAAATGCTCCCCTGAAAGGTTTGGCGGTCGAAACAGAAGTCTTTTTATCACAGGACAAGAAATCAACCCTCAACAACTTAACCGGGGAAAAAAGATTTTTTTGAAAAAATCCCTAAGTCCCGGGGTCACAATTTCAGAAAAAAACTGACTTTTGACAATTCAATCAAAAATGGTCGCAAATGGTTGCAAATGCTCCCCTGAAAGATTTGGAGGTCGAAACAGAAGGCTTTTTATCACAGGAGAAGCAATCAACCCTCAATAACTTAACAGGAGGAAAAAGATTTTTTTGAAAAAATCCCTAAGCCCCGGGGTCACAATTTCAGCAAAAATCTGACTTTTGACAATTCACTCAAAAATGGTGCCAAAGGGTTGCAAATGCTCCCCTGAAAGGTTTGGCGGTCGAAACAGAAGGCTTTTTCTCACAGGACAAGAAATCAACCCTCAACAACTTAACCGGGGGAAAAAGATTTTTTTGAAAAAATCCCTAAGCCCCGGGGTCACAATTTCAGCAAAAATCTGACTTTTGGCAATTCAATCAAAAATGGTCGCAAATGGTTGCAAATGCTCCCCTGAAAGGTTTGGCGGTCGAAACAGAAGGCTTTTTATCACAGGACAAGAAATCAACCCTCAACAACTTAACCGGGGGAAAAAGATTTTTTTGAAAAAATCCCTAAGCCCCGAGGTCACAATTTCAGCAAAAATCTGACTTTTGACAATTCACTCAAAAATGGTGCCAAAGGGTTGCAAATGCTCCCCTGAAAGGTTTGGCGGTCGAAACAGAAGGCTTTTTCTCACAGGACAAGAAATCAACCCTCAACAACTTAACCGGGGGAAAAAGATTTTTTTGAAAAAATCCCTAAGCCCCGGGGTCACAATTTCAGCAAAAATCTGACTTTTGGCAATTCAATCAAAAATGGTCGCAAATGGTTGCAAATGCTCCCCTGAAAGATTTGGAGGTCGAAACAGAAGGCTTTTTATCACAGGAGAAGCAATCAACCCTCAACAACTTAAACGGAGAAAAAAGATTTTTTTGAAAAAATCCCTAAGCCCCGGCGTCACAATTTCAGCAAAAATCTGACTTTTGGCAATTCAATCAAAAATGGTCGCAAATGGTTGCAAATGCTCCCCTGAAAGATTTGGAGGTCGAAACAGAAGGCTTTTTATCACAGGACAAGAAATCAACCCTCAACAACTTAACCGAGGGAAAAAGATTTTTTTGAAAAAATCCCTAAGCCCAGGGGTCACAATTTCAGCAAAAATCTGACTTTTGGCAATTCACTCAAAAATGGTGCCAAAGGGTTGCAAATGCTCCCCTGAAAGGTTTGGCTGTCGAAACAGAATGCTTTTTATCACAGGAGAAGCAATCAACCCTCAATAACATAACCGGAGGAAAAAGATTTTTTTGAAAAAATCCCTAAGCGCCGGGGTCACAATTTCAGAAAAAATATGACTTTTGGCAATTCACTCAAAAATGGTGCCAAAGTGTTGCAAATGCTCCCCTGAAAGGTTTGGAGGTCGAAACAGAAGGCTTTTTATCACAAGAGAAGCAATCAACCCTCAATAACTTAACCGGAGGAAAAAGATTTTTTTGAAAAAATCCCTAAGCCCCAGGGTCACAATTTCAGAAAAAAATCTGACTTTTGGCCATTCACTCAAAAATGGTGCGAAACGGTTGCAAATGCTCCCCTGAGAGGTTTGGCGGTCGAAACAGAAGGCTTTTTATCAAAGGAAAAGAAAGCCCTTGACAACTTAACCAGCAGAAAAAGATTTTTTTGAAAAAATCCCAAACCCCGGGGTCACAATTTCATCAAAAATCTGACTTTCGGCCATTCACTTAAAAATTGTGCCTACTGAAGAAAGTAGGAAAAACCACTGGGCCGGTAAGATATAATCTAACTGAAATCCCTTATTTTGACTACTGGCTCCTCACACAGCTCCTGACTCATGACAGTGTGTTGCCCATCGCTCTGTTCTGACTAAAGGAATTAATGCAGCCACTGCTGGCGGGGACATTTTGGAACCCAAAATATCCAACGCCAGTAAATTCTGGTGTACTTTTTAACATAATAGTGTAAACAGGGATCAACATACAAACACTGAGAAGCCATTCCCCCCGCCCCACTACTTTATATGGAAACAATTGGAAAAACCTTGTGATTGAGGCTACCAACATGGCGCCTTTTTGTACATCGAACACTTCTGAGGTCATTCTTACTAGTGCTTTACTACTGTTTTACTACTACTTTACTACCACTTTACTACTGTTTTACTACTGCTTTACTACTGCTTTACTACCATTTTACTACTACTTTACTACTACTTTACTACTGCTTTACTACTATTTTACTACTACTTTACTACTACTTTACTATTATTTTACTACTTTAGTACAATTTTACTACTATTCCACCACTTTACTATTTTACCATTTTACTACCGCTTTACTACTACTTTACAATTATCTTACTGCTGTTTCACTACTGCCTTACTACCATTTTACTACTATTTTACTACTGCGTTACTACTACTTTACTGCTATTTTACTACTATCCCACCACTTTATTATTGTTTTACCATTACTTAACTGCTACTTCACTACTGGTTTACTATTGCTTTACTACCACTTTACTTCCACTTTACTACTGCTACTTTATTACTTTTATACTACTTTACTATTTATACCCGTATTAATAGAGTAGACCTTCCTGAACAATGGCATGCTTGTCTACAGTAACAAATAGTATTGTTACTATTTTATGAATTGTATATACTGCCCTTCATCCGTAGATTTAAGGTTGGTTTACAACTTTAAAATGCAAGGTAAAAAACACAAAATACACAATAAAAACAAGAACAAGAACAAACCAATAAGCCTCCTCCCTCAACCTCTCCTTTGGCTTGTCCTTCACTCATGACTTCTCTCTTGTTCCTTGATCTTAACTTCCCCACTTTTGCAAACCTTCCAGTTGTCCCTAATTTTCCCGGGACAGTCCCAGATTTATTGAAGCTGTCCTGGTTTCTGATGTTATCCTGCTTTTCCTTAGGACGTCCCTATGTTCATGGGAGAATGTTGGATGGTATGGAGTTATGCATAGAATAGAATGATAGAATGATCTCGATACGAATTCAAGGCAGACCTTTTAACATCACAGTAATCCAAGTTTATGCACCAACTACTGGTGCTGAAGAAACTGAAATTGACCAATTCTATGAAGCCTAACAACACCTTATAGAAGTGACACCAAAGAAGGATGTTCTTCTCATTATAGGGGATTGGAATGCTAAAGTAGGGAGGCAAGAAATAAAAGGAACAACTGGCAAGTTGGGCCTTGGAGATCAAAACGAAGCAGGGCAAAGGCTAATAGAGTTCTGTCAAGAGAACAAGCTGGTCATCACAAACACGCTTTTCCAACAACACAAGAGACGACTCTACACATGGACATCACCAGATGGGCAGCATCGAAATCAGATTGATTATATTCTCTGCAGCCAAAGATGGAGAGGCTCTATACAGTCAGCAAAAACAAGACCTGGAGCTGACTGTGGCTCAGATCATCAGCTTCTTATAGCCAAATTCAAACTTAAACTGAAGCAATTCAATCAAAAATGGTCGCAAATGGTTGCAAATGCTCCCCTGAAAGATTTGGAGGTCGAAACAGAAGGCTTTTTATCACAGGAGAATAAATCAACCCTCAACAACATAACCGGCGGAAAAAGATTTTTTTGAAAAAATCCCTAAGCCCCGGGGTCACAATTTCAGCAAAAATCTGACTTTTGGCAATTCAATCAAAAATGGTGCCAAAGTGTTGCAAATGCTCCCCTGAAAGATTTGGCGGTCGAAACAGAAGGCTTTTTATCACAGGAGAAGCAATCAACCCTCAACAACTTAACCGGCGGAAAAAGATTTTTTTGAAAAAATCCCTAAGCCCCGGGGTCACAATTTCAGCAAAAATCTGACTTTTGGCAATTCACTAAAAAATGGTGCCAAAGGGTTGCAAATGCTCCCCTGAAAGGTTTGGCGGTCGAAACAGAAGGCTTTTTATCACAGGACAAGAAATCAACCCTCAACAACTTAACCGAGGGAAAAAGATTTTTTTGAAAAAATCCCTAAGCCCCGGGGTCACAATTTCAGAAAAAATCTGACTTTTGGCAATTCACTCAAAAATGGTGCCAAAGGGTTGCAAATGCTCCCCTGAAAGGTTTGGCGGTCGAAACAGAAGGCTTTTTATCACAGGAGAAGCAATCAACCCTCAACAACTTAACCGGCGGAAAAAGATTTTTTTGAAAAAATCCCTAAGCCCCGGGGTCACAATTTCAGAAAAAATCTGACTTTTGGCAATTCACTCAAAAATGGTGCCAAAGGGTTGCAAATGCTCCCCTGAAAGGTTTGGCGGTCGAAACAGAAGGCTTTTTATCACAGGACAAGAAATCAACCCTCAACAACTTAACCGGCGGAAAAAGATTTTTTTGAAAAAATCCCTAAGCCCCGGGGTCACAATTTCAGCAAAAATCTGACTTTTGACAATTCACTCAAAAATGGTGCCAAAGGGTTGCAAATGCTCCCCTGAAAGGTTTGGCGGTCGAAACAGAAGTCTTTTTATCACAGGACAAGAAATCAACCCTCAACAACTTAACCGGGGAAAAAAGATTTTTTTGAAAAAATCCCTAAGTCCCGGGGTCACAATTTCAGAAAAAAACTGACTTTTGACAATTCAATCAAAAATGGTCGCAAATGGTTGCAAATGCTCCCCTGAAAGATTTGGAGGTCGAAACAGAAGGCTTTTTATCACAGGAGAAGCAATCAACCCTCAATAACTTAACAGGAGGAAAAAGATTTTTTTGAAAAAATCCCTAAGCCCCGGGGTCACAATTTCAGCAAAAATCTGACTTTTGACAATTCACTCAAAAATGGTGCCAAAGGGTTGCAAATGCTCCCCTGAAAGGTTTGGCGGTCGAAACAGAAGGCTTTTTATCACAGGACAAGAAATCAACCCTCAACAACTTAACCGGGGGAAAAAGATTTTTTTGAAAAAATCCCTAAGCCCCGGGGTCACAATTTCAGCAAAAATCTGACTTTTGGCAATTCAATCAAAAATGGTCGCAAATGGTTGCAAATGCTCCCCTGAAAGGTTTGGCGGTCGAAACAGAAGGCTTTTTATCACAGGACAAGAAATCAACCCTCAACAACTTAACCGGCGGAAAAAGATTTTTTTGAAAAAATCCCTAAGCCCCGAGGTCACAATTTCAGCAAAAATCTGACTTTTGACAATTCACTCAAAAATGGTGCCAAAGGGTTGCAAATGCTCCCCTGAAAGGTTTGGCGGTCGAAACAGAAGGCTTTTTCTCACAGGACAAGAAATCAACCCTCAACAACTTAACCGGGGGAAAAAGATTTTTTTGGAAAAAATCCCTAAGCCCCGGGGTCACAATTTCAGCAAAAATCTGACTTTTGGCAATTCAATCAAAAATGGTCGCAAATGGTTGCAAATGCTCCCCTGAAAGATTTGGAGGTCGAAACAGAAGGCTTTTTATCACAGGAGAAGCAATCAACCCTCAACAACTTAAACGGAGAAAAAAGATTTTTTTGAAAAAATCCCTAAGCCCCGGTGTCACAATTTCAGCAAAAATCTGACTTTTGGCAATTCAATCAAAAATGGTGCCAAAGGGTTGCAAATGCTCCCCTGAAAGATTTGGAGGTCGAAACAGAAGGCTTTTTATCACAGGACAAGAAATCAACCCTCAACAACTTAACCGAGGGAAAAAGATTTTTTTGAAAAAATCCCTAAGCCCAGGGGTCACAATTTCAGCAAAAATCTGACTTTTGGCAATTCACTCAAAAATGGTGCCAAAGGGTTGCAAATGCTCCCCTGAAAGGTTTGGCTGTCGAAACAGAATGCTTTTTATCACAGGAGAAGCAATCAACCCTCAATAACATAACCGGAGGAAAAAGATTTTTTTGAAAAAATCCCTAAGCGCCGGGGTCACAATATCAGTAAAAATCTGACTTTTGGCAATTCACTCAAAAATGGTGCCAAAGTGTTGCAAATGCTCCCCTGAAAGGTTTGGAGGTTGAAACAGAAGGCTTTTTATCACAGGGGAAGCAATCAACCCTCAACAACTTAACAGGAGGAAAAAGATTTTTTTGAAAAAATCCCTAATCCCCGGGGTCACAATTTCAGAAAAAATCTGACTTTTGGCAATTCACTCAAAAATGGTGCCAAAGTGTTGCAAATGCTCCCCTGAAAGGTTTGGAGGTCGAAACAGAAGGCTTTTTATCACAAGAGAAGCAATCAACCCTCAATAACTTAACCGGAGGAAAAAGATTTTTTTGAAAAAATCCCTAAGCCCCAGGGTCACAATTTCAGAAAAAAATCTGACTTTTGGCCATTCACTCAAAAATGGTGCGAAACGGTTGCAAATGCTCCCCTGAGAGGTTTGGCGGTCGAAACAGAAGGCTTTTTATCAAAGGAAAAGAAAGCCCTTGACAACTTAACCAGCAGAAAAAGATTTTTTTGAAAAAATCCCAAACCCCGGGGTCACAATTTCATCAAAAATCTGACTTTCGGCCATTCACTTAAAAATTGTGCCTACTGAAGAAAGTAGGAAAAACCACTGGGCCGGTAAGATATAATCTAACTGAAATCCCTTATTTTGACTACTGGCTCCTCACACAGCTCCTGACTCATGACAGTGTGTTGCCCATCGCTCTGTTCTGACTAAAGGAATTAATGCAGCCACTGCTGGCGGGGACATTTTGGAACCCAAAATATCCAACGCCAGTAAATTCTGGTGTACTTTTTAACATAATAGTGTAAACAGGGATCAACATACAAACACTGAGAAGCCATTCCCCCCGCCCCACTACTTTATATGGAAACAATTGGAAAAACCTTGTGATTGAGGCTACCAACATGGCGCCTTTTTGTACATCGAACACTTCTGAGGTCATTCTTACTAGTGCTTTACTACTGTTTTACTACTACTTTACTACCACTTTACTACTGTTTTACTACTGCTTTACTACTGCTTTACTACCATTTTACTACTACTTTACTACTACTTTACTACTGCTTTACTACTATTTTACTACTACTTTACTACTACTTTACTATTATTTTACTACTTTAGTACAATTTTACTACTATTCCACCACTTTACTATTTTACCATTTTACTACCGCTTTACTACTACTTTACAATTATCTTACTGCTGTTTCACTACTGCCTTACTACCATTTTACTACTATTTTACTACTGCGTTACTACTACTTTACTGCTATTTTACTACTATCCCACCACTTTATTATTGTTTTACCATTACTTAACTGCTACTTCACTACTGGTTTACTATTGCTTTACTACCACTTTACTTCCACTTTACTACTGCTACTTTATTACTTTTATACTACTTTACTATTTATACCCGTATTAATAGAGTAGACCTTCCTGAACAATGGCATGCTTGTCTACAGTAACAAATAGTATTGTTACTATTTTATGAATTGTATATACTGCCCTTGATCCGTAGATTTAAGGTTGGTTTACAACTTTAAAATGCAAGGTAAAAAACACAAAATACACAATAAAAACAAGAACAAGAACAAACCAATAAGCCTCCTCCCTCAACCTCTCCTTTGGCTTGTCCTTCACTCATGACTTCTCTCTTGTTCCTTGATCTTAACTTCCCCACTTTTGCAAACCTTCCAGTTGTCCCTAATTTTCCCGGGACAGTCCCAGATTTATTGAAGCTGTCCTGGTTTCTGATGTTATCCTGCTTTTCCTTAGGACGTCCCTATGTTCATGGGAGAATGTTGGATGGTATGGAGTTATACATAGAATAGAATGATAGAATGATCTCGATACGAATCCAAAGCAGACCTTTTAACATCACAGTAATCCAAGTTTATGCACCAACTACTGGTGCTGAAGAAACTGAAATTGACCAATTCTATGAAGCCTAACAACACCTTATAGAAGTGACACCAAAGAAGGATGTTCTTCTCATTAGAGGGGATTGGAATGCTAAAGTAGGGAGGCAAGAGATAAAAGGAACAACTGGCAAGTTGGGCCTTGGAGATCAAAACGAAGCAGGGCAAAGGCTAATAGAGTTCTGTCAAGAGAACAAGCTGGTCATCACAAACACGCTTTTCCAACAACACAAGAGACGACTCTACACATGGACATCACCAGATGGGCAGCATCGAAATCAGATTGATTATATTCTCTGCAGCCAAAGATGGAGAGGCTCTATACAGTCAGCAAAAACAAGACCTGGAGCTGACTGTGGCTCAGATCATCAGCTTCTTATAGCCAAATTCAAACTTAAACTGAAGCAATTCAATCAAAAATGGTCGCAAATGGTTGCAAATGCTCCCCTGAAAGATTTGGAGGTCGAAACAGAAGGCTTTTTATCACAGGAGAATAAATCAACCCTCAACAACATAACCGGCGGAAAAAGATTTTTTTGAAAAAATCCCTAAGCCCCGGGGTCACAATTTCAGCAAAAATCTGACTTTTGGCAATTCAATCAAAAATGGTGCCAAAGTGTTGCAAATGCTCCCCTGAAAGATTTGGCGGTCGAAACAGAAGGCTTTTTATCACAGGAGAAGCAATCAACCCTCAACAACTTAACCGGCGGAAAAAGATTTTTTTGAAAAAATCCCTAAGCCCCGGGGTCACAATTTCAGCAAAAATCTGACTTTTGGCAATTCACTAAAAAATGGTGCCAAAGGGTTGCAAATGCTCCCCTGAAAGGTTTGGCGGTCGAAACAGAAGGCTTTTTATCACAGGACAAGAAATCAACCCTCAACAACTTAACCGAGGGAAAAAGATTTTTTTGAAAAAATCCCTAAGCCCCGGGGTCACAATTTCAGAAAAAATCTGACTTTTGGCAATTCACTCAAAAATGGTGCCAAAGGGTTGCAAATGCTCCCCTGAAAGGTTTGGCGGTCGAAACAGAAGGCTTTTTATCACAGGAGAAGCAATCAACCCTCAACAACTTAACCGGCGGAAAAAGATTTTTTTGAAAAAATCCCTAAGCCCCGGGGTCACAATTTCAGAAAAAATCTGACTTTTGGCAATTCACTCAAAAATGGTGCCAAAGGGTTGCAAATGCTCCCCTGAAAGGTTTGGCGGTCGAAACAGAAGGCTTTTTATCACAGGACAAGAAATCAACCCTCAACAACTTAACCGGCGGAAAAAGATTTTTTTGAAAAAATCCCTAAGCCCCGGGGTCACAATTTCAGCAAAAATCTGACTTTTGACAATTCACTCAAAAATGGTGCCAAAGGGTTGCAAATGCTCCCCTGAAAGGTTTGGCGGTCGAAACAGAAGTCTTTTTATCACAGGACAAGAAATCAACCCTCAACAACTTAACCGGGGAAAAAAGATTTTTTTGAAAAAATCCCTAAGCCCCGGGGTCACAATTTCAGAAAAAATCTGACTTTTGGCAATTCACTCAAAAATGGTGCCAAAGGGTTGCAAATGCTCCCCTGAAAGGTTTGGCGGTCGAAACAGAAGGCTTTTTATCACAGGAGAAGCAATCAACCCTCAATAACTTAACCGGAGGAAAAAGATTTTTTTGAAAAAATCCCTAAGCCCCGGGGTCACAATTTCAGCAAAAACCTGACTTTTGGCAATTCACTCAAAAATGGTGCCTAAGGGTTGCAAATGCTCCCCTGAAAGGTTTGGCGGTCGAAACAGAAGACTTTTTATCACAGGAGAAGCAATCAACCCTCAATAACATAACCGGAGGAAAAAGATTTTTTTGAAAAAATCCCTAAGCGCCGGGGTCACAATATCAGTAAAAATCTGACTTTTGGCAATTCACTCAAAAATGGTGCCAAAGTGTTGCAAATGCTCCCCTGAAAGGTTTGGAGGTTGAAACAGAAGGCTTTTTATCACAGGGGAAGCAATCAACCCTCAACAACTTAACCGGCGGAAAAAGATTTTTTTGAAAAAATCCCTAAGCCCCGGGGTCACAATTTCAGAAAAAATCTGACTTTTGGCCATTCACTCAAAAATGGTGCCAAACGGTTGCAAATGCTCCCCTGAGTGGTTTGGTGGTCGAAACAGAAGGCTTTTTATCAAAGGAAAAGAAAGCCCTTGACAACTTAACCAGCAGAAAAAGATTTTTTTGAAAAAATCCCAAACCCCGGGGTCACAATTTCATCAAAAATCTGACTTTCGGCCATTCACTTAAAAATTGTGCCTACTCAAAAATGGTGCGAAACGGTTGCAAATGCTCCCCTGAGAGGTTTGGTGGTCGAAACAGAAGGCTTTTTATCAAAGGAAAAGAAAGCCCTTGACAACTTAACCAGCAGAAAAAGATTTTTTTGAAAAAATCCCAAACCCCGGGGTCACAATTTCATCAAAAATCTGACTTTCGGCAATTCACTCAAAAATGGTGCCTAAGGGTTGCAAATGCTCCCCTGAAAGGTTTGGCGGTCGAAACAGAAGGCTTTTTATCACAGGAGAAGCAATCAACCCTCAACAACTTAACCGGCGGAAAAAGATTTTTTTGAAAAAATCCCTAATCCCCGGGGTCACAATTTCAGAAAAAATCTGACTTTTGGCAATTCACTCAAAAATGGTGCCAAAGGGTTGCAAATGCTCCCCTGAAAGGTTTGGCGGTCGAAACAGAAGGCTTTTTATCACAGGACAAGAAATCAACCCTCAACAACTTAACCGAGGGAAAAAGATTTTTTTGAAAAAATCCCTAAGCCCCGGGGTCACAATTTCAGAAAAAATCTGACTTTTGGCAATTCACTCAAAAATGGTGCCAAACGGTTGCAAATGCTCCCCTGAAAGGTTTGGAGGTCGAAACAGAAGGCTTTTTATCAAAGGAAAAGAAAGCCCTTGACAACTTAACCAGCAGAAAAAGATTTTTTTGAAAAAATCCCTAAGCCCCTGGGTCACAATTTCAGAAAAAAATATGACTTTTGGCCATTCACTCAAAAATGGTGCGAAACGGTTGCCAATGCTCCCCTGAGAGTTTTGGCGGTCGAAACAGAAGGCTTTTTATCAAAGGAAAAGAAAGCCCTTGACAACTTAACCAGCAGAAAAAGATTTTTTTGAAAAAATCCCAAACCCCGGGGTCACAATTTCATCAAAAATCTGACTTTCGGCCATTCACTTAAAAATTGTGCCTACTGAAGAAAGTAGGAAAAACCACTGGGCCGGTAAGATATAATCTAACTGAAATCCCTTATTTTGACTACTGGCTCCTCACACAGCTCCTGACTCATGACAGTGTGTTGCCCATCGCTCTGTTCTGACTAAAGGAATTAATGCAGCCACTGCTGGCGGGGACATTTTGGAACCCAAAATATCCAACGCCAGTAAATTCTGGTGTACTTTTTAACATAATAGTGTAAACAGGGATCAACATACAAACACTGAGAAGCCATTCCCCCCGCCCCACTACTTTATATGGAAACAATTGGAAAAACCTTGTGATTGAGGCTACCAACATGGCGCCTTTTTGTACATCGAACACTTCTGAGGTCATTCTTACTAGTGCTTTACTACTGTTTTACTACTACTTTACTACCACTTTACTACTGTTTTACTACTGCTTTACTACTGCTTTACTACTACTTTACTACTACTTTACTACTACTTTACTATCATTTTACTACTTTAGTACAATTTTACTACTATTCCACCACTTTACTATTTTACCATTTTACTACCGCTTTACTACTACTTTACAATTATCTTACTGCTGTTTCACTACTGCCTTACTACCATTTTACTACTATTTTACTACTGCGTTACTACTACTTTACTGCTATTTTACTACTATCCCACCACTTTATTATTGTTTTACCATTACTTAACTGCTACTTCACTACTGGTTTACTATTGCTTTACTACCACTTTACTTCCACTTTACTACTGCTACTTTATTACTTTTATACTACTTTACTATTTATACCCGTATTAATAGAGTAGACCTTCCTGAACAATGGCATGCTTGTCTACAGTAACAAATAGTATTGTTACTATTTTATGAATTGTATATACTGCCCTTCATCCGTAGATTTAAGGTTGGTTTACAACTTTAAAATGCAAGGTAAAAAACACAAAATACACAATAAAAACAAGAACAAGAACAAACCAATAAGCCTCCTCCCTCAACCTCTCCTTTGGCTTGTCCTTCACTCATGACTTCTCTCTTGTTCCTTGATCTTAACTTCCCCACTTTTGCAAACCTTCCAGTTGTCCCTAATTTTCCCGGGACAGTCCCAGATTTATTGAAGCTGTCCTGGTTTCTGATGTTATCCTGCTTTTCCTTAGGACGTCCCTATGTTCATGGGAGAATGTTGGATGGTATGGAGTTATACATAGAATAGAATGATAGAATGATCTCGATACGAATCCAAGGCAGACCTTTTAACATCACAGTAATCCAAGTTTATGCACCAACTACTGGTGCTGAAGAAACTGAAATTGACCAATTCTATGAAGCCTAACAACACCTTATAGAAGTGACACCAAAGAAGGATGTTCTTCTCATTATAGGGGATTGGAATGCTAAAGTAGGGAGGCAAGAGATAAAAGGAACAACTGGCAAGTTGGGCCTTGGAGATCAAAACGAAGCAGGGCAAAGGCTAATAGAGTTCTGTCAAGAGAACAAGCTGGTCATCACAAACACGCTTTTCCAACAACACAAGAGACGACTCTACACATGGACATCACCAGATGGGCAGCATCGAAATCAGATTGATTATATTCTCTGCAGCCAAAGATGGAGAGGCTCTATACAGTCAGCAAAAACAAGACCTGGAGCTGACTGTGGCTCAGATCATCAGCTTCTTATAGCCAAATTCAAACTTAAACTGAAGCAATTCAATCAAAAATGGTCGCAAATGGTTGCAAATGCTCCCCTGAAAGATTTGGAGGTCGAAACAGAAGGCTTTTTATCACAGGAGAATAAATCAACCCTCAACAACATAACCGGCGGAAAAAGATTTTTTTGAAAAAATCCCCCGGGGTCACAATTTCAGCAAAAATCTGACTTTTGGCAATTCAATCAAAAATGGTGCCAAAGTGTTGCAAATGCTCCCCTGAAAGATTTGGCGGTCGAAACAGAAGGCTTTTTATCACAGGAGAAGCAATCAACCCTCAACAACTTAACCGGCGGAAAAAGATTTTTTTGAAAAAATCCCTAAGCCCCGGGGTCACAATTTCAGCAAAAATCTGACTTTTGACAATTCACTCAAAAATGGTGCCAAAGGGTTGTAAATGCTCCCCTGAAAGGTTTGGCGGTCGAAACAGAAGTCTTTTTATCACAGGACAAGAAATCAACCCTCAACAACTTAACCGGGGAAAAAAGATTTTTTTGAAAAAATCCCTAAGTCCCGGGGTCACAATTTCAGAAAAAATCTGACTTTTGACAATTCAATCAAAAATGGTCGCAAATGGTTGCAAATGCTCCCCTGAAAGATTTGGAGGTCGAAACAGAAGGCTTTTTATCACAGGAGAAGCAATCAACCCTCAACAACTTAACCGGCAGAAAAAGATTTTTTTGAAAAAATCCCTAAGCCCCGGGGTCACAATTTCAGAAAAAATCTGACTTTTGGCAATTCACTAAAAAATGGTGCCAAAGGGTTGCAAATGCTCCCCTGAAAGGTTTGGCGGTCGAAACAGAAGGCTTTTTATCACAGGACAAGAAATCAACCCTCAACAACTTAACCGAGGGAAAAAGATTTTTTTGAAAAAATCCCTAAGCCCCGGGGTCACAATTTCAGAAAAAATCTGACTTTTGGCAATTCACTCAAAAATGGTGCCAAAGGGTTGCAAATGCTCCCCTGAAAGGTTTGGCGGTCGAAACAGAAGGCTTTTTATCACAGGAGAAGCAATCAACCCTCAATAACTTAACCGGAGGAAAAAGATTTTTTTGAAAAAATCCCTAAGCCCCGGGGTCACAATTTCAGCAAAAACCTGACTTTTGGCAATTCACTCAAAAATGGTGCCTAAGGGTTGCAAATGCTCCCCTGAAAGGTTTGGCGGTCGAAACAGAAGACTTTTTATCACAGGAGAAGCAATCAACCCTCAATAACATAACCGGAGGAAAAAGATTTTTTTGAAAAAATCCCTAAGCGCCGGGGTCACAATATCAGTAAAAATCTGACTTTTGGCAATTCACTCAAAAATGGTGCCAAAGTGTTGCAAATGCTCCCCTGAAAGGTTTGGAGGTTGAAACAGAAGGCTTTTTATCACAGGGGAAGCAATCAACCCTCAACAACTTAACCGGCGGAAAAAGATTTTTTTGAAAAAATCCCTAAGCCCCGGGGTCACAATTTCAGAAAAAATCTGACTTTTGGCCATTCACTCAAAAATGGTGCCAAACGGTTGCAAATGCTCCCCTGAGAGGTTTGGTGGTCGAAACAGAAGGCTTTTTATCAAAGGAAAAGAAAGCCCTTGACAACTTAACCAGCAGAAAAAGATTTTTTTGAAAAAATCCCAAACCCCGGGGTCACAATTTCATCAAAAATCTGACTTTCGGCCATTCACTTAAAAATTGTGCCTACTCAAAAATGGTGCGAAACGGTTGCAAATGCTCCCCTGAGAGGTTTGGTGGTCGAAACAGAAGGCTTTTTATCAAAGGAAAAGAAAGCCCTTGACAACTTAACCAGCAGAAAAAGATTTTTTTGAAAAAATCCCAAACCCCGGGGTCACAATTTCATCAAAAATCTGACTTTCGGCAATTCACTCAAAAATGGTGCCTAAGGGTTGCAAATGCTCCCCTGAAAGGTTTGGCGGTCGAAACAGAAGGCTTTTTATCACAGGAGAAGCAATCAACCCTCAACAACTTAACCGGCGGAAAAAGATTTTTTTGAAAAAATCCCTAATCCCCGGGGTCACAATTTCAGAAAAAATCTGACTTTTGGCAATTCACTCAAAAATGGTGCCAAAGGGTTGCAAATGCTCCCCTGAAAGGTTTGGCGGTCGAAACAGAAGGCTTTTTATCACAGGACAAGAAATCAACCCTCAACAACTTAACCGAGGGAAAAAGATTTTTTTGAAAAAATCCCTAAGCCCCGGGGTCACAATTTCAGAAAAAATCTGACTTTTGGCAATTCACTCAGAAATGGTGCCAAACGGTTGCAAATGCTCCCCTGAAAGGTTTGGAGGTCGAAACAGAAGGCTTTTTATCAAAGGAAAAGAAAGCCCTTGACAACTTAACCAGCAGAAAAAGATTTTTTTGAAAAAATCCCTAAGCCCCTGGGTCACAATTTCAGAAAAAAATATGACTTTTGGCCATTCACTCAAAAATGGTGCGAAACGGTTGCCAATGCTCCCCTGAGAGTTTTGGCGGTCGAAACAGAAGGCTTTTTATCAAAGGAAAAGAAAGCCCTTGACAACTTAACCAGCAGAAAAAGATTTTTTTGAAAAAATCCCAAACCCCGGGGTCACAATTTCATCAAAAATCTGACTTTCGGCCATTCACTTAAAAATTGTGCCTACTGAAGAAAGTAGGAAAAACCACTGGGCCGGTAAGATATAATCTAACTGAAATCCCTTATTTTGACTACTGGCTCCTCACACAGCTCCTGACTCATGACAGTGTGTTGCCCATCGCTCTGTTCTGACTAAAGGAATTAATGCAGCCACTGCTGGCGGGGACATTTTGGAACCCAAAATATCCAACGCCAGTAAATTCTGGTGTACTTTTTAACATAATAGTGTAAACAGGGATCAACATACAAACACTGAGAAGCCATTCCCCCCGCCCCACTACTTTATATGGAAACAATTGGAAAAACCTTGTGATTGAGGCTACCAACATGGCGCCTTTTTGTACATCGAACACTTCTGAGGTCATTCTTACTAGTGCTTTACTACTGTTTTACTACTACTTTACTACCACTTTACTACTGTTTTACTACTGCTTTACTACTGCTTTACTACTACTTTACTACTACTTTACTACTACTTTACTATCATTTTACTACTTTAGTACAATTTTACTACTATTCCACCACTTTACTATTTTACCATTTTACTACCGCTTTACTACTACTTTACAATTATCTTACTGCTGTTTCACTACTGCCTTACTACCATTTTACTACTATTTTACTACTGCGTTACTACTACTTTACTGCTATTTTACTACTATCCCACCACTTTATTATTGTTTTACCATTACTTAACTGCTACTTCACTACTGGTTTACTATTGCTTTACTACCACTTTACTTCCACTTTACTACTGCTACTTTATTACTTTTATACTACTTTACTATTTATACCCGTATTAATAGAGTAGACCTTCCTGAACAATGGCATGCTTGTCTACAGTAACAAATAGTATTGTTACTATTTTATGAATTGTATATACTGCCCTTCATCCGTAGATTTAAGGTTGGTTTACAACTTTAAAATGCAAGGTAAAAAACACAAAATACACAATAAAAACAAGAACAAGAACAAACCAATAAGCCTCCTCCCTCAACCTCTCCTTTGGCTTGTCCTTCACTCATGACTTCTCTCTTGTTCCTTGATCTTAACTTCCCCACTTTTGCAAACCTTCCAGTTGTCCCTAATTTTCCCGGGACAGTCCCAGATTTATTGAAGCTGTCCTGGTTTCTGATGTTATCCTGCTTTTCCTTAGGACGTCCCTATGTTCATGGGAGAATGTTGGATGGTATGGAGTTATACATAGAATAGAATGATAGAATGATCTCGATACGAATCCAAGGCAGACCTTTTAACATCACAGTAATCCAAGTTTATGCACCAACTACTGGTGCTGAAGAAACTGAAATTGACCAATTCTATGAAGCCTAACAACACCTTATAGAAGTGACACCAAAGAAGGATGTTCTTCTCATTATAGGGGATTGGAATGCTAAAGTAGGGAGGCAAGAGATAAAAGGAACAACTGGCAAGTTGGGCCTTGGAGATCAAAACGAAGCAGGGCAAAGGCTAATAGAGTTCTGTCAAGAGAACAAGCTGGTCATCACAAACACGCTTTTCCAACAACACAAGAGACGACTCTACACATGGACATCACCAGATGGGCAGCATCGAAATCAGATTGATTATATTCTCTGCAGCCAAAGATGGAGAGGCTCTATACAGTCAGCAAAAACAAGACCTGGAGCTGACTGCGGCTCAGATCATCAGCTTCTTATAGCCAAATTCAAACTTAAACTGAAGCAATTCAATCAAAAATGGTCGCAAATGGTTGCAAATGCTCCCCTGAAAGATTTGGAGGTCGAAACAGAAGGCTTTTTATCACAGGAGAATAAATCAACCCTCAACAACATAACCGGCGGAAAAAGATTTTTTTGAAAAAATCCCCCGGGGTCACAATTTCAGCAAAAATCTGACTTTTGGCAATTCAATCAAAAATGGTGCCAAAGTGTTGCAAATGCTCCCCTGAAAGATTTGGCGGTCGAAACAGAAGGCTTTTTATCACAGGAGAAGCAATCAACCCTCAACAACTTAACCGAGGGAAAAAGATTTTTTTGAAAAAATCCCTAAGCCCCAGGGTCACAATTTCAGCAAAAATCTGACTTTTGGCAATTCACTAAAAAATGGTGCCAAAGGGTTGCAAATGCTCCCCTGAAAGGTTTGGCGGTCGAAACAGAAGGCTTTATATCACAGGACAAGAAATCAACCCTCAACAACTTAACCGAGGGAAAAAGATTTTTTTGAAAAAATCCCTAAGCCCCGGGGTCACAATTTCAGAAAAAATCTGACTTTTGGCAATTCACTCAAAAATGGTGCCAAAGGGTTGCAAATGCTCCCCTGAAAGGTTTGGCGGTCGAAACAGAAGGCTTTTTATCACAGGAGAAGCAATCAACCCTCAACAACTTAACCGGCAGAAAAAGATTTTTTTGAAAAAATCCCTAAGCCCCGGGGTCACAATTTCAGAAAAAATCTGACTTTTGGCAATTCACTAAAAAATGGTGCCAAAGGGTTGCAAATGCTCCCCTGAAAGGTTTGGCGGTCGAAACAGAAGGCTTTTTATCACAGGACAAGAAATCAACCCTCAACAACTTAACCGAGGGAAAAAGATTTTTTTGAAAAAATCCCTAAGCCCCGGGGTCACAATTTCAGAAAAAATCTGACTTTTGGCAATTCACTCAAAAATGGTGCCAAAGGGTTGCAAATGCTCCCCTGAAAGGTTTGGCGGTCGAAACAGAAGGCTTTTTATCACAGGAGAAGCAATCAACCCTCAATAACTTAACCGGAGGAAAAAGATTTTTTTGAAAAAATCCCTAAGCCCCGGGGTCACAATTTCAGCAAAAACCTGACTTTTGGCAATTCACTCAAAAATGGTGCCTAAGGGTTGCAAATGCTCCCCTGAAAGGTTTGGCGGTCGAAACAGAAGACTTTTTATCACAGGAGAAGCAATCAACCCTCAATAACATAACCGGAGGAAAAAGATTTTTTTGAAAAAATCCCTAAGCGCCGGGGTCACAATATCAGTAAAAATCTGACTTTTGGCAATTCACTCAAAAATGGTGCCAAAGTGTTGCAAATGCTCCCCTGAAAGGTTTGGAGGTTGAAACAGAAGGCTTTTTATCACAGGGGAAGCAATCAACCCTCAACAACTTAACCGGCGGAAAAAGATTTTTTTGAAAAAATCCCTAAGCCCCGGGGTCACAATTTCAGAAAAAAATCTGACTTTTGGCCATTCACTCAAAAATGGTGCCAAACGGTTGCAAATGCTCCCCTGAGAGGTTTGGTGGTCGAAACAGAAGGCTTTTTATCAAAGGAAAAGAAAGCCCTTGACAACTTAACCAGCAGAAAAAGATTTTTTTGAAAAAATCCCAAACCCCGGGGTCACAATTTCATCAAAAATCTGACTTTCGGCCATTCACTTAAAAATTGTGCCTACTCAAAAATGGTGCGAAACGGTTGCAAATGCTCCCCTGAGAGGTTTGGTGGTCGAAACAGAAGGCTTTTTATCAAAGGAAAAGAAAGCCCTTGACAACTTAACCAGCAGAAAAAGATTTTTTTGAAAAAATCCCAAACCCCGGGGTCACAATTTCATCAAAAATCTGACTTTCGGCAATTCACTCAAAAATGGTGCCTAAGGGTTGCAAATGCTCCCCTGAAAGGTTTGGCGGTCGAAACAGAAGGCTTTTTATCACAGGAGAAGCAATCAACCCTCAACAACTTAACCGGCGGAAAAAGATTTTTTTGAAAAAATCCCTAATCCCCGGGGTCACAATTTCAGAAAAAATCTGACTTTTGGCAATTCACTCAAAAATGGTGCCAAAGGGTTGCAAATGCTCCCCTGAAAGGTTTGGCGGTCGAAACAGAAGGCTTTTTATCACAGGACAAGAAATCAACCCTCAACAACTTAACCGAGGGAAAAAGATTTTTTTGAAAAAATCCCTAAGCCCCGGGGTCACAATTTCAGAAAAAATCTGACTTTTGGCAATTCACTCAGAAATGGTGCCAAACGGTTGCAAATGCTCCCCTGAAAGGTTTGGAGGTCGAAACAGAAGGCTTTTTATCAAAGGAAAAGAAAGCCCTTGACAACTTAACCAGCAGAAAAAGATTTTTTTGAAAAAATCCCTAAGCCCCTGGGTCACAATTTCAGAAAAAAATATGACTTTTGGCCATTCACTCAAAAATGGTGCGAAACGGTTGCCAATGCTCCCCTGAGAGTTTTGGCGGTCGAAACAGAAGGCTTTTTATCAAAGGAAAAGAAAGCCCTTGACAACTTAACCAGCAGAAAAAGATTTTTTTGAAAAAATCCCAAACCCCGGGGTCACAATTTCATCAAAAATCTGACTTTCGGCCATTCACTTAAAAATTGTGCCTACTGAAGAAAGTAGGAAAAACCACTGGGCCGGTAAGATATAATCTAACTGAAATCCCTTATTTTGACTACTGGCTCCTCACACAGCTCCTGACTCATGACAGTGTGTTGCCCATCGCTCTGTTCTGACTAAAGGAATTAATGCAGCCACTGCTGGCGGGGACATTTTGGAACCCAAAATATCCAACGCCAGTAAATTCTGGTGTACTTTTTAACATAATAGTGTAAACAGGGATCAACATACAAACACTGAGAAGCCATTCCCCCCGCCCCACTACTTTATATGGAAACAATTGGAAAAACCTTGTGATTGAGGCTACCAACATGGCGCCTTTTTGTACATCGAACACTTCTGAGGTCATTCTTACTAGTGCTTTACTACTGTTTTACTACTACTTTACTACCACTTTACTACTGTTTTACTACTGCTTTACTACTGCTTTACTACTACTTTACTACTACTTTACTACTACTTTACTATCATTTTACTACTTTAGTACAATTTTACTACTATTCCACCACTTTACTATTTTACCATTTTACTACCGCTTTACTACTACTTTACAATTATCTTACTGCTGTTTCACTACTGCCTTACTACCATTTTACTACTATTTTACTACTGCGTTACTACTACTTTACTGCTATTTTACTACTATCCCACCACTTTATTATTGTTTTACCATTACTTAACTGCTACTTCACTACTGGTTTACTATTGCTTTACTACCACTTTACTTCCACTTTACTACTGCTACTTTATTACTTTTATACTACTTTACTATTTATACCCGTATTAATAGAGTAGACCTTCCTGAACAATGGCATGCTTGTCTACAGTAACAAATAGTATTGTTACTATTTTATGAATTGTATATACTGCCCTTCATCCGTAGATTTAAGGTTGGTTTACAACTTTAAAATGCAAGGTAAAAAACACAAAATACACAATAAAAACAAGAACAAGAACAAACCAATAAGCCTCCTCCCTCAACCTCTCCTTTGGCTTGTCCTTCACTCATGACTTCTCTCTTGTTCCTTGATCTTAACTTCCCCACTTTTGCAAACCTTCCAGTTGTCCCTAATTTTCCCGGGACAGTCCCAGATTTATTGAAGCTGTCCTGGTTTCTGATGTTATCCTGCTTTTCCTTAGGACATCCCTATGTTCATGGGAGAATGTTGGATGGTATGGAGTTATACATAGAATAGAATGATAGAATGATCTCGATACGAATCCAAGGCAGACCTTTTAACATCACAGTAATCCAAGTTTATGCACCAACTACTGGTGCTGAAGAAACTGAAATTGACCAATTCTATGAAGCCTAACAACACCTTATAGAAGTGACACCAAAGAAGGATGTTCTTCTCATTATAGGGGATTGGAATGCTAAAGTAGGGAGGCAAGAGATAAAAGGAACAACTGGCAAGTTGGGCCTTGGAGATCAAAACGAAGCAGGGCAAAGGCTAATAGAGTTCTGTCAAGAGAACAAGCTGGTCATCACAAACACGCTTTTCCAACAACACAAGAGACGACTCTACACATGGACATCACCAGATGGGCAGCATCGAAATCAGATTGATTATATTCTCTGCAGCCAAAGATGGAGAGGCTCTATACAGTCAGCAAAAACAAGACCTGGAGCTGACTGTGGCTCAGATCATCAGCTTCTTATAGCCAAATTCAAACTTAAACTGAAGCAATTCAATCAAAAATGGTCGCAAATGGTTGCAAATGCTCCCCTGAAAGATTTGGAGGTCGAAACAGAAGGCTTTTTATCACAGGAGAATAAATCAACCCTCAACAACATAACCGGCGGAAAAAGATTTTTTTGAAAAAATCCCCCGGGGTCACAATTTCAGCAAAAATCTGACTTTTGGCAATTCAATCAAAAATGGTGCCAAAGTGTTGCAAATGCTCCCCTGAAAGATTTGGCGGTCGAAACAGAAGGCTTTTTATCACAGGAGAAGCAATCAACCCTCAACAACTTAACCGGCGGAAAAAGATTTTTTTGAAAAAATCCCTAAGCCCCGGGGTCACAATTTCAGAAAAAATCTGACTTTTGGCAATTCACTCAAATATGGTGCCAAAGGGTTGCAAATGCTCCCCTGAAAGGTTTGGCGGTCGAAACAGAAGGCTTTTTATCACAGGAGAAGCAATCAACCCTCAATAACTTAACAGGAGGAAAAAGATTTTTTTGAAAAAATGCCTAAGCCCCGGGGTCACAATTTCAGAAAAAATCTGACTTTTGGGAATTCTCTCAAAAATGGTGCCAAACGGTTGCAAATGCTCCCCTGAAATGTTTGGCGGTCGAAACAGAAGGCTTTTTATCACAAGACAAGAAATCAACCCTCAACAACTTAACCGGGGGGAAAAAGATTTTTTTGAAAAAATCCCTAAGCCTCGGGGTCACAATTTCAGCAAAAATCTGACTTTTGACAATTCACTCAAAAATGGTGCCAAAGGGTTGCAAATGCTCCCCTGAAGGGTTTGGCGGTTGAAACAGAAGGCTTTTTATCACAGGACAAGAAATCAACCCTCAACAACTTAACCGGGGGGAAAAGATTTTTTTGAAAAAATCCCTAAGCCCCGGGGTCACAATTTCAGCAAAAATCTGACTTTTGGCAATTCAATCAAAAATGGTCGCAAATGGTTGCAAATGTTCCCCTGAAAGATTTGGAGGTCGAAACAGAAGGCTTTTTATCACAGGAGAAGCAATCAACCCTCAACAACTTAAACGGAGGAAAAAGATTTTTTTGAAAAAATCCCTAAGCCCCGGGGTCACAATTTCAGAAAAAATCTGACTTTTGGCAATTCAATCAAAAATGGTCGCAAATGGTTGCAAATGCTCCCCTGAAAGATTTGGAGGTCGAAACAGAAGGCTTTTTATTACAGGACAAGAAATCAACCCTCAACAACTTAACCGGCGGAAAAAGATTTTTTTGAAAAAATCCCTAATCCCCGGGGTCACAATTTCAGAAAAAATATGACTTTTGGCAATTCACTCAAAAATGGTGCCAAAGGGTTGCAAATGCTCCCCTGAAAGGTTTGGCGGTCGAAACAGAAGGCTTTTTATCACAGGAGAAGCAATCAACCCTCAATAACATAACCGGAGGAAAAAGATTTTTTTGAAAAAATCCCTAAGCGCCGGGGTCACAATATCAGTAAAAATCTGACTTTTGGCAATTCACTCAAAAATGGTGCCAAAGGGTTGCAAATGCTCCCCTGAAAGGTTTGGCGGTTGAAACAGAAGGCTTTTTATCACAGAGGAAGCAATCAACCCTCAACAACTTAACCGGGGGAAAAAGATTTTTTTGAAAAAATCCCTAAGCCTCGGGGTCACAATTTCAGAAAAAATCTGACTTTTGACAATTCACTCAAAAATGGTGCCAAAGGGTTGCAAATGCTCCCCTGAAAGGTTTGGCGGTCGAAACAGAAGGCTTTTTATCAAAGGAAAAGAAAGCCCTTGACAACTTAACCAGCAGAAAAAGATTTTTTTGAAAAAATCCCAAACCCCGGGGTCACAATTTCATCAAAAATCTGACTTTCGGCCATTCACTTAAAAATTGTGCCTACTGAAGAAAGTAGGAAAAACCACTGGGCCGGTAAGATATAATCTAACTGAAATCCCTTATTTTGACTACTGGCTCCTCACACAGCTCCTGACTCATGACAGTGTGTTGCCCATCGCTCTGTTCTGACTAAAGGAATTAATGCAGCCACTGCTGGCGGGGACATTTTGGAACCCAAAATATCCAACGCCAGTAAATTCTGGTGTACTTTTTAACATAATAGTGTAAACAGGGATCAACATACAAACACTGAGAAGCCATTCCCCCCGCCCCACTACTTTATATGGAAACAATTGGAAAAACCTTGTGATTGAGGCTACCAACATGGCGCCTTTTTGTACATCGAACACTTCTGAGGTCATTCTTACTAGTGCTTTACTACTGTTTTACTACTACTTTACTACCACTTTACTACTGTTTTACTACTGCTTTACTACTACTTTACTACCATTTTACTACTACTTTACTACTACTTTACTACAACTTTACTACTACTTTACTACTACTTTACTATTATTTTACTACTTTAGTACAATTTTACTACTATTCCACCACTTTACTATTTTACCATTTTACTACCGCTTTACTACTACTTTACAATTATCTTACTGCTGTTTCACTACTGCCTTACTACCATTTTACTACTATTTTACTACTGCGTTACTACTACTTTACTGCTATTTTACTACTATCCCACCACTTTATTATTGTTTTACCATTACTTAACTGCTACTTCACTACTGGTTTACTATTGCTTTACTACCACTTTACTTCCACTTTACTACTGCTACTTTATTACTTTTATACTACTTTACTATTTATACCCGTATTAATAGAGTAGACCTTCCTGAACAATGGCATGCTTGTCTACAGTAACAAATAGTATTGTTACTATTTTATGAATTGTATATACTGCCCTTCATCCGTAGATTTAAGGTTGGTTTACAACTTTAAAATGCAAGGTAAAAAACACAAAATACACAATAAAAACAAGAACAAGAACAAACCAATAAGCCTCCTCCCTCAACCTCTCCTTTGGCTTGTCCTTCACTCATGACTTCTCTCTTGTTCCTTGATCTTAACTTCCCCACTTTTGCAAACCTTCCAGTTGTCCCTAATTTTCCCGGGACAGTCCCAGATTTATTGAAGCTGTCCTGGTTTCTGATGTTATCCTGCTTTTCCTTAGGACGTCCCTATGTTCATGGGAGAATGTTGGATGGTATGGAGTTATACATAGAGTAGAATGATAGAATGATCTCGATACGAATCCAAGGCAGACCTTTTAACATCACAGTAATCCAAGTTTATGCACCAACTACTGGTGCTGAAGAAACTGAAATTGACCAATTCTATGAAGCCTAACAACACCTTATAGAAGTGACACCAAAGAAGGATGTTCTTCTCATTATAGGGGATTGGAATGCTAAAGTAGGGAGGCAAGAGATAAAAGGAACAACTGGCAAGTTGGGCCTTGGAGATCAAAACGAAGCAGGGCAAAGGCTAATAGAGTTCTGTCAAGAGAACAAGCTGGTCATCACAAACACGCTTTTCCAACAACACAAGAGACGACTCTACACATGGACATCACCAGATGGGCAGCATCGAAATCAGATTGATTATATTCTCTGCAGCCAAAGATGGAGAGGCTCTATACAGTCAGCAAAAACAAGACCTGGAGCTGACTGTGGCTCAGATCATCAGCTTCTTATAGCCAAATTCAAACTTAAACTGAAGCAATTCAATCAAAAATGGTCGCAAATGGTTGCAAATGCTCCCCTGAAAGATTTGGAGGTCGAAACAGAAGGCTTTTTATCACAGGAGAATAAATCAACCCTCAACAACATAACCGGCGGAAAAAGATTTTTTTGTAAAAATCCCCCGGGGTCACAATTTCAGCAAAAATCTGACTTTTGGCAATTCAATCAAAAATGGTGCCAAAGTGTTGCAAATGCTCCCCTGAAAGATTTGGTGGTCGAAACAGAAGGCTTTTTATCACAGGAGAAGCAATCAACCCTCAACAACTTAACCGGCGGAAAAAGATTTTTTTGAAAAAATCCCTAAGCCCCGGGGTCACAATTTCAGCAAAAATCTGACTTTTGGCAATTCAATCAAAAATGGTGCCAAATGGTTGCAAATGCTCCCCTGAAAGGTTTGGCGGTCGAAACAGAAGGCTTTTTATCACAGGAGAAGCAATCAACCCTCAACAACTTAACCAGGGGAAAAAGATTTTTTTGAAAAAATCCCTAAGTCCCGGGGTCACAATTTCAGAAAAAATCTGACTTTTGACAATTCAATCAAAAATGGTCGCAAATGGTTGCAAATGCTCCCCTGAAAGATTTGGAGGTCGAAACCGAAGGCTTTTTATCACAGGAGAAGCAATCAACCCTCAACAACTTAACCGGCGGAAAAAGATTTTTTTGAAAAAATCCCTAATCCCCGGGGTCACAATTTCAGAAAAAAACTGACTTTTGGCAATTCACTCAAAAATGGTGCCAAAGGGTTGCAAATGCTCCCCTGAAAGGTTTGGCGGTCGAAACAGAAGGCTTTTTATCACAGGACAAGAAATCAACCCTCAACAACTTAACCGAGGGAAAAAGATTTTTTTGAAAAAATCCCTAAGGCCCGGGGTCACAATTTCAGAAAAAATCTGACTTTTGGCAATTCACTCAAAAATGGTGCCTAAGGGTTGCAAATGCTCCCCTGAAAGGTTTGGCGGTCGAAACAGAAGGCTTTTTATCACAGGAGAAGCAATCAACCCTCAATAACATAACCGGAGGAAAAAGATTTTTTTGAAAAAATTCCTAAGCGCCGGGGTCACAATATCTGTAAAAATCTGACTTTTGGCAATTCACTCAAAAATGGTGCCAAACGGTTGCAAATACTCCCCTGAAAGGTTTGGCGGTCGAAACTTAAGGCTTTTTCTTCACAGGAGAAGCAATCAACCCTCAACAACTTAACCGGCGGAAAAAGATTTTTTTGAAAAAATCCCTAAGCCCCGGGGTCACAATTTCAGCAAAAATCTGACTTTTGGCAATTCACTCAAAAATGGTCGCAAATGGTTGCAAATGCTCCCCTGAAAAATTTGGAGGTCGAAACAGAAGGCTTTTTATCACAGGAGAATAAATCAACCCTCAACAACATAACCGGCGGAAAAAGATTTTTTGAAAAAATCCCCCGGGGTCACAATTTCAGCAAAAATCTGACTTTTGGCAATTCAATCAAAAATGGTGCCAAAGTGTTGCAAATGCTCCCCTGAAAGATTTGGCGGTCGAAACAGAAGGCTTTTTATCACAGGAGAAGCAATCAACCTTCAACAACTTAACCGGCGGAAAAAGATTTTTTTGAAAAAATCCCTAAGCCCCGGGGTCACAATTTCAGCAAAAATCTGACTTTTGGCAATTCAATCAAAAATGGTCGCAAATGGTTGCAAATGCTCCCCTGAAAGGTTTGGCGGTCGAAACAGAAGGCTTTTTATCACAGGAGAAGCAATCAACCCTCAACAACTTAACCGGCAGAAAAAGATTTTTTTGAAAAAATCCCTAAGCCCCGGGGTCACAATTTCAGAAAAAATCTGACTTTTGGCAATTCACTCAAATATGGTGCCAAAGGGTTGCAAATGCTCCACTGAAAGGTTTGGCAGTCGAAACAGAAGGCTTTTTATCACAGGACAAGAAATCAACCCTCAATAACTTAACCGGAGGAAAAAGATTTTTTTGAAAAAATCCCTAAGCCCCGGGGTCACAATTTCAGAAAAAATCTGACTTTTGGCAATTCACTCAAAAATGGTGCCAAACGGTTGCAAATGCTCCCCTGAAAGATTTGGAGGTCGAAACAGAAGGCTTTTTATCACAGGAGAAGAAATCAACCCTCAACAACATAACCGGCGGAAAAAGATTTTTTTGAATAAATCCCTAAGCCCCGGGGTCACAATTTCAGCAAAAATCTGACTTTTGGCAATTCACTCAAAAATGGTGCCAAAGTGTTGCAAATGCTCCCCTGAAAGGTTTGGCGGTCGAAACAGAAGGCTTTTTATCATAGGAGAAGCAATCAACCCTCAACAACTTAACCGGCAGAAAAAGATTTTTTTGAAAAAATCCCTAAGCCCCGGGGTCACAATTTCAGAAAAAATCTGACTTTTGGCAATTCACTCAAAAATGGTGCCAAACGGTTGCAAATGCTCCCCTGAAAGGTTTGGCGGTCGAAACAGAAGGCTTTTTATCACAGGATAAGAAATCAACCCTCAACAACTTAACCGGGGGAAAAAGATTTTTTTGAAAAAATCCCTAAGCCCCGGGGTCACAATTTCAGAAAAAATCTGACTTTTGGCAATTCACTCAAAAATGGTGCCAAAGGGTTGCAAATGCTCCCTTGAAAGGTTTGGTGGTCGAAACAGAAGGCTTTTTATCACAGGAGAAGCAATCAACCCTCAACAACTTAACCGGCGGAAAAAGATTTTTTTGAAAAAATCCCTAAGCCCCGGGGTCACAATTTCAGCAAAAATCTGACTTTTGGCAATTCACTCAAAAATGGTGCCAAACGGTTGCCAATGCTCCCCTGAAAGGTTTGTTGGTCGAAACAGAAGGCTTTTTATCACAGGAGAAGCAATCAACTCTCAATAACATAACCGGAGGAAAAAGATTTTTTTGAAAAAATCCCTAAGCCCCGGGGTCACAATTTCAGCAAAAATCTGACTTTTGGCAATTCACTCAAAAATGGTGCCAAAGTGTTGCAAATGCTCCCCTGAAAGGTTTGGCGGTCGAAACAGAAGCCTTTTTATCACAGGAGAAGCAATCAACCCTCAACAACTTAACCGGCGGAAAAAGATTTTTTTGAAAAAATCCCTAAGCCCCGGGGTCACAATTTCAGCAAAAATCTGACTTTTGACAATTCACTCAAAAATGGTGCCAAACGGTTGCAAATGCTCCCCTGAAAGGTTTGACGGTCGAAACAGAAGGCTTTTTATCACAGGAGAAGCAATCAACCTTCAATAACTTAACCGGCGGAAAAAGATTTTTTTGAAAAAATCCCTAAGCCCCGGGGTCACAATTTCAGCAAAAATCTGACTTTTGGCAATTCAATCAAAAATGGTGCCATAGGGTTGCAAATGCTCCCTTGAAAGGTTTGGCGGTCGAAACAGAAGGCTTTTTATCACAGGATAAGCAATCAACCCTCAACAACTTAACCGGCGGAAAAAGATTTTTTTGAAAAAATCCCTAAGCCCCGGGGTCACAATTTCAGAAAAAAATCTGACTTTTGGCAATTCACTCAAAAATGGTGCCAAACGGTTGCAAATGCTCCCCTGAAAGGTTTGGCGGTCGAAACAGAAGGCTTTTTATCACAGGAGAAGCAATCAACTCTCAATAACATAACCGGAGGAAAAAGATTTTTTTGAAAAAATCCCTAAGCCCCGGGGTCACAATTTCAGTAAAAATCTGACTTTTGGCAATTCACTCAAAAATGGTGCCAAAGTGTTGCAAATGCTCCCCTGAAAGGTTTGGCGGTCGAAACAGAAGGCTTTTTATCACAGGAGAAGCAATCAACCCTCAACAACTTAACCGGCGGAAAAAGATTTTTTTGAAAAAATCCCTAAGCCCCGGGGTCACAATTTCAGCAAAAATCTGACTTTTGACAATTCACTCAAAAATGGTGCCAAACGGTTGCAAATGCTCCCCTGAAAGGTTTGGCGGTCGAAACAGAAGGCTTTTTATCACAGGAGAAGCAATCAACCCTCAACAACTTAACCGGCGGAAAAAGATTTTTTTGAAAAAATCCCTAAGCCCCGGGGTCACAATTTCAGCAAAAATCTGACTTTTGGCAATTCAATCAAAAATGGTCGCAAATGGTTGCAAATGCTCCCCTGAAAGATTTGGAGGTCGAAACAGAAGGCTTTTTATCACAGGAGAAGAAATCAACCCTCAACAACATAACCGGAGGAAAAAGTTTTTTTGAAAAAATCCCTAAGCCCCGGGGTCACAATTTCAGCAAAAATCTGACTTTTGGCAATTCCCTCAAAAATGGTGCCAAAGGGTTGCAAATGCTCCCCTGAAAGGTTTGGCGATCGAAACAGAAGGCTTTTTATCACAGGAGAAGCAATCAACCCTCAACAACTTAACCGGCGGAAAAAGATTTTTTTGAAAAAATCCCTAAGCCCCGGGGTCAAAATTTCAGCAAAAATCTGACTTTTGGCAATTCAATCAAAAATGGTCGCAAATGGTTGCAAATGCTCCCCTGAAAGATTTGGAGGTCGAAACAGAAAGCCTTTTATCACAGGAGAAGAAATCAACCCTCAACAACATAACCGGCGGAAAAAGATTTTTTTGAAAAAATCCCTAAGCCCCGGGGTCACAATTTCAGCAAAAATCTGTCTTTTGGCAATTCAATCAAAAATGGTCGCAAATGGTTGCAAATGCTCCGCTGAAAGATTTGGAGGTCGAAACAGAAGGCTTTTTATCACAGGAGAAGCAATCAACCCTCAACAAGTTAACCAGCGGAAAAAATTTTTTTTGAAAAAATCCCTAAGCCCTGGGGTCACAATTTCAGCAAAAATCTGACTTTTCGCAATTCACTCAAAAATGGTTCCAAAGGGTTGCAAATGCTCCCCTGAAAGGTTTGGAGGTGGAAAAAGAAGGCTTTTTATCACAGGACAAGAAATCAGCCCTCCACAACTTAACCAGCGGAAAAAGATTTTTTAGAAAAAATCCCTAATCCCCACGGTCACAATTTTAGAAAAAATCTGACTTTTGGCAATTCACTCAAAAATGGTGCCAAACGGTTGCAAATACTCCCCTGAAAGGTTTGGCGGTCGAAACAGTAGGCTTTTTATCACAGGAGAAGCATTCAGCCCTCGACAACTTAACCGGCGCAAAAAGCTTTTTTTGAAATAATCCCTAAGCCCCGGAGTCACAATTTCAGCAAAAATCTGACTTTTGGCAATTCACTCAAAAATGGTGCCAAAGTGTTGCAATTGCTCCCCTGAAAGGTTTGGCGGTCGAAACCGAAGGCTTTTTATCACAGGAGAAGCAATCAACCCTCAACAACTTAACCGGCGGAAAAAGATTTTTTTGAAAAAATCCCTAAGCCCCGGTGTCACAATTTCAGCAAAAATCTGACTTTTGGCAATTCAATCAAAAATGGTCGCAAATGGTTGCAAATGCTCCCCTGAAAGATTTGGAGGTCGAAACAGAAGGCTTTTTATCACAGGAGAAGCAATCAGCCCTCAACAACATAACCGGCGGAAAAAGATTTTTTTGAAAAAATCCCTAAGCCCCGGGGTCACATTTTCAGCAAAAATCTGACTTTTGGCAATTCACTCAAAAATGGTGCCAAACGGTTGCAAATGCTCCCCTGAAAGGTTTGGCAGTCGAAACAGAAGGCTTTTTTGTCAGAATTCAGGGCCGGTCAGAGGTATGTGCCTATCTCTCCAGGCACCGGCTGAATTCTTTGACCTCCCTCCGGCGACTCCCGGCAGTAAAAACACACGAGGTCCGTTCCGGCGATTTTTCTCAGGCTGTGAGAAAAACACACCAACTGCTTCCCCTCCTCCCTGCTCTCCAGCATATCCCCAGGGAGGGGAATCAGACTCAGACAGAAATGTATCTACATGTTTTATTCCTGTCTTCAGCAGTCATATAGAGAAAACATGTCTGCTCTGTTCAACAAACAGAGAGAAACTCCAAACTCCACCCATGTACATCCTGTACAGGTCATATGACACACACACTGAGCTAACATCCGGTGCTCAATACAGAATGGACTGCCCCTTTGTTTCCATGGCAACAGTCACATACATCCTGTTTGGCTTTCCAGCCACAAGCAGCAGACTTGGCTGCTATAGCCTTTGCTTGCTGCTGCATTGCTGCTTTAGAATAACATACTCCCCCTAAAGTATCAATGCGTGCTGCGAGCAAAGCGTCATCCAGAGAAGAAAACAAACAGTTGTTATATGTATAACACTCCCCTGTTGTTTCAGTTCCACCCTTGGAACTACCCGCCACTGGTTTTACCAATGTACCTCTCTGGTTGTGTGACTTCCAAGGAATGAGTGCTTCTGCATTACCTTGGTTAGCAACTCTCTGTTGTGCCTTTGTCTCTGACTCAGACACAGCTTCAATTTGACCTTGGTCGTTTACAACAGCAACACATGCAATAGCTAGGTTTGCAAACTCCTTTGAATACCTCTTGGGTGGTACACCCTTCGTTGCTCTCTCAGACCTACGTAAGAGGTGCTGCTCTTCTTTGCTTTCTGGTTCAGCCTCTGAACTCTCTGAAGAACCAGTACTAAGCTTAATCAGTGGTTCATCCTCCTCTTCTGAGGGTCTAGTCATTGTGTGAGATTTCTTCTCAATGACTGTGACAACTGAGCTGTCTGAGCTATCGCTGTCATCATCAGTACTACTGAACTCAATAAGATCAAACTCATCATCATCATCATCAGAATCATCATCATCTCCTGTGGGAAATGTGTGAACAATCACTCTCTCCTGTTCAGGAGCACTCTCTAGGAATTTTGTGAGAATCACCTTACCAGATTCAGACAAAATTACTCTGTAGAGACCCTTTTCATAACCCACAAAAATGCCTCTGGCATTCTTTACTCCACCTGGAGCTTCTGTTCTCACATGAGACCCGAAAACCTTGAAATGGGCAACAGAAGGTTTTCTGTGGAACAGTTTCTCAAAAGGAGAACATCCCAATTCTTTTGAAACCTTTCTCAACCACGTGTAACAAAATGACATTAGTGACTCAGCCCAGTACTCATGTGGCAGATGTGAACTAAGCAATTGCGCTTCCATTCCCTTTTGCAATTCTTTGTTCACCCTAACACAGATACATCTCTTCCAAGCTTCTTCGGAAGCTGCAATTTTGTGTCTTATCCCTTTCTTCTTCAGGAACCTCTGGAAATCCTGTAAGAGAAAAATTGGCTTCTCATCTGTGCAAAGACAATCTATGTCAGCATCATGCATATTTTTCACCTTGTCACAAAACTCTTTAAACCTTTCTAAGGCTTCTTTTGGTCTCTCCAAAAGATAAATCCAGACAAAACCTGTAAAAGAATCAACACATATTAGGTAATACTTTGCATTGCCTCTAGATGGTGCTAAAGGACCAATCACATCAGCATACACCCGCTGAAATGCCTTGTCGACCCTCGAGGTGACCTGCTTGGCGTTCTTTTCAGCTACACCTGCAAAAGAAATCATGTTAGAATCACAAGAATTACATTCCATGTAATCACTTTGATCAAAAGTCAACAAATACAGTCCATCTTTCTCTTCGGCAGAAAGATACAGCTCTCCATCTTTGTAGATCTCGCAGTGTTGATCATCATAGGACAGTTTTAGTCCCTTCTTGGCAATCTGCGAAACGCTGAGCAGATTGTACTTCAACTCTGGAACCAAATAAACATCGTTTATAGTCAAGTTCAGACTTTTAAGATACACAGTCCCAATTCCGGTGGCTTCCAGCTCTCGACCGTTGGCTTGTTGTACAACGAAGCTTTGCTTCTTAAACGACGAAAACAAATCCCTGCGATGGGTCATGTGAACCGTCGCTCCCGTGTCTAAAATGAAGGAATTCCCCACTTGTGGTGTGGCTTTTAGGGACATCAAAGCCTTCGCAGGCTTCGCCTGTGACTTGGCATGACTTCTGCCTGACGCCTCAGACTTCGTGGAGCTTCCCTTGTTCTGACGTGGCTTCTTGCAGTACCGCTGAAGATGCCCAGTCTGTCCACAATTGTGGCATCGGACAACGTTCAAAGCTACGGCGTCTCCTCCAGTAGCTACAGCAGTGGGGGTGTCTGAACTCCGTTCTTCCCTCCCCCTGTCCTTGACTTCCAGGGCGGCAAGTCTGTCATGTTCGTTCAGGACCACGGCAAAGACCCTGTCCGACGTTAGATCTTGCGCTGGGAGAGACCCCAGCTGACTGGCAACCGTTTTGTAAGTCCGATTCAGGCTGTTGATCACCATGAAGCAAAACACTTCCTCCTGCAGACGGAAATTGCGTTCCACCATCTGCTGACGCAGAAATTTCATTTCCGTCAGGTGCGCTTGAACATCTCCATCAGGCGCAAGCCTCAGGTTAGTCAGCTTTTCAAAATACAGCAACGCTGAAGAACCTGCATCTCTCTGATGTGTCCTTCTCAGCGTGTCCCAAACATCTTTCGCGTGCTGTAAATCTTGTATATGAACAAGCTGAGAATCTGACACGCACAGAATTATAGCGGTTCTGGCCTTCATATCCTGTGACTCCCACACAGGCGTTGGTGCTGCAGGGATGGGGTTCTCAATCACCCCAAACAGTCTCTGATTCTGCAGCAAGGCCTTCATCTTAATAGACCAAGATGCATAATTGTCACTGGTCAAGAGGGTTGGAGAAGGCAGGCTTCCCTTCTTGGCATCCATTTTGAGTCCTTGCATTGACTCTCAAACACAAGCCTCTAAAATCCAATAGCTGGCTTGTTTACACTCTGTGCACCTGGCAGCTATAACACTGGCCGCTTGGAAAGTCCCTTTCAAGAGTTCCCAGTCAAAACACGAGCTGTTTTTGCTTCTCCGAGCACAGCCTGACATCCAGCCCTTATCTTGCGTTGCTAAGCAACCACATTCCTTTCCTTGGACAGGAAAAACCACAGGAATGTTTGGAATGCAGACTCTTCTCTCTCGGAGCTGTTTTTCCCAAACGTTGCTCCCATGAAGCAGAGAATTAATACATCTGCATTCACACTCTTAAGCCCGAAAATCTCATACCTGGGCTCCGTAGCTTGGCTTTCAGCTTCTTCTGGTCAGCTTCTGGCTGCAGAGAATCAGCCTCCATCTCAGGCTTGCATGGAGAGGGATGAATACAGTCTCCTTGATGCAGACTCCCATGGATCGTAGCAACCGTCAAATGCTACCAATGTCAGAATTCAGGGCCGGTCAGAGGTATGTGCCTATCTCTCCAGGCACCGGCTGAATTCTTTGACCTCCCTCCGGCGACTCCCGGCAGTAAAAACACACGAGGTCCGTTCCGGCGATTTTTCTCAGGCTGTGAGAAAAACACACCAACTGCTTCCCCTCCTCCCTGCTCTCCAGCATATCCCCAGGGAGGGGAATCAGACTCAGACAGAAATGTATCTACATGTTTTATTCCTGTCTTCAGCAGTCATATAGAGAAAACATGTCTGCTCTGTTCAACAAACAGAGAGAAACTCCAAACTCCACCCATGTACATCCTGTACAGGTCATATGACACACACACTGAGCTAACATCCGGTGCTCAATACAGAATGGACTGCCCCTTTGTTTCCATGGCAACAGTCACATACATCCTGTTTGGCTTTCCAGCCACAAGCAGCAGACTTGGCTGCTATAGCCTTTGCTTGCTGCTGCATTGCTGCTTTAGAACACAGGACAAGAAATCAACCCTCAATAACTTAACCGGGGGAAAAAGATTTTTTTGAAAAAATCGCTAAGCCCCGGGGTCACAATTTCAGAAAAAATCTGACTTTTGGCAATTCACTCAAAAATGGTGCCAAAGTGTTGCAAATGCTCCCCTGAAAGGTTTGGCGGTCGAAACAGAAGGCTTTTTATCATAGGAGAAGCAATCAACCCTCAACAACTTAACCGGCGGAAAAAGATTTTTTTGAAAAAATCCCTAAGCCCCGGGGTCACAATTTCAGCAAAAATCTGACTTTTGGCAATTCAATCAAAAATGGTCGCAAATGGTTGCAAATGCTATCCTGAAAGATTTGGAGGTTGAAACAGAAGGCTTTTTATCACAGGAGAAGCAATCAACCCTCAATAACTTAAGCGGCGGAAAAAGATTTTTTTGAAAAAATCCCTAAGCCCCGGGGTCACAATTTCAGAAAAAATCTGACTTTTGGCAATTCACTCAAAAATGGTGCCAAAGGGTTGCAAATGCTCCCTTGAAAGGTTTGGTGGTCGAAACAGAAGGCTTTTTATCACAGGAGAAGCAATCAACCCTCAACAACTTAACCGGCGGAAAAAGATTTTTTTGAAAAAATCCCTAAGCCCCGGGGTCACAATTTCAGCAAAAATCTGTCTTTTGGCAATTCAATCAAAAATGGTCGCAAATGGGTGCAAATGCTCCGCTGAAAGATTTGGAGGTCGAAACAGAAGGCTTTTTATCACAGGAGAAGCAATCAACCCTCAACAAGTTAACCAGCGGAAAAAGATTTTTTTGAAAAAATCCCTAAGCCCTGGGGTCACAATTTCAGCAAAAATCTGACTTTTCGCAATTCACTCAAAAATGGTTCCAAAGGGTTGCAAATGCTCCCCTGAAAGGTTTGGAGGTGGAAAAAGAAGGCTTTTTATCACAGGACAAGAAATCAGCCCTCCACAACTTAACCAGCGGAAAAAGATTTTTTAGAAAAAATCCCTAATCCCCACGGTCACAATTTTAGAAAAAATCTGACTTTTGGCAATTCACTCAAAAATGGTGCCAAACGGTTGCAAATACTCCCCTGAAAGGTTTGGCGGTCGAAACAGTAGGCTTTTTATCACAGGAGAAGCATTCAGCCCTCGACAACTTAACCGGCGCAAAAAGCTTTTTTTGAAATAATCCCTAAGCCCCGGGGTCACAATTTCAGCAAAAATCTGACTTTTGGCAATTCACTCAAAAATGGTGCCAAAGTGTTGCAAATGCTCCCCTGAAAGGTTTGGCGGTCAAAACCGAAGGCTTTTTATCACAGGAGAAGCAATCAACCCTCAACAACTTAACCGGCGGAAAAAGATTTTTTTGAAAAAATCCCTAAGCCCCGGGGTCACAATTTCAGCAAAAATCTGACTTTTGGCAATTCAATCAAAAATGGTCGCAAATGGTTGCAAATGCTCCCCTGAAAGATTTGGAGGTCGAAACAGAAGGCTTTTTATCACAGGAGAAGAAATCAACCCTCAACAACATAACCGGCGGAAAAAGATTTTTTTGAAAAAATCCCTAAGCCCCGGGGTCACAATTTCAGCAAAAATCTGACTTTTGGCAATTCACTCAAAAATGGTGCCAAACGGTTGCAAATGCTCCCCTGAAAGGTTTGGCAGTCGAAACAGAAGGCTTTTTATCACAGGACAAGAAATCATCCCTCAATAACTTAACCGGAGGAAAAAGATTTTTTTGAAAAAATCCCTAAGCCCCGGGGTCACAATTTCAGCAAAAATCTGACTTTTGGCAATTCAATCAAAAATGGTCGCAAATGGTTGCAAATGCTCCCCTGAAAGATTTGGAGGTCGAAACAGAAGGCTTTTTATCACAGGAGAAGCAATCAGCCCTCAACAACATAACCGGCGGAAAAAGATTTTTTTGAAAAAATCCCTAAGCCCCGGGGTCACATTTTCAGCAAAAATCTGACTTTTGGCAATTCACTCAAAAATGGTGCCAAACGGTTGCAAATGCTCCCCTGAAAGGTTTGGCAGTCGAAACAGAAGGCTTTTTATCACAGGACAAGAAATCAACCCTCAATAACTTAACCGGAGGAAAAAGATTTTTTGAAAAAATCGCTAAGCCCCGGGGTCACAATTTCAGCAAAAATCTGACTTTTGGCAATTCAATCAAAAATGGCCGCACATGGTTGCAAATGCTACCCTGAAAGATTTGGAGGTCGAAACAGAAGGCTTTTTATCACAGGAGAAGAAATCAACCCTCAACAACTTAACCGGCAGAAAAAGATTTTTTTGAATAAATCCCTAAGCCCCGGGGTCACAATTTCAGCAAAAATCTGACTTTTGGCAATTCACTCAAAAATGGTGCCAAAGTGTTGCAAATGCTCCCCTGAAAGGTTTGGCGGTCGAAACAGAAGGCTTTTTATCATAGGAGAAGCAATCAACCCTCAACAACTTAACCGGCGGAAAAAGATTTTTTTGAAAAAATCCCTAAGCCCCGGGGTCACAATTTCAGCAAAAATCTGACTTTTGGCAATTCAATCAAAAATGGTCGCAAATGGTTGCAAATGCTATCCTGAAAGATTTGGAGGTTGAAACAGAAGGCTTTTTATCACAGGAGAAGCAATCAACCCTCAATAACTTAACCGGAGGAAAAAGATTTTTTTGAAAAAATCCCTAAGCCCCGGGGTCACAATTTCAGCAAAAATCTGACTTTTGGCAATTCACTCAAAAATGGTGCCAAACGGTTGCAAATGCTCCCCTGAAAGGTTTGGCGGTCGAAACAGAAGGCTTTTTATCACAGGATAAGAAATCAACCCTCAACAACTTAACCGGGGGAAAAAGATTTTTTTGAAAAAATCCCTAAGCCCCGGGGTCACAATTTCAGAAAAATTCTGACTTTTGGCAATTCACTCAAAAATGGTGCCAAAGGTTTGCAAATGCTCCCTTGAAAGGTTTGGTGGTCGAAACAGAAGGCTTTTTATCACAGGAGAAGCAATCAACCCTCAACAACATAACCGGCGGAAAAAGATTTTTTTGAAAAAATCCCTAAGCCCCGGTGTCACAATTTCAGCAAAAATCTGACTTTTGGCAATTCAATCAAAAATGGTCACAAATGGTTGCAAATGCTCCCCTGAAAGATTTGGAGGTCGAAACAGAAGGCTTTTTATCACAGGAGAAGAAATCAACCCTCAACAACATAACCGGCGGAAAAAGATTTTTTTGAAAAAATCGCTAAGCCCCGGGGTCACAATTTCAGCAAAAATCTGACTTTTGGCAATTCAATCAAAAATGGTGCCAAAGTGTTGCAAATGCTCCCCTGAAAGGTTTGGCGGTCGAAACAGAAGGCTTTTTATCATAGGAGAAGCAATCAACCCTCAACAACTTAACCGGGGGAAAAAGATTTTTTTGAAAAAATCCCTAAGCCCCGGGGTCACAATTTCAGAAAAAATCTGACTTTTGGCAATTCAATCAAAAATGGTCGCAAATGGTTGCAAATGCTATCCTGAAAGATTTGGAGGTTGAAACAGAAGGCTTTTTATCACAGGAGAAGCAATCAACCCTCAACAACTTAACCGGCGGAAAAAGATTTTTTTGAAAAAATCCCTAAGCCCCGGGGTCACAATTTCAGCAAAAATCTGACTTTTGGCAATTCACTCAAAAATGGTGCCAAACGGTTGCAAATGCTCCCCTGAAAGGTTTGGCGGTCGAAACCGAAGGCTTTTTATCACAGGAGAAGCAATCAACCCTCAACAACTTAACCGGCGCAAAAAGCTTTTTTTGAAATAATCCCTAAGCCCCGGGGTCACAATTTCAGCAAAAATCTGACTTTTGGCAATTCAATCAAAAATGGTCGCAAATGGTTGCAAATGCTCCCCTGAAAGATTTGGAGGTCGAAACAGAAGGCTTTTTATCACAGGAGAAGAAATCAACCCTCAACAACATAACCGGCGGAAAAAGATTTTTTTGAAAAAATCCCTAAGCCCCGGGGTCACAATTTCAGCAAAAATCTGACTTTTGGCAATTCACTCAAAAATGGTGCCAAACGGTTGCAAATGCTCCCCTGAAAGGTTTGGCAGTCGAAACAGAAGGCTTTTTATCACAGGACAAGAAATCAACCCTCAATAACTTAACCGGAGGAAAAAGATTTTTTGAAAAAATCGCTAAGCCCCGGGGTCACAATTTCAGCAAAAATCTGACTTTTGGCAATTCAATCAAAAATGGCCGCACATGGTTGCAAATGCTACCCTGAAAGATTTGGAGGTCGAAACAGAAGGCTTTTTATCACAGGAGAAGAAATCAACCCTCAACAACTTAACCGGCAGAAAAAGATTTTTTTGAATAAATCCCTAAGCCCCGGGGTCACAATTTCAGAAAAAATCTGACTTTTGGCAATTCACTCAAAAATGGTGCCAAAGTGTTGCAAATGCTCCCCTGAAAGGTTTGGCGGTCGAAACAGAAGGCTTTTTATCACAGGAGAAGCAATCAACCCTCAATAACTTAACCGGAGGAAAAAGATTTTTTTGAAAAAATCCCTAAGCCCCGGGGTCACAATTTCAGCAAAAATCTGACTTTTGGCAATTCACTCAAAAATGGTGCCAAACGGTTGCAAATGCTCCCCTGAAAGGTTTGGCGGTCGAAACAGAAGGCTTTTTATCACAGGATAAGAAATCAACCCTCAACAACTTAACCGGGGGAAAAAGATTTTTTTGAAAAAATCCCTAAGCCCCGGGGTCACAATTTCAGAAAAATTCTGACTTTTGGCAATTCACTCAAAAATGGTGCCAAAGGTTTGCAAATGCTCCCTTGAAAGGTTTGGTGGTCGAAACAGAAGGCTTTTTATCACAGGAGAAGCAATCAACCCTCAACAACATAACCGGCGGAAAAAGATTTTTTTGAAAAAATCCCTAAGCCCCGGTGTCACAATTTCAGCAAAAATCTGACTTTTGGCAATTCAATCAAAAATGGTCACAAATGGTTGCAAATGCTCCCCTGAAAGATTTGGAGGTCGAAACAGAAGGCTTTTTATCACAGGAGAAGAAATCAACCCTCAACAACATAACCGGCGGAAAAAGATTTTTTTGAAAAAATCGCTAAGCCCCGGGGTCACAATTTCAGCAAAAATCTGACTTTTGGCAATTCAATCAAAAATGGTGCCAAAGTGTTGCAAATGCTCCCCTGAAAGGTTTGGCGGTCGAAACAGAAGGCTTTTTATCATAGGAGAAGCAATCAACCCTCAACAACTTAACCGGGGGAAAAAGATTTTTTTGAAAAAATCCCTAAGCCCCGGGGTCACAATTTCAGAAAAAATCTGACTTTTGGCAATTCAATCAAAAATGGTCGCAAATGGTTGCAAATGCTATCCTGAAAGATTTGGAGGTTGAAACAGAAGGCTTTTTATCACAGGAGAAGCAATCAACCCTCAACAACTTAACCGGCGGAAAAAGATTTTTTTGAAAAAATCCCTAAGCCCCGGGGTCACAATTTCAGCAAAAATCTGACTTTTGGCAATTCACTCAAAAATGGTGCCAAACGGTTGCAAATGCTCCCCTGAAAGGTTTGGCGGTCGAAACAGAAGGCTTTTTATCACAGGAGAAGCAATCAACCCTCAACAACTTAACCGGCGGAAAAAGATTTTTTTGAAAAAATCCCTAAGCCCCGGGGTCACAATTTCAGCAAAAATCTGACTTTTGACAACTCACTCAAAAATGGTGCCAAACGGTTGCAAATGCTCCCCTGAAAGGTTTGGCGGTCGAAACAGAAGGCTTTTTATCACAGGAGAAGCAATCAACCCTCAACAACTTAACCGGCGGAAAAAGATTTTTTTGAAAAACAACTTAACCGGCGGAAAAAGATTTTTTTGAAAAACAACTTAACCGGCGGAAAAAGATTTTTTTGAAAAAATCCCTAAGCCCCGGGGTCACAATTTCAGCAAAAATCTGACTTTTGGCAATTCACTCAAAAATGGTGCCAAAGGGTTGCAAATGCTCCCCTGAAAGGTTTGGCGGTCGAAACCGAAGGCTTTTTATCACAGGAGAAGCAATCAACCCTCAACAACTTAACCGGCGGAAAAAGATTTTTTTGAAAAAATCCCTAAGCCCCGGGGTCACAATTTCAGCAGAAATCTGACTTTTGGCAATTCAATCAAAAATGGTCGCAAATGGTTGCAAATGCTCCCCTGAAAGATTTGGAGGTCGAAACAGAAGGCTTTTTATCACAGGAGAAGCAATCAACCCTCAACATCTTAACCAGCAGAAAAAGATTTTTTTGAAAAAATCCCTAAGCCCCGGGGTCACAATTTCAGAAAAAATCTGACTTTTGGCAATTCACTCAAAAATGGTGCCAAAGGGTTGCAAATGCTCCCCTGAAAGGTTTGGCGGTGGAAACAGAAGGCTTTTCATCACAGGAGAAGCAATCAACCCTCAATAACTTAACCGGAGGAAAAAGTTTTTTTTGAAAAAATCCCTAAGCCCCGGGGTCACAATTTCAGCAAAAATCTGACTTTTGGCAATTCAATAAAAAATGGTCGCAAATGGTTGCAAATGCTATCCTGAAAGATTTGGAGGTTGAAACAGAAGGCTTTTTATCACAGGAGAAGCAATCAACCCTCAATAACTTAAGCGGCGGAAAAAGATTTTTTTGAAAAAATCCCTAAGCCCCAGGGTCACAATTTCAGCAAAAATCTGACTTTTGGCAATTCAATCAAAAATGGTCGCAAATGGTTGCAAATGCTCCCCTGAAAGATTTGGAGGTCGAAACAGAAGGCTTTTTATCACAGGAGAAGAAATCAACCCTCAACATCTTAACCAGCAGAAAAAGATTTTTTTGAAAAAATCCCTAAGCCCCGGGGTCACAATTTCAGAAAAAATCTGACTTTTGGCAATTCACTCAAAAATGGTGCCAAAGGGTTGCAAATGCTCCCCTGAAAGGTTTGGCGGTGGAAACAGAAGGCTTTTCATCACAGGAGAAGCAATCAACCCTCAATAACTTAACCGGAGGAAAAAGTTTTTTTTGAAAAAATCCCTAAGCCCCGGGGTCACAATTTCAGCAAAAATCTGACTTTTGGCAATTCAATAAAAAATGGTCGCAAATGGTTGCAAATGCTATCCTGAAAGATTTGGAGGTTGAAACAGAAGGCTTTTTATCACAGGAGAAGCAATCAACCCTCAATAACTTAAGCGGCGGAAAAAGATTTTTTTGAAAAAATCCCTAAGCCCCAGGGTCACAATTTCAGAAAAAATCTGACTTTTGGCAATTCAATCAAAAATGGTCGCAAATGGTTGCAAATGCTCCCCTGAAAGATTTGGAGGTCGAAACAGAAGGCTTTTTATCACAGGAGAAGAAATCAACCCTCAACAACATAACCGGCGGAAAAAGATTTTTTTGAAAAAATCCCTAAGCCCCGGGGTCACAATTTCAGAAAAAATCTGACTTTTGGCAATTCACTCAAAAATGGTGCCAAACGGTTGCAAATGCTCCCTTGAAAGGTTTGGTGGTCGAAACAGAAGGCTTTTTATCACAGGAGAAGCAATCAACCCTCAACAACTTAACCGGCGGAAAAAGATTTTTTTGAAAAAATCCCTAAGCCCCGGGGTCACAATTTCAGCAAAAATCTGACTTTTGGCAATTCACTCAAAAATGGTGCCAAAGTGTTGCAAATTCTCCCCTGAAAGATTTGGAGGTCGAAACAGAAAGCCTTTTATCACAGGAGAAGAAATCAACCCTCAACAACATAACCGGCGGAAAAAGATTTTTTTGAAAAAATCCCTAAGCCCCGGGGTCACAATTTCAGCAAAAATCTGTCTTTTGGCAATTCAATCAAAAATGGTCGCAAATGGTTGCAAATGCTCCGCTGAAAGATTTGGAGGTCGAAACAGAAGGCTTTTTATCACAGGAGAAGCAATCAACCCTCAACAAGTTAACCAGCGGAAAAAGATTTTTTTGAAAAAATCCCTAAGCCCTGGGGTCACAATTTCAGCAAAAATCTGACTTTTCGCAATTCACTCAAAAATGGTTCCAAAGGGTTGCAAATGCTCCCCTGAAAGGTTTGGAGGTGGAAAAAGAAGGCTTTTTATCACAGGACAAGAAATCAGCCCTCCACAACTTAACCAGCGGAAAAAGATTTTTTAGAAAAAATCCCTAATCCCCACGGTCACAATTTTAGAAAAAATCTGACTTTTGGCAATTCACTCAAAAATGGTGCCAAACGGTTGCAAATACTCCCCTGAAAGGTTTGGCGGTCGAAACAGTAGGCTTTTTATCACAGGAGAAGCATTCAGCCCTCGACAACTTAACCGGCGCAAAAAGCTTTTTTTGAAATAATCCCTAAGCCCTGGGGTCACAATTTCAGCAAAAATCTGACTTTTCGCAATTCACTCAAAAATGGTTCCAAAGGGTTGCAAATGCTCCCCTGAAAGGTTTGGAGGTGGAAAAAGAAGGCTTTTTATCACAGGACAAGAAATCAACCCTCAATAACTTAACCGGAGGAAAAAGATTTTTTTGAAAAAATCCCTAAGCCCCGGGGTCACAATTTCAGCAAAAATCTGATTTTTGGCAATTCAATCAAAAATGGTCGCAAATGGTTGCAAATGCTCCCCTGAAAGATTTGGAGGTCGAAACAGAAGGCTTTTTATCACAGGAGAAGCAATCAGCCCTCAACAACATAACCGGCGGAAAAAGATTTTTTTGAAAAAATCCCTAAGCCCCGGGGTTACATTTTCAGCAAAAATCTGACTTTTGGCAATTCACTCAAAAATGGTGCCAAACGGTTGCAAATGCTCCCCTGAAAGGTTTGGCAGTCGAAACAGAAGGCTTTTTATCACAGGACAAGAAATCAACCCTCAATAACTTAACCGGAGGAAAAAGATTTTTTTGAAAAAATCCCTAAGCCCCGGGGTCACAATTTCAGCAAAAATCTGATTTTTGGCAATTCAATCAAAAATGGTCGCAAATGGTTGCAAATGCTCCCCTGAAAGATTTGGAGGTCGAAACAGAAGGCTTTTTATCACAGGAGAAGAAATCAACCCTCAACAACTTAACCGGCAGAAAAAGATTTTTTTGAATAAATCCCTAAGCCCCGGGGTCACAATTTCAGAAAAAATCTGACTTTTGGCAATTCACTCAAAAATGGTGCCAAAGTGTTGCAAATGCTCCCCTGAAAGGTTTGGCGGTCGAAACAGAAGGCTTTTTATCATAGGAGAAGCAATCAACCCTCAACAACTTAACCGGCGGAAAAAGATTTTTTTGAAAAAATCCCTAAGCCCCGGGGTCACAATTTCAGCAAAAATCTGACTTTTGACAATTCACTCAAAAATGGTGCCAAAGGGTTGCAAATGCTCCCCTGAAAGGTTTGGCGGTCGAAACAGAAGTCTTTTTATCACAGGACAAGAAATCAACCCTCAACAACTTAACCGGGGAAAAAAGATTTTTTTGAAAAAATCCCTAAGTCCCGGGGTCACAATTTCAGAAAAAAACTGACTTTTGACAATTCAATCAAAAATGGTCGCAAATGGTTGCAAATGCTCCCCTGAAAGGTTTGGCGGTCGAAACAGAAGGCTTTTTATCACAGGACAAGAAATCAACCCTCAACAACTTAACCGGGGGGAAAAAGATTTTTTTGAAAAAATCCCTAAGCCTCGGGGTCACAATTTCAGCAAAAATCTGACTTTTGACAATTCACTCAAAAATGGTGCCAAAGGGTTGCAAGTGCTCCCCTGAAAGGTTTGGCGGTCGAAACAGAAGGCTTTTTATCACAGGACAAGAAATCAACCCTCAACAACTTAACCGGGGGAAAAAGATTTTTTTGAAAAAATCCCTAAGCCCCGGGGTCACAATTTCAGCAAAAATCTGACTTTTGGCAATTCAATCAAAAATGGTCGCAAATGGTTGCAAATGTTCCCCTGAAAGATTTGGAGGTCGAAACAGAAGGCTTTTTATCACAGGAGAAGCAATCAACCCTCAACAACTTAAACGGAGGAAAAAGATTTTTTTGAAAAAATCCCTAAGCCCCGGGGTCACAATTTCAGAAAAAATCTGACTTTTGGCAATTCAATCAAAAATGGTCGCAAATGGTTGCAAATGCTCCCCTGAAAGATTTGGAGGTCGAAAAAGAAGGCTTTTTATTACAGGACAAGAAATCAACCCTTAACAACTTAACCGGCGGAAAAAGATTTTTTTGAAAAAATCCCTAATCCCCGGGGTCACAATTTCAGAAAAAATCTGACTTTTGGCAATTCACTCAAAAATGGTGCCAAAGGGTTGCAAGTGCTCCCCTGAAAGGTTTGGCGGTCGAAACAGAAGGCTTTTTATCACAGGACAAGAAATCAACCCTCAACAACTTAACCGGGGGAAAAAGATTTTTTTGAAAAAATCCCTAAGCCCCGGGGTCACAATTTCAGCAAAAATCTGACTTTTGGCAATTCAATCAAAAATGGTCGCAAATGGTTGCAAATGTTCCCCTGAAAGATTTGGAGGTCGAAACAGAAGGCTTTTTATCACAGGAGAAGCAATCAACCCTCAACAACTTAAACGGAGGAAAAAGATTTTTTTGAAAAAATCCCTAAGCCCCGGGGTCACAATTTCAGAAAAAATCTGACTTTTGGCAATTCAATCAAAAATGGTCGCAAATGGTTGCAAATGCTCCCCTGAAAGATTTGGAGGTCGAAAAAGAAGGCTTTTTATTACAGGACAAGAAATCAACCCTTAACAACTTAACCGGCGGAAAAAGATTTTTTTGAAAAAATCCCTAATCCCCGGGGTCACAATTTCAGAAAAAATCTGACTTTTGGCAATTCACTCAAAAATGGTGCCAAAGGGTTGCAAATGCTCCCCTGAAAGGTTTGGCGGTCGAAACAGAAGGCTTTTTATCACAGGACAAGAAATCAACCCTCAACAACTTAACCGAGGGAAAAAGATTTTTTTGAAAAAATCCCTAATCCCCGGGGTCACAATTTCAGAAAAAATCTGACTTTTGGCAATTCATTCAAAAATGGTGCCAAACGGTTGTAAATGCTCCCCTGAAAGGTTTGGCGGTCGAAACAGAAGGCTTTTTATCACAGGACAAGAAATCAACCCTCAACAACTTAACCGGGGGAAAAAGATTTTTTTGAAAAAATCCCTAAGCCCCGGGGTCAAAATTTCAGAAAAAATCTGACTTTTGGCAATTCACTCAAAAATGGTGCCTAAGGGTTGCAAATGCTCCCCTGAAAGGTTTGGCGGTCGAAACAGAAGGCTTTTTATCACAGGAGAAGCAATCAACTCTCAATAACGTAACCGGAGGAAAAAGATTTTTTTGAAAAAATCCCTAAGCGCCGGGGTCACAATATCAGTAAAAATCTGACTTTTGGCAATTCACTCAAAAATGGTGCCAAAGTGTTGCAAATGCTCCCCTGAAAGGTTTGGAGGTTGAAACAGAAGGCTTTTTATCACAGAGGAAGCAATCAACCCTCAACAACTTAACCGGGGGAAAAAGATTTTTTTGAAAAAATCCCAAAGCCCCGGGGTCACAATTTCAGAAAAAATCTGACTTTTGGCAATTCACTCAAAAATGGTGCCAAACGGTTGCAAATGCTCCCCTGAAAGGTTTGGCGGTCGAAACAGAAGGCTTTTTATCACAGGACAAGAAATCAACCCTCAATAACTTAACCGGAGGAAAAAGATTTTTTTGAAAAAATCCCTAAGCCCCGGGGTCACAATTTCAGCAAAAATCTGACTTTTGGCAATTCAATCAAAAATGGTCGCAAATGGTTGCAAATGCTCCCCTGAAAGGTTTGGAGGTCGAAACAGAAGGCTTTTTATCACAGGAGAAGAAATCAACCCTCAATAACTTAACCGGAGGAAAAAGATTTTTTTGAAAAAATCCCTAAGCTCCGGGGTCACAATTTCAGAAAAAAATCTGACTTTTGACAATTCAATCAAAAATGGTGCCAAAGGGTTGCAAATGCTCCCCTGAAAGGTTTGGCGGTTGAAACAGAAGGCTTTTAATCACAGAACAAGAAATCAACCCTCAACAACTTAACCGGGGGAAAAAGATTTTTTTGAAAAAATCCCTAAGCCTCGGGGTCACAATTTCAGAAAAAATCTGACTTTTGACAATTCACTCAAAAATGGTGCCAAAGGGTTGCAAATGCTCCCCTGAAAGGTTTGGCGGTCGAAACAGAAGGCTTTATATCACAGGAGAAGCAATCAACCCTCAATAACTTAACCGGAGGGAAAAGATTTTTTTGAAAAAATCCCTAAGCCCCGGGGTCACAATTTCAGAAAAAATCTGACTTTTGGCAATTCACTCAAAAATAGTGCCAAACGGTTGCAAATGCTCCCTTGAAATGTTTGGCGGTCGAAACAGAAGGCTTTTTATCACAGGACAAGAAATCAACCCTCAACAACTTAACCGAGGGAAAAAGATTTTTTTGAAAAAATCCCTAAGCCCCGGGGTCACAATTTCAGAAAAAATCTGACTTTTGGCAATTCACTCAAAAATGGTGCCAAACGGTTGCAAATGCTCCCCTGAAAGGTTTGGAGGTCGAAACAGAAGGCTTTTTATCAAAGGAAAAGAAAGCCCTTGACAACTTAACCAGCAGAAAAAGATTTTTTTGAAAAAATCCCTAAGCCCCAGGGTCACAATTTCAGAAAAAAATCTGACTTTTGGCCATTCACTCAAAAATGGTGCGAAACGGTTGCCAATGCTCCCCTGAAAGGTTTGGAGGTCGAAACAGAAGGCTTTTTATCAAAGGAAAAGAAAGCCCTTGACAACTTAACCAGCAGAAAAAGATTTTTTTGAAAAAATCCCAAACCCCGGGGTCACAATTTCATCAAAAATCTGACTTTCGGCCATTCACTTAAAAATTGTGCCTACTGAAGAAAGTAGGAAAAACCACTGGGCCGGTAAGATATAATCTAACTGAAATCCCTTATTTTGACTACTGGCTCCTCACACAGCTCCTGACTCATGACAGTGTGTTGCCCATCGCTCTGTTCTGACTAAAGGAATTAATGCAGCCACTGCTGGCGGGGACATTTTGGAACCCAAAATATCCAACGCCAGTAAATTCTGGTGTACTTTTTAACATAATAGTGTAAACAGGGATCAACATACAAACACTGAGAAGCCATTCCCCCCGCCCCACTACTTTATATGGAAACAATTGGAAAAACCTTGTGATTGAGGCTACCAACATGGCGCCTTTTTGTACATCGAACACTTCTGAGGTCATTCTTACTAGTGCTTTACTACTGTTTTACTACTACTTTACTACCACTTTACTACTGTTTTACTACTGCTTTACTACTACTTTACTACCATTTTACTACTACTTTACTACTACTTTACTACAACTTTACTACTACTTTACTACTACTTTACTATTATTTTACTACTTTAGTACAATTTTACTACTATTCCACCACTTTACTATTTTACCATTTTACTACCGCTTTACTACTACTTTACAATTATCTTACTGCTGTTTCACTACTGCCTTACTACCATTTTACTACTATTTTACTACTGCGTTACTACTACTTTACTGCTATTTTACTACTATCCCACCACTTTATTATTGTTTTACCATTACTTAACTGCTACTTCACTACTGGTTTACTATTGCTTTACTAGCACTTTACTTCCACTTTACTACTGCTACTTTATTACTTTTATACTACTTTACTATTTATACCCGTATTAATAGAGTAGACCTTCCTGAACAATGGCATGCTTGTCTACAGTAACAAATAGTATTGTTACTATTTTATGAATTGTATATACTGCCCTTCATCCGTAGATTTAAGGTTGGTTTACAACTTTAAAATGCAAGGTAAAAAACACAAAATACACAATAAAAACAAGAACAAGAACAAACCAATAAGCCTCCTCCCTCAACCTCTCCTTTGGCTTGTCCTTCACTCATGACTTCTCTCTTGTTCCTTGATCTTAACTTCCCCACTTTTGCAAACCTTCCAGTTGTCCCTAATTTTCCCGGGACAGTCCCAGATTTATTGAAGCTGTCCTGGTTTCTGATGTTATCCTGCTTTTCCTTAGGACGTCCCTATGTTCATGGGAGAATGTTGGATGGTATGGAGTTATACATAGAGTAGAATGATAGAATGATCTCGATACGAATCCAAGGCAGACCTTTTAACATCACAGTAATCCAAGTTTATGCACCAACTACTGGTGCTGAAGAAACTGAAATTGACCAATTCTATGAAGCCTAACAACACCTTATAGAAGTGACACCAAAGAAGGATTTTCTTCTCATTATAGGGGATTGGAATGCTAAAGTAGGGAGGCAAGAGATAAAAGGAACAACTGGCAAGTTGGGCCTTGGAGATCAAAACGAAGCAGGGCAAAGGCTAATAGAGTTCTGTCAAGAGAACAAGCTGGTCATCACAAACACGCTTTTCCAACAACACAAGAGACGACTCTACACATGGACATCACCAGATGGGCAGCATCGAAATCAGATTGATTATATTCTCTGCAGCCAAAGATGGAGAGGCTCTATACAGTCAGCAAAAACAAGACCTGGAGCTGACTGTGGCTCAGATCATCAGCTTCTTATAGCCAAATTCAAACTTAAACTGAAGCAATTCAATCAAAAATGGTCGCAAATGGTTGCAAATGCTCCCCTGAAAGATTTGGAGGTCGAAACAGAAGGCTTTTTATCACAGGAGAATAAATCAACCCTCAACAACATAACCGGCGGAAAAAGATTTTTTTGTAAAAATCCCCCGGGGTCACAATTTCAGCAAAAATCTGACTTTTGGCAATTCAATCAAAAATGGTGCCAAAGTGTTGCAAATGCTCCCCTGAAAGATTTGGCGGTCGAAACAGAAGGCTTTTTATCACAGGAGAAGCAATCAACCCTCAACAACTTAACCGGCGGAAAAAGATTTTTTTGAAAAAATCCCTAAGCCCCGGGGTCACAATTTCAGCAAAAATCTGACTTTTGGCAATTCAATCAAAAATGGTGCCAAATGGTTGCAAATGCTCCCCTGAAAGGTTTGGCGGTCGAAACAGAAGGCTTTTTATCACAGGAGAAGCAATCAACCCTCAACAACTTAACCAGGGGAAAAAGATTTTTTTGAAGAAATCCCTAAGTCCCGGGGTCACAATTTCAGAAAAAATCTGACTTTTGACAATTCAATCAAAAATGGTCGCAAATGGTTGCAAATGCTCCCCTGAAAGATTTGGAGGTCGAAACAGAAGGCTTTTTATCACAGGAGAAGCAATCAACCCTCAACAACTTAACCGGCAGAAAAAGATTTTTTTGAAAAAATCCCTAAGCCCCGGGGTCACAATTTCAGAAAAAATCTGACTTTTGGCAATTCACTCAAATATGGTGCCAAAGGGTTGCAAATGCTCCCCTGAAAGGTTTGGAGGTCGAAACAGAAGGCTTTTTATCACAGGACAAGAAATCAACCCTCAACAACTTAACCGAGGGAAAAAGATTTTTTTGAAAAAATCCCTAAGCCCCGGGGTCACAATTTCAGAAAAAATCTGACTTTTGGCAATTCACTCAAAAATGGTGCCAAAGGGTTGCAAATGCTCCCCTGAAAGGTTTGGCGGTCGAAACAGAAGGCTTTTTATCACAGGAGAAGCAATCAACCCTCAACAACATAACTGGGGGAAAAAGATTTTTTTGAAAAAATCCCTAAGCCCCGGGGTCACAATTTCAGCAAAAATCTGACTTTTGGCAATTCAATCAAAAATGGTCGCAAATGGTTGCAAATGCTCCCCTGAAAGGTTTGGAGGTCGAAACAGAAGGCTTTTTATCACAGGACAAGAAATCAACCCTCAACAACTTAACCGGCGGAAAAAGATTTTTTTGAAAAAATCCCTAAGGCCCGGGGTCACAATTTCAGAAAAAATCTGACTTTTGGCAATTCACTCAAAAATGGTGCCTAAGGGTTGCAAATGCTCCCCTGAAAGGTTTGGCGGTCGAAACAGAAGGCTTTTTATCACAGGAGAAGCAATCAACCCTCAATAACATAACCGGAGGAAAAAGATTTTTTTGAAAAAATTCCTAAGCGCCGGGGTCACAATATCTGTAAAAATCTGACTTTTGGCAATTCACTCAAAAATGGTGCCAAACGGTTGCAAATGCTCCCCTGAAAGATTTGGAGGTCGAAACAGAAGGCTTTTTATCACAGGAGAAGAAATCAACCCTCAACAACATAACCGGCGGAAAATTTTTTTTTTGAAAAAATCCCTAAGCCCCGGGGTCACAATTTCAGCAAAAATCTGACTTTTGGCAATTCAATCAAAAATGGTGCCAAACGGTTGCAAATGCTCCCCTGAAAGGTTTGGCGGTCGAAACAGAAGGCTTTTTATCACAGGACAAGAAATCAACCCTCAACAACTTAACCCGGGGAAAAAGATTTTTTTGAAAAAATCCCTAAGCCCCGGGGTCACAATTTCAGCAAAAATCTGACTTTTGGCAATTCACTCAAAAATGGTGCCAAAGGGTTGCAAATGTTCCCCTGAAAGGTTTGGCGGTCAAAACAGAAGGCTTTTTATCACAGGAGAAGCAATCAACCCACAACAACTTAACCGGCGGAAAAAGATTTTTTTGAAAAAATCCCTAAGCCCCGGGGCCACAATTTCAGCAAAAATCTGACTTTTGGCAATTCACTCAAAAATGGTGCCAAACGGTTGCAAATACTCCCCTGAAAGGTTTGGCGGTCGAAACTTAAGGCTTTTTCTTCACAGGAGAAGCAATCAACCCTCAACAACTTAACTGGCGGAAAAAGATTTTTTTGAAAAAATCCCTAAGCCCCGGGGTCACAATTTCAGCAAAAATCTGACTTTTGGCAATTCACTCAAAAATGGTCGCAAATGGTTGCAAATGCTCCCCTGAAAAATTTGGAGGTCGAAACAGAAGGCTTTTTATCACAGGAGAATAAATCAACCCTCAACAACATAACCGGCGGAAAAAGATTTTTTTGAAAAAATCCCCCGGGGTCACAATTTCAGCAAAAATCTGACTTTTGGCAATTCAATCAAAAATGGTGCCAAAGTGTTGCAAATGCTCCCCTGAAAGATTTGGCGGTCGAAACAGAAGGCTTTTTATCACAGGAGAAGCAATCAACCTTCAACAACTTAACCGGCGGAAAAAGATTTTTTTGAAAAAATCCCTAAGCCCCGGGGTCACAATTTCAGCAAAAATCTGACTTTTGGCAATTCAATCAAAAATGGTCGCAAATGGTTGCAAATGCTCCCCTGAAAGGTTTGGCGGTCGAAACAGAAGGCTTTTTATCACAGGAGAAGCAATCAACCCTCAACAACTTAACCGGCAGAAAAAGATTTTTTTGAAAAAATCCCTAAGCCCCGGGGTCACAATTTCAGAAAAAATCTGACTTTTGGCAATTCACTCAAATATGGTGCCAAAGGGTTGCAAATGCTCCACTGAAAGGTTTGGCAGTCGAAACAGAAGGCTTTTTATCACAGGACAAGAAATCAACCCTCAACAACTTAACCGGCGGAAAAAGATTTTTTTGAAAAAATCCCTAAGCCCCGGGGTCACAATTTCAGCAAAAATCTGACTTTTGACAATTCACTCAAAAATGGTGCCAAACGGTTGCAAATGCTCCCCTGAAAGGTTTGGCGGTCGAAACAGAAGGCTTTTTATCACAGGAGAAGCAATCAACCCTCAACAACTTAACCGGCGGAAAAAGATTTTTTTGAAAAAATCCCTAAGCCCCGGGGTCACAATTTCAGCAAAAATCTGACTTTTGGCAATTCAATCAAAAATGGTCGCAAATGGTTGCAAATGCTCCCCTGAAAGATTTGGAGGTCGAAACAGAAGGCTTTTTATCACAGGAGAAGAAATCAACCCTCAACAACATAACCGGAGGAAAAAGTTTTTTTGAAAAAATCCCTAAGCCCCGGGGTCACAATTTCAGCAAAAATCTGACTTTTGACAATTCACTCAAAAATGGTGCCAAACGGTTGCAAATGCTCCCCTGAAAGGTTTGACGGTCGAAACAGAAGGCTTTTTATCACAGGAGAAGCAATCAACCTTCAATAACTTAACCGGCGGAAAAAGATTTTTTTGAAAAAATCCCTAAGCCCCGGGGTCACAATTTCAGCAAAAATCTGACTTTTGGCAATTCAATCAAAAATGGTGCCATAGGGTTGCAAATGCTCCCTTGAAAGGTTTGGCGGTCGAAACAGAAGGCTTTTTATCACAGGAGAAGCAATCAACCCTCAACAACTTAACCGGCGGAAAAAGATTTTTTTGAAAAAATCCCTAAGCCCCGGGGTCACAATTTCAGCAAAAATCTGACTTTTGGCAATTCACTCAAAAATGGTGCCAAACGGTTGCAAATGCTCCCCTGAAAGGTTTGGCGGTTGAAACAGAAGGCTTTTTATCACAGGAGAAGCAATCAACTCTCAATAACATAACCGGAGGAAAAAGATTTTTTTGAAAAAATCCCTAAGCCCCGGGGTCACAATTTCAGTAAAAATCTGACTTTTGGCAATTCACTCAAAAATGGTGCCAAAGTGTTGCAAATGCTCCCCTGAAAGGTTTGGCGGTCGAAACAGAAGGCTTTTTATCACAGGAGAAGCAATCTACCCTCAACAACTTAACCGGCGGAAAAAGATTTTTTTGAAAAAATCCCTAAGCCCCGGGGTCACAATTTCAGCAAAAATCTGACTTTTGGCAATTCACTCAAAAATGGTGCCAAAGGGTTGCAAATGCTCCCCTGAAAGGTTTGGCGGTCGAAACAGAAGGCTTTTTATCACAGGAGAAGCAATCAACCCTCAACAACTTAACCGGCGGAAAAAGATTTTTTTGAAAAAATCCCTAAGCCCCGGGGTCACAATTTCAGCAAAAATCTGACTTTTGGCAATTCAATCAAAAATGGTCGCAAATGGTTGCAAATGCTCCCCTGAAAGATTTGGAGGTCGAAACAGAAGGCTTTTTATCACAGGAGAAGAAATCAACCCTCAACAACATAACCGGAGGAAAAAGTTTTTTTGAAAAAATCCCTAAGCCCCGGGGTCACAATTTCAGCAAAAATCTGACTTTTGGCAATTCCCTCAAAAATGGTGCCAAAGGGTTGCAAATGCTCCCCTGAAAGGTTTGGCGATCGAAACAGAAGGCTTTTTATCACAGGAGAAGCAATCAACCCTCAACAACTTAACCGGCGGAAAAAGATTTTTTTGAAAAAATCCCTAAGCCCCGGGGTCAAAATTTCAGCAAAAATCTGACTTTTGGCAATTCAATCAAAAATGGTCGCAAATGGTTGCAAATGCTCCCCTGAAAGATTTGGAGGTCGAAACAGAAAGCCTTTTATCACAGGAGAAGAAATCAACCCTCAACAACATAACCGGCGGAAAAAGATTTTTTTGAAAAAATCCCTAAGCCCCGGGGTCACAATTTCAGCAAAAATCTGTCTTTTGGCAATTCAATCAAAAATGGTCGCAAATGGTTGCAAATGCTCCGCTGAAAGATTTGGAGGTCGAAACAGAAGGCTTTTTATCACAGGAGAAGCAATCAACCCTCAACAAGTTAACCCGCGGAAAAATTTTTTTTTGAAAAAATCCCTAAGCCCTGGGGTCACAATTTCAGCAAAAATCTGACTTTTCGCAATTCACTCAAAAATGGTTCCAAAGGGTTGCAAATGCTCCCCTGAAAGGTTTGGAGGTGGAAAAAAAAGGCTTTTTATCACAGGACAAGAAATCAGCCCTCCACAACTTAACCAGCGGAAAAAGATTTTTTAGAAAAAATCCCTAATCCCCACGGTCACAATTTTAGAAAAAATCTGACTTTTGGCAATTCACTCAAAAATGGTGCCAAACGGTTGCAAATACTCCCCTGAAAGGTTTGGCGGTCGAAACAGTAGGCTTTTTATCACAGGAGAAGCATTCAGCCCTCGACAACTTAACCGGCGCAAAAAGCTTTTTTTGAAATAATCCCTAAGCCCCGGAGTCACAATTTCAGCAAAAATCTGACTTTTGCCAATTCACTCAAAAATGGTGCCAAAGTGTTGCAAATGCTCCCCTGAAAGGTTTGGCGGTCGAAACCGAAGGCTTTTTATCACAGGAGAAGCAATCAACCCTCAACAACTTAACCGGCGGAAAAAGATTTTTTTGAAAAAATCCCTAAGCCCCGGGGTCACAATTTCAGCAAAAATCTGACTTTTGGCAATTCAATCAAAAATGGTCGCAAATGGTTGCAAATGCTCCCCTGAAAGATTTGGAGGTCGAAACAGAAGGCTATTTATCACAGGAGAAGAAATCAACCCTCAACAACATAACCGGCGGAAAAAGATTTTTTTGAAAAAATCCCTAAGCCCCGGGGTCACAATTTCAGCAAAAATCTGACTTTTGGCAATTCACTCAAAAATGGTGCCAAAGTGTTGCAAATTCTCCCCTGAAAGGTTTGGCGGTCGAAACCGAAGGCTTTTTGTCACAGGAGAAGCAATCAACCCTCAGCAACATAACCGGCGGAAAAAGATTTTTTTGAAAAAATCCCTAAGCCCCGGTGTCACAATTTCAGCAAAAATCTGACTTTTGGCAATTCAATCAAAAATGGTCGCAAATGGTTGCAAATGCTCCCCTGAAAGATTTGGAGGTCGAAACAGAAGGCTTTTTATCACAGGAGAAGCAATCAGCCCTCAACAACATAACCGGCGGAAAAAGATTTTTTTGAAAAAATCCCTAAGCCCCGGGGTCACATTTTCAGCAAAAATCTGACTTTTGGCAATTCACTCAAAAATGGTGCCAAGCGGTTGCAAATGCTCCCCTGAAAGGTTTGGCAGTCGAAACAGAAGGCTTTTTATCACAGGACAAGAAATCAACCCTCAATAACTTAACCGGAGGAAAAAGATTTTTTTGAAAAAATCGCTAAGCCCCGGGGTCACAATTTCAGCAAAAATCTGTCTTTTGGCAATTCAATCAAAAATGGTGCCAAACGGTTGCAAATACTCCCCTGAAAGGTTTGGCGGTCGAAACAGTAGGCTTTTTATCACAGGAGAAGCATTCAGCCCATGACAACTTCACCGGCGCAAAAAGCTTTTTTTGAAATAATCCCTAAGCCCCGGAGTCACAATTTCAGCAAAAATCTGACTTTTGGCAATTCACTCAAAAATGGTGCCAAAGTGTTGCAAATGCTCCCCTGAAAGGTTTGGCGTTCGAAACAGAAGGCTTTTTATCATAGGAGAAGCAATCAACCCTCAACAACTTAACCGGCGTAAAAAGATTTTTTTGAAAAAATCCCTAAGCCCCGGGGTCACAATTTCAGCAAAAATCTGACTTTTGGCAATTCAATCAAAAATGGTCGCAAATGGTTGCAAATGCTATCCTGAAAGATTTGGAGGTTGAAACAGAAGGCTTTTTATCACAGGAGAAGCAATCAACCCTCAATAACTTAAGCGGCGGAAAAATATTTTTTTGAAAAAATCCCTAAGCCCCGGGGTCACAATTTCAGCAAAAATCTGACTTTTGGCAATTCACTCAAAAATGGTGCCAAACGGTTGCAAATGCTCCCCTGAAAGGTTTGGGGGTCGAAACAGAAGGCTTTTTATCACAGGATAAGAAATCAACCCTCAACAACTTAACCGGGGGAAAAAGATTTTTTTGAAAAAATCCCTAAGCCCCGGGGTCACAATTTCAGAAAAAATCTGACTTTTGGCAATTCACTCAAAAATGGTGCCAAAGGGTTGCAAATGCTCCCTTGAAAGGTTTGGTGGTCGAAACAGAAGGCTTTTTATCACAGGAGAAGCAATCAACCCTCAACAACTTAACCGGCGGAAAAAGATTTTTTTGAAAAAATCCCTAAGCCCCGGGGTCAAAATTTCAGCAAAAATCTGACTTTTGGCAATTCAATCAAAAATGGTCGCAAATGGTTGCAAATGCTCCCCTGAAAGATTTGGAGGTCGAAACAGAAAGCCTTTTATCACAGGAGAAGAAATCAACCCTCAACAACATAACCGGCGGAAAAAGATTTTTTTGAAAAAATCCCTAAGCCCCGGGGTCACAATTTCAGCAAAAATCTGACTTTTGGCAATTCACTCAAAAATGGTGCCAAACGGTTGCAAATGCTCCCCTGAAAGGTTTGGCGGTCGAAACAGAAGGCTTTTTATCACAGGATAAGAAATCAACCCTCAACAACTTAACCGGGGGAAAAAGATTTTTTTGAAAAAATCCCTAAGCCCCGGGGTCACAATTTCAGAAAAAATCTGACTTTTGGCAATTCACTCAAAAATGGTGCCAAAGGGTTGCAAATGCTCCCTTGAAAGGTTTGGTGGTCGAAACAGAAGGCTTTTTATCACAGGAGAAGCAATCAACCCTCAACAACTTAACCGGCGGAAAAAGATTTTTTTGAAAAAATCCCTAAGCCCCGGGGTCAAAATTTCAGCAAAAATCTGACTTTTGGCAATTCAATCAAAAATGGTCGCAAATGGTTGCAAATGCTCCCCTGAAAGATTTGGAGGTCGAAACAGAAAGCCTTTTATCACAGGAGAAGAAATCAACCCTCAACAACATAACCGGCGGAAAAAGATTTTTTTGAAAAAATCCCTAAGCCCCGGGGTCACAATTTCAGCAAAAATCTGTCTTTTGGCAATTCAATCAAAAATGGTCGCAAATGGTTGCAAATGCTCCGCTGAAAGATTTGGAGGTCGAAACAGAAGGCTTTTTATCACAGGAGAAGCAATCAACCCTCAACAAGTTAACCAGCGGAAAAAGATTTTTTTGAAAAAATCCCTAAGCCCTGGGGTCACAATTTCAGCAAAAATCTGACTTTTCGCAATTCACTCAAAAATGGTTCCAAAGGGTTGCAAATGCTCCCCTGAAAGGTTTGGAGGTGGAAAAAGAAGGCTTTTTATCACAGGACAAGAAATCAGCCCTCCACAACTTAACCAGCGGAAAAAGATTTTTTAGAAAAAATCCCTAATCCCCACGGTCACAATTTTAGAAAAAATCTGACTTTTGGCAATTCACTCAAAAATGGTGCCAAACGGTTGCAAATACTCCCCTGAAAGGTTTGGCGGTCGAAACAGTAGGCTTTTTATCACAGGAGAAGCATTCAGCCCTCGACAACTTAACCGGCGCAAAAAGCTTTTTTTGAAATAATCCCTAAGCCCCGGGGTCACAATTTCAGCAAAAATCTGACTTTTGGCAATTCACTCAAAAATGGTGCCAAAGTGTTGCAAATGCTCCCCTGAAAGGTTTGGCGGTCGAAACCGAAGGCTTTTTATCACAGGAGAAGCAATCAACCCTCAACAACTTAACCGGCGGAAAAAGATTTTTTTGAAAAAATCCCTAAGCCCCGGGGTCACAATTTCAGCAAAAATCTGACTTTTGGCAATTCAATCAAAAATGGTCGCAAATGGTTGCAAATGCTCCCCTGAAAGATTTGGAGGTCGAAACAGAAGGCTTTTTATCACAGGAGAAGAAATCAACCCTCAACAACATAACCGGCGGAAAAAGATTTTTTTGAAAAAATCCCTAAGCCCCGGGGTCACAATTTCAGCAAAAATCTGACTTTTGGCAATTCACTCAAAAATGGTGCCAAACGGTTGCAAATGCTCCCCTGAAAGGTTTGGCCGTCGAAACAGAAGGCTTTTTATCACAGGACAAGAAATCAACCCTCAATAACTTAACCGGCGGAAAAAGATTTTTTTGAAAAAATCCCTAAGCCCCGGGGTCACAATTTCAGCAAAAATCTGACTTTTGGCAATTCAATCAAAAATGGTCGCAAATGGTTGCAAATGCTCCCCTGAAAGATTTGGAGGTCGAAACAGAAGGCTTTTTATCACAGGAGAAGCAATCAGCCCTCAACAACATAACCGGCGGAAAAATATTTTTTTGAAAAAATCCCTAAGCCCCGGGGTCACATTTTCAGCAAAAATCTGACTTTTGGCAATTCACTCAAAAATGGTGCCAAACGGTTGCAAATGCTCCCCTGAAAGGTTTGGCAGTCGAAACAGAAGGCTTTTTATCACAGGACAAGAAATCAACCCTCAATAACTTAACCGGAGGAAAAAGATTTTTTGAAAAAATCGCTAAGCCCCGGGGTCACAATTTCAGCAAAAATCTGACTTTTGGCAATTCAATCAAAAATGGCCGCACATGGTTGCAAATGCTACCCTGAAAGATTTGGAGGTCGAAACAGAAGGCTTTTTATCACAGGAGAAGCAATCAACCCTCAATAACTTAACCGGAGGAAAAAGATTTTTTTGAAAAAATCGCTAAGCCCCGGGGTCACAATTTCAGCAAAAATCTGACTTTTGGCAATTCACTCAAAAATGGTGCCAAACGGTTGCAAATGCTCCCCTGAAAGGTTTGGCGGTCGAAACAGAAGGCTTTTTATCACAGGATAAGAAATCAACCCTCAACAACTTAACCGGGGGAAAAAGATTTTTTTGAAAAAATCCCTAAGCCCCGGGGTCACAATTTCAGAAAAAATCTGACTTTTGGCAATTCACTCAAAAATGGTGCCAAAGGGTTGCAAATGCTCCCTTGAAAGGTTTGGTGGTCGAAACAGAAGGCTTTTTATCACAGGAGAAGCAATCAACCCTCAACAACTTAACCGGCGGAAAAAGATTTTTTTGAAAAAATCCCTAAGCCCCGGGGTCACAATTTCAGCAAAAATCTGACTTTTGGCAATTCACTCAAAAATGGTGCCAAAGGGTTGCAAATGCTCCCTTGAAAGGTTTGGTGGTCGAAACAGAAGGCTTTTTATCACAGGAGAAGCAATCAACCCTCAACAACATAACCGGCGGAAAAAGATTTTTTTGAAAAAATCCCTAAGCCCCGGTGTCACAATTTCAGCAAAAATCTGACTTTTGGCAATTCAATCAAAAATGGTGGCAAATGGTTGCAAATGCTCCCCTGAAAGATTTGGAGGTCGAAACAGAAGGCTTTTTATCACAGGAGAAGCAAACAGCCCTCAACAACATAACCGGCGGAAAAAGATTTTTTTGAAAAAATCCCTAAGCCCCGGGGTCACATTTTCAGCAAAAATCTGACTTTTGGCAATTCACTCAAAAATGGTGCCAAACGGTTGCAAATGCTCCCCTGAAAGGTTTGGCAGTCGAAACAGAAGGCTTTTTATCACAGGACAAGAAATCAACCCTCAATAACTTAACCGGAGGAAAAAGATTTTTTTGAAAAAATCGCTAAGCCCCGGGGTCACAATTTCAGCAAAAATCTGACTTTTGGCAATTCAATCAAAAATGGTGCCAAACGGTTGCAAATGCTCCCCTGAAAGATTTGGAGGTCGAAACAGAAGGCTTTTTATCACAGGAGAAGAAATCAACCCTCAACAACATAACCGGCGGAAAAAGATTTTTTTGAATAAATCCCTAAGCCCCGGGGTCACAATTTCAGAAAAAATCTGACTTTTGGCAATTCACTCAAAAATGGTGCCAAAGTGTTGCAAATGCTCCCCTGAAAGGTTTGGCGGTCGAAACAGAAGGCTTTTTATCATAGGAGAAGCAATCAACCCTCAACAACTTAACCGGCGGAAAAAGATTTTTTTGAAAAAATCCCTAAGCCCCGGGGTCACAATTTCAGCAAAAATCTGACTTTTGGCAATTCAATCAAAAATGGTGGCAAATGGTTGCAAATGCTATCCTGAAAGATTTGGAGGTTGAAACAGAAGGCTTTTTATCACAGGAGAAGCAATCAACCCTCAATAACTTAAGCGGCGGAAAAAGATTTTTTTGAAAAAATCCCTAAGCCCCAGGGTCACAATTTCAGAAAAAATCTGACTTTTGGCAATTCACTCAAAAATGGTGCCAAACGGTTGCAAATGCTCCCCTGAAAGGTTTGGCGGTCGAAACAGAAGGCTTTTTATCACAGGATAAGAAATCAACCCTCAACATCTTAACCGGGGGAAAAAGATTTTTTTGAAAAAATCCCTAAGCCCCGGGGTCACAATTTCAGCAAAAATCTGACTTTTGGCAATTCAATCAAAAATGGTTCCAAAGGGTTGCAAATGCTCCCCTGAAAGGTTTGGAGGTGGAAAAAGAAGGCTTTTTATCACAGGAGAAGAAATCAACCCTCAACAACATAACCGGCGGAAAAAGATTTTTTTGAAAAAATCCCTAAGCCCCGGGGTCACAATTTCAGCAAAAATCTGACTTTTGGCAATTCACTCAAAAATGGTGCCAAACGGTTGCAAATGCTCCCCTGAAAGGTTTGGCAGTCGAAACAGAAGGCTTTTTATCACAGGACAAGAAATCAACCCTCAATAACTTAACCGGAGGAAAAAGATTTTTTTGAAAAAATCCCTAAGCCCCGGGGTCACAATTTCAGCAAAAATCTGACTTTTGGCAATTCAATCAAAAATGGTCGCAAATGGTTGCAAATGCTCCCCTGAAAGATTTGGAGGTCGAAACAGAAGGCTTTTTATCACAGGAGAAGCAATCAGCCCTCAACAACATAACCGGCGGAAAAATATTTTTTTGAAAAAATCCCTAAGCCCCGGGGTCACATTTTCAGCAAAAATCTGACTTTTGGCAATTCACTCAAAAATGGTGCCAAACGGTTGCAAATGCTCCCCTGAAAGGTTTGGCGGTCGAAACAGAAGGCTTTTTATCACAGGATAAGAAATCAACCCTCAACAACTTAACCGGGGGAAAAAGATTTTTTTGAAAAAATCCCTAAGCCCCGGGGTCACAATTTCAGAAAAAATCTGACTTTTGGCAATTCACTCAAAAATGGTGCCAAAGGGTTGCAAATGCTCCCTTGAAAGGTTTGGTGGTCGAAACAGAAGGCTTTTTATCACAGGAGAAGCAATCAACCCTCAACAACTTAACCGGCGGAAAAAGATTTTTTTGAAAAAATCCCTAAGCCCCGGGGTCACAATTTCAGAAAAAATCTGACTTTTGGCAATTCACTCAAAAATGGTGCCAAAGTGTTGCAAATTCTCCCCTGAAAGGTTTGGCGGTCGAAACCGAAGGCTTTTTATCACAGGAGAAGCAATCAACCCTCAACAACATAACCGGCGGAAAAAGATTTTTTTGAAAAAATCCCTAAGCCCCGGTGTCACAATTTCAGCAAAAATCTGACTTTTGGCAATTCAATCAAAAATGGTCGCAAATGGTTGCAAATGCTCCCCTGAAAGATTTGGAGGTCGAAACAGAAGGCTTTTTATCACAGGAGAAGCAAACAGCCCTCAACAACATAACCGGCGGAAAAAGATTTTTTTGAAAAAATCCCTAAGCCCCGGGGTCACATTTTCAGCAAAAATCTGACTTTTGGCAATTCACTCAAAAATGGTGCCAAACGGTTGCAAATGCTCCCCTGAAAGGTTTGGCAGTCGAAACAGAAGGCTTTTTATCACAGGACAAGAAATCAACCCTCAATAACTTAACCGGAGGAAAAAGATTTTTTTGAAAAAATCGCTAAGCCCCGGGGTCACAATTTCAGCAAAAATCTGACTTTTGGCAATTCAATCAAAAATGGTGCCAAACGGTTGCAAATGCTCCCCTGAAAGATTTGGAGGTCGAAACAGAAGGCTTTTTATCACAGGAGAAGAAATCAACCCTCAACAACATAACCGGCGGAAAAAGATTTTTTTGAATAAATCCCTAAGCCCCGGGGTCACAATTTCAGAAAAAATCTGACTTTTGGCAATTCACTCAAAAATGGTGCCAAAGTGTTGCAAATGCTCCCCTGAAAGGTTTGGCGGTCGAAACAGAAGGCTTTTTATCATAGGAGAAGCAATCAACCCTCAACAACTTAACCGGCGGAAAAAGATTTTTTTGAAAAAATCCCTAAGCCCCGGGGTCACAATTTCAGCAAAAATCTGACTTTTGGCAATTCAATCAAAAATGGTCGCAAATGGTTGCAAATGCTATCCTGAAAGATTTGGAGGTTGAAACAGAAGGCTTTTTATCACAGGAGAAGCAATCAACCCTCAATAACTTAAGCGGCGGAAAAAGATTTTTTTGAAAAAATCCCTAAGCCCCAGGGTCACAATTTCAGAAAAAATCTGACTTTTGGCAATTCACTCAAAAATGGTGCCAAACGGTTGCAAATGCTCCCCTGAAAGGTTTGGCGGTCGAAACAGAAGGCTTTTTATCACAGGATAAGAAATCAACCCTCAACAACTTAACCGGGGGAAAAAGATTTTTTTGAAAAAATCCCTAAGCCCCGGGGTCACAATTTCAGAAAAAAACTGACTTTTGGCAATTCACTCAAAAATGGTGCCAAAGGGTTGCAAATGCTCCCTTGAAAGGTTTGGTGGTCGAAACAGAAGGCTTTTTATCACAGGAGAAGCAATCAACCCTCAACAACTTAACCGGCGGAAAAAGATTTTTTTGAAAAAATCCCTAAGCCCCGGGGTCACAATTTCAGCAAAAATCTGACTTTTGGCAATTCACTCAAAAATGGTGCCAAACGGTTGCAAATGCTCCCCTGAAAGGTTTGGCGGTCGAAACAGAAGGCTTTTTATCACAGGAGAAGCAATCAACCCTCAACAACTTAACCGGCGGAAAAAGATTTTTTTGAAAAAATCCCTAAGCCCCGGGGTCACAATTTCAGCAAAAATCTGACTTTTGACAATTCACTCAAAAATGGTGCCAAACGGTTGCAAATGCTCCCCTGAGAGGTTTGGCGGTCGAAACAGAAGGCTTTTTATCACAGGAGAAGCAATCAACCCTCAACAACTTAACCGGCGGAAAAAGATTTTTTTGAAAAACAACTTAACCGGCGGAAAAAGATTTTTTTGAAAAACAACTTAACCGGCGGAAAAAGATTTTTTTGAAAAAATCCCTAAGCCCCGGGGTCACAATTTCAGCAAAAATCTGACTTTTGGCAATTCACTCAAAAATGGTGCCAAAGGGTTGCAAATGCTCCCCTGAAAGGTTTGGCGGTCGAAACAGAAGGCTTTTTATCACAGGATAAGAAATCAACCCTCAACAACTTAACCGGGGGAAAAAGATTTTTTTGAAAAAATCCCTAAGCCCCGGGGTCACAATTTCAGAAAAAAACTGACTTTTGGCAATTCACTCAAAAATGGTGCCAAAGGGTTGCAAATGCTCCCTTGAAAGGTTTGGTGGTCGAAACAGAAGGCTTTTTATCACAGGAGAAGCAATCAACCCTCAACAACTTAACCGGCGGAAAAAGATTTTTTTGAAAAAATCCCTAAGCCCCGGGGTCACAATTTCAGCAAAAATCTGACTTTTGGCAATTCACTCAAAAATGGTGCCAAACGGTTGCAAATGCTCCCCTGAAAGGTTTGGCGGTCGAAACAGAAGGCTTTTTATCACAGGAGAAGCAATCAACCCTCAACAACTTAACCGGCGGAAAAAGATTTTTTTGAAAAAATCCCTAAGCCCCGGGGTCACAATTTCAGCAAAAATCTGACTTTTGACAATTCACTCAAAAATGGTGCCAAACGGTTGCAAATGCTCCCCTGAAAGGTTTGGCGGTCGAAACAGAAGGCTTTTTATCACAGGAGAAGCAATCAACCCTCAACAACTTAACCGGCGGAAAAAGATTTTTTTGAAAAACAACTTAACCGGCGGAAAAAGATTTTTTTGAAAAACAACTTAACCGGCGGAAAAAGATTTTTTTGAAAAAATCCCTAAGCCCCGGGGTCACAATTTCAGCAAAAATCTGACTTTTGGCAATTCACTCAAAAATGGTGCCAAAGGGTTGCAAATGCTCCCCTGATAGGTTTGGCGGTCGAAACCGAAGGCTTTTTATCACAGGAGAAGCAATCAACCCTCAACAACTTAACCGGCGGAAAAGATTTTTTTGAAAAAATCCCTAAGCCCCGGGGTCACAATTTCAGCAGAAATCTGACTTTTGGCAATTCAATCAAAAATGGTCGCAAATGGTTGCAAATGCTCCCCTGAAAGATTTGGAGGTCGAAACAGAAGGCTTTTTATCACAGGAGAAGCAATCAACCCTCAACATCTTAACCAGCAGAAAAAGATTTTTTTGAAAAAATCCCTAAGCCCCGGGGTCACAATTTCAGAAAAAATCTGACTTTTGGCAATTCACTCAAAAATGGTGCCAAAGGGTTGCAAATGCTCCCCTGAAAGATTTGGAGGTCGAAACAGAAGGCTTTTTATCACAGGAGAAGAAATCAACCCTCAACAACATAACCGGCGGAAAAAGATTTTTTTGAAAAAATCCCTAAGCCCCGGGGTCACAATTTCAGAAAAAATCTGACTTTTGGCAATTCACTCAAAAATGGTGCCAAAGGGTTGCAAATGCTATCCTGAAAGATTTGGAGGTTGAAACAGAAGGCTTTTTATCACAGGAGAAGCAATCAACCCTCAATAACTTAAGCGGCGGAAAAAGATTTTTTTGAAAAAATCCCTAAGCCCCAGGGTCACAATTTCAGAAAAAATCTGACTTTTGGCAATTCAATCAAAAATGGTCGCAAATGGTTGCAAATGCTCCCCTGAAAGATTTGGAGGTCGAAACAGAAGGCTTTTTATCACAGGAGAAGAAATCAACCCTCAACAACATAACCGGCGGAAAAAGAGTTTTTTGAAAAAATCCCTAAGCCCCGGGGTCACAATTTCAGAAAAAATCTGACTTTTGGCAATTCACTCAAAAATGGTGCCAAACGGTTGCAAATGCTCCCTTGAAAGGTTTGGTGGTCGAAACAGAAGGCTTTTTATCACAGGAGAAGCAATCAACCCTCAACAACTTAACCGGCGGAAAAAGATTTTTTTGAAAAAATCCCTAAGCCCCGGGGTCACAATTTCAGCAAAAATCTGACTTTTGGCAATTCACTCAAAAATGGTGCCAAAGTGTTGCAAATTCTCCCCTGAAAGATTTGGAGGTCGAAACAGAAAGCCTTTTATCACAGGAGAAGAAATCAACCCTCAACAACATAACCGGCTGAAAAAGATTTTTTTGAAAAAATCCCTAAGCCCCGGGGTCACAATTTCAGCAAAAATCTGTCTTTTGGCAATTCAATCAAAAATGGTCGCAAATGGTTGCAAATGCTCCGCTGAAAGATTTGGAAATCGAAACAGAAGGCTTTTTATCACAGGAGAAGCAATCAACCCTCAACAAGTTAACCAGCGGAAAAAGATTTTTTTGAAAAAATCCCTAAGCCCTGGGGTCACAATTTCAGCAAAAATCTGACTTTTCGCAATTCACTCAAAAATGGTTCCAAAGGGTTGCAAATGCTCCCCTGAAAGGTTTGGAGGTGGAAAAAGAAGGCTTTTTATCACAGGACAAGAAATCAGCCCTCCACAACTTAACCAGCGGAAAAAGATTTTTTAGAAAAAATCCCTAATCCCCACGGTCACAATTTTAGAAAAAATCTGACTTTTGGCAATTCACTCAAAAATGGTGCCAAACGGTTGCAAATACTCCCCTGAAAGGTTTGGCGGTCGAAACAGTAGGCTTTTTATCACAGGAGAAGCATTCAGCCCTCGACAACTTAACCGGCGCAAAAAGCTTTTTTTGAAATAATCCCTAAGCCCCGGGGTCACAATTTCAGCAAAAATCTGACTTTTGGCAATTCACTCAAAAATGGTGCCAAAGTGTTGCAAATGCTCCCCTGAAAGGTTTGGCGGTCGAAACCGAAGGCTTTTTATCACAGGAGAAGCAATCAACCCTCAACAACTTAACCGGCGGAAAAAGATTTTTTTGAAAAAATCCCTAAGCCCCGGGGTCACAATTTCAGCAAAAATCTGACTTTTGGCAATTCAATCAAAAATGGTCGCAAATGGTTGCAAATGCTCCCCTGAAAGATTTGGAGGTCGAAACAGAAGGCTTTTTATCACAGGAGAAGAAATCAACCCTCAACAACATAACCGGCGGAAAAAGATTTTTTTGAAAAAATCCCTAAGCCCTGGGGTCACAATTTCAGCAAAAATCTGACTTTTCGCAATTCACTCAAAAATGGTTCCAAAGGGTTGCAAATGCTCCCCTGAAAGGTTTGGAGGTGGAAAAAGAAGGCTTTTTATCACAGGACAAGAAATCAACCCTCAATAACTTAACCGGAGGAAAAAGATTTTTTTGAAAAAATCCCTAAGCCCCGGGGTCACAATTTCAGCAAAAATCTGACTTTTGGCAATTCACTCAAAAATGGTGCCAAAGTGTTGAAAATTCTCCCCTGAAAGGTTTGGCGGTCGAAACCGAAGGCTTTTTATCACAGGAGAAGCAATCAACCCTCAACAACATAACCGGCGGAAAAAGATTTTTTTGAAAAAATCCCTAAGCCCCGGTGTCACAATTTCAGCAAAAATCTGACTTTTGGCAATTCAATCAAAAATGGTCGCAAATGGTTGCAAATGCTCCCCTGAAAGATTTGGAGGTCGAAACAGAAGGCTTTTTATCACAGGAGAAGCAATCAGCCCTCAACAACATAACCGGCGGAAAAAGATTTTTTTGAAAAAATCCCTAAGCCCCGGGGTCACATTTTCAGCAAAAATCTGACTTTTGGCAATTCACTCAAAAATGGTGCCAAACGGTTGCAAATGCTCCGCTGAAAGATTTGGAGGTCGAAACAGAAGGCTTTTTATCACAGGAGAAGCAATCAACCCTCAACAAGTTAACCAGCGGAAAAAGATTTTTTTGAAAAAATCCCTAAGCCCTGGGGTCACAATTTCAGAAAAAATCTGACTTTTCGCAATTCACTCAAAAATGGTTCCAAAGGGTTGCAAATGCTCCCCTGAAAGGTTTGGAGGTGGAAAAAGAAGGCTTTTTATCACAGGACAAGAAATCAGCCCTCCACAACTTAACCAGCGGAAAAAGATTTTTTAGAAAAAATCCCTAATCCCCACGGTCACAATTTTAGAAAAAATCTGACTTTTGGCAATTCACTCAAAAATGGTGCCAAACGGTTGCAAATACTCCCCTGAAAGGTTTGGCGGTCGAAACAGTAGGCTTTTTATCACAGGAGAAGCATTCAGCCCTCGAGAACTTAACCGGCGCAAAAAGCTTTTTTTGAAATAATCCCTAAGCCCCGGGGTCACAATTTCAGCAAAAATCTGACTTTTGGCAATTCACTCAAAAATGGTGCCAAAGTGTTGCAAATGCTCCCCTGAAAGGTTTGGCGGTCGAAACCGAAGGCTTTTTATCACAGGAGAAGCAATCAACCCTCAACAACTTAACCGGCGGAAAAAGATTTTTTTGAAAAAATCCCTAAGCCCCGGGGTCACAATTTCAGCAAAAATCTGACTTTTGGCAATTCAATCAAAAATGGTCGCAAATGGTTGCAAATGCTCCCCTGAAAGATTTGGAGGTCGAAACAGAAGGCTTTTTATCACAGGAGAAGAAATCAACCCTCAACAACATAACCGGCGGAAAAAGATTTTTTTGAAAAAATCCCTAAGCCCTCGGGTCACAATTTCAGCAAAAATCTGACTTTTCGCAGTTCACTCAAAAATGGTTCCAAAGGGTTGCAAATGCTCCCCTGAAAGGTTTGGAGGTGGAAAAAGAAGGCTTTTTATCACAGGACAAGAAATCAACCCTCAACAACATAACCGGCGGAAAAAGATTTTTTTGAAAAAATCCCTAAGCCCCGGGGTCACAATTTCAGCAAAAATCTGACTTTTGGCAATTCACTCAAAAATGGTGCCAAACGGTTGCAAATGCTCCCCTGAAAGGTTTGGCGGTCGAAACCGAAGGCTTTTTATCACAGGAGAAGCAATCAACCCTCAACAACATAACCGGCGGAAAAAGATTTTTTTGAAAAAATCCCTAAGCCCCGGTGTCACTATTTCAGCAAAAATCTGACTTTTGGCAATTCAATCAAAAATGGTCGCAAATGGTTGCAAATGCTCCCCTGAAAGATTTGGAGGTCGAAACAGAAGGCTTTTTATCACAGGAGAAGCAATCAGCCCTCAACAACATAACCGGCGGAAAAAGATTTTTTTGAAAAAATCCCTAAGCCCCGGGGTCACATTTTCAGCAAAAATCTGACTTTTGGCAATTCACTCAAAAATGGTGCCAAACGGTTGCAAATGCTCCCCTGAAAGGTTTGGCAGTCGAAACAGAAGGCTTTTTATCACAGGACAAGAAATCAACCCTCAATAACTTAACCGGAGGAAAAAGATTTTTTTGAAAAAATCGCTAAGCCCCGGGGTCACAATTTCAGAAAAAATCTGACTTTTGGCAATTCACTCAAAAATGGTGCCAAAGTGTTGCAAATGCTCCCCTGAAAGGTTTGGCGGTCGAAACAGAAGGCTTTTTATCATAGGAGAAGCAATCAACCCTCAACAACTTAACCGGCGGAAAAAGATTTTTTTGAAAAAATCCCTAAGCCCCGGGGTCACAATTTCAGAAAAAATCTGACTTTTGGCAATTCAATCAAAAATGGTCGCAAATGGTTGCAAATGCTATCCTGAAAGATTTGGAGGTTGAAACAGAAGGCTTTTTATCACAGGAGAAGCAATCAACACTCAATAACTTAAGCGGCGGAAAAAGATTTTTTTGAAAAAATCCCTAAGCCCCGGGGTCACAATTTCAGCAAAAATCTGACTTTTGGCAATTCACTCAAAAATGGTGCCAAACGGTTGCAAATGCTCCCCTGAAAGGTTTGGCGGTCGAAACAGAAGGCTTTTTATCACAGGATAAGAAATCAACCCTCAACAACTTAACCGGGGGAAAAAGATTTTTTTGAAAAAATCCCTAAGCCCCGGGGTCACAATTTCAGAAAAAATCTGACTTTTGGCAATTCACTCAAAAATGGTGCCAAAGGGTTGCAAATGCTCCCTTGAAAGGTTTGGTGGTCGAAACAGAAGGCTTTTTATCACAGGAGAAGCAATCAACCCTCAACAACTTAACCGGAGGAAAAAGATTTTTTTGAAAAAATCCCTAAGCCCCGGGGTCACAATTTCAGCAAAAATCTGACTTTTGGCAATTCACTCAAAAATGGTGCCAAAGTGTTGCAAATTCTCCCCTGAAAGGTTTGGCGGTCGAAACCGAAGGCTTTTTATCACAGGAGAAGCAATCAACCCTCAACAACATAACCGGCGGAAAAAGATTTTTTTGAAAAAATCCCTAAGCCCCGGTGTCACAATTTCAGCAAAAATCTGACTTTTGGCAATTCAATCAAAAATGGTCGCAAATGGTTGCAAATGCTCCCCTGAAAGATTTGGAGGTCGAAACAGAAGGCTTTTTATCACAGGAGAAGCAAACAGCCCTCAACAACATAACCGGCGGAAAAAGATTTTTTTGAAAAAATCCCTAAGCCCCGGGGTCACATTTTCAGCAAAAATCTGACTTTTGGCAATTCACTCAAAAATGGTGCCAAACGGTTGCAAATGCTCCCCTGAAAGGTTTGGCGGTCGAAACAGTAGGCTTTTTATCACAGGAGAAGAAATCAACCCTCAACAACATAACCGGCGGAAAAAGATTTTTTTGAATAAATCCCTAAGCCCCGGGGTCACAATTTCAGAAAAAATCTGACTTTTGGCAATTCACTCAAAAATGGTGCCAAAGTGTTGCAAATGCTCCCCTGAAAGGTTTGGCGGTCGAAACAGAAGGCTTTTTATCATAGGAGAAGCAATCAACCCTCAACAACTTAACCGGCGGAAAAAGATTTTTTTGAAAAAATCCCTAAGCTCCGGGGTCACAATTTCAGCAAAAATCTGACTTTTGGCAATTCAATCAAAAATGGTCGCAAATGGTTGCAAATGCTATCCTGAAAGATTTGGAGGTTGAAACAGAAGGCTTTTTATCACAGGAGAAGCAATCAACCCTCAATAACTTAAGCGGCGGAAAAAGATTTTTTTGAAAAAATCCCTAAGCCCCAGGGTCACAATTTCAGAAAAAATCTGACTTTTGGCAATTCACTCAAAAATGGTGCCAAACGGTTGCAAATGCTCCCCTGAAAGGTTTGGCGGTCGAAACAGAAGGCTTTTTATCACAGGATAAGAAATCAACCCTCAACAACTTAACCGGGGGAAAAAGATTTTTTTGAAAAAATCCCTAAGCCCCGGGGTCACAATTTCAGAAAAAATCTGACTTTTGGCAATTCACTCAAAAGTGGTGCCAAAGGGTTGCAAATGCTCCCTTGAAAGGTTTGGTGGTCGAAACAGAAGGCTTTTTATCACAGGAGAAGCAATCAACCCTCAACAACTTAACCGGCGGAAAAAGATTTTTTTGAAAAAATCCCTAAGCCCCGGGGTCACAATTTCAGCAAAAATCTGACTTTTGGCAATTCAATCAAAAATGGTGCCAAACGGTTGCAAATGCTCCCCTGAAAGGTTTGGCGGTCGAAACAGAAGGCTTTTTATCACAGGAGAAGCAATCAACCCTCAACAACTTAACCGGCGGAAAAAGATTTTTTTGAAAAAATCCCTAAGCCCCGGGGTCACAATTTCAGCAAAAATCTGACTTTTGACAATTCACTCAAAAATGGTGCCAAACGGTTGCAAATGCTCCCCTGAAAGGTTTGGCGGTCGAAACAGAAGGCTTTTTATCACAGGAGAAGCAATCAACCCTCAACAACTTAACCGGCGGAAAAAGATTTTTTTGAAAAACAACTTAACCGGCGGAAAAAGATTTTTTTGAAAAACAACTTAACCGGCGGAAAAAGATTTTTTTGAAAAAATCCCTAAGCCCCGGGGTCACAATTTCAGCAAAAATCTGACTTTTGGCAATTCACTCAAAAATGGTGCCAAAGGGTTGCAAATGCTCCCCTGAAAGGTTTGGCGGTCGAAACCGAAGGCTTTTTATCACAGGAGAAGCAATCAACCCTCAACAACTTAACCGGCGGAAAAAGATTTTTTTGAAAAAATCCCTAAGCCCCGGGGTCACAATTTCAGCAGAAATCTGACTTTTGGCAATTCAATAAAAAATGGTCGCAAATGGTTGCAAATGCTATCCTGAAAGATTTGGAGGTTGAAACAGAAGGCTTTTTATCACAGGAGAAGCAATCAACCCTCAATAACTTAAGCGGCGGAAAAAGATTTTTTTGAAAAAATCCCTAAGCCCCAGGGTCACAATTTCAGAAAAAATCTGACTTTTGGCAATTCAATCAAAAATGGTCGCAAATGGTTGCAAATGCTCCCCTGAAAGATTTGGAGGTCGAAACAGAAGGCTTTTTATCACAGGAGAAGAAATCAACCCTCAACAACATAACCAGCGGAAAAAGATTTTTTTGAAAAAATCCCTAAGCCCCGGGGTCACAATTTCAGCAAAAATCTGACTTTTGGCAATTCACTCAAAAATGGTGCCAAACGGTTGCAAATGCTCCCCTGAAAGGTTTGGCGGTCGAAACAGAAGGCTTTTTATCACAGGATAAGAAATCAACCCTCAAAAATTAACCGGGGGAAAAAGATTTTTTTGAAAAAATCCCTAAGCCCCGGGGTCACAATTTCAGAAAAAATCTGACTTTTGGCAATTCACTCAAAAATGGTGCCAAAGGGTTGCAAATGCTCCCTTGAAAGGTTTGGTGGTCGAAACAGAAGGCTTTTTATCACAGGAGAAGCAATCAACCCTCAACAACTTAACCGGCGGAAAAAGATTTTTTTGAAAAAATCCCTAAGCCCCGGGGTCAAAATTTCAGCAAAAATCTGACTTTTGGCAATTCCCTCAAAAATGGTCGCAAACGGTTGCAAATGCTCCCCTGAAAGATTTGGAGGTCGAAACAGAAAGCTTTTTATCACAGGAGAAGCAATCAACCCTCAATAACTTAAGCGGCGGAAAAAGATTTTTTTGAAAAAATCCCTAAGCCCCATGGTCACAATTTCAGAAAAAATCTGACTTTTGGCAATTCACTCAAAAATGGTGCCAAACGGTTGCAAATGCTCCCCTGAAAGGTTTGGCGGTCGAAACAGAAGGCTTTTTATCACAGGATAAGAAATCAACCCTCAACAACTTAACCGGGGGAAAAAGATTTTTTTGAAAAAATCCCTAAGCCCAGGGGTCACAATTTCAGAAAAAATCTGACTTTTGGCAATTCACTCAAAAATGGTGCCAAAGGGTTGCAAATGCTCCCTTGAAAGGTTTGGCGGTCGAAACAGAAGTCTTTTTATCACAGGAGAAGCAATCAACCCTCAACAACTTAACCGGCGGAAAAAGATTTTTTTGAAAAAATCCCTAAGCCCCGGGGTCACAATTTCAGCAAAAATCTGACTTTTGGCAATTCACTCAAAAATGGTGCCAAACGGTTGCAAATGCTCCCCTGAAAGGTTTGGCGGTCGAAAAAGAAGGCTTTTTATCACAGGAGAAGCAATCAACCCTCAACAACTTAACCGGCGGAAAAAGATTTTTTTGAAAAAATCCCTAAGCCCCGGGGTCACAATTTCAGCAAAAATCTGACTTTTGACAATTCACTCAAAAATGGTGCCAAACGGTTGCAAATGCTCCCCTGAAAGGTTTGGCGGTCGAAACAGAAGGCTTTTTATCACAGGAGAAGCAATCAACCCTCAATAACTTAACCGGCGGAAAAAGATTTTTTTGAAAAAATCCCTAAGCCCCGGGGTCACAATTTCAGCAAAAATCTGACTTTTGGCAATTCAATCAAAAATGGTGCCATAGAGTTGCAAATGCTCCCTTGAAAGGTTTGGCGGTCGAAACAGAAGGCTTTTTATCACAGGAGAAGCAATCAACCCTCAACAACTTAACCGGCGGAAAAAGATTTTTTTGAAAAACAACTTAACCGGCGGAAAAAGATTTTTTTGAAAAACAACTTAACCGGCGGAAAAAGATTTTTTTGAAAAAATCCCTAAGCCCCGGGGTCACAATTTCAGCAAAAATCTGACTTTTGGCAATTCACTCAAAAATGGTGCCAAAGGGTTGCAAATGCTCCCCTGAAAGGTTTGGCGGTCGAAACCGAAGGCTTTTTATCACAGGAGAAGCAATCAACCCTCAACAACTTAACCGGCGGAAAAAGATTTTTTTGAAAAAATCCCTAAGCCCCGGGGTCACAATTTCAGCAAAAATCTGACTTTTGGCAATTCAATCAAAAATGGTCGCAAATGGTTGCAAATGCTATCCTGAAAGATTTGGAGGTTGAAACAGAAGGCTTTTTATCACAGGAGAAGCAATCAACCCTCAATAACTTAAGCGGCGGAAAAAGATTTTTTTGAAAAAATCCCTAAGCCCCAGGGTCACAATTTCAGAAAAAATCTGACTTTGGGCAATTCAATCAAAAATGGTCGCAAATGGTTGCAAATGCTCCCCTGAAAGATTTGGAGGTCGAAACAGAAGGCTTTTTATCACAGGAGAAGAAATCAACCCTCAACAACATAACCGGCGGAAAACGATTTTTTTGAAAAAATCCCTAAGCCCCGGGGTCACAATTTCAGCAAAAATCTGACTTTTGGCAATTCACTCAAAAATGGTGCCAAACGGTTGCAAATGCTCCCCTGAAAGGTTTGGCGGTCGAAACAGAAGGCTTTTTATCACAGGATAAGAAATCAACCCTCAACAACTTAACCGGGGGAAAAAGATTTTTTTGAAAAAATCCCTAAGCCCCGGGGTCACAATTTCAGAAAAAATCTGACTTTTGGCAATTCACTCAAAAATGGTGCCAAAGGGTTGCAAATGCTCCCTTGAAAGGTTTGGTGGTCGAAACAGAAGGCTTTTTATCACAGGAGAAGCAATCAACCCTCAACAACTTAACCGGCGGAAAAAGATTTTTTTGAAAAAATCCCTAAGCCCCGGGGTCACAATTTCAGAAAAAAACTGACTTTTGGCAATTCAATCAAAAATGGTCGCAAATGGTTGCAAATGCTCCCTTGAAAGATTTGGAGGTCGAAACAGAAGGCTTTTTATCACAGGAGAAGCAATCAACCCTCAACAACTTAACCGGCAGAAAAAGATTTTTTTGAAAAAATCCCTAAGCCCCGGGGTCACAATTTCAGAAAAAATCTGACTTTTGGCAATTCACTCAAATATGGTGCCAAAGGGTTGCAAATGCTCCCCTGAAAGGTTTGGCGGTGGAAACAGAAGGCTTTTTATCACAGGAGAAGCAATCAACCCTCAACAGCTTAACCGGAGGAAAAAGATTTTTTTGAAAAAATCCCTAAGCCCCGGGGTCACAATTTCAGCAAAAATCTGACTTTTGGCAATTCACTCAAAAATGGTGCCAAACGGTTGCAAATGCTCCCCTGAAAGGTTTGGCAGTCGAAACAGAAGGCTTTTTATCACAGGACAAGAAATCAACCCTCAATAACTTAACCGGAGGAAAAAGATTTTTTTGAAAAAATCCCTAAGCCCCGGGGTCACAATTTCAGCAAAAATCTGACTTTTGGCAATTCAATCAAAAATGGTCGCAAATGGTTGCAAATGCTCCCCTGAAAGATTTGGAGGTCGAAACAGAAGGCTTTTTATCACAGGAGAAGAAATCAACCCTCAACAACTTAACCGGCAGAAAAAGATTTTTTTGAAAAAATCCCTAAGCCCCGGGGTCACAATTTCAGCAAAAATCTGACTTTTGGCAATTCACTCAAAAATGGTGCCAAAGTGTTGCAAATGTTCCCCTGAAAGGTTTGGAGGTGGAAAAAGAAGGCTTTTTATCATAGGAGAAGAAATCAACCCTCAACAACTTAACCGGCGGAAAAAGATTTTTTTGAAAAAATCCCTAAGCCCCGGGGTCACAATTTCAGCAAAAATCTGACTTTTGGCAATTCACTCAAAAATGGTGCCAAAGCGTTGCAAATGCTCCCCTGAAAGGTTTGGAGGTGGAAAAAGAAGGCTTTTTATCACAGGACAAGAAATCAGCCCTCCACAACTTAACCAGCGGAAAAAGATTTTTTAGAAAAAATCCCTAATCCCCAGGGTCACAATTTTAGAAAAAATCTGACTTTTGGCAATTCACTCAAAAATGGTGCCAAACGGTTGCAAATGCTCCCCTGAAAGGTTTGGCGGTCGAAACAGTAGGCTTTTTATCACAGGAGAAGCATTCAGCCCTCGACAACTTAACCGGCGCAAAAAGATTTTTTTGAAAAAATCCCTAAGCCCCGGGGTCACAATTTCAGCAAAAATCTGACTTTTGGCAATTCACTCAAAAATGGTGCCAAAGTGTTGCAAATGTTCCCCTGAAAGATTTGGAGGTTGAAACAGAAGGCTTTTTATCATAGGAGAAGAAATCAACCCTCAACAACTTAACCGGCGGAAAAAGATTTTTTTGAAAAAATCCCTAAGCCCCGGGGTCACAATTTCAGAAAAAATCTGACTTTTGGCAATTCACTCAAAAATGGTGCCAAAGGGTTGCAAATGCTCCCCTGAAAGGTTTGGAGGTGGAAAAAGAAGGCTTTTTATCACAGGACAAGAAATCAGCCCTCCACAACTTAACCAGCGGAAAAAGATTTTTTAGAAAAAATCCCTAATCCCCAGGGTCACAATTTTAGAAAAAATCTGACTTTTGGCAATTCACTCAAAAATGGTGCCAAACGGTTGCAAATGCTCCCCTGAAAGGTTTGGCGGTCGAAACAGTAGGCTTTTTATCACAGGAGAAGCATTCAGCCCTCGACAACTTAACCGGCGCAAAAAGATTTTTTTGAAAAAATCCCTAAGCCCCGGGGTCACAATTTCAGCAAAAATCTGACTTTTGGCAATTCACTCAAAAATGGTGCCAAACGGTTGCAAATGCTCCCCTGAAAGGTTTGGCAGTCGAAACAGAAGGCTTTTTATCACAGGACAAGAAATCAACCCTCAATAACTTAACCGGAGGAAAAAGATTTTTTTGAAAAAATCCCTAACCCCCGGGGTCACAATTTCAGAAAAAATCTGACTTTGGGCAATTCAATCAAAAATGGTGCCAAAGGGTTGCAAATGCTCCTCTGAAAGATTTGGAGGTCGAAACAGAAGGCTTTTTATCACAGGAGAAGAAATCAACCCTCAACAACTTAACCGGTGGAAAAAGATTTTTTTGAAAAAATCCCTAAGCCCCGGGGTCACAATTTCAGCAAAAATCTGACTTTTGGCAATTCACTCAAAAATGGTGCCAAAGGGTTGCAAATTCTCCCCTGAAAGGTTTGGCGGTCGAAACCGAAGGCTTTTTATCACAGGAGAAGCAATCAACCCTCAACAACTTAACCGGCGGAAAAAGATTTTTTTGAAAAAATCCCTAAGCCCCGGGGTCACAATTTCAGCAAAAATCTGACTTTTGGCAATTCAATCAAAAATGGTCGCAAATGGTTGCAAATGCTCCCCTGAAAGATTTGGAGGTCGAAACAGAAGGCTTTTTATCACAGGAGAAGCAATCAACCCTCAACAACTTAACCGGCAGAAAAAGATTTTTTTGAAAAAATCCCTAAGCCCCGGGGTCACAATTTCAGCAAAAATCTGACTTTTGGCAATTCACTCAAATATGGTGCCAAAGGGTTGCAAATGCTCCCCTGAAAGGTTTGGCGGTGGAAACAGAAGGCTTTTTATCACAGGAGAAGCAATCAACCCTCAATAACTTAACCGGAGGAAAAAGATTTTTTTGAAAAAATCCCTAAGCCCCGGGGTCACAATTTCAGCAAAAATCTGACTTTTGGCAATTCACTCAAAAATGGTGCCAAAGTGTTGCAAATGCTCCCCTGAAAGGTTTGGCGGTCGAAACCGAAGGCTTTTTATCACAGGAGAAGCAATCAACCCTCAACAACGTAACCGGCGGAAAAAGATTTTTTTGAAAAAATCCCTAAGCCCCGGGGTCACAATTTCAGCAAAAATCTGACTTTTGGCAATTCACTCAAAAATGGTCGCAAATGGTTGCAAATGCTCCCCTGAAAGATTTGGAGGTCGAAACAGAAGGCTTTTTATCACAGGAGAAGAAATCAACCCTCAACAACATAACCGGCGGAAAAAGATTTTTTTGAAAAAATCCCTAAGCCCCGGGGTCACAATTTCAGCAAAAATCTGACTTTTGGCAATTCACTCAAAAATGGTGCCAAAGTGTTGCAAATGTTCCCCTGAAAGGTTTGGCGGTTGAAAGAGAAGGCTTTTTATCATAGGAGAAGAAATCAACCCTCAACAACTTAACCGGCGGAAAAAGATTTTTTTGAAAAAATCCCTAAGCCCCGGGGTCACAATTTCAGAAAAAAACTGACTTTTGGCAATTCAATCAAAAATGGTCGCAAATGGTTGCAAATGCTCCCCTGAAAGATTTGGAGGTCGAAACAGAAGGCTTTTTATCACAGGAGAAGAAATCAACCCTCAACAACTTAACCGGCAGAAAAAGATTTTTTTGAAAAAATCCCTAAGCCCCGGGGTCACAATTTCAGCAAAAATCTGACTTTTGGCAATTCACTCAAAAATGGTGCCAAAGTGTTGCAAATGTTCCCCTGAAAGGTTTGGAGGTGGAAAAAGAAGGCTTTTTATCATAGGAGAAGAAATCAACCCTCAACAACTTAACCGGCGGAAAAAGATTTTTTTGAAAAAATCCCTAAGCCCCGGGGTCACAATTTCAGCAAAAATCTGACTTTTGGCAATTCACTCAAAAATGGTGCCAAAGCGTTGCAAATGCTCCCCTGAAAGGTTTGGAGGTGGAAAAAGAAGGCTTTTTATCACAGGACAAGAAATCAGCCCTCCACAACTTAACCAGCGGAAAAAGATTTTTTAGAAAAAATCCCTAATCCCCAGGGTCACAATTTTAGAAAAAATCTGACTTTTGGCAATTCACTCAAAAATGGTGCCAAACGGTTGCAAATGCTCCCCTGAAAGGTTTGGCGGTCGAAACAGTAGGCTTTTTATCACAGGAGAAGCATTCAGCCCTCGACAACTTAACCGGCGCAAAAAGATTTTTTTGAAAAAATCCCTAAGCCCCGGGGTCACAATTTCAGCAAAAATCTGACTTTTGGCAATTCACTCAAAAATGGTGCCAAAGTGTTGCAAATGTTCCCCTGAAAGATTTGGAGGTTGAAACAGAAGGCTTTTTATCATAGGAGAAGAAATCAACCCTCAACAACTTAACCGGCGGAAAAAGATTTTTTTGAAAAAATCCCTAAGCCCCGGGGTCACAATTTCAGAAAAAATCTGACTTTTGGCAATTCACTCAAAAATGGTGCCAAAGGGTTGCAAATGCTCCCCTGAAAGGTTTGGAGGTGGAAAAAGAAGGCTTTTTATCACAGGACAAGAAATCAGCCCTCCACAACTTAACCAGCGGAAAAAGATTTTTTAGAAAAAATCCCTAATCCCCAGGGTCACAATTTTAGAAAAAATCTGACTTTTGGCAATTCACTCAAAAATGGTGCCAAACGGTTGCAAATGCTCCCCTGAAAGGTTTGGCGGTCGAAACAGTAGGCTTTTTATCACAGGAGAAGCATTCAGCCCTCGACAACTTAACCGGCGCAAAAAGATTTTTTTGAAAAAATCCCTAAGCCCCGGGGTCACAATTTCAGCAAAAATCTGACTTTTGGCAATTCACTCAAAAATGGTGCCAAACGGTTGCAAATGCTCCCCTGAAAGGTTTGGCAGTCGAAACAGAAGGCTTTTTATCACAGGACAAGAAATCAACCCTCAATAACTTAACCGGAGGAAAAAGATTTTTTTGAAAAAATCCCTAACCCCCGGGGTCACAATTTCAGAAAAAATCTGACTTTGGGCAATTCAATCAAAAATGGTGCCAAAGGGTTGCAAATGCTCCTCTGAAAGATTTGGAGGTCGAAACAGAAGGCTTTTTATCACAGGAGAAGAAATCAACCCTCAACAACTTAACCGGTGGAAAAAGATTTTTTTGAAAAAATCCCTAAGCCCCGGGGTCACAATTTCAGCAAAAATCTGACTTTTGGCAATTCACTCAAAAATGGTGCCAAAGGGTTGCAAATTCTCCCCTGAAAGGTTTGGCGGTCGAAACCGAAGGCTTTTTATCACAGGAGAAGCAATCAACCCTCAACAACTTAACCGGCGGAAAAAGATTTTTTTGAAAAAATCCCTAAGCCCCGGGGTCACAATTTCAGCAAAAATCTGACTTTTGGCAATTCAATCAAAAATGGTCGCAAATGGTTGCAAATGCTCCCCTGAAAGATTTGGAGGTCGAAACAGAAGGCTTTTTATCACAGGAGAAGCAATCAACCCTCAACAACTTAACCGGCAGAAAAAGATTTTTTTGAAAAAATCCCTAAGCCCCGGGGTCACAATTTCAGCAAAAATCTGACTTTTGGCAATTCACTCAAATATGGTGCCAAAGGGTTGCAAATGCTCCCCTGAAAGGTTTGGCGGTGGAAACAGAAGGCTTTTTATCACAGGAGAAGCAATCAACCCTCAATAACTTAACCGGAGGAAAAAGATTTTTTTGAAAAAATCCCTAAGCCCCGGGGTCACAATTTCAGCAAAAATCTGACTTTTGGCAATTCACTCAAAAATGGTGCCAAAGTGTTGCAAATGCTCCCCTGAAAGGTTTGGCGGTCGAAACCGAAGGCTTTTTATCACAGGAGAAGCAATCAACCCTCAACAACGTAACCGGCGGAAAAAGATTTTTTTGAAAAAATCCCTAAGCCCCGGGGTCACAATTTCAGCAAAAATCTGACTTTTGGCAATTCACTCAAAAATGGTCGCAAATGGTTGCAAATGCTCCCCTGAAAGATTTGGAGGTCGAAACAGAAGGCTTTTTATCACAGGAGAAGAAATCAACCCTCAACAACATAACCGGCGGAAAAAGATTTTTTTGAAAAAATCCCTAAGCCCCGGGGTCACAATTTCAGCAAAAATCTGACTTTTGGCAATTCACTCAAAAATGGTGCCAAAGTGTTGCAAATGTTCCCCTGAAAGGTTTGGCGGTTGAAAGAGAAGGCTTTTTATCATAGGAGAAGAAATCAACCCTCAACAACTTAACCGGCGGAAAAAGATTTTTTTGAAAAAATCCCTAAGCCCCGGGGTCACAATTTCAGAAAAAAACTGACTTTTGGCAATTCAATCAAAAATGGTCGCAAATGGTTGCAAATGCTATCCTGAAAGATTTGGAGGTCGAAACAGAAGGCTTTTTATCACAGGAGAAGCAATCAACCCTCAACAACTTAACCGGCAGAAAAAGATTTTTTTGAAAAAATCCCTAAGCCCCGGGGTCACAATTTCAGAAAAAATCTGACTTTTGGCAATTCACTCAAATATGGTGCCAAAGGGTTGCAAATGCTCCCCTGAAAGGTTTGGCGGTGGAAACAGAAGGCTTTTTATCACAGGAGAAGCAATCAACCCTCAATAACTTAACCAGCGGAAAAAGATTTTTTAGAAAAAATCCCTAATCCCCAGGGTCACAATTTTAGAAAAAATCTGACTTTTGGCAATTCACTCAAAAATGGTGCCAAAGGGTTGCAAATGCTCCCCTGAAAGGTTTGGCAGTCGAAACAGAAGGCTTTTTATCACAGGACAAGAAATCAACCCTCAATAACATAACCGGAGGAAAGAGATTTTTTTGAAAAAATCCCTAAGCCCCGGGGTCACAATTTCAGCAAAAATCTGACTTTTGGCAATTCAATCAAAAATGGCCGCAAATGGTTGCAAATGCTCCCCTGAAAGATTTGGAGGTCGAAACAGAAGGCTTTTTATCACAGGAGAAGCAATCAACCCTCAACAACTTAACCGGCGGAAAAAGATTTTTTTGAAAAAATCCCTAAGCCCCGGGGTCACAATTTCAGCAAAAATCTGACTTTTGGCAATTCACTCAAAAATGGTGCCAAAGTGTTGCAAATGTTCCCCTGAAAGTTTTGGCGGTTGAAAGAGAAGGCCTTTTATCATAGGAGAAGAAATCAACCCTCAACAACTTAACCGGCGGAAAAAGATTTTTTTGAAAAAATCCCTAAGCCCCGGGGTCACAATTTCAGCAAAAATCTGACTTTGGGCAATTCAATCAAAAATGGTGCCAAAGGGTTGCAAATGCTCCCCTGAAAGATTTGGAGGTCGAAACAGAAGGCTTTTTATCACAGGAGAAGAAATCAACCCTCAACAACTTAACCGGTGGAAAAAGATTTTTTTGAAAAAATCCCTAAGCCCCGGGGTCACAATTTCAGCAAAAATCTGACTTTTGGCAATTCACTCAAAAATGGTGCCAAAGGGTTGCAAATGCTCCCCTGAAAGGTTTGGCGGTCGAAACCGAAGGCTTTTTATCACAGGAGAAGCAATCAACCCTCAACAACTTAACCGGCGGAAAAAGATTTTTTTGAAAAAATCCCTAAGCCCCGGGGTCACAATTTCAGCAAAAATCTGACTTTTGGCAATTCACTCAAAAATGGTGCCAAACGGTTGCAAATGCTCCCCTGAAAGGTTTGGCAGTCGAAACAGAAGGCTTTTTATCACAGGACAAGAAATCAACCCTCAATAACTTAACCGGAGGAAAAAGATTTTTTTGAATAAATCCCTAAGCCCCGGGGTCACAATTTCAGAAAAAATCTGACTTTTGGCAATTCAATCAAAAATGGTCGCAAATGGTTGGAAATGCTCCCCTGAAAGATTTGGAGGTCGAAACAGAAGGCTTTTTATCACAGGAGAAGAAATCAACCCTCAACAACTTAACCGGGGGAAAAAGATTTTTTTGAAAAAATCCCTAAGCCCCGGGGTCACAATTTCAGCAAAAATCTGACTTTTGGCAATTCACTCAAAAATGGTGCCAAAGGGTTGCAAATGCTCCCTTGAAAGGTTTGGCGGTCGAAACAGAAGGCTTTTTATCACAGGAGAAGCAATCAACCCTCAACAACTTAACCGGCGGAAAAAGATTTTTTTGAAAAAATCCCTAAGTCCCGGGGTCACAATTTCAGCAAAAATCTGACTTTTGGCAATTCAATCAAAAATGGTCGCAAATGGTTGCAAATGCTCCCCTGAAAGATTTGGAGGTCGAAACAGAAGGCTTTTTATCACAGGAGAAGAAATCAACCCTCAACAACATAACCGGAGGAAAAAGTTTTTTTGAAAAAATCCCTAAACCCCGGGGTCACAATTTCAGCAAAAATCTGACTTTTGGCAATTCACTCAAAAATGGTGCCAAAGGGTTGCAAATCCTCCCCTGAAAGGTTTGGCGATCGAAACAGAAGGCTTTTTATCACAGGAGAAGCAATCAACCCTCAACAACTTAACCGGCGGAAAAAGATTTTTTTGAAAAAATCCCTAAGCCCCGGGGTCACAATTTCAGCAAAAATCTGACTTTTGGCAATTCAATCAAAAATGGTCGCAAATGGTTGCAAATGCTCCCCTGAAAGGTTTGGCGGTCGAAACAGAAGGCTTTTTATCACAGGAGAAGAAATCAACCCTCAATAACATAACCGGAGGAAAAAGATTTTTTTGAAAAAATCCCTAAGCCCTGGGGTCACAATTTCAGCAAAAATCTGACTTTTGGCAATTCACTCAAAAATGGTTCCAAAGGGTTGCAAATGCTCCCCTGAAAGGTTTGGAGGTGGAAAAAGAAGGCTTTTTATCACAGGACAAGAAATCAGCCCTCCACAACTTAACCAGCGGAAAAAGATTTTTTTGAAAAAATCCCTAATCCCCAGGGTCACAATTTTAGAAAAAATCTGACTTTTGGCAATTCACTCAAAAATGGTGCCAAACGGTTGCAAATGCTCCCCTGAAAGGTTTGGTGGTCGAAACAGTAGGCTTTTTATCACAGGAGAAGCATTCAGCCCTCGACAACTTAACCGGCGCAAAAAGATTTTTTTGAAAAAATCCCTAATCCCCAGGGTCACAATTTCAGAAAAAATCTCACTTTTGGCATTTCACTCAAAAATGGTGCCAAAGGGTTGCAAATGCTCCCCTGAAAGGTTTGGCAGTGGAAACAGAAGGCTTTTTATCACAGGAGAAGCAATTAACCCTTGACAACTTAACCGGTGGAAAAAGATTTTTTAGAAAAAATCCCTAATCCCCAGGGTCACAATTTCACAAAAAAATCTGACTTTTGGCAATTCACTCAAAAATGGTGCCAAGGGGTTGCAAATGCTCCCCTGAAAGGTTTGGCGGTCGAAACAGAAGGCTTTTTATCACAGGACAAGAAATCAGCCCTCGACAAATTAACCAGCAAACCCTAAACTCCGGGGTCAGAATTTCAGAAAAAAATCTGACTTTTGGCAATTCACTCAAAAATGGAGCCAAAGGCTTGCAAATGCTCCCCTGAAAGGTTTGGCAGTGGAAACAGAAGGCTTTTTATCACAGGAGAAGAAATCAGCCCTCGACAACTTAACCGGCGGAAAATTTTTTTTTAGAAAAAATCCCTAACCCCCGGGGTCACAATTTCAGAAAAAAGTCTGACTTTTGGCAAATCACTCAAAAATGGTGCCAAACGGTTGCAAATGCTCCTCTGAAAGGTTTGGCTGTTGAAATAGAAGGCTTTTTATCACAGGAGAAGCAATCAACCCTTGACAACTTAACCAGCGGAAAAATATTTTTTAAAAAAATCCCTAAGCCCCAGGGTCACAATTTCAGAAAAAAATCTGACTTTTGGCAATTCACTCAAAAATGGTGGTTAATGGTTGCAAATGCTCCCCTGAAAGGTTTGGCGGTGGAAACAGAAAGCTTTTTATCACAGGACAAGAAATCAGCCCTCTACAACTTATCCAGCAATCCCTAAGCCCGGGGTCAGAATTTCAGAAAAAAATCTGACTTTTGGCAATTCACTCAAAAATGGTGTCAAAGGGTTGCAAATGCTCCCCTGAAAGGTTTGGCGGTGGAAACAGAAGGCTTTTTATCACAGGACAAGAAATCAGCCCTGGACAACTTAACCGGCAATCCCTAAGCCCCGGGGTCAGAATTTTAGAAAAAATCTGACTTTTGGCAATTCACTGAAAAATGGTGTCAAAGGGTTGCAAATGCTCCCCTGAAAGGTTTGGCGGTGGAAACAGAAGGCTTTTTATCACAGGACAAGAAATCAGCCCTGGAAAACTTAACCGGCAATCCCTAAGCCCCGGGGTCAGAATTTCAGAAAAAAATTGACTTTTGGCAATTCACTCAAAAATGGTGCCAAACGGTTGCAAATGCTCCCCTGAAAGGTTTGGCGGTCGAAACAGAAGGCGAGAAGCATTCAGCCCTCGACAACTTAACCGGCGCAAAAAGCTTTTTTTGAAAAAATCCCTAAGCCCCGGGGTCACAATTTCAGAAAGAATCTGACTTTTGGCAATTCACTCAAAAATGGTCGCAAATGTTGCAAATGCTCCCCTAAAAGGTTTGGCGGTCGAAACAGAAGGCTTTTTATCACAGGACAAGAAATCAGCCCTCGACAAATTAACCAGCAAACCCTAACCTCCGGGGTCAGAATTTCAGAAAAAAATCTGACTTTTGGCAATTCACTCAAAAATGGAGCCAAAGGGTTGCAAATGCTCCCCTGAAAGGTTTCGCGGTCGAAACAGAAGGCTTTTTATCACAGGAGAAGCATTCAGCCCTCGACAACTTAACCGGCGCAAAAAGCTTTTTTTGAAAAAATCCCTAAGCCCCGGGGTCACAATTTCAGAAAGAATCTGACTTTTGGCAATTCACTCAAAAATGGTGCCAAAGGGTTGCAAATGCTCCCCTGAAAGGTTTGGCGGTCGAAACAGTAGGCTTTTTATCACAGGAGAAGAAATCAACCCTCAACAACATAACCGGCGGAAAAAGATTTTTTTGAATAAATCCCTAAGCCCCGGGGTCACAATTTCAGAAAAAATCTGACTTTTGGCAATTCACTCAAAAATGGTGCCAAAGTGTTGCAAATGCTCCCCTGAAAGGTTTGGCGGTCGAAACAGAAGGCTTTTTATCATAGGAGAAGCAATCAACCCTCAACAACTTAACCGGCGGAAAAAGATTTTTTTGAAAAAATCCCTAAGCTCCGGGGTCACAATTTCAGCAAAAATCTGACTTTTGGCAATTCAATCAAAAATGGTCGCAAATGGTTGCAAATGCTATCCTGAAAGATTTGGAGGTTGAAACAGAAGGCTTTTTATCACAGGAGAAGCAATCAACCCTCAATAACTTAAGCGGCGGAAAAAGATTTTTTTGAAAAAATCCCTAAGCCCCAGGGTCACAATTTCAGAAAAAATCTGACTTTTGGCAATTCACTCAAAAATGGTGCCAAACGGTTGCAAATGCTCCCCTGAAAGGTTTGGCGGTCGAAACAGAAGGCTTTTTATCACAGGATAAGAAATCAACCCTCAACAACTTAACCGGGGGAAAAAGATTTTTTTGAAAAAATCCCTAAGCCCCGGGGTCACAATTTCAGAAAAAATCTGACTTTTGGCAATTCACTCAAAAGTGGTGCCAAAGGGTTGCAAATGCTCCCTTGAAAGGTTTGGTGGTCGAAACAGAAGGCTTTTTATCACAGGAGAAGCAATCAACCCTCAACAACTTAACCGGCGGAAAAAGATTTTTTTGAAAAAATCCCTAAGCCCCGGGGTCACAATTTCAGCAAAAATCTGACTTTTGGCAATTCAATCAAAAATGGTGCCAAACGGTTGCAAATGCTCCCCTGAAAGGTTTGGCGGTCGAAACAGAAGGCTTTTTATCACAGGAGAAGCAATCAACCCTCAACAACTTAACCGGCGGAAAAAGATTTTTTTGAAAAAATCCCTAAGCCCCGGGGTCACAATTTCAGCAAAAATCTGACTTTTGACAATTCACTCAAAAATGGTGCCAAACGGTTGCAAATGCTCCCCTGAAAGGTTTGGCGGTCGAAACAGAAGGCTTTTTATCACAGGAGAAGCAATCAACCCTCAACAACTTAACCGGCGGAAAAAGATTTTTTTGAAAAACAACTTAACCGGCGGAAAAAGATTTTTTTGAAAAACAACTTAACCGGCGGAAAAAGATTTTTTTGAAAAAATCCCTAAGCCCCGGGGTCACAATTTCAGCAAAAATCTGACTTTTGGCAATTCACTCAAAAATGGTGCCAAAGGGTTGCAAATGCTCCCCTGAAAGGTTTGGCGGTCGAAACCGAAGGCTTTTTATCACAGGACAAGAAATCAACCCTCAATAACTTAACCGGAGGAAAAAGATTTTTTTGAAAAAATCCCTAAGCCCCGGGGTCACAATTTCAGCAAAAATCTGACTTTTGACAATTCACTCAAAAATGGTGCCAAACGGTTGCAAATGCTCCCCTGAAAGGTTTGGCGGTCGAAACAGAAGGCTTTTTATCACAGGAGAAGCAATCAACCCTCAATAACTTAACCGGCGGAAAAAGATTTTTTTGAAAAAATCCCTAAGCCCCGGGGTCACAATTTCAGCAAAAATCTGACTTTTGGCAATTCAATCAAAAATGGTGCCATAGAGTTGCAAATGCTCCCTTGAAAGGTTTGGCGGTCGAAACAGAAGGCTTTTTATCACAGGAGAAGCAATCAACCCTCAACAACTTAACCGGCGGAAAAAGATTTTTTTGAAAAACAACTTAACCGGCGGAAAAAGATTTTTTTGAAAAACAACTTAACCGGCGGAAAAAGATTTTTTTGAAAAAATCCCTAAGCCCCGGGGTCACAATTTCAGCAAAAATCTGACTTTTGGCAATTCACTCAAAAATGGTGCCAAAGGGTTGCAAATGCTCCCCTGAAAGGTTTGGCGGTCGAAACCGAAGGCTTTTTATCACAGGAGAAGCAATCAACCCTCAACAACTTAACCGGCGGAAAAAGATTTTTTTGAAAAAATCCCTAAGCCCCGGGGTCACAATTTCAGCAAAAATCTGACTTTTGGCAATTCAATCAAAAATGGTCGCAAATGGTTGCAAATGCTATCCTGAAAGATTTGGAGGTTGAAACAGAAGGCTTTTTATCACAGGAGAAGCAATCAACCCTCAATAACTTAAGCGGCGGAAAAAGATTTTTTTGAAAAAATCCCTAAGCCCCAGGGTCACAATTTCAGAAAAAATCTGACTTTTGGCAATTCAATCAAAAATGGTCGCAAATGGTTGCAAATGCTCCCCTGAAAGATTTGGAGGTCGAAACAGAAGGCTTTTTATCACAGGAGAAGAAATCAACCCTCAACAACATAACCGGCGGAAAACGATTTTTTTGAAAAAATCCCTAAGCCCCGGGGTCACAATTTCAGCAAAAATCTGACTTTTGGCAATTCACTCAAAAATGGTGCCAAACGGTTGCAAATGCTCCCCTGAAAGGTTTGGCGGTCGAAACAGAAGGCTTTTTATCACAGGATAAGAAATCAACCCTCAACAACTTAACCGGGGGAAAAAGATTTTTTTGAAAAAATCCCTAAGCCCCGGGGTCACAATTTCAGAAAAAATCTGACTTTTGGCAATTCACTCAAAAATGGTGCCAAAGGGTTGCAAATGCTCCCTTGAAAGGTTTGGTGGTCGAAACAGAAGGCTTTTTATCACAGGAGAAGCAATCAACCCTCAACAACTTAACCGGCGGAAAAAGATTTTTTTGAAAAAATCCCTAAGCCCCGGGGTCACAATTTCAGAAAAAAACTGACTTTTGGCAATTCAATCAAAAATGGTCGCAAATGGTTGCAAATGCTCCCTTGAAAGATTTGGAGGTCGAAACAGAAGGCTTTTTATCACAGGAGAAGCAATCAACCCTCAACAACTTAACCGGCAGAAAAAGATTTTTTTGAAAAAATCCCTAAGCCCCGGGGTCACAATTTCAGAAAAAATCTGACTTTTGGCAATTCACTCAAATATGGTGCCAAAGGGTTGCAAATGCTCCCCTGAAAGGTTTGGCGGTGGAAACAGAAGGCTTTTTATCACAGGAGAAGCAATCAACCCTCAACAGCTTAACCGGAGGAAAAAGATTTTTTTGAAAAAATCCCTAAGCCCCGGGGTCACAATTTCAGCAAAAATCTGACTTTTGGCAATTCACTCAAAAATGGTGCCAAACGGTTGCAAATGCTCCCCTGAAAGGTTTGGCAGTCGAAACAGAAGGCTTTTTATCACAGGACAAGAAATCAACCCTCAATAACTTAACCGGAGGAAAAAGATTTTTTTGAAAAAATCCCTAAGCCCCGGGGTCACAATTTCAGCAAAAATCTGACTTTTGGCAATTCAATCAAAAATGGTCGCAAATGGTTGCAAATGCTCCCCTGAAAGATTTGGAGGTCGAAACAGAAGGCTTTTTATCACAGGAGAAGAAATCAACCCTCAACAACTTAACCGGCAGAAAAAGATTTTTTTGAAAAAATCCCTAAGCCCCGGGGTCACAATTTCAGCAAAAATCTGACTTTTGGCAATTCACTCAAAAATGGTGCCAAAGTGTTGCAAATGTTCCCCTGAAAGGTTTGGAGGTGGAAAAAGAAGGCTTTTTATCATAGGAGAAGAAATCAACCCTCAACAACTTAACCGGCGGAAAAAGATTTTTTTGAAAAAATCCCTAAGCCCCGGGGTCACAATTTCAGCAAAAATCTGACTTTTGGCAATTCACTCAAAAATGGTGCCAAAGGGTTGCAAATGCTCCCCTGAAAGGTTTGGAGGTGGAAAAAGAAGGCTTTTTATCACAGGACAAGAAATCAGCCCTCCACAACTTAACCAGCGGAAAAAGATTTTTTAGAAAAAATCCCTAATCCCCAGGGTCACAATTTTAGAAAAAATCTGACTTTTGGCAATTCACTCAAAAATGGTGCCAAACGGTTGCAAATGCTCCCCTGAAAGGTTTGGCGGTCGAAACAGTAGGCTTTTTATCACAGGAGAAGCATTCAGCCCTCGACAACTTAACCGGCGCAAAAAGATTTTTTTGAAAAAATCCCTAAGCCCCGGGGTCACAATTTCAGCAAAAATCTGACTTTTGGCAATTCACTCAAAAATGGTGCCAAAGTGTTGCAAATGTTCCCCTGAAAGATTTGGAGGTTGAAACAGAAGGCTTTTTATCATAGGAGAAGAAATCAACCCTCAACAACTTAACCGGCGGAAAAAGATTTTTTTGAAAAAATCCCTAAGCCCCGGGGTCACAATTTCAGAAAAAATCTGACTTTTGGCAATTCACTCAAAAATGGTGCCAAAGGGTTGCAAATGCTCCCCTGAAAGGTTTGGAGGTGGAAAAAGAAGGCTTTTTATCACAGGACAAGAAATCAGCCCTCCACAACTTAACCAGCGGAAAAAGATTTTTTAGAAAAAATCCCTAATCCCCAGGGTCACAATTTTAGAAAAAATCTGACTTTTGGCAATTCACTCAAAAATGGTGCCAAACGGTTGCAAATGCTCCCCTGAAAGGTTTGGCGGTCGAAACAGTAGGCTTTTTATCACAGGAGAAGCATTCAGCCCTCGACAACTTAACCGGCGCAAAAAGATTTTTTTGAAAAAATCCCTAAGCCCCGGGGTCACAATTTCAGCAAAAATCTGACTTTTGGCAATTCACTCAAAAATGGTGCCAAACGGTTGCAAATGCTCCCCTGAAAGGTTTGGCAGTCGAAACAGAAGGCTTTTTATCACAGGACAAGAAATCAACCCTCAATAACTTAACCGGAGGAAAAAGATTTTTTTGAAAAAATCCCTAACCCCCGGGGTCACAATTTCAGAAAAAATCTGACTTTGGGCAATTCAATCAAAAATGGTGCCAAAGGGTTGCAAATGCTCCTCTGAAAGATTTGGAGGTCGAAACAGAAGGCTTTTTATCACAGGAGAAGAAATCAACCCTCAACAACTTAACCGGTGGAAAAAGATTTTTTTGAAAAAATCCCTAAGCCCCGGGGTCACAATTTCAGCAAAAATCTGACTTTTGGCAATTCACTCAAAAATGGTGCCAAAGGGTTGCAAATTCTCCCCTGAAAGGTTTGGCGGTCGAAACCGAAGGCTTTTTATCACAGGAGAAGCAATCAACCCTCAACAACTTAACCGGCGGAAAAAGATTTTTTTGAAAAAATCCCTAAGCCCCGGGGTCACAATTTCAGCAAAAATCTGACTTTTGGCAATTCAATCAAAAATGGTCGCAAATGGTTGCAAATGCTCCCCTGAAAGATTTGGAGGTCGAAACAGAAGGCTTTTTATCACAGGAGAAGCAATCAACCCTCAACAACTTAACCGGCAGAAAAAGATTTTTTTGAAAAAATCCCTAAGCCCCGGGGTCACAATTTCAGCAAAAATCTGACTTTTGGCAATTCACTCAAATATGGTGCCAAAGGGTTGCAAATGCTCCCCTGAAAGGTTTGGCGGTGGAAACAGAAGGCTTTTTATCACAGGAGAAGCAATCAACCCTCAATAACTTAACCGGAGGAAAAAGATTTTTTTGAAAAAATCCCTAAGCCCCGGGGTCACAATTTCAGCAAAAATCTGACTTTTGGCAATTCACTCAAAAATGGTGCCAAAGTGTTGCAAATGCTCCCCTGAAAGGTTTGGCGGTCGAAACCGAAGGCTTTTTATCACAGGAGAAGCAATCAACCCTCAACAACGTAACCGGCGGAAAAAGATTTTTTTGAAAAAATCCCTAAGCCCCGGGGTCACAATTTCAGCAAAAATCTGACTTTTGGCAATTCACTCAAAAATGGTCGCAAATGGTTGCAAATGCTCCCCTGAAAGATTTGGAGGTCGAAACAGAAGGCTTTTTATCACAGGAGAAGAAATCAACCCTCAACAACATAACCGGCGGAAAAAGATTTTTTTGAAAAAATCCCTAAGCCCCGGGGTCACAATTTCAGCAAAAATCTGACTTTTGGCAATTCACTCAAAAATGGTGCCAAAGTGTTGCAAATGTTCCCCTGAAAGGTTTGGCGGTTGAAAGAGAAGGCTTTTTATCATAGGAGAAGAAATCAACCCTCAACAACTTAACCGGCGGAAAAAGATTTTTTTGAAAAAATCCCTAAGCCCCGGGGTCACAATTTCAGAAAAAAACTGACTTTTGGCAATTCAATCAAAAATGGTCGCAAATGGTTGCAAATGCTATCCTGAAAGATTTGGAGGTCGAAACAGAAGGCTTTTTATCACAGGAGAAGCAATCAACCCTCAACAACTTAACCGGCAGAAAAAGATTTTTTTGAAAAAATCCCTAAGCCCCGGGGTCACAATTTCAGAAAAAATCTGACTTTTGGCAATTCACTCAAATATGGTGCCAAAGGGTTGCAAATGCTCCCCTGAAAGGTTTGGCGGTGGAAACAGAAGGCTTTTTATCACAGGAGAAGCAATCAACCCTCAATAACTTAACCAGCGGAAAAAGATTTTTTAGAAAAAATCCCTAATCCCCAGGGTCACAATTTTAGAAAAAATCTGACTTTTGGCAATTCACTCAAAAATGGTGCCAAAGGGTTGCAAATGCTCCCCTGAAAGGTTTGGCAGTCGAAACAGAAGGCTTTTTATCACAGGACAAGAAATCAACCCTCAATAACATAACCGGAGGAAAGAGATTTTTTTGAAAAAATCCCTAAGCCCCGGGGTCACAATTTCAGCAAAAATCTGACTTTTGGCAATTCAATCAAAAATGGCCGCAAATGGTTGCAAATGCTCCCCTGAAAGATTTGGAGGTCGAAACAGAAGGCTTTTTATCACAGGAGAAGCAATCAACCCTCAACAACTTAACCGGCGGAAAAAGATTTTTTTGAAAAAATCCCTAAGCCCCGGGGTCACAATTTCAGCAAAAATCTGACTTTTGGCAATTCACTCAAAAATGGTGCCAAAGTGTTGCAAATGTTCCCCTGAAAGTTTTGGCGGTTGAAAGAGAAGGCCTTTTATCATAGGAGAAGAAATCAACCCTCAACAACTTAACCGGCGGAAAAAGATTTTTTTGAAAAAATCCCTAAGCCCCGGGGTCACAATTTCAGCAAAAATCTGACTTTGGGCAATTCAATCAAAAATGGTGCCAAAGGGTTGCAAATGCTCCCCTGAAAGATTTGGAGGTCGAAACAGAAGGCTTTTTATCACAGGAGAAGAAATCAACCCTCAACAACTTAACCGGTGGAAAAAGATTTTTTTGAAAAAATCCCTAAGCCCCGGGGTCACAATTTCAGCAAAAATCTGACTTTTGGCAATTCACTCAAAAATGGTGCCAAAGGGTTGCAAATGCTCCCCTGAAAGGTTTGGCGGTCGAAACCGAAGGCTTTTTATCACAGGAGAAGCAATCAACCCTCAACAACTTAACCGGCGGAAAAAGATTTTTTTGAAAAAATCCCTAAGCCCCGGGGTCACAATTTCAGCAAAAATCTGACTTTTGGCAATTCACTCAAAAATGGTGCCAAACGGTTGCAAATGCTCCCCTGAAAGGTTTGGCAGTCGAAACAGAAGGCTTTTTATCACAGGACAAGAAATCAACCCTCAATAACTTAACCGGAGGAAAAAGATTTTTTTGAATAAATCCCTAAGCCCCGGGGTCACAATTTCAGAAAAAATCTGACTTTTGGCAATTCAATCAAAAATGGTCGCAAATGGTTGGAAATGCTCCCCTGAAAGATTTGGAGGTCGAAACAGAAGGCTTTTTATCACAGGAGAAGAAATCAACCCTCAACAACTTAACCGGGGGAAAAAGATTTTTTTGAAAAAATCCCTAAGCCCCGGGGTCACAATTTCAGCAAAAATCTGACTTTTGGCAATTCACTCAAAAATGGTGCCAAAGGGTTGCAAATGCTCCCTTGAAAGGTTTGGCGGTCGAAACAGAAGGCTTTTTATCACAGGAGAAGCAATCAACCCTCAACAACTTAACCGGCGGAAAAAGATTTTTTTGAAAAAATCCCTAAGTCCCGGGGTCACAATTTCAGCAAAAATCTGACTTTTGGCAATTCAATCAAAAATGGTCGCAAATGGTTGCAAATGCTCCCCTGAAAGATTTGGAGGTCGAAACAGAAGGCTTTTTATCACAGGAGAAGAAATCAACCCTCAACAACATAACCGGAGGAAAAAGTTTTTTTGAAAAAATCCCTAAACCCCGGGGTCACAATTTCAGCAAAAATCTGACTTTTGGCAATTCACTCAAAAATGGTGCCAAAGGGTTGCAAATCCTCCCCTGAAAGGTTTGGCGATCGAAACAGAAGGCTTTTTATCACAGGAGAAGCAATCAACCCTCAACAACTTAACCGGCGGAAAAAGATTTTTTTGAAAAAATCCCTAAGCCCCGGGGTCACAATTTCAGCAAAAATCTGACTTTTGGCAATTCAATCAAAAATGGTCGCAAATGGTTGCAAATGCTCCCCTGAAAGGTTTGGCGGTCGAAACAGAAGGCTTTTTATCACAGGAGAAGAAATCAACCCTCAATAACATAACCGGAGGAAAAAGATTTTTTTGAAAAAATCCCTAAGCCCTGGGGTCACAATTTCAGCAAAAATCTGACTTTTCGCAATTCACTCAAAAATGGTTCCAAAGGGTTGCAAATGCTCCCCTGAAAGGTTTGGAGGTGGAAAAAGAAGGCTTTTTATCACAGGACAAGAAATCAGCCCTCCACAACTTAACCAGCGGAAAAAGATTTTTTTGAAAAAATCCCTAATCCCCAGGGTCACAATTTTAGAAAAAATCTGACTTTTGGCAATTCACTCAAAAATGGTGCCAAACGGTTGCAAATGCTCCCCTGAAAGGTTTGGTGGTCGAAACAGTAGGCTTTTTATCACAGGAGAAGCATTCAGCCCTCGACAACTTAACCGGCGCAAAAAGATTTTTTTGAAAAAATCCCTAATCCCCAGGGTCACAATTTCAGAAAAAATCTCACTTTTGGCATTTCACTCAAAAATGGTGCCAAAGGGTTGCAAATGCTCCCCTGAAAGGTTTGGCAGTGGAAACAGAAGGCTTTTTATCACAGGAGAAGCAATTAACCCTTGACAACTTAACCGGTGGAAAAAGATTTTTTAGAAAAAATCCCTAATCCCCAGGGTCACAATTTCAGAAAAAAATCTGACTTTTGGCAATTCACTCAAAAATGGTGCCAAAGTGTTGCAAATGTTCCCCTGAAAGTTTTGGCGGTTGAAAGAGAAGGCCTTTTATCATAGGAGAAGAAATCAACCCTCAACAACTTAACCGGCGGAAAAAGATTTTTTTGAAAAAATCCCTAAGCCCCGGGGTCACAATTTCAGCAAAAATCTGACTTTGGGCAATTCAATCAAAAATGGTGCCAAAGGGTTGCAAATGCTCCCCTGAAAGATTTGGAGGTCGAAACAGAAGGCTTTTTATCACAGGAGAAGAAATCAACCCTCAACAACTTAACCGGTGGAAAAAGATTTTTTTGAAAAAATCCCTAAGCCCCGGGGTCACAATTTCAGCAAAAATCTGACTTTTGGCAATTCACTCAAAAATGGTGCCAAAGGGTTGCAAATGCTCCCTTGAAAGGTTTGGCGGTCGAAACAGAAGGCTTTTTATCACAGGAGAAGCAATCAACCCTCAATAACTTAACCGGAGGAAAAAGATTTTTTTGAAAAAATCCCTAAGCCCCGGGGTCACAATTTCAGCAAAAATCTGACTTTTGGCAATTCACTCAAAAATGGTGCCAAAGTGTTGCAAATGCTCCCCTGAAAGGTTTGGCGGTCGAAACCGAAGGCTTTTTATCACAGGAGAAGCAATCAACCCTCAACAACGTAACCGGCGGAAAAAGATTTTTTTGAAAAAATCCCTAAGCCCCGGGGTCACAATTTCAGCAAAAATCTGACTTTTGGCAATTCACTCAAAAATGGTCGCAAATGGTTGCAAATGCTCCCCTGAAAGATTTGGAGGTCGAAACAGAAGGCTTTTTATCACAGGAGAAGAAATCAACCCTCAACAACATAACCGGCGGAAAAAGATTTTTTTGAAAAAATCCCTAAGCCCCGGGGTCACAATTTCAGCAAAAATCTGACTTTTGGCAATTCACTCAAAAATGGTGCCAAAGTGTTGCAAATGTTCCCCTGAAAGGTTTGGCGGTTGAAAGAGAAGGCTTTTTATCATAGGAGAAGAAATCAACCCTCAACAACTTAACCGGCGGAAAAAGATTTTTTTGAAAAAATCCCTAAGCCCCGGGGTCACAATTTCAGAAAAAAACTGACTTTTGGCAATTCAATCAAAAATGGTCGCAAATGGTTGCAAATGCTATCCTGAAAGATTTGGAGGTCGAAACAGAAGGCTTTTTATCACAGGAGAAGCAATCAACCCTCAACAACTTAACCGGCAGAAAAAGATTTTTTTGAAAAAATCCCTAAGCCCCGGGGTCACAATTTCAGAAAAAATCTGACTTTTGGCAATTCACTCAAATATGGTGCCAAAGGGTTGCAAATGCTCCCCTGAAAGGTTTGGCGGTGGAAACAGAAGGCTTTTTATCACAGGAGAAGCAATCAACCCTCAATAACTTAACCAGCGGAAAAAGATTTTTTAGAAAAAATCCCTAATCCCCAGGGTCACAATTTTAGAAAAAATCTGACTTTTGGCAATTCACTCAAAAATGGTGCCAAAGGGTTGCAAATGCTCCCCTGAAAGGTTTGGCAGTCGAAACAGAAGGCTTTTTATCACAGGACAAGAAATCAACCCTCAATAACATAACCGGAGGAAAGAGATTTTTTTGAAAAAATCCCTAAGCCCCGGGGTCACAATTTCAGCAAAAATCTGACTTTTGGCAATTCAATCAAAAATGGCCGCAAATGGTTGCAAATGCTCCCCTGAAAGATTTGGAGGTCGAAACAGAAGGCTTTTTATCACAGGAGAAGCAATCAACCCTCAACAACTTAACCGGCGGAAAAAGATTTTTTTGAAAAAATCCCTAAGCCCCGGGGTCACAATTTCAGCAAAAATCTGACTTTTGGCAATTCACTCAAAAATGGTGCCAAAGTGTTGCAAATGTTCCCCTGAAAGTTTTGGCGGTTGAAAGAGAAGGCCTTTTATCATAGGAGAAGAAATCAACCCTCAACAACTTAACCGGCGGAAAAAGATTTTTTTGAAAAAATCCCTAAGCCCCGGGGTCACAATTTCAGCAAAAATCTGACTTTGGGCAATTCAATCAAAAATGGTGCCAAAGGGTTGCAAATGCTCCCCTGAAAGATTTGGAGGTCGAAACAGAAGGCTTTTTATCACAGGAGAAGAAATCAACCCTCAACAACTTAACCGGTGGAAAAAGATTTTTTTGAAAAAATCCCTAAGCCCCGGGGTCACAATTTCAGCAAAAATCTGACTTTTGGCAATTCACTCAAAAATGGTGCCAAAGGGTTGCAAATGCTCCCCTGAAAGGTTTGGCGGTCGAAACCGAAGGCTTTTTATCACAGGAGAAGCAATCAACCCTCAACAACTTAACCGGCGGAAAAAGATTTTTTTGAAAAAATCCCTAAGCCCCGGGGTCACAATTTCAGCAAAAATCTGACTTTTGGCAATTCACTCAAAAATGGTGCCAAACGGTTGCAAATGCTCCCCTGAAAGGTTTGGCAGTCGAAACAGAAGGCTTTTTATCACAGGACAAGAAATCAACCCTCAATAACTTAACCGGAGGAAAAAGATTTTTTTGAATAAATCCCTAAGCCCCGGGGTCACAATTTCAGAAAAAATCTGACTTTTGGCAATTCAATCAAAAATGGTCGCAAATGGTTGGAAATGCTCCCCTGAAAGATTTGGAGGTCGAAACAGAAGGCTTTTTATCACAGGAGAAGAAATCAACCCTCAACAACTTAACCGGGGGAAAAAGATTTTTTTGAAAAAATCCCTAAGCCCCGGGGTCACAATTTCAGCAAAAATCTGACTTTTGGCAATTCACTCAAAAATGGTGCCAAAGGGTTGCAAATGCTCCCTTGAAAGGTTTGGCGGTCGAAACAGAAGGCTTTTTATCACAGGAGAAGCAATCAACCCTCAACAACTTAACCGGCGGAAAAAGATTTTTTTGAAAAAATCCCTAAGTCCCGGGGTCACAATTTCAGCAAAAATCTGACTTTTGGCAATTCAATCAAAAATGGTCGCAAATGGTTGCAAATGCTCCCCTGAAAGATTTGGAGGTCGAAACAGAAGGCTTTTTATCACAGGAGAAGAAATCAACCCTCAACAACATAACCGGAGGAAAAAGTTTTTTTGAAAAAATCCCTAAACCCCGGGGTCACAATTTCAGCAAAAATCTGACTTTTGGCAATTCACTCAAAAATGGTGCCAAAGGGTTGCAAATCCTCCCCTGAAAGGTTTGGCGATCGAAACAGAAGGCTTTTTATCACAGGAGAAGCAATCAACCCTCAACAACTTAACCGGCGGAAAAAGATTTTTTTGAAAAAATCCCTAAGCCCCGGGGTCACAATTTCAGCAAAAATCTGACTTTTGGCAATTCAATCAAAAATGGTCGCAAATGGTTGCAAATGCTCCCCTGAAAGGTTTGGCGGTCGAAACAGAAGGCTTTTTATCACAGGAGAAGAAATCAACCCTCAATAACATAACCGGAGGAAAAAGATTTTTTTGAAAAAATCCCTAAGCCCTGGGGTCACAATTTCAGCAAAAATCTGACTTTTCGCAATTCACTCAAAAATGGTTCCAAAGGGTTGCAAATGCTCCCCTGAAAGGTTTGGAGGTGGAAAAAGAAGGCTTTTTATCACAGGACAAGAAATCAGCCCTCCACAACTTAACCAGCGGAAAAAGATTTTTTTGAAAAAATCCCTAATCCCCAGGGTCACAATTTTAGAAAAAATCTGACTTTTGGCAATTCACTCAAAAATGGTGCCAAACGGTTGCAAATGCTCCCCTGAAAGGTTTGGTGGTCGAAACAGTAGGCTTTTTATCACAGGAGAAGCATTCAGCCCTCGACAACTTAACCGGCGCAAAAAGATTTTTTTGAAAAAATCCCTAATCCCCAGGGTCACAATTTCAGAAAAAATCTCACTTTTGGCATTTCACTCAAAAATGGTGCCAAAGGGTTGCAAATGCTCCCCTGAAAGGTTTGGCAGTGGAAACAGAAGGCTTTTTATCACAGGAGAAGCAATTAACCCTTGACAACTTAACCGGTGGAAAAAGATTTTTTAGAAAAAATCCCTAATCCCCAGGGTCACAATTTCAGAAAAAAATCTGACTTTTGGCAATTCACTCAAAAATGGTGCCAAGGGGTTGCAAATGCTCCCCTGAAAGGTTTGGCGGTCGAAACAGAAGGCTTTTTATCACAGGACAAGAAATCAGCCCTCGACAAATTAACCAGCAAACCCTAAACTCCGGGGTCAGAATTTCAGAAAAAAATCTGACTTTTGGCAATTCACTCAAAAATGGAGCCAAAGGCTTGCAAATGCTCCCCTGAAAGGTTTGGCAGTGGAAACAGAAGGCTTTTTATCACAGGAGAAGAAATCAGCCCTCGACAACTTAACCGGCGGAAAATTTTTTTTTAGAAAAAATCCCTAACCCCCGGGGTCACAATTTCAGAAAAAAGTCTGACTTTTGGCAAATCACTCAAAAATGGTGCCAAACGGTTGCAAATGCTCCTCTGAAAGGTTTGGCTGTTGAAATAGAAGGCTTTTTATCACAGGAGAAGCAATCAACCCTTGACAACTTAACCAGCGGAAAAATATTTTTTAAAAAAATCCCTAAGCCCCAGGGTCACAATTTCAGAAAAAAATCTGACTTTTGGCAATTCACTCAAAAATGGTGGTTAATGGTTGCAAATGCTCCCCTGAAAGGTTTGGCGGTGGAAACAGAAAGCTTTTTATCACAGGACAAGAAATCAGCCCTCTACAACTTATCCAGCAATCCCTAAGCCCGGGGTCAGAATTTCAGAAAAAAATCTGACTTTTGGCAATTCACTCAAAAATGGTGTCAAAGGGTTGCAAATGCTCCCCTGAAAGGTTTGGCGGTGGAAACAGAAGGCTTTTTATCACAGGACAAGAAATCAGCCCTGGACAACTTAACCGGCAATCCCTAAGCCCCGGGGTCAGAATTTTAGAAAAAATCTGACTTTTGGCAATTCACTGAAAAATGGTGTCAAAGGGTTGCAAATGCTCCCCTGAAAGGTTTGGCGGTGGAAACAGAAGGCTTTTTATCACAGGACAAGAAATCAGCCCTGGAAAACTTAACCGGCAATCCCTAAGCCCCGGGGTCAGAATTTCAGAAAAAAATTGACTTTTGGCAATTCACTCAAAAATGGTGCCAAACGGTTGCAAATGCTCCCCTGAAAGGTTTGGCGGTCGAAACAGAAGGCGAGAAGCATTCAGCCCTCGACAACTTAACCGGCGCAAAAAGCTTTTTTTGAAAAAATCCCTAAGCCCCGGGGTCACAATTTCAGAAAGAATCTGACTTTTGGCAATTCACTCAAAAATGGTCGCAAATGTTGCAAATGCTCCCCTAAAAGGTTTGGCGGTCGAAACAGAAGGCTTTTTATCACAGGACAAGAAATCAGCCCTCGACAAATTAACCAGCAAACCCTAACCTCCGGGGTCAGAATTTCAGAAAAAAATCTGACTTTTGGCAATTCACTCAAAAATGGAGCCAAAGGGTTGCAAATGCTCCCCTGAAAGGTTTCGCGGTCGAAACAGAAGGCTTTTTATCACAGGAGAAGCATTCAGCCCTCGACAACTTAACCGGCGCAAAAAGCTTTTTTTGAAAAAATCCCTAAGCCCCGGGGTCACAATTTCAGAAAGAATCTGACTTTTAGCAATTCACTCAAAAATGGTGCCAAAGGGTTGCAAATGCTCCCTTGAAAGGTTTGGCGGTCGAAACAGAAGGCTTTTTATCACAGGAGAAGCAATCAACCCTCAACAACTTAACCGGCGGAAAAAGATTTTTTTGAAAAAATCCCTAAGCCCCGGGGTCACAATTTCAGAAAAAATCTGACTTTTGGCAATTCACTCAAATATGGTGCCAAAGGGTTGCAAATGCTCCACTGAAAGGTTTGGCAGTCGAAACAGAAGGCTTTTTATCACAGGAGAAGAAATCAACCCTCAACAACTTAACCGGAGGAAAAAGATTTTTTTGAAAAAATCCCTAACCCCCGGGGTCACAATTTCAGAAAAAATCTGACTTTGGGCAATTCAATCAAAAATGGTGCCAAAGGGTTGCAAATGCTCCTCTGAAAGATTTGGAGGTCGAAACAGAAGGCTTTTTATCACAGGAGAAGAAATCAACCCTCAACAACTTAACCGGTGGAAAAAGATTTTTTTGAAAAAATCCCTAAGCCCCGGGGTCACAATTTCAGCAAAAATCTGACTTTTGGCAATTCACTCAAAAATGGTGCCAAAGGGTTGCAAATTCTCCCCTGAAAGGTTTGGCGGTCGAAACCGAAGGCTTTTTATCACAGGAGAAGCAATCAACCCTCAACAACTTAACCGGCGGAAAAAGATTTTTTTGAAAAAATCCCTAAGCCCCGGGGTCACAATTTCAGAAAAAATCTGACTTTTGGCAATTCAATCAAAAATGGTCGCAAATGGTTGCAAATGCTCCCCTGAAAGATTTGGAGGTCGAAACAGAAGGCTTTTTATCACAGGAGAAGCAATCAACCCTCAACAACTTAACCGGCAGAAAAAGATTTTTTTGAAAAAATCCCTAAGCCCCGGGGTCACAATTTCAGAAAAAATCTGACTTTTGGCAATTCACTCAAATATGGTGCCAAAGGGTTGCAAATGCTCCCCTGAAAGGTTTGGCGGTGGAAACAGAAGGCTTTTTATCACAGGAGAAGCAATCAACCCTCAATAACTTAACCGGAGGAAAAAGATTTTTTTGAAAAAATCCCTAAGCCCCGGGGTCACAATTTCAGCAAAAATCTGACTTTTGGCAATTCACTCAAAAATGGTGCCAAAGTGTTGCAAATGCTCCCCTGAAAGGTTTGGCGGTCGAAACCGAAGGCTTTTTATCACAGGAGAAGCAATCAACCCTCAACAACGTAACCGGCGGAAAAAGATTTTTTTGAAAAAATCCCTAAGCCCCGGGGTCACAATTTCAGCAAAAATCTGACTTTTGGCAATTCAATCAAAAATGGTCGCAAATGGTTGCAAATGCTCCCCTGAAAGATTTGGAGGTCGAAACAGAAGGCTTTTTATCACAGGAGAAGAAATCAACCCTCAACAACATAACCGGCGGAAAAAGATTTTTTTGAAAAAATCCCTAAGCCCCGGGGTCACAATTTCAGCAAAAATCTGACTTTTGGCAATTCACTCAAAAATGGTGCCAAAGTGTTGCAAATGTTCCCCTGAAAGGTTTGGCGGTTGAAAGAGAAGGCTTTTTATCATAGGAGAAGAAATCAACCCTCAACAACTTAACCGGCGGAAAAAGATTTTTTTGAAAAAATCCCTAAGCCCCGGGGTCACAATTTCAGAAAAAAACTGACTTTTGGCAATTCAATCAAAAATGGTCGCAAATGGTTGCAAATGCTATCCTGAAAGATTTGGAGGTCGAAACAGAAGGCTTTTTATCACAGGAGAAGCAATCAACCCTCAACAACTTAACCGGCAGAAAAAGATTTTTTTGAAAAAATCCCTAAGCCCCGGGGTCACAATTTCAGAAAAAATCTGACTTTTGGCAATTCACTCAAATATGGTGCCAAAGGGTTGCAAATGCTCCCCTGAAAGGTTTGGCGGTGGAAACAGAAGGCTTTTTATCACAGGAGAAGCAATCAACCCTCAATAACTTAACCAGCGGAAAAAGATTTTTTAGAAAAAATCCCTAATCCCCAGGGTCACAATTTTAGAAAAAATCTGACTTTTGGCAATTCACTCAAAAATGGTGCCAAACGGTTGCAAATGCTCCCCTGAAAGTTTTGGCGGTCGAAACAGTAGGCTTTTTATCACAGGAGAAGCATTCAGCCCTCGACAACTTAACCGGAGGAAAAAGATTTTTTAGAAAAAATCCCTAAGCCCCGGGGTCACAATTTCAGCAAAAATCTGACTTTTGGCAATTCACTCAAAAATGGTGCCAAAGTGTTGCAAATGTTCCCCTGAAAGGTTTGGCGGTTGAAAGAGAAGGCTTTTTATCATAGGAGAAGAAATCAACCCTCAACAACTTAACCGGCAGAAAAAGATTTTTTTGAAAAAATCCCTAAGCCCCGGGGTCACAATTTCAGAAAAAAACTGACTTTTGGCAATTCTATCAAAAATGGTCGCAAATGGTTGCAAATGCTATCCTGAAAGATTTGGAGGTCGAAACAGAAGGCTTTTTATCACAGGAGAAGCAATCAACCCTCAACAACTTAACCGGCAGAAAAAGATTTTTTTGAAAAAATCCCTAAGCCCCGGGGTCACAATTTCAGAAAAAATCTGACTTTTGGCAATTCACTCAAATATGGTGCCAAAGGGTTGCAAATGCTCCCCTGAAAGGTTTGGCGGTGGAAACAGAAGGCTTTTTATCACAGGAGAAGCAATCAACCCTCAATAACTTAACCAGCGGAAAAAGATTTTTTAGAAAAAATCCCTAATCCCCAGGGTCACAATTTTAGAAAAAATCTGACTTTTGGCAATTCACTCAAAAATGGTGCCAAACGGTTGCAAATGCTCCCCTGAAAGGTTTGGCAGTCGAAACAGAAGGCTTTTTATCACAGGACAAGAAATCAACCCTCAATAACTTAACCGGAGGAAAAAGATTTTTTTGAAAAAATCCCTAAGCCCCGGGGTCACAATTTCAGCAAAAATCTGACTTTTGGCAATTCAATCAAAAATGGCCGCAAATGGTTGTAAATGCTATCCTGAAAGATTTGGAGGTCGAAACAGAAGGCTTTTTATCACAGGAGAAGAAATCAACCCTCAACAACTTAACCGGAGGAAAAAGATTTTTTTGAAAAAATCCCTAAGCCCCGGGGTCACAATTTCAGAAAAAATCTGACTTTGGGCATTTCACTCAAAAATGGTGCCAAAGGGTTGCAAATGCTCCCCTGAAAGATTTGGAGGTCGAAACAGAGGGCTTTTTATCACAGGAGAAGCAATCAACCCTCAACAACTTAACCGGCGGAAAAAGATTTTTTTGAAAAAATCCCTAAGCCCCGGGGTCACAATTTCAGCAAAAATCTGACTTTTGGCAATTCACTCAAAAATGGTGCCAAACGGTTGCAAATGCTCCCCTGAAAGATTTGGAGGTCGAAACAGAAGGCTTTTTATCACAGGAGAAGCAATCAACCCTCAACAACTTAACCGGCAGAAAAAGATTTTTTTGAAAAAATCCCTAAGCCCCGGGGTCACAATTTCAGCAAAAATCTGACTTTTGGCAATTCACTCAAAAATGGTGCCAAAGTGTTGCAAATGTTCCCCTGAAAGTTTTGGCGGTTGAAAGAGAAGGCTTTTTATCATAGGAGAAGAAATCAACCCTCAACAACTTAACCGGCGGAAAAAGATTTTTTTGAAAAAATCCCTAAGCCCCGGGGTCACAATTTCAGAAAAAAACTGACTTTTGGCAATTCAATCAAAAATGGTCGCAAATGGTTGGAAATGCTATCCTGAAAGATTTGGAGGTCGAAACAGAAGGCTTTTTATCACAGGAGAAGAAATCAACCCTCAACAACATAACCGGAGGAAAAAGTTTTTTTGAAAAAATCCCTAAACCCCGGGGTCACAATTTCAGCAAAAATCTGACTTTTGGCAATTCACTCAAAAATGGTGCCAAAGGGTTGCAAATCCTCCCCTGAAAGGTTTGGCGATCGAAACAGAAGGCTTTTTATCACAGGAGAAGCAATCAACCCTCAACAACTTAACCGGCGGAAAAAGATTTTTTTGAAAAAATCCCTAAGCCCCGGGGTCACAATTTCAGCAAAAATCTGACTTTTGGCAATTCACTCAAAAATGGTGCCAAAGTGTTGCAAATGTTCCCCTGAAAGGTTTGGCGGTTGAAAGAGAAGGCTTTTTATCATAGGAGAAGAAATCAACCCTCAACAACTTAACCGGCGGAAAAAGATTTTTTTGAAAAAATCCCTAAGCCCCGGGGTCACAATTTCAGAAAAAAACTGACTTTTGGCAATTCAATCAAAAATGGTCGCAAATGGTTGCAAATGCTATCCTGAAAGATTTGGAGGTCGAAACAGAAGGCTTTTTATCACAGGAGAAGCAATCAACCCTCAACAACTTAACCGGCAGAAAAAGATTTTTTTGAAAAAATCCCTAAGCCCCGGGGTCACAATTTCAGAAAAAATCTGACTTTTGGCAATTCACTCAAATATGGTGCCAAAGGGTTGCAAATGCTCCCCTGAAAGGTTTGGCGGTGGAAACAGAAGGCTTTTTATCACAGGAGAAGCAATCAACCCTCAATAACTTAACCAGCGGAAAAAGATTTTTTAGAAAAAATCCCTAATCCCCAGGGTCACAATTTTAGAAAAAATCTGACTTTTGGCAATTCACTCAAAAATGGTGCCAAAGGGTTGCAAATGCTCCCCTGAAAGGTTTGGCAGTCGAAACAGAAGGCTTTTTATCACAGGACAAGAAATCAACCCTCAATAACATAACCGGAGGAAAGAGATTTTTTTGAAAAAATCCCTAAGCCCCGGGGTCACAATTTCAGCAAAAATCTGACTTTTGGCAATTCAATCAAAAATGGCCGCAAATGGTTGCAAATGCTCCCCTGAAAGATTTGGAGGTCGAAACAGAAGGCTTTTTATCACAGGAGAAGCAATCAACCCTCAACAACTTAACCGGCGGAAAAAGATTTTTTTGAAAAAATCCCTAAGCCCCGGGGTCACAATTTCAGCAAAAATCTGACTTTTGGCAATTCACTCAAAAATGGTGCCAAAGTGTTGCAAATGTTCCCCTGAAAGTTTTGGCGGTTGAAAGAGAAGGCCTTTTATCATAGGAGAAGAAATCAACCCTCAACAACTTAACCGGCGGAAAAAGATTTTTTTGAAAAAATCCCTAAGCCCCGGGGTCACAATTTCAGCAAAAATCTGACTTTGGGCAATTCAATCAAAAATGGTGCCAAAGGGTTGCAAATGCTCCCCTGAAAGATTTGGAGGTCGAAACAGAAGGCTTTTTATCACAGGAGAAGAAATCAACCCTCAACAACTTAACCGGTGGAAAAAGATTTTTTTGAAAAAATCCCTAAGCCCCGGGGTCACAATTTCAGCAAAAATCTGACTTTTGGCAATTCACTCAAAAATGGTGCCAAAGGGTTGCAAATGCTCCCCTGAAAGGTTTGGCGGTCGAAACCGAAGGCTTTTTATCACAGGAGAAGCAATCAACCCTCAACAACTTAACCGGCGGAAAAAGATTTTTTTGAAAAAATCCCTAAGCCCCGGGGTCACAATTTCAGCAAAAATCTGACTTTTGGCAATTCACTCAAAAATGGTGCCAAACGGTTGCAAATGCTCCCCTGAAAGGTTTGGCAGTCGAAACAGAAGGCTTTTTATCACAGGACAAGAAATCAACCCTCAATAACTTAACCGGAGGAAAAAGATTTTTTTGAATAAATCCCTAAGCCCCGGGGTCACAATTTCAGAAAAAATCTGACTTTTGGCAATTCAATCAAAAATGGTCGCAAATGGTTGGAAATGCTCCCCTGAAAGATTTGGAGGTCGAAACAGAAGGCTTTTTATCACAGGAGAAGAAATCAACCCTCAACAACTTAACCGGGGGAAAAAGATTTTTTTGAAAAAATCCCTAAGCCCCGGGGTCACAATTTCAGCAAAAATCTGACTTTTGGCAATTCACTCAAAAATGGTGCCAAAGGGTTGCAAATGCTCCCTTGAAAGGTTTGGCGGTCGAAACAGAAGGCTTTTTATCACAGGAGAAGCAATCAACCCTCAACAACTTAACCGGCGGAAAAAGATTTTTTTGAAAAAATCCCTAAGTCCCGGGGTCACAATTTCAGCAAAAATCTGACTTTTGGCAATTCAATCAAAAATGGTCGCAAATGGTTGCAAATGCTCCCCTGAAAGATTTGGAGGTCGAAACAGAAGGCTTTTTATCACAGGAGAAGAAATCAACCCTCAACAACATAACCGGAGGAAAAAGTTTTTTTGAAAAAATCCCTAAACCCCGGGGTCACAATTTCAGCAAAAATCTGACTTTTGGCAATTCACTCAAAAATGGTGCCAAAGGGTTGCAAATCCTCCCCTGAAAGGTTTGGCGATCGAAACAGAAGGCTTTTTATCACAGGAGAAGCAATCAACCCTCAACAACTTAACCGGCGGAAAAAGATTTTTTTGAAAAAATCCCTAAGCCCCGGGGTCACAATTTCAGCAAAAATCTGACTTTTGGCAATTCAATCAAAAATGGTCGCAAATGGTTGCAAATGCTCCCCTGAAAGGTTTGGCGGTCGAAACAGAAGGCTTTTTATCACAGGAGAAGAAATCAACCCTCAATAACATAACCGGAGGAAAAAGATTTTTTTGAAAAAATCCCTAAGCCCTGGGGTCACAATTTCAGCAAAAATCTGACTTTTCGCAATTCACTCAAAAATGGTTCCAAAGGGTTGCAAATGCTCCCCTGAAAGGTTTGGAGGTGGAAAAAGAAGGCTTTTTATCACAGGACAAGAAATCAGCCCTCCACAACTTAACCAGCGGAAAAAGATTTTTTTGAAAAAATCCCTAATCCCCAGGGTCACAATTTTAGAAAAAATCTGACTTTTGGCAATTCACTCAAAAATGGTGCCAAACGGTTGCAAATGCTCCCCTGAAAGGTTTGGTGGTCGAAACAGTAGGCTTTTTATCACAGGAGAAGCATTCAGCCCTCGACAACTTAACCGGCGCAAAAAGATTTTTTTGAAAAAATCCCTAATCCCCAGGGTCACAATTTCAGAAAAAATCTCACTTTTGGCATTTCACTCAAAAATGGTGCCAAAGGGTTGCAAATGCTCCCCTGAAAGGTTTGGCAGTGGAAACAGAAGGCTTTTTATCACAGGAGAAGCAATTAACCCTTGACAACTTAACCGGTGGAAAAAGATTTTTTAGAAAAAATCCCTAATCCCCAGGGTCACAATTTCAGAAAAAAATCTGACTTTTGGCAATTCACTCAAAAATGGTGCCAAGGGGTTGCAAATGCTCCCCTGAAAGGTTTGGCGGTCGAAACAGAAGGCTTTTTATCACAGGACAAGAAATCAGCCCTCGACAAATTAACCAGCAAACCCTAAACTCCGGGGTCAGAATTTCAGAAAAAAATCTGACTTTTGGCAATTCACTCAAAAATGGAGCCAAAGGCTTGCAAATGCTCCCCTGAAAGGTTTGGCAGTGGAAACAGAAGGCTTTTTATCACAGGAGAAGAAATCAGCCCTCGACAACTTAACCGGCGGAAAATTTTTTTTTAGAAAAAATCCCTAACCCCCGGGGTCACAATTTCAGAAAAAAGTCTGACTTTTGGCAAATCACTCAAAAATGGTGCCAAACGGTTGCAAATGCTCCTCTGAAAGGTTTGGCTGTTGAAATAGAAGGCTTTTTATCACAGGAGAAGCAATCAACCCTTGACAACTTAACCAGCGGAAAAATATTTTTTAAAAAAATCCCTAAGCCCCAGGGTCACAATTTCAGAAAAAAATCTGACTTTTGGCAATTCACTCAAAAATGGTGGTTAATGGTTGCAAATGCTCCCCTGAAAGGTTTGGCGGTGGAAACAGAAAGCTTTTTATCACAGGACAAGAAATCAGCCCTCTACAACTTATCCAGCAATCCCTAAGCCCGGGGTCAGAATTTCAGAAAAAAATCTGACTTTTGGCAATTCACTCAAAAATGGTGTCAAAGGGTTGCAAATGCTCCCCTGAAAGGTTTGGCGGTGGAAACAGAAGGCTTTTTATCACAGGACAAGAAATCAGCCCTGGACAACTTAACCGGCAATCCCTAAGCCCCGGGGTCAGAATTTTAGAAAAAATCTGACTTTTGGCAATTCACTGAAAAATGGTGTCAAAGGGTTGCAAATGCTCCCCTGAAAGGTTTGGCGGTGGAAACAGAAGGCTTTTTATCACAGGACAAGAAATCAGCCCTGGAAAACTTAACCGGCAATCCCTAAGCCCCGGGGTCAGAATTTCAGAAAAAAATTGACTTTTGGCAATTCACTCAAAAATGGTGCCAAACGGTTGCAAATGCTCCCCTGAAAGGTTTGGCGGTCGAAACAGAAGGCGAGAAGCATTCAGCCCTCGACAACTTAACCGGCGCAAAAAGCTTTTTTTGAAAAAATCCCTAAGCCCCGGGGTCACAATTTCAGAAAGAATCTGACTTTTGGCAATTCACTCAAAAATGGTCGCAAATGTTGCAAATGCTCCCCTAAAAGGTTTGGCGGTCGAAACAGAAGGCTTTTTATCACAGGACAAGAAATCAGCCCTCGACAAATTAACCAGCAAACCCTAACCTCCGGGGTCAGAATTTCAGAAAAAAATCTGACTTTTGGCAATTCACTCAAAAATGGAGCCAAAGGGTTGCAAATGCTCCCCTGAAAGGTTTCGCGGTCGAAACAGAAGGCTTTTTATCACAGGAGAAGCATTCAGCCCTCGACAACTTAACCGGCGCAAAAAGCTTTTTTTGAAAAAATCCCTAAGCCCCGGGGTCACAATTTCAGAAAGAATCTGACTTTTAGCAATTCACTCAAAAATGGTGCCAAAGGGTTGCAAATGCTCCCTTGAAAGGTTTGGCGGTCGAAACAGAAGGCTTTTTATCACAGGAGAAGCAATCAACCCTCAACAACTTAACCGGCGGAAAAAGATTTTTTTGAAAAAATCCCTAAGCCCCGGGGTCACAATTTCAGAAAAAATCTGACTTTTGGCAATTCACTCAAATATGGTGCCAAAGGGTTGCAAATGCTCCACTGAAAGGTTTGGCAGTCGAAACAGAAGGCTTTTTATCACAGGAGAAGAAATCAACCCTCAACAACTTAACCGGAGGAAAAAGATTTTTTTGAAAAAATCCCTAACCCCCGGGGTCACAATTTCAGAAAAAATCTGACTTTGGGCAATTCAATCAAAAATGGTGCCAAAGGGTTGCAAATGCTCCTCTGAAAGATTTGGAGGTCGAAACAGAAGGCTTTTTATCACAGGAGAAGAAATCAACCCTCAACAACTTAACCGGTGGAAAAAGATTTTTTTGAAAAAATCCCTAAGCCCCGGGGTCACAATTTCAGCAAAAATCTGACTTTTGGCAATTCACTCAAAAATGGTGCCAAAGGGTTGCAAATTCTCCCCTGAAAGGTTTGGCGGTCGAAACCGAAGGCTTTTTATCACAGGAGAAGCAATCAACCCTCAACAACTTAACCGGCGGAAAAAGATTTTTTTGAAAAAATCCCTAAGCCCCGGGGTCACAATTTCAGAAAAAATCTGACTTTTGGCAATTCAATCAAAAATGGTCGCAAATGGTTGCAAATGCTCCCCTGAAAGATTTGGAGGTCGAAACAGAAGGCTTTTTATCACAGGAGAAGCAATCAACCCTCAACAACTTAACCGGCAGAAAAAGATTTTTTTGAAAAAATCCCTAAGCCCCGGGGTCACAATTTCAGAAAAAATCTGACTTTTGGCAATTCACTCAAATATGGTGCCAAAGGGTTGCAAATGCTCCCCTGAAAGGTTTGGCGGTGGAAACAGAAGGCTTTTTATCACAGGAGAAGCAATCAACCCTCAATAACTTAACCGGAGGAAAAAGATTTTTTTGAAAAAATCCCTAAGCCCCGGGGTCACAATTTCAGCAAAAATCTGACTTTTGGCAATTCACTCAAAAATGGTGCCAAAGTGTTGCAAATGCTCCCCTGAAAGGTTTGGCGGTCGAAACCGAAGGCTTTTTATCACAGGAGAAGCAATCAACCCTCAACAACGTAACCGGCGGAAAAAGATTTTTTTGAAAAAATCCCTAAGCCCCGGGGTCACAATTTCAGCAAAAATCTGACTTTTGGCAATTCAATCAAAAATGGTCGCAAATGGTTGCAAATGCTCCCCTGAAAGATTTGGAGGTCGAAACAGAAGGCTTTTTATCACAGGAGAAGAAATCAACCCTCAACAACATAACCGGCGGAAAAAGATTTTTTTGAAAAAATCCCTAAGCCCCGGGGTCACAATTTCAGCAAAAATCTGACTTTTGGCAATTCACTCAAAAATGGTGCCAAAGTGTTGCAAATGTTCCCCTGAAAGGTTTGGCGGTTGAAAGAGAAGGCTTTTTATCATAGGAGAAGAAATCAACCCTCAACAACTTAACCGGCGGAAAAAGATTTTTTTGAAAAAATCCCTAAGCCCCGGGGTCACAATTTCAGAAAAAAACTGACTTTTGGCAATTCAATCAAAAATGGTCGCAAATGGTTGCAAATGCTATCCTGAAAGATTTGGAGGTCGAAACAGAAGGCTTTTTATCACAGGAGAAGCAATCAACCCTCAACAACTTAACCGGCAGAAAAAGATTTTTTTGAAAAAATCCCTAAGCCCCGGGGTCACAATTTCAGAAAAAATCTGACTTTTGGCAATTCACTCAAATATGGTGCCAAAGGGTTGCAAATGCTCCCCTGAAAGGTTTGGCGGTGGAAACAGAAGGCTTTTTATCACAGGAGAAGCAATCAACCCTCAATAACTTAACCAGCGGAAAAAGATTTTTTAGAAAAAATCCCTAATCCCCAGGGTCACAATTTTAGAAAAAATCTGACTTTTGGCAATTCACTCAAAAATGGTGCCAAACGGTTGCAAATGCTCCCCTGAAAGTTTTGGCGGTCGAAACAGTAGGCTTTTTATCACAGGAGAAGCATTCAGCCCTCGACAACTTAACCGGAGGAAAAAGATTTTTTAGAAAAAATCCCTAAGCCCCGGGGTCACAATTTCAGCAAAAATCTGACTTTTGGCAATTCACTCAAAAATGGTGCCAAAGTGTTGCAAATGTTCCCCTGAAAGGTTTGGCGGTTGAAAGAGAAGGCTTTTTATCATAGGAGAAGAAATCAACCCTCAACAACTTAACCGGCAGAAAAAGATTTTTTTGAAAAAATCCCTAAGCCCCGGGGTCACAATTTCAGAAAAAAACTGACTTTTGGCAATTCTATCAAAAATGGTCGCAAATGGTTGCAAATGCTATCCTGAAAGATTTGGAGGTCGAAACAGAAGGCTTTTTATCACAGGAGAAGCAATCAACCCTCAACAACTTAACCGGCAGAAAAAGATTTTTTTGAAAAAATCCCTAAGCCCCGGGGTCACAATTTCAGAAAAAATCTGACTTTTGGCAATTCACTCAAATATGGTGCCAAAGGGTTGCAAATGCTCCCCTGAAAGGTTTGGCGGTGGAAACAGAAGGCTTTTTATCACAGGAGAAGCAATCAACCCTCAATAACTTAACCAGCGGAAAAAGATTTTTTAGAAAAAATCCCTAATCCCCAGGGTCACAATTTTAGAAAAAATCTGACTTTTGGCAATTCACTCAAAAATGGTGCCAAACGGTTGCAAATGCTCCCCTGAAAGGTTTGGCAGTCGAAACAGAAGGCTTTTTATCACAGGACAAGAAATCAACCCTCAATAACTTAACCGGAGGAAAAAGATTTTTTTGAAAAAATCCCTAAGCCCCGGGGTCACAATTTCAGCAAAAATCTGACTTTTGGCAATTCAATCAAAAATGGCCGCAAATGGTTGTAAATGCTATCCTGAAAGATTTGGAGGTCGAAACAGAAGGCTTTTTATCACAGGAGAAGAAATCAACCCTCAACAACTTAACCGGAGGAAAAAGATTTTTTTGAAAAAATCCCTAAGCCCCGGGGTCACAATTTCAGAAAAAATCTGACTTTGGGCATTTCACTCAAAAATGGTGCCAAAGGGTTGCAAATGCTCCCCTGAAAGATTTGGAGGTCGAAACAGAGGGCTTTTTATCACAGGAGAAGCAATCAACCCTCAACAACTTAACCGGCGGAAAAAGATTTTTTTGAAAAAATCCCTAAGCCCCGGGGTCACAATTTCAGCAAAAATCTGACTTTTGGCAATTCACTCAAAAATGGTGCCAAACGGTTGCAAATGCTCCCCTGAAAGATTTGGAGGTCGAAACAGAAGGCTTTTTATCACAGGAGAAGCAATCAACCCTCAACAACTTAACCGGCAGAAAAAGATTTTTTTGAAAAAATCCCTAAGCCCCGGGGTCACAATTTCAGCAAAAATCTGACTTTTGGCAATTCACTCAAAAATGGTGCCAAAGTGTTGCAAATGTTCCCCTGAAAGTTTTGGCGGTTGAAAGAGAAGGCTTTTTATCATAGGAGAAGAAATCAACCCTCAACAACTTAACCGGCGGAAAAAGATTTTTTTGAAAAAATCCCTAAGCCCCGGGGTCACAATTTCAGAAAAAAACTGACTTTTGGCAATTCAATCAAAAATGGTCGCAAATGGTTGGAAATGCTATCCTGAAAGATTTGGAGGTCGAAACAGAAGGCTTTTTATCACAGGAGAAGAAATCAACCCTCAACAACATAACCGGAGGAAAAAGTTTTTTTGAAAAAATCCCTAAACCCCGGGGTCACAATTTCAGCAAAAATCTGACTTTTGGCAATTCACTCAAAAATGGTGCCAAAGGGTTGCAAATCCTCCCCTGAAAGGTTTGGCGATCGAAACAGAAGGCTTTTTATCACAGGAGAAGCAATCAACCCTCAACAACTTAACCGGCGGAAAAAGATTTTTTTGAAAAAATCCCTAAGCCCCGGGGTCACAATTTCAGCAAAAATCTGACTTTTGGCAATTCAATCAAAAATGGTCGCAAATGGTTGCAAATGCTCCCCTGAAAGGTTTGGCGGTCGAAACAGAAGGCTTTTTATCACAGGAGAAGAAATCAACCCTCAATAACATAACCGGAGGAAAAAGATTTTTTTGAAAAAATCCCTAAGCCCTGGGGTCACAATTTCAGCAAAAATCTGACTTTTCGCAATTCACTCAAAAATGGTTCCAAAGGGTTGCAAATGCTCCCCTGAAAGGTTTGGAGGTGGAAAAAGAAGGCTTTTTATCACAGGACAAGAAATCAGCCCTCCACAACTTAACCAGCGGAAAAAGATTTTTTTGAAAAAATCCCTAATCCCCAGGGTCACAATTTTAGAAAAAATCTGACTTTTGGCAATTCACTCAAAAATGGTGCCAAACGGTTGCAAATGCTCCCCTGAAAGGTTTGGTGGTCGAAACAGTAGGCTTTTTATCACAGGAGAAGCATTCAGCCCTCGACAACTTAACCGGCGCAAAAAGATTTTTTTGAAAAAATCCCTAATCCCCAGGGTCACAATTTCAGAAAAAATCTCACTTTTGGCATTTCACTCAAAAATGGTGCCAAAGGGTTGCAAATGCTCCCCTGAAAGGTTTGGCAGTGGAAACAGAAGGCTTTTTATCACAGGAGAAGCAATTAACCCTTGACAACTTAACCGGCGGAAAAAGATTTTTTAGAAAAAATCCCTAATCCCCAGGGTCACAATTTCAGAAAAAAATCTGACTTTTGGCAATTCACTCAAAAATGGTGCCAAAGGGTTGCAAATGCTCCCCTGAAAGGTTTGGCGGTCGAAACAGAAGGCTTTTTATCACAGGACAAGAAATCAGCCCTCGACAAATTAACCAGCAAACCCTAAACTCCGGGGTCAGAATTTCAGAAAAAAATCTGACTTTTGGCAATTCACTCAAAAATGGAGCCAAAGGCTTGCAAATGCTCCCCTGAAAGGTTTGGCAGTGGAAACAGAAGGCTTTTTATCACAGGAGAAGAAATCAGCCCTCGACAACTTAACCGGCGGAAAATTTTTTTTTAGAAAAAATCCCTAACCCCCGGGGTCACAATTTCAGAAAAAAGTCTGACTTTTGGCAAATCACTCAAAAATGGTGCCAAACGGTTGCAAATGCTCCTCTGAAAGGTTTGGCTGTTGAAATAGAAGGCTTTTTATCACAGGAGAAGCAATCAACCCTTGACAACTTAACCAGCGGAAAAATATTTTTTAAAAAAATCCCTAAGCCCCAGGGTCACAATTTCAGAAAAAAATCTGACTTTTGGCAATTCACTCAAAAATGGTGGTTAATGGTTGCAAATGCTCCCCTGAAAGGTTTGGCGGTGGAAACAGAAAGCTTTTTATCACAGGACAAGAAATCAGCCCTCTACAACTTATCCAGCAATCCCTAAGCCCGGGGTCAGAATTTCAGAAAAAAATCTGACTTTTGGCAATTCACTCAAAAATGGTGTCAAAGGGTTGCAAATGCTCCCCTGAAAGGTTTGGCGGTGGAAACAGAAGGCTTTTTATCACAGGACAAGAAATCAGCCCTGGACAACTTAACCGGCAATCCCTAGGCCCCGGGGTCAGAATTTTAGAAAAAATCTGACTTTTGGCAATTCACTGAAAAATGGTGTCAAAGGGTTGCAAATGCTCCCCTGAAAGGTTTGGCGGTGGAAACAGAAGGCTTTTTATCACAGGACAAGAAATCAGCCCTGGAAAACTTAACCGGCAATCCCTAAGCCCCGGGGTCAGAATTTCAGAAAAAAATTGACTTTTGGCAATTCACTCAAAAATGGTGCCAAACGGTTGCAAATGCTCCCCTGAAAGGTTTGGCGGTCGAAACAGAAGGCGAGAAGCATTCAGCCCTCGACAACTTAACCGGCGCAAAAAGCTTTTTTTGAAAAAATCCCTAAGCCCCGGGGTCACAATTTCAGAAAGAATCTGACTTTTGGCAATTCACTCAAAAATGGTCGCAAATGTTGCAAATGCTCCCCTAAAAGGTTTGGCGGTCGAAACAGAAGGCTTTTTATCACAGGACAAGAAATCAGCCCTCGACAAATTAACCAGCAAACCCTAACCTCCGGGGTCAGAATTTCAGAAAAAAATCTGACTTTTGGCAATTCACTCAAAAATGGAGCCAAAGGGTTGCAAATGCTCCCCTGAAAGGTTTCGCGGTCGAAACAGAAGGCTTTTTATCACAGGAGAAGCATTCAGCCCTCGACAACTTAACCGGCGCAAAAAGCTTTTTTTGAAAAAATCCCTAAGCCCCGGGGTCACAATTTCAGAAAGAATCTGACTTTTGGCAATTCACTCAAAAATGGTGGTTAACGGTTGCAAATCCTCCCCTGAAAGGTTTGGCGGTGGAAACAGAAGGCTTTTTATCACAGGAGAAGCAATCAACCCTTGACAACTGAACCGGCGGAAAAATATTTTTTTGAATAAATCCCTAAGCCCCGGGGTCACAATTTCAGAAAAAATCTGACTTTTGGCAATTCACTCAAAAATGGTGCCAAAGGGTTGCAAATGCTCCCTTGAAAGTTTTGGAGGTCAAAACAGAAGGCTTTTTATCACAGGACCAGCATTCAGCCCTCGACAACTTAACCGGCGCAAAAAGCTTTTTTTGAAAAAATCCCTAAGCCCCGGGGTCACAATTTCAGAAAGAATCTGACTTTTGGCAATTCACTCAAAAATGGTGCCAAAGGGTTGCAAATGCTCCCTTGAAAGGTTTGGCGGTCGAAACAGAAGGCTTTTTATCACAGGAGAAGCAATCAACCCTCAACAACTTAACCGGCGGAAAAAGATTTTTTTGAAAAAATCCCTAAGCCCCGGGGTCACAATTTCAGCAAAAATCTGACTTTTGGCAATTCAATCAAAAATGGTCGCAAATGGTTGCAAATGCTCCCCTGAAAGATTTGGAGGTCGAAACAGAAGGCTTTTTATCACAGGAGAAGAAATCAACCCTCAACAACATAACCGGAGGAAAAAGTTTTTTTGAAAAAATCCCTAAACCCCGGGGTCACAATTTCAGCAAAAATCTGACTTTTGGCAATTCACTCAAAAATGGTGCCAAAGGGTTGCAAATCCTCCCCTGAAAGGTTTGGCGATCGAAACAGAAGGCTTTTTATCACAGGAGAAGCAATCAACCCTCAACAACTTAACCGGCGGAAAAAGATTTTTTTGAAAAAATCCCTAGATCAGTTGGATCCGGTCTAGACTGGTTGGAACTGATCTAGACTAGTTGGAACCAGTTGAAACCAGTTGACGCCGTTTTGAACTGGTCCAGACCGGTTGGAACCTGTTCAGAACGGTTGGAACCGGTTGAAGCTGGATTGAACCGGTCCAAGCTGGTTCAAATCACTCTAGACCGGTTGGAACCGGGTCAGACCGTGTGATGGCCTTTGAATCTGATTCAGAGGCTGAACCGGAAGAATCCCAGCCTGCACAGGAGTCCCCGCCTCTGGGGCCGCCTGAGCTGGGGCAGGGCCTTGAATCGGAAGCGCCTGCACCTGTGCCGGGCCCTCAGGAGAAGAAACCAGATGAATTCACTCTGGCTCCGGAGGTGATTGAGGACCCATTGCCTACAGGTGCGCCTCTCCCAGCCCTGTTAGGGGAAGATGAGTCTCCCCCTGGGTCCAGTAACCGTCCAGCCTCTCCTGAGCTGCAGAGGCTCAGGGCAGAGAGGCGGAGGGAAATGGGTTCTCTCAGGAGGAGTGCTCGCCTTAAGGCCAGGAGAGGCGGGTCACCTGCGGGGCGGGACCACCCCTGGCTTCAGAGAAGATAAAGGCCAGTCAGCCCGGTCCCAGGTTCCGGGAGCAACGTCGCTGGAAACCTGCTTCTGCCAGCACCCAGACCTGTTCTTCCAGAGTTCCCGACCACGCCCGGCTTCTTCCTTCGGATCCCGCTTCACCTTGTGTGGACTGTCTCTAGACCCGTGACCGAAGACCGGACTCTGACCACGCCACACGGTAACCTTCCCCCAGGACCAGCACAGACCAGTTGGAACCAGTTGAACCCGGTTTAAACTGGTGCAGAATGGTTGGAACCGGTTGAAGCCAGTTTCAGCTGGTGTAGACTGTTTGGAACCGGTCCAGACCAGTTTGAACCGGTTGAAGCTGCTTTCAGCCGGACTTGACCAGTTGGAACCAGTCCAAGCTGTTTGGAACTGGTCTAGACCGGTTGAATCAGGTCCAAACCGTTTGGAACCAGTTGAAGCTGGTTTGAACCTGTCCAATCAGGGCATACCCCATGCGGCGTACCCCAGCAAGCCGGGTCCAGACCCTTGGATGAGGGGTGTGCCTGGTATGGTTGGAACTGGTTGAAGCCGATTTGAACCGGTCTAGACCTGTTGGAACCAGTCCAAGCTGCTTGGAACCAATCTAGATTGGGTGGAACCGATTCAGACCGGCTGGAACCGGTTGAAGCCTGTTTGAACCGGTCCAAGCTGGTTGGAACTGGTCTATACCGGTTTTAAATGGTTTCAGCCTGTTTCAGCCAGACCAGTTGAAACTGGTCCAAGCTGGTTGGAACCACTTCAGACTGGTTTGAACCAGTCCAAGCTGGTTGGAACTGGTCTATACCGGTTGGAAAGGGCCTAGACTGGTTGGAAGCGATTGAAGCTGGTTTCATCCAGAGTAGACCAGTTTGAACCGGTCCAAGCTAGTTGGAACTGGTCTAGTCCAGTTGAAACAGGTTCAGACCGGTTGGAACCGGTACAGACAGGTTTGAACCGGTTGAAGCTGCTTTGAATCGGTCTAAGCTGTTTAGAAGTGGTCTAAACCGTTTGGAACCAGTTGAAGCCGGTTTGAACCTGTCCAAACAGGTTTGAACCAGTCTAGACCGGTTGGAACCGTTTCAGACCGGTTGGAACCGGTTGAAGCCGGTTTGAACCGGTCCAAGCTGGGTAGAACAGGTGTAGACTGGTTGGAACCGGTCCAGACCGGTTTGAACTGGTTGAAGCTGGTTTCAGCCGGTCTAGAGTGGTTGGAACCGGTACAAGCTGGTTCGAACTGGTCTAGATCGGTTGGAACCGGTTCAGACTGGTTGGAACCTGTTCAGACCGCTTGGAACTGGTTGAAGCCAATTTGAACCAGTTGGAACCGGTTGAAGCCGGTTTCAGCCAGTCAAGATCAGTTGGAACCAGTCTAGATTGGTTGGAACCGGTTGAAACTGCTTGAAACCATTTGACACCAGTTTGAACTGGTCTATACCGGTTGGAACCAGTCCAGACTGGTTTGAACTGGTTGACGCCAGTTTCAGCCAGTCTAGACTGGTTGGAACTGGTCTAGCCCAGTTGGAAATGGTTCAGACTGGATAGAACCGGTTGAAGCCAGTTGGAACCGGTTGAAGCTGGTTGGAACCGGTCTAGACCAGTTGGAACTGGTTCAGACCAGTCTGAACCGGTTCAGACCGGTTTGAACCGGTCCAGACCTGTTTGAACAAGTTGAAGCTGGTTTCAGACGGTCTAGACTGGTTGGAACGGGTTGTATCCCGTATGAACCTGTCCAAGCTGGTTGGAACTGGTCTAGACTGGTTGGAACCGGTTGAAGCCGGTTTGAACCAGTCCAAGCTGGTTGGAATTGGTCCGGACTGGTTCAAACCAGTCCAGACCAGTTGGAACTGGTTGAAGCCGGTTGGAACCGGTCCACGCTGGGTGGAACCACGGTTGGAACCAGTCCAGAATGGTTTAAACTGGTTGAAGCCGGTTTCAGCTGGTCTAGAACAGTTGGAACCGGTCTAGAACAGTTGGAAACGGTTCAGACCAGTTTGAACTTGTTCAGACCGGCTGGAACCAGTCCAGTCCAGTTTGAACCGGATCATGCCAGTTTGAATTGGCCTAGACCAGTTGGAACCAGTCCAGAATGGTTTAAACTGGTTGAAGCTGGTTTCAGCCGGTCTAGACCGGTTGGAACCTGTCTAGAACAGTTGGAAATGGTTCAGACCAGTTTGAACTTGTTCAGACTGGTTTGAACCGGTCCAGACCGGTTTGAACCAGTTGAAGCCGGTTGGAACTGGTCCAAGCTGGTTGGAACTGGTTTGGACCGGTTGGAACCAGTCCAGACCGGTTGAAGCCAGTTGAAGCCGGTTGGAACTGGTCCATGCTGGTTGGAACCAGTCTAAACTGGTTGGAACCGGTTGAAGCGGATTTCAGCCTGTCTAGACCGGTTGGAACCGGTCCAGACCGATTTTAACTGGTTGAAGCCGGTTTCATCTGGACTAGACCAGTTGGAACCGGTCCAAGCTGGTTGGAACTGGTCTAGAACAGTTGGAAACAGTCCAGACTGGTTTGAACCGGTCCAGACCGGTTTGAACCAGTTGAAGCCGGTTGGAACCGGTCTAGACTGGTTTGAACCGGTTGAAGCTGGTTTGAACTGGTCCAAGCTGGGTGGAACAGGTCTAGACCGGTTGGAACCGGTTCAGACCGGTTTGAACCGGTTCACGCCAGTTTGAATCGGTCTAGACCGGTTGGAACCGGTCAAGACCGGTTTGAACTGGTTGAAGCTGGTTTCAGCCGGTCTAGAGTGGTTGGAACCGGTACAAGCTGGTTCGAACTGGTCTAAACCGGTTGGAACCGGTTCAGACTGGTTGGAACCTGTTCAGAACGGTTGGAACCGGTTGAAGCCGGTTTGAACCGGTCCAAGCTGGGTGGAACAGGTCTAGACCGGTTGGAACCGGTTCAGACCGGTTGGAACCAGTTGAACCCGGTTTAAACCGGTGCAGACTGGTTGGAACCGGTTGAAGCCAGTTTCAGCCGGTCTATACCAGTTGGAACCGGTCCAGACCGCTTTAAACCGGTTTAAGCCAGTTTGAACCTGTGCAAGCTGGTTGGAACCAGTCTATACCGGTTGGAACTGGTCCAGACCGGTTTAAACCGGTTGAAGCCGGTTTCAGCCAGACTAGACCAGTTGGAACCGGTCTAAGCTGTTTGGAACTGATCTAGACTGGTTGAATCTGATCCAAACCGTTTGGAACCAGTTGAAGGTGGTTTGAACCAGTCCAATCAGGTTGAAACCGGTCTAGTAGGGTTGGAACAAGTTGAAACTGGTTGGAATGGGTCAAGACCATTTGGAACCGGACCAGACCAGTTGGAACTGGTTGAAGCCGATTTGAACCGGTCTAGACCTCTTGGAACCAGTCCAAGCTGCTTGGAATTGATCTAGACTGGTTTGAACTGGTTCAGACCGGCTGCAACTGGTTGAAGCTGGTTTGAACCGGTCCAAGCTGGTTGGAACCGGTCTAGACCAGTTTAAACTGGTTGAAGCCTGTTTCAGCCAGACTAGACCGGTTGAAACTGGTCCAAGCTGGTTGGAACCGCTTCAGACTGGTTTGAACCAGTCCAAGCTGGTTGGAACTGGTCTAGACCAGTTGGAACTGGTTCCAGACCGGTTGAAGCCGATTTGAACCGGTCTAGACCGGTTGGAACCAGTCCAAGCTGCTTGGAACCAGTCCAAGCTGCTTCGAACTGGTCTAGACGGGTTCGAACTGGTCCAGACCGGTTTGAACCGGTTGAAGCCGGTTTCAACCAGACTAGACCAGTTGGAACCGGTCCAAGCTGGAACCAGTCTAAGTTGGTTGGAACCAATCTAGACCAGCTAAATCTGGTCCAAACCATTCTAGACCGGTTGAAGCCAGTTTGAACGTGTCCAAGCAGGTTGGAACCGGTGTAGTCTGGTTGGAACCGGTCCAGACCGGTTTGAACCGTTTGAAGCCGGTTTCAGCCAGTGTAGACCTATTGAAACCAGTCCAAGTTGAAGCTTTTGGAACCGGTTCAGACTGGTTGGAAGCAGTTGAAGCTGGTTTGAACGAGTCTAGACCAGTTTGTCATAGCTGCTTTGAACCAGTCCAAGCCAGTTGAAACAGGTTGAGACTGGTAGATACCAAAACAAACAAACAAACAAACAAACTTTAGATGAAATGATGCTACTTGCCTTATTCGTAGGGGGAAGAAGGTTGGGATACGATCACATTGTCAACCCAGACGTAGTATAGATTTTACACTAAAAGGGGTTATCAAAGCTGCACAATTCTATGATGCACAAATAGTGACTACCACCCCAGCTAACCTCTACGTCCTGAATGTGAAATCCAGGGCATAGGTGGTGCTGTGTGCAAGGATATCTAATTTTTGGCAGGGTTTGTTGATTAATGACCCCCTTCCTTATTTGAGAAAGCACACTGCTTGCTCAGTTAAGAGCACTGCTTCTGGCTAGGATATTTTAATGCTCCCTTCAGAAACACATTGAGTAGATGGAAATAAAATCAATTTATGTGCCATACTATAAAAGCTAAAGCTGCAAATCTCAAGCATGGTGACTGGAACGACATGGTATTACTTCCTGCCGGTTAGCTCCATCAATCGTTGCTGACCACAGCTAAACTTTTCTTAATAGTGCTTGCAGTTAGAAAGTTTAACTATACAATATGTAGGGTATACACAGAATATCTCCTTTAACCTGGTCATTGATCGGACATTACAATTGACGCAAGAGAAACAGATCTACCTGTTGCAAAATGGAAAAGGTTTTGTAGAGCACAAAGTAGGGCTCCTTTAGAATAGTGATCAAGTGATCAAGGTACATGTGGCTTTAGACAGCCATATTTAGAGTAGGCTCACACAGATCAAATGAATTCAAGTACCATTGATTTAAATGGGTCTACTGTGAGTATTGGAAGCGGGTGGCACTGTGGGTTAAACCACAGAGCCTAGGACTTGCCGATCAGAAGGTCGGTGGTTCGAATCCCCGCGACGGGGTGAGCTCCCGTTGCTCGGTCCCAGCTCCTGCCAACCTAGCAGTTCGAAAGCACATCAAAGTGCAAGTAGATCAATAGATCTACTTGCGGGAAGGTAAACGGTGTTTCCGTGCGCTGCTCTGGTTCGCCAGAAGCGGCTTAGTCATGCTGGCCACATGACCTGGAAGCTGTACGCTGGCTCCCTTGGCCAATAAAGCGAGATGAGCGCTGCAACCCCAGTGTCAGCCACGACTGGACCTAATGGTCAGGGGTCCCTTTACCTTTACCTTACTGTGAGTATGGCTCCAACCAAGAGAGAGCCACGCAATAGTGATTTACATAAATCCTCCTTGGGATTTGCAGTCATAGTGAACTTGTTCTATTCTGAAGGAAATCAGCCCTGAGCTCTCACTGGAAGGACAGATCCTGAAGCCGAGGCTCCAATACTTTGGCCACCTCATGAGAAGAGAAGACTCCCTGGAAAAGACCCTGATGTTGGGAAAGATGGAGGGCATAAGGAGAAGGGGACGACAGAGGACGAGATGGTTGGACAGTGTTCTTGAAGCTACCAGCATGAGTTTGACCAAACTGGGAGGCAGTGGAAGAGAGGAGTGCCTGTTGTGCTCTGGTCCATGGGGTCACGAAGAGTCGGACATGACTAAACGACTAAACAACAACAACAGTAAGCTTGTCCATTACTTATTCTGACATGTGACCCAGGCCAACATCACTGTCTTTGGATTCAGTTTTGGATGTTATGTTGATGGGGTAAACACTCATGAAGCAATTAAATAAATCACTTTCCCTCCTCTGATTTTCAGTAAGAAAATGCCCAAACAAGAACGTGGAGGTTACAAAAGCAATATTAACTGACAAACAGAGCCAGGTTTAAAAGTGTCCTTTCAGGCAGCAAATAAAAATCTGATGGGAAAATCTCAAGATAAAGTTTTGTAAAAGGCTTCGAGCTAAACATCTGTACTGATTTTGAAGTTGTGAAATAGGAAGCTTTGTGAAACAGAAGTTCACATTAAAGGAATAGTGGTTCAAAAAATTGAAAGGAGAACGACTAAACTGTTAAGAAATTGGCTTTCAAAGCAATGGCCAGTCACGGAAGCAAAAAGGAATGAAACCTCAGTTTTCACGTTTCTTTTCTGAACCATGTCTCACGTTGCCAAATGTTGATTCCTAAACACTTTAACTGTTCAGTTTTCATCTATGAACAATTTCATAGTATAGAATGAAGCCAATACCAACAACTGGGAAGGCAAGGCTATTAGGAACTATAGGAGGAAATGCATAATGAAAGAAAGTTTGGGCTTAACTCACACTCTATGGTAAAGGTAAAAAACGTAAAGGACCCTGGATGGTTAAGTCCAGTCAAAGGCGACTGTGAGGTTGCGGCGCTCATCTCACTTTCAGGCCAAGGGAGCTGGTATTTCTACACAGACAGCTTACCAGGACATGTGGCCAGCATGACTAAACCGCTTCTGGCGCAATAGAACACCGTGACAGAAACCAGAGTGCATGGAAATGCCATTGACCTTCCTGCTGCAGTGGCAACTATTTATCAACTTGCACTGGCGTGCTCTTCCCTCTTTCAAGGGCAAGCGATGGCAGAGACTTTGAGGATCCTGTCCTGAGTTTGTGCTGTTTTGTGTCTGCACTGCATTTAGAAAAATGAAGCATGCACAGCAACAGCATATCAAGGTAAAGGTAAAGGAACCCCTGACCATTAGGTCCAGTCGTGGCCGACTCAGGGGCTGCGGCGCTCATCCGGGTCATGTGGCCAGCATGTCTAAGCCGCTTCTGGTGAACCAGAGCAGTTCACGGAAACGCCGTTTACCTTCCTGCCGGAGTGGTACCTATTTATCTACTTGCACTTTGACATGCTTTCGAACTGCAAGGTTGGCAGGAGCTGGGACAGAGCAACGAGAGCTCACCCCACCAGGGGGATTCGAACCGCTGACCTTCTGATCGGCAAGCCCAAGAGGCTCAGTGGTTCAGACCACAGCACCACCTGCAACCCACAGGCTATGGAGTGAGCTCACGGAATGGAAGATGGCAGGATCCCCAAAAATGTACTCTATAGGCTTCAGGTACCAGGCCTGTCGGCAGACCAACTCTGAGTTATAAAGATTTCTGCAAATGTGACAACACCAAGCCTGCCATGTGGACAACCACAGCGCCTGGAAACAGACAGTCAGGTTGTGTAACTATAGCAATGACCAATGGAGGAATGACTGCTGGGAGGAGCACAGAGAGAAGAAATGCCATGGTGCATCTGCAGCAGCACAGCCAGATGCCCTCACCTGCCCCAGCTGCAACAAAACATGTCTCTCCCATTTCAGTCTCTACAGCCACAGCAGGCACTGTAACCCTCCAACGGCTTGGCTTCACCCCCCATGTATTGTCTACCAATACAGATGGATGCCAACAACATGTGTAGGATGCTCAAAGCATTTCTGATAATTATAGAATCATAGAGTTGGAAGAGACCACAAGGACCATCGAGTCCAAGCCCCTGCCAAGCAGGAAACACCATCAGAGCACTCCTGACATAAGGTTGTCAAGCCTCTGCTTAAAGACCTCCAAAGAAGGAGACTCCACCACACTCCTTGGCAGCAAATTCCACTGTCGAACAGCATTGAGGATGGAGTTATGCGGGGGGGGGGTCACAGCAGCAGATTGGGCAGATTAGACCAATTAATGGGCATTCAGGTTAAGATGCAAAGAAAATTTTAAAAAATGTATTTCCTCCCTCTTAGAAAAATAATCCACAGAGACTAGGTTTACCTGAGATGCAAACATTGGTGATTAAAAATGATGTGTTTCTTTCAGGCAGAAGGCGGCAACACAACAATTTGGAAACAGCCCAGGTGAGGGCACTAATCAGTTCCTGCAGCGATGCAAATTGACTTTTGCTTGTATAAGATGTGCTAAGTAGGGTTATTGTGGAACATTAATTTTATTTATCCTTTGAGTCAGGTTACTGTGACATCCCCTTGATTGGTTTGTCTCCCGCTTCCATATGCAACACAAGCTTCTTGTCCCTTTTAAGCTCTCCCTGGCTGTGCCCACGCTGTCTTCCAGCTGTTTGTTTTATTCCTTTCAGCGAATTCCACTTCTCCAGAGCTCTCCACCAGCCTTCCCCAACTGGTGCCCTTAAGAGGTTTTGGACTAAAACTCTCAGCAGCCTCCACCAATGCTGTGACCGATGGGATTTGTAGTCCAAAGACTCTGGAGAGTACCCGCTTGGCCAAGGCTGGTATATACCACCATTTGCCCAATGGTGATGGGCAAATGAGAGGGAGACAGAGACAGAGAGGTGCAGGAAGATAATGGGCTGCAAGTTAAAGCCACCAATTCTTCAGAATATTCCTTGGAGAGAAAGAAGAAGAAGAAGAGTTTGGATTTGATATCCCGCTTTATCACTACCCGAAGGAGTCTCAAAGCGGCTAACATTCTCCTTTCCCTTCTTCCCCCACAACAAACACTTTGTGAGGTGAGTGGGGCTGAGAGACTTCAGAGAAGTGTGACTGGCCCAAGGTCACCCAGCAGCCGCATGTGGAGGAGCAGGGAAGCGAACCCGGTACACCAGATTACGAGTCCACAACTCTTAACCACTACACCAGAATGCAGGAGGATACAGGCTGCAAATTAATGAAAGGATGGTCCCCCCACTGGGTCACCCCTGAACGTTCCTCAGGTCACCCTAGGGTGCCATGACACACTGGCTGAAAACCAATCTCTTTAGCTATTACTTAATACAAGTATTTGGAAAGGCAACAGGTGGACATGCCAACTTCGAATAATATTGCTTCCACTTCATACGCACACAAGAGACGGAGAGACAGACTTTCAAACTTCCTGCTGTGAAATTATTATGCTGCATCTACAAATCAGATAAATGAATATTCTGAAATTGGAACTCTTTTTTAAAAATCATATGCAAATGTATACAAATTCAACCAGCTAATAAACCTGTACTTAGTTGCTTACAAAGTTCAGTTATTGCAAAAGTTTTTCAGTATTAATTTTCAGTATTAATTTTATGCATTTTTAAAAATCACCATGGTATTTAACAATAATAATAGAGGATACATTGTGAATTGCAGAATTTTAAATACCTGTCATCATCCTTGGTTTCACTCAGTTTTGTTTATAACACTCTTCCATTTTCTTCTAGTTGTGAGGGTGGGGGAGGAGGAGGGGCCTCACAAGGGGAGTAGCCTAGAGCCTCTCCTCATCCAAATCCGGCCCTGCCTATAACCAAACCCCACACTTGCTGCTTCCCTCCACTCCACCCCTCTGCTGTTTTCCCTCATTACCTATTTCAGTTTGTAAGTTCTTCTGGGGCAGAGACTTTTCTTTACTTTTCTTTTTTGGTAACCTACAAACCTCATGTGTAGGATTATTAAAGCTGGGTGGGTGGGGGAAGTATTATAACTCACAAAATGGTTATGTCGGTATCCCATTCCCTGGCTCATATGATCCACTGCCAAAAACACACACAACAGATTTGCAAGTCTTCAGAAAGAAAGCAAAACTACCCCAGAAGGAGCACAATGTATCCCCCATTATTCAACCAGCTTGGAAATGAACCACAGGGCAGGACCCCAAGCTAAGGCCAGCAGCTCTTTCCTCTATTCAGGAGCCACTGGTCCATTCCAAACAATGCTAATCTTTAAAGCATCCTATGCCCTTTTAAAATGTGGTTTGGGGTTATTGGGTTGTTGTTTTTACTTTGGTTATCTATATTGTAGTTTTATGTTGTTGTTGTTGTTTAGTCGTTTAGTCATGTCCAACTCTTTGTGACCCCATGGACCAGAGCACGCCAGGCACTTCTGTCTTCCACTGCCTCCCGCAGTTTGGTCAAACTCATGCTGGTAGCTTCGAGAACATAGTCCAACCATCTTGTCCTCTGTCGTCCCCTTCTCCTTGTGCCCACCATCTTTCCCAACATCAGGGTCTTTTCCAGGGAGTCTTCTATTCTCATGAGGTGGCCAAAGTATTGGAGCCTCAGCTTCACAATCTGTCCTTCCAGTGAGCACTCAGGGCTGATTTCCTTCAGAATAGATAGGTTTGATCTTCTTGCAGTCCATGGGACTCTCAAGAGTCTTCTCCAGCACCATAATTCAAAAGCATCAATTCTTTGGCAACCAGCCTTCTTTATGGTCCAGCTCTTACTTCCATACATCACTACTGGGAAAACCATAGCTTTAACTATACGGATCTTTGTTGGCAAGGTGATGTCTCTGCTTTTTAAGATGCTGTCTAGGTTTGTCATTGCTTTTCTCCCAAGAAGCAGGCATCGTTTAATTTTGTAGCTGCTGTCACCATCTGCAGTGATCATGGAGCCCAAGAAAGTAAAATCTCTCACTGCCTCCATTTCTTCCCCTTCTATTTGCCAGGAGGTGATGGGACCAGTGGCCATGATCTTCGTTTTTTTGATGTTGAGCTTCAGACCATATTTTGTGCTCTCCTCTTTCACCCTCATTAAAAGGTTGTTTAATTCCTCCTCGCTTTCTGCCATCAAGGTTGTGTCATCTGCATATCTGAGGTTGTTGATATTTCTTCCGGCAATCTTAATTCCCTATGCCCTTTTAAAATGTGGTTTGGGGTTATTTGGTTGTTTTTATTTTGGTTATCTATACTGTAGTTTTATATGTTGGTTTTATTCTGTGAACCGCCCTGAGACCTCCGGCTATAGGGCGGTATTCAATAAATTCAACAAATAATAATAAAGCGGTGCGGAGAGGTTGCTCGCCCTTAGCTGAGGCAGCGCCGAGGGCCCGCAGATGGCGCTGCCCTCCTGCCTCCTTTTCCCGCAGGCTCCCTGAGCGCGGAGAAAAGTTGGGGGACGAGTCAGCCGGGAAAGGAAGGAGAGGGCGGCAGCAGCATTTGCATGAGCAGCGGGAAGAGCCAGTGTGTGGGGGGAGTGTGTGTGTGTATGCGCGCGCGCGCGCCTCTCTCCGTCTCTCGCTCGCTATATAGGATGTGCCGCGGAATGGGTGGCTCGTTGCTGTAGGCGCGCGTGCGGCTCGCCCTGCCTTTGGCGAGCAGCGTTTTGCAGCGCTGCTGCTGCTGCTCTCCTCCTCCTCACCACCGGCAAGGCAAGCGATCCCGGCAGGCTCTGGCTTTTCCCGGCTGCCATCTCCTCCTCCTCCTCCGCCTGCCTGCCTGCCCTCTCTCTCTCCCATTTTCCTCCGCTGGGAAGCCTCGATGTGCTGCTGCCAATGGCCGGGGCACAGCCAGGGGTGCACGCTCTCCAACTGCAGCCGGTCCGCGTCTCGGCCAGCCTCAAGAAAGGCACCGTCTTCGTCAAGTGGGACGATGTAAGTTTGCGGAGCGCGCCGCCTCGGCCGCCCTTTGCCCGACCTTCCCCGCTCCCTCTCCCCGCTCACCTTGATGGATGGAGTGTGCCGGGGTGGAAGGGGGAAACGCTACGCGTAATTACGCAACGGCCAGAGCGCATCGGCCGGGGGGCTCGCCACATGTGCGGGATGGTGCCTCGCCGAGGGCGCGCGGTGCTCATCTGGCTCGGTGGCTGGGTCACACACAAACACGTGTCTGAGATGGGCTCTGCTGAGACGCATAATCGGGGATTGGATCAAATTTCAGCTGCTTCTGGGCACGCGGGGGTTTCCCAAGTGGCCCTAGCTCCGGAGCAGAATACATGCTGGGGTAGCTCGGTCGGTAGAGCAGGAGACGCTTGATCTTAGCGTCGTGGGTTCGAGCCCCATGTTGTGCATGCTCCTTGCACGCCAACGGGTTGGAACAGAGGACACACGCCGTCCCTTCCAACTCTACAAATCTATGTTTCTACGATTCAGTGCTTTGCATGCCGACGATTCCAAGTGTGAGCCAGTCCAGCCAAAGGTGCATAGGGCTGGGAAAGACTTGCTCTTGAGAGACAGGCAAGGGAGGTGGGCATGAATGGAATTTGTACCAGTGGGCTTGACTAGGGATCTGGCAGTTCTCCCTATGTATTGTCCATTGCTGGTGCTTCTGGGAAAAAACAGAAATCTCTATAAAGTGGAGTGGTGGAGACAGAGTTGGGATTAGGTTGTGCCATTTCTTTTTCCGAAAGGATGGATGGATGGATGGCATGGAGATGAAGAAGCCAAAATGCTGTTGCATGGGTTGCGAAGTATCCTGACAAATGCAGGGTCCTGTGAGTGGGTGGGATGGGCGAGTGAAGGTGCTGCCAGCCTTAAAGTTGGGAGAGAAGCAGGAATGTGGAGCTGGTCTGATTTTTCTCTGGTGAAACATTGGAAGAGCATTGGTTCCCAACGAGTTACCCTTGGCAACAAGCAACTCAAATGCATTGATGTGGATTTAGACAAGCAGTTTGGTGCTTGTGTTGAGAAGAAATGGGCACAGCTTTTGTGGGTATGTGCATAGCCTAGTGTGCATACACACAGAGAGAGAGTTTTTGAAGGGAAAATAATAATAGGATTGTAGTGTCTGGTCCATCCCCCTGCCATGTTTCTAAGTGGAACTTGGAACTTGGAACTGGATATTATTATTTTTTAAAGAAAGTTTTCTACTTGATCTTTTCCTTAAAAATATGATTTTTTTTCACTCTTTAGTGCCCTGTTTAGATGCAGAAACCTCTCTGTAAGCTAGTCTTCACTCAATTTCTCAGGTCCTCATAGTTTTTGCTGTCATATAACTACTTATTATGGGTGCATACAGTGACATTGGTAAATTGAGTGTTAGAGTTGCATAGGCAAAAGTAGGAAGAACTTCGTTGCCCAGAAAGCTTGCACTCTAAAACAGATAACTGAGGACATCGGAGGCATAGAGAGAAGGTGGTAATAGGTTTGACACTACAGTTCGTATTTAGAATCTAGTTTATCTTTGCTTCTTTATTACCGTTGCATTCCTCAATTTGCCTTTTAAGGTAAAGGTTATAAAGTGAAGTTGTTTTGTTATGGGGCATGGTGTTTTTGCACCTTACCTTCTGGCTTTGTTAGTGTTGAGGGTAGAGATTGGCGCATGTGGTGAGAGCATCACTGGCTCAAGTAACAAGCAGTTATTTACAAAGTGACACCTCTTCCCCCTTCTGGCGTGACCCTTGTTTTGATAGGCATAGGAACAGGCAAGAGTACACTGTGGTCTTGTTCTCACAGGTATTCCACCTGCACCTAGACTGTATCACGGCAGGTGGGGGCTCACATCCCTGAGTGCTTGGCCATCAAAAAATAAAAACATGAAACCTGGAAAACTAATTTGCTAACATAATTGCTAACAAGACTTCTCTGTGCATCGCTTTATACAGAAGCTGGCTTGGTTTATTCCTCGCTGTGCTCACTCTTGAACTTGGATTTCCCCTGTGCTACAGCTTCAGAATTTGGATTTGTAAGTGGAGATCCTAAAGCAGAAAAAGAAAGAAAAGTTCTTTCCACTTCTACCTGAATTTAAGTTGGTTGCGTTGCAAAAATGTTATTTTTGTTTCTCATTTCCTATTACAGTGGACACTAGTTGGAGTGGGCTTTGCTGGATGCAGGAATAGCAAAAATATTTTTTCTCATATAGAAGGAAAGATGCTGTGAAGCTGAAGCTTGTTTTTTTAAATGAAGAGTGGCAGTTCCAATTGTGCTTTATTTCCATATCTCTGGTCTTGATGTCTACATATAGTCTAATGGAGCAGTCAGGCACAGGCAGTGGTTAAACAGCTTAAGATAAAAAGTGTTTCCGTTGGGGCTTTAGCACTGATAAGCCCTTTCAACTGGGGAGGATATGGGACTTGTTTGTGACCCTAACGGGTATTTAAGTGTAGCAAACTGAATTGAGGGAGAGCTGGCATTTCAATAAGCCTTAAAAATTAAATGCTTAGATGCCCAAACAAGCAACTGGCTGAGGACAGCTTATCAGAAACGCTGCAAGATCTGGATTCTGAGCAGAATTGCTGGTGACCTGTGAAACAGTGCATTTATAATCCACTTTATGGGTTCAGAAGACACAACTTTTCATGAGGAAGATGTTTAAGAGCAATTCTCTTCCTCCTAGTGAGGAAGGAATGCATGTCAGTGCCCATCTAGTGTATAATTGGGTTGCGGTACAATTAACTCGGCTGCTATTGAAATGTTGCTTTAAAGGGGATAAGATTGTTGGTTTTAAGTTGCCCAGCCAGGTCTTGATGGATTTAATTACAAGAATTTCTCTTCTGGTCTGCAGCAGCCTCCTGATGTTGTTGGACTTCCAGCTCTCATCATCCCCAGCCAGCATGGTCAAGGATGATGGGAGTTGTCCTAAACATCTGGAAGGCAGCAGAGACAAAATGAGGTGCCAAGCATTTCTGAACACATGTTGGCTTTTTGGTGTATAGAGTCAGAGGAGCAAATGCAGCGCATTGGTTAAAAACTGGCAATATGGTGCAATGAAGACATGTTTTGGTAGAAGTCAGGATCAAAGACATTTCTGCAGTTCCTTCACTAAGGAAAAACCAGTGCTCATGCATTGGATACCAAAGGGAGGCAAAGAACAGGATTACAAGGCAGGCACCTCTCATTAAATCAAACAATTGTAGAGTTGGAAGGAACAACGCAGGTCATCTAGTCCAACCCCAAATAGTGAAGGTGCCCTTGGTTATACCAACTGATTTGGAGAATGGCTGCAGTTCAGTGTTAGAGCATCTGCCTTGTCCATTCCCTGACACCGCAAGGGGGGAATATCTGAAAACTTGGGAAGCTGTTGCCAGTCAGTGTAGCGATATTGAGCTAGACAAACCAGTGACCACTGACCTCCTTTTCTATATGTGCAACAATGTCCTAAGTAATCTGTGTCACTAATAGCAGCTGCGACAAACTGCGGGAGCACTTGCGGGTAAAGTTAGATCAGCGTCTTCTGTGGCCGAGTTTTCAAAATGCTTGCAGGCAGCTGTTCCATCAGTGCTGGCTTCAGATATGTCAGGCAGGTCACAGACGACGTGTTCTTTGAAAAGAGGGTTTAAAAGACCATGCCTGAAATTACCTCCTCTCGTTCTGTCTATGCTCTTGGCATCAACATCAAGCGGTGTAAAAGCTGTGTGTTTATGTCAAGTCCTGGAAGTGTTGCTATGCTTCGAACAGCAATGAACAAACTCTGACCTCTCTGAAAGTTAAAGAGCTTTGTATAGAACTGGTCCTGGGAACTGGAACCACAGTTAGCCCTAAGGTCACAAATAAATAAAACCAACCAGTGTATGTAGCGTGTCTCTCGTTCTAATCTTAAGGCCAACTAGATGTGACAGTTCTGTGATCAGATCTGATGTCTGTTCCTAAAGAGGCTATGGGGGACAGGTGGGGACAGTTTAATTCCTTTCTCTCTCTCCTCCACTCCCATTCAATATCCTGTAGCTACTATGAACTGTGGAAACAGTGGAAACAAATCTTGTCCTATTTTTGCCCTATGTGGCTGAGGGTGCTTTCACACAGCAGGTTGCTGTGAACTCGGTGATGCTTGGGTTTCTTTATTGTCTTTCTCATCAAAATGCTGTCCCATTTTCCCCTCCCTCCCTTTAATCTGGATTTACTGTTTCTGAGATTTTATTTGAACTTTTCCATGGAATCTGGATCAAATGGGAAAATAATACAAGGTGGCATTGGGATGCAGGTGACAACACGCAAAACTTGCACGCACAAGCAGTCACTAAGTCCACAATACAGAGGTACCTCGGGTTAAGTACTTAATTCGTTCCGGAGGTCTGTTCTTAACCTGAAACTGTTCTTAACCTGAAGCACCACTTTAGTTAATGGGGCATCCCGCTGCTGCCGCACCGCCGGAGCATGATTTCTGTTCTCATCCTGAAGCAAAGTTCTTAACCTGAAGCACTATTTCTGGGTTAGCGGAGTCTGTAACCTGAAGCATATGTAACCTGAGGTGCCACTGTAAACTCTTTCTTGAAAGTGCTCTAATAGCAACACCTAATAGAGTGGTTTGTATGCAAATTTTAAATCCCACTATTCTGCAACTTCAACCCAAATAAAATACATTGGAAGATTCAATTGCAGATCTCTCTGGCTTTCCTAGTCTGGCCCTTAGTACCAAGAGACAACATATTGGTGTTGTGTTTGCAGCGTTTGAAATTAGCCAGGTGCCAGGCGCATTTTGCACCTGGCTGTTGACCACTTGCGACCAATAATAATAATTTAATAATTATTGGGCGGCCCAAGTAAAGATGTCTGAGTGCCATCCTGGCACCTGACATCTCCACCACCTGGGGGTGCATGCATGGAAATCATTGGATCTTGACTGTTTTCACACACTAGCAACACATCCTGTAGAATTCTATCTTGTTATATTTTATCTGCACAATCAGAATGAATTTCAGGAGCCAAAATGCTTTTTCTGTACACCCTGAGCAGGAGCAGTCACCATTAAGAAAAATAGACCAATATATATGTGGACAGTCCCTGGATCCAGTAATTCCCTTCCCCCTTAACTACTTTAACTACTACTCAGCTGCCGCTTAAGTCCTCCCCCCTTTAGTTCTTAACCTAGCTCAAGGTTGTCATCTGAACTAGCCAGATGTTTAACTGAGCATCTATTACATTCAGTCCATCATTTGAAAAATAAGACTAGAGCTGCCTTAAAGGTAAAGGACCCCTGGATAGTCCAGTCAAAAGCGACTATAGGATTGCAGCGCTCACCTCGCTTTCAGGCCGAGGGAGCTGGCTTTTGTCCACAGACAGCTTTCCAGGTCATGTGACCAGCATGAACTAAACTGCTTCTGGCACAACAGAACACCGTGACGGAAACCAGAGCGCATGGAAACGCTGCTTACCTTCCCGCTGGAGCGGTACCTATTTATCTACTTGCACTGGTGTGCTTTCGAACTGCTAGGTTGGCAGAAGCTGGGACAGAGCTCACCCTGTCATGGGGATTCGAACTGCCGACCTTCTGATCAGCAAGCCCAAGTGGCTCAGTGGTTTAGAAAACGGCAACTAGACATTCCCTTTTGGCAACTGCAACCTTGGTTTAAGGAGCCATTTGGCGCCTAGCTTATGTATCTGAGTCTATAACACTCTAGAGTGCATATCCTGTGATGTGGAAAATCTTTTGGGAGCTATATCAAACTGGGCCCACTGGATCTGTTGTAATCCAGATGTGAGACATGTCTGGATTCTAATGTCTGTTCAGTCCAAAGTTGTATTAAAGTCCAATGCAGATAAAACACTGTATAGGATCCTTCATGCCAATCTCTGCCACCCCCCAGTGTATGCTTGCCCCTCTTTCCCCACCCCTCTACATCTGGCTGTTGATCCAGCCTTCAGATTTCAAGTTGATGAACAGCAGAAGCAGGTACACCAAAGCAGGATGGAAAGTATCCTTGCCATGCCACTGCAGCTTAAGTGCTTCCAAAGCAGAATAGGAATGTGTGAGGGATAATCCCATCTGATTAATGGGCAGGTTCTGGGAAAGTTGTGAGCTCAGCTGGCAAAAAATGTAACCTTTAACTACTCCTGAGCTGCCCAGGTAAGATGCAAAACTGAAATGAGACAACATTTTGGGATGTAATCCCTTTATAGCACCTTTGGAGAACCTTTGCTATTGGGAAAGGCTAAATGCCCTTTACATGAGGCTGTCTTTGGAAGCTTTAGTTCAGGGGTAGGCAATCTAAGTCCCGGGGGCCGGATGCAGCCCAATCGCCTTCTCAATCTGGCCTGCGGACGGTCTGGGAATCAGCATGTTTTTACATGAGTAGAATGTGTGCTTTTATTTAAAATGCATCTCTGGGTTATTTGTGGGGCATAGGAATTCATTCATATTTTTTTCCAAAATATAGTCCAGCCCACCACATGGTCTGAGGGATGGTGGACTGACCCATGGCTGAAAAAGGTTGCTGACCCCTGCTTTTGTTAGTGCAGGACGCAGCAATACCTTTTTTAAAAAAAAGGAAAAAAAGCTACTTTAAAGTTTATTCTTAATAGTGCAAGCACAAATCCCAGCTGAATAAATATAAATTGACTAATTGCTGTGCTTGAATAAGCCACTGCTAATGCGCTCAAAGCCCTCATCGCCCTACCGAGTGATAAGCCGTGTTTGCAGCACAATTTTATGCATTGTTTAGTAACACTGTTTACTTAGAAACAATTCCCACAAAGTTCACTGGAGTAAGTGGGATAGTATTGTAGCCTTGCCGATGCCTCCTTGGGGCCTGATCCCATCCAAAGGGCAAAAAGGATTTTGCACTTGGCTGATCTTGGTAGATCCTGAGAGTGAGAGGGAGGGAGTGGGTCCTATGATCAATTTCAAATGTGCCTGTTAGAGAATCCTCTGCACCTAGTTGGCTGTAGGAAAGCCATAGCTCAGTTGTAGCATGCATGTTTTTTTTTTTTTTATCTTATCTTGTTTCTACCCTGCATTTTCAGTGCAGCCCCCTTGTATGCCAAAGGTCCAAGGCTCAGTTCAAAAGGCTTCGCAAACAGCAGGTCTGGACAAATCCTTTACCTGAGATTTTAGAGAGCTGACTCTGGTCACTGCTCACCGGCTTTCCATACCTTGGTACCCTCCTTAGCTTTTTCTTCTCCTAAAGATAATAATAATGATGATAATTTATAATAATAATTTATTATTTATACCCCGCACATCTGGCTGAGTTTCCCCAGCCACTCTGGGCGGCTCCCAATCGAGTGTTAAAAACAAGACAGCATTAAATATTAAAAACTTCCCTAAACAGGGCTGCCTTCAGATGTCTTTTAAAAAACAGGATAGCTGCTTATTTCCTTGACATCTGATGGGAGGGTATTCCACAAGGTGGGCGCCACTACCGAGAAGGCCCTCTGTCTGGTTCCCTGTAACCTCACTTCTCACAATGAGGGAATTGCCAGAAGGCCCTCGGCACTGGATCTCAGTGTCCGGGCTGAACAATGGGGGTGGAGACGCTCCTTCAGGTATACAGGACTGAGGCCATTTAGGGCTTTAAAGGTCAGCACCAGCACTTTGAACTGTGCTCAGAAATGTACTGGGAGCCAATGCTGATCTCTCAGGACAGGTGTTATATGGTCCTGGCGGCCACTCCCAGTCATCAGTCTAGCTGCCGCATTCTGGATTAATAGCAGTTTCTGGGTCACCTTCAAAGGTAGCCCCATGTAGAGCTCAATGCAGTAGTCCAAGATATCCTTCAAGGCAGCAGGAGTTTAGGCGCAGAGTCTTCCTTCTCCTAGATGGGCTACCTTCCCTGGTTGACAAGCCCCACTTGCCCCTTAATTTTCTTAAAATAGCTCCCCCTTCCTTTAGATGATAACATGTGTTAGTTCACTTCAATACAGTACTGGGGAGCCCAGGTAACCACTGCCTTGCACAATCAACCACAAGACATGGAGCACACACACCATTTGAATGGCAATGTTCATCAACTTGGGGGGGGGCGACCCCCTAAAATATTTTATGGGTTGGTGAAGGGACCTCAGCCCTTAGGAGTTGGCTCCTATGCTTACTTTTGCAATGTGGTAAGCTGGCCCTAATGTTTTTGGGGGACCTCCTGCTCATTCTGCAGAGTGAGGCCCTAGACTTCTGTTGCAAAGTTGTGCCCTGATGGGGTTTAGCCTCCCCTTAAAGCAATGACAAACCTAGACAGCATCTTAAAAAGTAGAGACATCACCTTGCCAACAAAGGTCCATATAGTAAAAGCTACGGTTTTCCCAGTAGTGATGTATGGAAGTGAGAGCTGGACCATCAAAAAGGCTGATCGCTAAAGAATTGATGCTTTTGAATTATGGTGCTGGAGGAGACTCTTGAGAGTCCTATGGATTGCAAGAAGAACAAACCTATCCATTCTGAAGGAAATCAGCCCTGAGTGCTCACTGGAAGGACAGATCCTGAAGCTGAGGCTCCAATACTTTGGCCACCTCATGAGAAGAGAAGACTCCCTGGAAAAGACCCTGATGTTGGGAAAGATGGAGGGCACAAGGAGAAGGGGACAACAGAGGACGAGATGGTTGGATAGTGTTCTCGAAGCTACCAGCATGAGTTTGACCAAACTGTGGGAGGCAGTGGAAGACAGGAGTGCCTGGCATGCTCTGGTCCACGGGGTCATGAAGAGTCAGACACGACTAAACGACTAAACAACAGCAACAACTTAAACATGACCCTGTGCTTTTCCTCCACAGCCAGAGTTGCTTTCACTCTCTTCCCGTCTCCGTGTGGAGCTGTGTCCCACCAGGGAAAAGAGCTGAAGTGGCAGTGCATAGGAGTTGGTTGTATGTAGCTAGCTGCTCGCTCCATCTGTTAACAAGAGGGCACAGTCTCCCACATATTACTACAGCACTGTTCTGGTGGAGAGAAGGCGACACGAAAAGCCATTATGCGACATGAGAAATGTTCCTTGCCGATTTCCTGAAAATGGCATGAAAAGGCGATGTTGCTCAGAGTGCAGCTTGCCTGTTCGGAATTAAATACTGCCATGAATAGCAGTGCTGTGCAGAAAGAACATGTGTTACATTTTCAGTTTCAAGGGATCTGAATATCTCGACTATGCCTTGCTTTTCTTATGAACCTATACAGCTGCTATATGCTGAGCTGGACCACTGATTCATCTCTAACCCAATGTATTGTCCACTCTAGCTAGCTAGCAGCAGCAGCTTGCTAAAGTTTTGGGCAAAGGTCCTTCTCAGCACCTGCTCCCTAAAATTCTGCATTTGAGAATAACAACAAGAATAATAATAATGATTTTTTTATTTATATCCTGCCCTCCCCAGCCAGAACCGGGCTCAGGGTGGCTCACATCAAAATCTATAATAGATTAAGACATAAAAATCAGCAATCGACTGAAATACAGCTTAAAATTGGATTAAAATCAAATTAAGATCAGATGGCTACCCACAAATTATAACTACAGTGGTACCTCGGGTTACAGGCGCTTCAGGTTACGGATGCTTCAGGTTACAGACTCCGCTAACCCAGAAATAGTACCTCGCGTTAAGAACTTTGCTTCAGGTGGTGGCGCAGCGGCAGCAGGAGGCCCCATCAGCTAAAGTGGTACCTCAGGTTAAGAACGGACCTCCAGAACAAATTAAGTTCTTAACCTGAGGTACCACTGTATAACTATATGGGTTGGGAACCTTAAGTCCTCACCAGACTCAGCTATTTGTATGAGCCAGTGAGAAGAGTTAGAGAGGCCACTTATATGCAAGGTCTTGTAAAAGGAGAGGGTTCAGACAATGCCCTGACCAAAGGCCTGGCGGAACAGCTCCGTTTTGCAGGCCCAAGAAGCCAAGGGTCTGAACCTGAGACCTTCTGCGTGTGCCTGACTGCTGAGCCATGGTCCCTCCAGATTAATTCTAGCGTTGATCCATCCAGCCCAATTCTACTCTCACTGTCAGATTGCCAGATTATTACCACTAGGATAGTAAGAGGTGAAACTGAACCATATAATTGGTTTATCAATTTAATTTGCTAAAACAATCACTGAACTTATAAAACTAGGTTTGATATGTCCAATATAAATAAGAAATCAGCAAATACAGTGACATTAAGTTCTGTTACCAATCCTAGCAGAAGAAATTCAACTGTTGATTCAGATATAAATATGAAATATATGAAAGAATTAATTTTGGGATTGAAAAGAGACATCTTAGAAATGAAGAAAGAGATGAATGAAAATGCTAGGAGTACGGACCAAAAACTGGATGGGATGGGAATGAAAATTGACGAAAATGAAAAGATGGTGACAGAGTTAACAGGAAAAATGAATGAGTTAGTTGTAAAAAATATGGAGATGTCAAAAACCGAACCTGGGACCTTTTTCCTGTAAGCTGTGCTGAGGTCAGAGGTAGGGAGCTGGCTGATGGCACCATGGGCTGCAAGGATCCCTTCTTGGCAGGCCCCAGTTACACTACCATTCATGGATTGTCCCTGGATAAAGTGACTTTTCTTCCTTAAGTTCTCAAAGCTTAAGCTTGTCATCTCAACTAGCCACATGTTTAACTGATAATCAATCACAATCAATTGATCGTTTGAAAAATAAGACTTTAGAACCATCTTGCCCCCAAATGGCAACTAGACATTCCATTTCCTTAAACTGTAAACTTGGGTTTAAGGGGCCATTTGGCACCTAGGTATGTCTTGAGTTTCTAACACTGATGTCTAGTAAGGTTTCCATGGAGGTAAAATCGAGAAGTAAATGCTACCATTGGTGCTGTGAAATTAGCATGTAGTGCAAATCTTGTAGGACAAAGTGTATTTCAGCCCAGATACATCTTTTTCTTAAGTGCCCTTCTGAAGGAGTATGCTGGGCAGAATGTAAAAAACAAAACAAAACCTTGGATAGAAAGAGGTTACTGTTGGGCTGTTCCATGCATTGTTCTTTGGTTGGAGGCCCAGGCCCGGCAAAGAAGTCAAAGTTACTTGGGAAGTTGAACAGTAACAGAAGGTTTGCACCCAGTACTTCAGAAGAGGATTTTGCAGAAGTTTGAGGTAGAGGCAAGAGGGGAATGTTTTAAACTTTAACATCAAGGATTCCTGGTTTGAGCCAGTTGAACACATTCTGATCCCTCACCCCAACCGTATAAAATGGGCCCATCCTGCTCTTTTGTTGTAATTTAGAGTTCTGACGTAGCCCTTGCTTCTTTAAAATTTTGATTGACACAAACTGAAATGCTGCATGAACTGATCAAGCACGGTGTTCTGTGCAAGCGACTGTGACTTTGTGCTGGTCAGAAAACTAGCAGACGTGCCAATAGTATTGATGCCAGTGCCCGCCTCAGAATCTGTGTTCAGAGCCAGAGCTTAAAGCTTGAAAAAGTGAAGTCAGAATGGATAAAAGTGCCTCTTGCCAGGTGTGGAGTGCATTTCAGTTGCTACTGAGCCACTACAGTAGGGAGACACCTCGTTACATCAGGGTTAAGGGAAAGATGAAACACTTTCATCTCCTTTTAAAAGATGCTAGTGTGGCAGAAAAGGGTTTCTATACTCCTCAAATGCCTGACAGCCTTAAATAAACCTGCCTCTACTCAAAACACCTACAATAAGCTCGACAATGCAGTGCATTTAAAGGGAAGAAAGGGAAGCTTGTTTTCAGTTGCAATGTAAACTATATTAGATCTGTGATAGTTTTGCATCATCTCTTTTCCCAGCAGAGCTCCTATTATTAGCATCCTATGGCGCTGTGGGTTAAACCACAGAGCCTAGGACTTGCCGATCAGAAGGTCGGCGGTTCGAATCCCCGCGATGGAGCTCCCGTTGCTTGGTCTCTGGCTCCTGCCAACCTAGCAGTTCGAAAGCACGTCAAAGTGCAAGTAGATAAATAGGTACTGCTCCGGCGGGAAGGTAAACGGCGTTTCCGTGCACTGCTCTGGTTCGCCAGAAGCGGCTTAGTCATGCTGGCCACATGACCTGGAAGCTGTATGCCGGCTCCCTCGGCCAATAAAGCAAGATGAGCGCCGCAGCCTCAGAGTCGGCCACGACTGGACCTAATGGTCAGGGGTCCCTTTACCTTATATGACAGGCATAGGCAAACTCGGCCCTCCAGATGTTTTGGGACTACAACTCCCATCATTCCTGACCACTGGTCCTGTTCGCTAGGGATGATGGGAGTTGTAGTCCCAAAACATTTGGAGGGCCAAGTTTGCCTATGCCTGCTATATGAGAACAGCAAACTTGTTCTCCAAGTCTGACTCCTGATTTAGCCTAAACATGTGCATAGATGGTTCCGTAGGCAGACTCTGAGAAACCCCAAGGTTTACAGAAATACAAAAAAAATTGTTAGGAGAGAAACTCTAATGAGGGACTGTCCCCGCCCCCCCAGTCTGTTCACCACTTCAGACTGAGCACGCTCAAAAACCGCAGAATGCTGAGTGTTTTTGTTATTTTAACCAGTGGATTGGAAATGGAGTGGGAGATCCTAGAAGAGAGGGTTTGACTGGTTAGAACTCTGAACAGGAGCAGCCTGTGCTGCAACATTTTGCTGCAGGCTCCTTTGGTTTTCTTTGTTTAATATACACCTTGTGAGCATTTGTTTTAGTCATCTTTTCAAAGGGCAGCTGTCTGCCTGCAGCAGCAGCAGCAGATCATTGCAAAATCCTGGTGGTCAATAGGACAAGCTGCCTTGAGAGTTATTTTCTTGATGAGGAAGAGTAAAGTAGATTTGGACAGGGCAAATGAAAAGAAATAAAAATAAATTGGTGTACGTAGACTCACGCAGTTCACTAGCCATCTTGCAAATTGATGCAGGGCGACAGAGTGACCACAGAGCCACTACTGGAAACCAGGTCAGAGATGCCACAAGGAATGCAGAAGGTTAGGGCGAATGACTCCTGGTGACATAAGCAAGCGAGTTGAACCACTGGTATTATGCAAATGCAGCAGATTAAATGTAGGTCAATAGATAATTTGATCTGAGGAAAATTCCTTCCCTATACAGCTTTTAAAAAGCTGTGGTTTTACATAATGATTTGGACAGACCAAAGCTTTACTCACCTGGAGTTGAGAGGGTATTGAATGTCCTCAGTGTTCCAGGCTTAGAAATGGAAAATATCAGGGGGTGTTGTTAATGAAATACCCCCCTCCCAACTCCCCAAGCACATTTAGTTGTGGCACTTACAAGTCCTGACAGCTGATTTCAATGTTTTCAACATGGAAGCTGTACCCATACTTCGCACAATGCAAACGTAATGATACATTTGTTCCCTCATCCTGTTCAGCTTGAGCATTTCCTACATTTGCTCAGGTTGGACAGAATGGAAACTGAGTGCCTTGATACCGCTTTCACAATTTCTAGTATAGTTTCCATATTCATGTCTTTTTTAATAACAATAAGCATATGAATAGGATTGCTAATAATGTTCATAGTAGTACATAGTGTATCATACAAATATATTCACACACTTCTGTACGTATGTATGTACACAGCTTCTTACAATTCAGTCTACTCTTCAAGTACAAAAGGTTTGTTAATTGAGGTTGAGAATTTCTGACAATTTAATATTTTTCCAGCATCAAAATACTTCTAGAAGACTCATTCATTTTATATCTCGCACCAAGGATTGAAAGCATATTGCATTATTTCATTCTGTATCTTTGGGCTCCTTTGGGATATAAATTCAATAAACAACTGCTTTATATATTAAAAAGAATTTCCCACTTTGCTTTCCTTCCCTCTCTTCCCTAATCATGTCAATGCAATGTTGAGGATGCCCTCTGTTAGCTTTCTAACCCTTACATCTCAAGAGTGGTGTGTTAAGTGAGACTTTAACAGATGAGGCCACTGATTCTTAACCTAAAAAAAGACTTGGTTTTGAGCTGAGCTGGTGTCAGTTGTCAATATGGACATGGGCTGTTTTCCCAGTACATGCCTCTCTCATTAACAGTCATCTGGTAGAAGCTAGCATGTGGTTCTGGGCGGTGCCCTTGAACTTGAGTTCCAATGGGAGATTTTCCAGTAGGGAAGTAGATTCTTTACAAAAAGTACTGTGCACGTGTGGCACTGTTCTTCATTAGATCAGGGCAGCCATAACAAGGGCAGAGGGCCCAGCAAATTTGTGGCTTAAAGTGGGGGCTACTCTGTGCTGGTGGATCTGCTTAGGTGGACCCAGGTCTTATCCTGTAGCCACTTCTATTTCTCCTGCATTCCTGAAAATGGCAGCAGAGGCCCAACATGTGACAAAAGTCCTCACAACAATGGGCAGGTGTTGGGGCTGGTTTTCAACATTGTGATATATCAGCAGCTAAATACCACAATATTCTGATCTATAACAATGTCTGGAATGTATCTCAGTTGCCTCTTCCTCTGCACCTTAGGGGAAGAAGCAGCAGCCAAGATACATCGTCCAGCCCTTCCGTTGTTGTTGTTTAGTCGTTTAGTCGTGTCCGACTCTTCGTGACCCCATGGACCAGAGCACGCCAGGCACTTCTGTCTTCCACTGCCTCCCACAGTTTGGTCAAACTCATGCTGGTAGCTTGACAACACTGTCCAACCATCTCGTCCTCTGTCGTCCCCTTCTCCTTGTACCCTCCATCTTACCCAACATCAGGGAGTTTTCCAGGGAGTCTTCTCTTCTCATGAGGTGGCCAAAGTATTGGAGCCTTAGCTTCAGGATCTGTCCTTCCAGTGAGCACTCAGGGCTGATTTCCTTCAGAATGGAGAGGTTTGATCTTCTTGCAGTCCATGGGACTCTCAAGAGTTTCCTCCAGCACCATAATTCAAAAGCATCAATTATTTAGCGATCAGCCTTCTTTATGGTCCAGCTCTCACTTCCATACATCACTGCTGGGAAAGCCCCAATAGCTTTCCAGCTCAGTTGGGCTGGGTAGCAGTGGAGCATATCCCCGTGCTGCCCACGGAAGGGATGCTGAGGGTGTCCTCTTGCATGCCACAGTCCAGGGTAGGAGAGGGGCAGGGAAGCTCTTGCCCACTCTTCTCCTTCCCTCCTCCCCCAGGTCAGGCCTGACCTGGGAGCAGAACTGTGCTAGGCTAGATGCAGCGCGGAGCCAGGATCCGATGAAGGAGCCTGCTATGGGAGTGCCTGTTTGCACCTCCTTTCAAAATTGTGCCCCCCATGCTACGCCTCTGAAGCTGGGCAATGTAACTCCGTAGAGGCTTCTCAGACTTTGTGTGTTGGTCCTGGGGCAGTTACCATGCGGCGTGGTCCGTGTCTGGTCTGAGGCTGAAGCAGGGTCCAAGGCAGGGAGTCAGGGGTGGTCAGGAACTCTGGCAGAAAGCAGGACAGGGTGCCGGCAGGAACAGGTAACCAACAATGTTGCTCCCGCAACCTGGGACTGGGCAGGCTGGCCTTTATCTCCTCTGAGGCATAGGGTGGCCCCAATCCTCTGGTGACTCGCCTCTCCTGGCCTGGAGGCGAGCACGCCTCCTGCGGGAACTTAGTTCCCTCTGCCTCTCTGCCCTGAGCCTCTGCAGCTCAGGAGAGGCTGGAGGCTTACCGGACCCAGAGACAACCTCAGTTTGCTCTGACGGGGCTGAGAGTGGAGCACCTGCAGGCAATGGGTCCTCCATCACCTCAGGAGCCAGAGCAGACTCAGCACAGGTGAGGGCCCTTCAGGTTCAAGCCCCTGCCCCGGTTTAGCCGGCCCTGGAGGTGGGGACTCCTGCGCAGGCTGGGATTCCTCAGATTCAGCCTCTGAATCCGATTCCTGGGCCACCACACTTTGTCTGCCTGCGCCTTTGCCGTTTGCAGGCAATGTGAGCTGGGAATACATCACAGATCTGCAGCCACCATGATGTATTTCCAGCTCAAAATGTCTGAAGCTGGTATCGCGATCTGAATGCTGTACCAGTTTCAGACAATTTACCAGTACATTGCCCAGCTCTAGCGGGTGTGTTTGTGTCCAGAGTCTTACGTAATTGGTTAGCCTGCTACTCTTGAGAACAAGCCAAAATTCTTTCGGAAGTGCACTAGGTGACTTTTAAGGATATTTGAAGTCCTCCTGGGAGTTCTCTTAAACAACCATCTTATTACAATTTGGATTTGCTAAGTGGCATTGGCTTCTCAAGTGGAAACTGCCCAATGAGGGATAAAATGCAGCATGAGTAAATGATATGTCCCAAGCTAGTCAGGCATCAGCGAGGGAGATGAGAATTTGTAGGTCAAATGCTTGCCCCAGGTGGTGTTGGATGGGTTTGAGTGTGTTTTGATTATATCTGTCAAAAAGGCATATCACTTAAAATTCAATCTTTCCCTAGGTAAGCAGGTGCTTTCTGCAAATATGTAAATCATCTGTGTGGAGTTAAGCACACCTGTACTTTGGGACTGGGGGCTTTAGGGAATAGAGACATTGACTCTTCTTGCCGTCTCTTTTCACTGTACTTTGGGTGCACAGGTTTTGAATAGCTGCTTGCTCAATGCTCTTTAATCTCCAGACGTATGTATTTCAAGGCTCAGTTGTAATTTTGGTTAGGTGACAGCAGGAATTTGAGAAGCGTCTGTCTTGGTGTGCTTTGTAATGGACTTTTATGAAACTCTAGCTGGTGAAATGAGAGCTGAACTCTTATCTAAATGCAGCCATAAGAGGTGTGCTTGAAACCACCACCACCTTGTTAATGAGGAACGGTTGGCATCTGGAAAGAAGTCATCTTCTGATGTTGGAATTAAAATGTTGGACTTGGATCTGAAAGAACAAGGCTCACATCCCCATTTAGTCAGGTCTTCTCAGGTCCCATAGTTGAGAACAGGAACCTGGACCTGATCCAGCAGTGCTCTTCTTATATGCTTAAAGTCGCTGGGTGATCTTGAGTCAGTTACTGTCTCTCAGCTTAACCTACCTCACAGGGGTGTTGTGGGGATAAAATAGAGGAGAATCATGTACAGTGGTGCCCCGCAAGACGAATGCCTCGCAAGACGGAAAACTCGCTAGACGAAAGAGTTTTCTGTTTTGGAGATGCTTCGCAAAACGAATTTCCTATGGGCTTGCTTCACAAGACGAAAATGTCTTGCGAGTTCCTGCGGGTTTTTTCCCCTTCCCCCCTTTTTTTAAGCCACTAAGCCGCTTATCCGCTAAGCCGATAAGCCGCTAAAAGCCGCTAAAAGCCGCTAAACCGCTAATAGCGCTAATCCGCTAATCCGTCAATGGGCTTGCTTCGCAAGACGAAAAAACCGCTAGACGAAGAGACTCACAGAATGGATTCTTTTCGTCTTGCGAGGCACCACTGTACAGTGGTACCTCAGGTTAAGTACTTAATTCGTTCCAGAGGACCGTACTTAACCTGAAACTTTTCTTAACCTGAAGCACCACTTTAGCCAATGAGGCCTCCTGCTGCCGTCATGCCGCCAGAGCCCGATTTCTGTTCTTATCCTGAAGCAAAGTTCTTATCCTGAAGCACTATTTCTGGCTTAGTGGAGTGTGTAACCTGAAGCGTATGTAACCTGAAGCGTATGTCACCCGAGGTACCACTGCATGCCACCTCAAGCTTCTTGGACAAAAGATGGAACAGAAGTGTAATAAATGGGATCTGTGGCCAATACAAAAATTCCAATGTGACTTTGTGCATTTTTGCTAGGAAGTGAGAAGCTGACCATGCTCTCCCACCTATGATTGCGTTGCACCCGCTTGAAATTTACTTACTTGCTGTATTTTTGGCCATGCCCCATCACCAAAAGGGTTCACAAGATGGCTCACAGCATTATAAAATAATAATAAAATAATCTGTAATCACAAAATAGAGCAAAAAGCAGCAAAAGTCAAATAGAGATTGTATGCTTGTGGTCTTTAGCATTCCTGGAAATGTTTTTGGAATTGGAGGAAGAACACTGAAGGCTGCAGTGACTTGCCTCTAAATATGTGTGTGTTTTGCAACGCTTTGGTAGATGCATGAAGATAGCACAAATTATAGTGGCTGTAAATTCAGGAACGAAGATCGATGAGGTGGATTTGTGCCAGGAAGTACTTGCTTCTTCACCACCCCCTTCCAATAAGCTGCTTTCATGTTTAAAATATAACAAACGAAGAGCTGAAAAATTTGACTGTGGTTGAAATAAGACCGAGATTCCCCCCTAAATGCCTTCAGTAATAAGTCCCGTCAGTTCCTTAGTGCACTTTAATAGAGAGCACAAAATTTAATACTGTAGCAACAATATCTACTGCACCAACAACGAATCCAACAGTGCAGATGTAAGTTAATGGACGTTAAGGATTAGATATTAGTTCCGTTTTAGAGGTGACTGGGTCATTGGGATCCTCAAGTACCTGAGGATGAACAGCATAGGTTCAGCCAAAAGGCATTTAGGCTGAAGCTGTTGAGTTGATTTGAAAAGTTGAATACAGTGGTACCTTGGTTCTCAAATGCCTTCGAACTCAAACAACTTGGAACCCAAATGCTGCAAACCTGGAAGTAAGTGTTCTGGTTTGCGAACTTTTTTTGGAAGCTAACTGTGCTCCATTTTGAGTGTTATGCTTCCGATTTGAGTGCCACACTTCCGTTTTGAGAGTTACACTGACGATTTGAGTGTTACACTTCTGTTTTGAGTGCCACACTTCTGATTTGAGTGCCATACTTCCGTTTTGAGTGTTACACTGAGGTCTGTCTGTTTTTGCTATTTATTTTGCATTTTTGTTTGCGGCTTTTTGTTTTGTTTTTGTGACTGTGTGGAACCCAGTTCAGCTACTGACTGATTGATTGATTGACTGCAGTTTATTGTTTATTGACTGCAGTGACATTGTTTATTGCTTTCATTTTACGGATCAATGGTCTTGTTAGATAGTACGTAAAATTCATGTTAAATTGCTGTTTTAGCGGTTGTTTTTAAAAGTCTGGAACAGATTAATCCATTTTGCATTACTTTCTATGGGAAAGCCCATCTTGGTTTTGGAATGCTTTGGTTTTGGAACAGACTTCTGGAATGGATTAAATTTGAGAACCAAGGTACCACTGTAGATGATTCCTGTAGCTTAAGGGTTGGAATTCTCACATTTCAATATCCATGTAGCGTCTGCATTATAAAAGTGTGATTGCATGTACAGTGGTACCTCAGGTTACATACGCTTCAGGTTACATATGCTTCAGGTTAGAGACTCCGATAACCCAGAAATAGTACCTTGGGTTAAGAACTTTGCTTCAGGATGAGAACAGAAATTGTGCTCCGGCGGCGCGGCAGCAGCAGGAGGCCCCATTAGCTAAAGTGGTGCTTCAGGTTAAGAACAGTTTCAGGTTAAGAACGGACCTCCGGAATAAATTAAGTACTTAACCCGAGGTACCACTGTATATAACTGTACATGCTTAGAACTATTCTAATATACTAGTATACTAGAATTTATAGGGTAAAGTGTCTGCCAGTTTCCAACAAGTAGTGCTGTGGCCAAGATTCCCCGGAGGAAGCGTCTGGGTGGTACTGCTTTAGACGGTAAGTGGGAGTGAGTCTGACATGATGGAATGCTTCTCCATGCAAAAGAAACTTCCTTTGGCCAAACTAGCACATCAGGGGAGAATGCCAGGGCCTTTCTTCCTCATGTGCTAGATCTTAAAGGAGAGGAGAGGTTTTTTTCCACAAGGGGCATTTCTTACACGCTGTGAAGCGGTGCAGTTCACCTGGAACTATGCCACTTTTAGTGAGAACCGGGCATTTTTTCTCATATATTAAGCAGACCAGGGTGTTCACGATGGAAAATTCATGCCTTGTAGCCTCTCACACAATACAGTGGTGCCCCGCAAGACGAATGCCTCGCAAGACAGAAAACCCGCTAGACGAAAGGGTTTTCCGTTTTGGAGGCGCTTCGCAAAATGAATTTCCCTATGGGCTTGCTTCGCAAGACGAAAATGTCTTGCGAGTTCCTGCGGGTTCCCCCCCCTTTTCCCCCCTTTTCCTAAGCCGCTAAGCCACTTATCAGCTGATCTGCTGATAAGCCGCTTAACAGTTGATCGCTAAAAGCCGCTAAACCGCTAATAGCGCTAATCCGCTAAACTGTCAATGGGCTTGCTTCGCAAGACGAAAAAGCCGCTATACGAAGAGCCTCACGGAACGGATTAATTTCGTCTTGCGAGGCACCACTGTACCTTTTCAACTGCAGTTGGCCAAACACGTTTTTAAAGTTAAAACTTCCTGCTAATAGTCGACCTCCTGGGATGCCGAAGCACCACATTATGGTAACATATTGTTGTTGTGTTAACACCTTGTTCCATTGATTAGCACATGAGAACATCCCTGTGGACATGTTACAACTCCCAGTGCTCACCCAGGAGGCCAATTCAATTAGTTCTGTAAGTGGAATTTGCGCAAATACTTAATAATGGGATTGGTACTTGCGATAATGTCTCCCCACTCCCTCACACCTATTGGATAGTGAAAACTTGCTGCTCTGAAGGTAGAGCCATAGGATTGGTTTTCCTCTCCTTCTTTATCAAGTTCCATCAAGTGCCTTGATGATCTTGTTTAAAGCCAAACTTGCATTCTGCTAACTTGTGTTCTGTATGTACAGGGACGCGGGTGGTGCTGTAGTCTAAACCACTCAGCCTCTTGGGCTTGCCAGTCAGAAGGTCGGCGGTTCGAATCCCCACGACGGGGTGAGCTCCCATTGCTCTGTCCCAGCTCCTGCCAACCTAGCAGTTCAAAAGCATGCCAGTGCAAGTAGATAAATAGGCACCACTGTGGCAGGAAGGCAAACAGCCTTTCCATGCACTCTGGTTTCTGTCATGGTGGTCTGTTTCACCAGAAGTGGTTTAGTCCTGCTGGCCACATGACCCGGAAAAACTGTCTGCGGACAAATGCTGGCTCCCTTGGCCTGAAAGCAAGATGAGCACTGCACCCCATAGTCGCCTTTGATTGGACTTAACTGTCCAGGGGTCCTTTACCTTTACCTATTCTGGAATTGTTTTCATGCTAGAATAGGTAAGGAAAAAGTATTGGGGTGGAGGAAAGTATTTTAGGTTGGTTATGCAGAACAGCTGAGTAAGTGAATGAACGTGTTTCGAAATATCATGACTTCTAGGAAGTTCTCCCTGCTTTGTCCCATGTAATTTCTCCCCGTTTGCTTACAAGTAGTAAATGAATTAGCCTAGAAGTCAATGTGTTCAGAGAGTGGCTCTCCGTGCCCCATGTATTCTGGTAATACTGAGGGCAGGGCATTGAGCTTCTCAGCTTGGTAATTCCTTTTTTAATCAAACTGTGAGGTTGAGGACATTTGCAGGGGAGAACGGAGGGTTTGTCCAACGCTTCCCCACCTGCTGTCTCTGACAAATGAGGCCATATTAAAATGCTTCCCCCACTCCACCCCAAAAAATATAGGGCTCTGAAATGAGTAAGCCACGCTGAAGGGGAAACAGAGTGTGTGTTTTAATCAGGGCTTGTTTTGGGGCAGAATTTGCCGGAACTCAATTCTGGCTCCTCTCAGGTGGGCGCCATTGCCGTTATAAGCGAGCAAGGGAGGTGTTCATGGTGAATTCTGGCACCTCTTTTTCTAGGGAAAAAAAACCAGCACTGGTTTTAATCAAGCAAACATGGGTTTAGGAACCCAGGCTTCTCAAGATAATGGATACTAACAGTTGGGTAGAATGGGTAGGAATATGAGGGGGCTAAGGTGAGCAGAGCTCCCAGACCCTTTGCTTTAAAAGAAAAAAAGAAAAAAAAGGGGGGGAGTCAAATCAGGTATTCCTGATGAAAGCTAGAGCACAAAATATGGGCATAGCCTTTTCTGTGGTGGCTCCCCATTTGTGAAATGCTCTCCCCAGAGAGACTTGCTTGGTGCTGTAGTGACTTGTCACTTGAGAGGTATCCTAACATGTCTTTAGGCTCTAGGCAAAACATTCTTCTTTACCTAGGCCTTCAGCTGTTAAATAATCTATGGCCTGTTAAAGATGTGTGTGAGGTGGGGGCTGTTATAGCGGTTTTTAATAATAATAATAATAATAATAATAATAATAATAATAATAATTACTACTACTACTATTATATTACTAGGCTTTGCTTTATTATTTTACGATTATGCTCTGTAAAATATGTTTTTAACGTTTTTAACTGCCCTGAGACCTTTCAATATTATTATTATTTATTGAATTTTTATACCTCCCTAGACCCAGAGGTCTCAGGGTGGCTCACAGAACAAAATAAAGAGTGGTGTATAAATCAAATTGAAGAATAATAACAACACTACTGCTTTGGGGCTCAGTAGGCCGCACCATTGCTAAGGGCAGTAAGTCACTGTTGCTAAGCAACCACAAGAAGGAATGTTGACACCTGAGACTGGGGAAGAGGCCCCTCTCAGAGCAGCAACCAGAAGCAGAACTGGCCAGAGGAAGTATACTGGGGTACGTTAGTTGAAGCACCTTCCTGCCATCGGCTGCTTAGCAGTGCTACTGTTTCACACCATAACAGAAATGTTTGCAAAAGGTGAAATACGTTTTGTTAACTAAATAACTAACAAAGCTGAGACCAGAAGAAGAAATCTAGGACAACTTGGATGTCAAGGAAATAATTTAATAACTTAGCCGCAACGTTAGGGATGATTCATGCATCACCTCTCCAACCCGGATTAGTGCACGTGAAAAGTGTTTTGCATGTGGAGGAGGGGGATGCAGGGAACCTTAAGCCTCGAGGAAAGTCCTTGCATTTGTTGCAACATGTTCTGCTTGGAAAAACAGACGCCAGCAGTGCTTGGGAGGAGCCAGTTGTCCAAAACCGCAGAGTGAGAGGCGCTGGGAAACTGCACATGTCATGCATGCCAATTCCCCGTTGCTTCACTTGTCAGGTTGTACTTGGAGTGCTTACATGAAGCAGACCATGTACAAACAGCACTCTGCGGGACCTGGCAAACCCAATTGCCATCTGCCTTCATCCTCTGTCTTTTGCAATATAAATGGTTCAGGCTGCAGCTTCTTAGAAACCGGAGGCTTGGAAATAGATACTTAGCCAAACACGTTCATGCAAATTATCCAGTCATTAGTGTGAGAGAGCTGGGGAAACCCCTTCTTTCGGCATACCTCTTGTTCCTCCCTCCCCCTCCATAATTAATCATAATAAACCCCAACCATCACCCCTGGCTGGGCCTGGCTGTCCCACTGAAAAAGGAGGTAGTGACCCAGGAGTGGCCCAATATACAGTGGTACCTCGCAAGACGAATGCCTCGTAAGACGAAAAACTCGCAAGACGAAAGAGTTTTTCGTTTTTTGAGTTGCTTCGCAAGACGAATTTCCCTATGGGCTTGCTTCGCAAGACGAAAACGTCTTGCAACTTTGTTTCCTTAGTCTTGCAAGTTTGTTTCCTTTTTCTTAAAACCGTGCATTCAGGGGGTGCAGTTGCGACTTGACTTCGAGGAGCAACTCATAGCACGCGGTGTGGTAGCCTTTTTTGAGGTTTTTGAAGACTTTTGAGATTTTTGAAGCTTTTCCAAAATCCGTGCTTCGCAAGACGAAAAAATCGCAAGATGAAAAAACTCGCAGAACGAATTAATTTCGTCTTGCGAGGTACAACTGTATTGGGCTGCCTGAGATGTCCCACCGCCTTTCAGTCCACACACAGAAGCAAACCTGACTGGCAGTTAAATCTGCCACTTGATCACTAGCAATGGGACACCAAGATCCTGTCCAGCTGTGGCAGGCTTACTTAGGGTTAGGTTAGGGATACAGAGCAGTCTACCTGGCACACACAGCTCTGTCCTTTAGCACCTTAGTGCTGCTTGCTGCCCCTCAGGAAGTGTGTCAGTGTGGTGCAGCTGTTTGTTTGCTTATTAAATTTCTATACAGTCATACCTCTGGTTACAGATGCTTCATGTTGTGCGTTCTTGGGTTACGGACGCGCCAAAACCCGGAAGTACCGGAACGGGTTACTTCTGGGTTTCGGCGCTCGCGCATAAACACCGAATCACAACCCGCACATGCGGGCGCTGCATATTGCGAACGTGCCTCCCACACGGATCACGTTCGCAACCCGAGCGTCCACTGTACCACCCTTCATCTGAGCACCACAGGACGGCTTATAAGCATAAACATACATAGCATAGTAACAAACAGAAACAATTCCCCTCCATATATGGTTTAAAAGGCCACCAGTGGTTTAATGGGCCTAAGCTCTGTGAGTAGAGGCATGTTTTTGCCTGGTGCCTAAAGAGATGTAACCTCACTTAAAGATAAGGTGCCAGGCAAGACTCCCTGGGGACAGCATTCCATAAATGGGGAGCCACCACAGAAAAGGCCTCTTCCTGTGTTACCACCCTCCGGACTTCTCACGGAGGAGGCACATGAAGAAGGGCCTCAGATGATTTATTGCAGCATTCGGGTTGATACACATGGGGAGAGACAGTTCTTATGAATGTTGGACCAGGACTTGGGACATCTGGGTTCAAATCCCCATTCAGTCATGAAGCTCACTAGGTAATCTTGAGCCAGCCACAGCCTCTCAGCAGCACCTGCCTCACAAGATTGCTGTTGTGCCAACCCAGGTGGCTTCTGTATGGGGTATGAGGAGGTTGGGTGACATTTTGCCCTTTTGCCTTGGACAGTAAAATGTATTGTGATGGTCCTGGCTGACTTCTACAGGATGAAAAAACTGATACTTCTGAAAGCAGGAAGAACAGGGCAATGCACTATTGGCTACAATTGCCAGGGTTTGCCATTTCCATTTTAAAAGGGCAGAACTCCATTTGGGGAGATAGCTAGCAAAGCAGTCTTTTCAATTATTCTGTGTATTTCCACATCTCGTTCCTAGAATAGAGCACTTTGATCTTCCCAATTTCTATCCTTTTCCCAATCGCTCTTAAATACTGGTGGGAGGATGAGGATTCATCAGACTTCCCAGTGTGGTGTAAATTAGAAATTCTTTCCTCCCTGGACTAACAAATAGTCCAATTCTCAGGGTGACAAATTTGAATCAATGAAGAACTGAAATCTTATTTTAGAGTGAGCTTCCCCTGATGTGCTTTTCGCAAACCTCCACCTCCTGTAGTTTGTTCTACTACTAGGATATTGACTGATGAAGAGGTGGGTGGTGACTTTTCAACCACTCTTGACAGCCTTTTCCTATTAAAGGGGTTGGACTCAAGTTCTCCAAGAGATTCTTTTGCCTGTGGGTGAATTCTTGTTTTCTGTTTATTTGTTTTCTGACAACATGTGCTGGAGAGTAATGGAGGATGTTTCTGTGCTTCTTAGGCTCACTGGGCAAAGGAACTTTCTGTAAAGATGGCAAGCAAAAAGAACTTACCTCCATGGGACTGAGAGCTTTTAAGAATTAGCTTTTTACAAATTTAGTCTTCTGAATTCAGTGTTTTCTTTATCAGTTGCACTAATTTGCCCCAGCATTGAATCTTCTGTACCTAACTATGCGCAAAAATGCTCTGTTGCAGTACACACTGCTGGTACACATTTATTTTGATTTTATAGACAAATCGGCTCCTCCCTTAAAGAGGGCACGTATTGCGGTGAGACCTGGAAAACCGACACTCTGTGTTGTGGGTGGGTACGATTGGTCAGCCACAACACCAGATTGGTAGGTCCCTCATACCTTGGTGCAATCTGGCCAATGGGATGCAGTTCAAATGGTTCAAGGGACCTATTTATACCCATGTACATGACCCAGAGCTTCCTCTTTTGGCTCGTGCGTCAGAACACCCGCCCACCTCTCCCTACTTTTAGGGCTTTGCGCTTGACCTTGCTATGCCATCGTATGTCGTCCATCGTTGGGACAGGGGCATGACAGGAATTTTCCCCACTTGGCTGATCGGCTGTTGCCATTTGGGTTTCGCCTGCCACATAGCAAATCGTCGCAACTTGTAAGGTTGCGGATAGGCTCTGGTTCAGGTGATAGGGATGGGAGAACGCTCTCACCATCCCTATGTGAAGGGTATTCCGTTAAAGGAATCCAGGGACTCAGTGGTTTGGTCAACCCCTGAGAGGGGGTTGTGCCTGTGCCTGAGTCCAGGGGGACATTTGGGTGGTGGAGCTAGCCTGTTCCCACCTTTCCGCTTATCCAGGTGTTCACCCTTGGCTGATCTATGCTGGAACCCTGGGTCAGTGCTACCTGTGTGGCAGGGAGCTAGTCAAACCAGAGCCTATGCAACCACTCACTTTCTGTAATCAATAAAGTTGTGGCCTACATTCTGCCAAAAACCAAAACCAAAATTTGAGTCAAGTGTGAATTTATTTAAAGGGGGGAGGTTTCTGGGTCTGAACACGCAACTGGTAGGCCTCAATCACATATTTGGAAGCTGAACCTGTGAGTTGGGACAAGCCAAATAAATACAAAACTGTGTTTGTACTAATTGCCTCAGAAAACATTGGTTCCTATTTGTTTTTAATGTTAAGTGAGCCAAAATAAAAGTGAGCAACCTGGGAGGTTAATTAGAATAATTATAATTTTTAATTTTATGAGCCTCTCCTGGGCACTCCTAGGATGGTAGTGGAAGGGAAACACAGAATAGGATTCCAGGATGTGTGTGCCTGTCTCCTCGTCCCCAGAGCAGGAACAATGTCATCATCTTCCAGAGCACCAGGATAACTGATGGAGCGTCTTTGCTCTGGTACATAACTGAAGTGATGATGAGGTTCTCAGGATTTTTGTTTTGTTTTGGTGACTTGTTAGCATAGAGCAAGGCAGAGAAACAAGGAGAATAACAAAGTAGGGGCTGGATACTTCTCTCCTTTTCTTTCATGGGCTTCTTACTTCAGGCTGACACTCTCTTAAGTGATAACACTTCTTTGCAGGATTGGTTTGCATTTCGAATTAAAAGCCACCAGCTGCATTTCAGGTGGCTGAATATCTTTTATTAATGCTCAGTGCATTTTTTTTTTTTACAAGTTAAAACTGCAGCTGAAACAATATGCACAGGTTTTCTGGCAGTTGTGCTAATAAATTTAATTAGTAAGCTAAGTCCTGCTTCCTTTGCTCAGTGTGTTTGTGTGTGCATATCACAATGGAGTAATATAACTGCCTGCATTTTGGGATTCTTCGTTGGGGTTTCTAGATCCTCGCTGAGAATATGAGATTTCAGAGGATTACGACGAGCCCCTGCATTTCACTGCTCAGTTAACATGGTTCTAAAATCCAGCAGCTCATCCCAGCTCATGAAACATGGTTCTATAATCTAGCAGTTGTGAAATGGTTCTTGCATATAATTGGCAGCAGGATTTGTAGGAAAAGCAGGAGGGGCAAAATGTAGAATGGCAATGTGTATGAAGGAAACATCTGAAAATACTTAAGTAGCATGTTGTATACTTCAAGGGAGGCTGGGACAGAGAGTTAATGACAGAGAGGCTCCTACTTGTGTGGAAATATTCTCAGAAAACAAACTCTAAAATAGATGGAGCAAGTCGGACATCACAGATTTGAGACGGCATCCCCTGGAGGGAAGCAAACTTAAAATGCCTGGCTTTGCAATGTGCTCAGCCTCTGAGGTGTTGGGTTACTTTGCAGTTGTCCTCTGATCTTGTCCAGCAATTGAGAGGAGTTAGAATAATGTGTTTGTGTTGCAATGCCTGCTCACGTTTTGAAGGGGTGGTAGCGGTGGAATTAAGCAACTGTGTTTTGGTTGGCACTGGGAGTATCTACAGTAAGACTTAAAATAAATACTGGCAAGTGTTATCTTCAGCATTGCGTAGGGCAAGGCCAGTAAAGTGTGCTGTTTTCCTTGAGTACTTTAAGGGCACCTTTCTGTTCCACCAACTTTGTCTAATGAGTTACCCAAACTCCTGTATAAATGAGAAAGGCATGCATATAAAATGAATGGCAATTTATGAATACTTCCTTTTGCTAGCTAAGGTGGTATATTTAGGCATGCAAGAAGAGCTTTGCAATGTGTTAATACTGTGTCCTTTCTTTCTTTGCCAGGATTCCACCAGTGTGACGTCAGTTTTTGTCCGAACAGACCCACATGGATTTTTCTTGTATTGGACAGACCAAAATAAGGTAGATATACATTGAAGTACTTCAGCTCCCTCTTTGTGGTGGCTTCTTTTTCTGACCAAATACCTTTTCTGACATATTTGTAACCCTGATGTCTTTTTTTAAAAAAGGATGAGAACTAGGGATGGGTGTGTGTGAATTTAAACCAGTCCACATTTAAAGATTCACACTTAATTCACTACCTAAATCACACTTCCTGAAAATTTTGCAAACCAAAGCACAGCAATTCTTCAAAAGTCATCCTTCCCTGAATATTGCAATGCAGTAATGTGTACAAAAATGCAAATACTAAGGTAAAATGTACATAAGAACACATGCCCTAGTGAAAGAAACATACAAAAATGCATCCTATTCGTGAAAATTTTCCTTTCCTTTCCTTTAGGAAAAAATGCATACAAAAATGTATATCTTAGGAAAATTTTGCACTACAGCATTGATAAATTTTCATGAGGACTTTTTAAAAAACAAATTCACAAGCTGATGTGGAAATGTGGGGGACTGTGTTTAAATTTGGAAAAATAAGAAACTGAGAGAACTCTGGACCATTTCTGCAGAGTGTGGCCATGTTTTCTAAATACTTATCAGTTCTACTTGATAGGAACCTGGAAAAAAAGTCTTATTGACTTTTGAAGATTGCAAACAGTGAGAAAGGAAGAGCATTGATGATGAACATTTATATGAAAGTCTTCAACTATTTATATAGTCTGGTACTAGAACATTCATTTTGTGTTTCCTTGTTCCTGTAAAAAACAACCACTAGTACGTATATTGAAACGATGCTCTAGGACAGGGGTCAGCAAACTTTATCAGCAGGGGGCCGGTCCACTGTCCCTCAGACCTTGTGGGGGGCCAGACTATATTTTGGAAAAAAATATGAACAAATTCCCATGCCCCACAAATAACCCAGAGATGCATTTTCAATAAAAGCACACATTCTATTCATGTAAAAACCCACTGATTCCTGGATCGTCTGCGGGCCGGATTTAGAAGGCGATTGGGCTGGATCTGGCCCCCGGGCCTTAGTTTGCCTACCCATACTCTAGGAGGGTATATATTTATAGTATTGTTGCTATATTCCTGACAAATGCTTAAATACCTATAGCTTTTTAAAAGAGCATTCGTTCAAGATAATTTGAATTGGACTATCACTGTGTGATTAAAACCCAATCTATAAGGGTCAAGGAAGGCTATTTCTCTTCAGCTGATAATGATGGTTTTAGAAACATTTGCCGAAATGTATCCTGAAAGGCTTTGTTTAGAAAAACAAAAATAGATCAGCTGCCTGAAAGCTTTGCTTAGAAACTTGAGTGTTTGTTTACGATCAATGCTGACAGCTATTGAAAGATTAGTTGCAAAAAAAAAAAAAAACTTGTCGGAAGAACTTGTGCTAATGCCAGAGCTTGCTTATAATGTTGCTTACTGCAGAGGAGTGGTTAGAAGATGTAGGCAGCTTGCCAAAAATATTCATCCATAGTTGGTTCTAAGCTAGCAGTATGTACCTGGAGGAGGGGTAGGCAAATCTGAGCTAAGGAACATTATCTGTTTTATCCCCTTGCCTAAAATAAAACAATTTCACAGCTGGGCAAACAAAGGCTGAGGTTTTATCAAAAGGGGATGAAATGTTCTGGAGATGCAGACTTAACTTTTAAGCCTTCAGTTTGGTGTCTCCCTAAAGCTAAGTAAGTGTGACAAAAGAATGACAAAACCTTGCAAACTGAAGACAAGTGTTGCCAAAGACCCAATGGCTATCATTTCTGAGTTTCCAGTGCTAGTATTTAGCATGTGTGGGGAATCGGAAGATCTTAGCATGCAATAATATGCACCTTCATGTCTGAAAGCGATGGGTTTCTTATTGCAGTTAATGATCCTATCTCATAATTGCCTTCTTGTTCAAAATAAGAGCTAAAATACATGAAGATAGGGCGAACTACTGAGGCATCTAATCATAGCCTGCATTTTTATTAAGGCTTGATCAGGGCCTGTATTTTAAAATGAGCTTAAAGATTTTCAAATGTTCATGCCAGGCAGAAGACCAGCTGCCTAAGAACCTTGGCAAGAAGTTTATTCTCCTGGACAAGGGGGCCCCCTGATTTATAGCAGAAAAGAATTCTCAAAGTCGTAAAAAGGGAATTACAGGCTGACAGCCAAGGTTACACTGACCCTACATATTACAGAAGATAAAAAAAGAGATAAACATAATTAAGAGTGGGTAAATAGTAAAATAAAACCATGTGCCTCCCATTAAACTTGAGCCATATTTTCCTAAGGTTGAAAGGTCAAGAGCAGTGAAAAAGGCAACTGGCTTGGCTGGAGAAGAGGTTTTCTTTCTATCTTATTTTGAGGCTGGAAACTGTTCCTTCCTTTTTTACTTTGAAAAGGTTTATTCTTCTAAAAAGCTATCTATGTTATGTATTAAATATATTGGGTTAAATGTAATTATGCAAAGGAATTAGAAGCTAAGAAATGTTAAATCCTTATGCTAGATTCTTATTTCATATAGTTGGAAGAGATCACAGGGGCCATCAGCCATCAGCCCAGCCCCCCTGCCAAGCAGGAAACATCATTAGAGCACACATATGGTTGTCAGGCCTTTGTTTAAAAGACCTCCAAGAGAAGGAGATCTTTCAATGATGATGTGAACTCAAGATCCTTGACATCTGTTTAAGATAAAAATTTAAGATTAAACCATCTGTTTTGGAGGGCAATAGGGCGAGGTGAGCTGGTAATTAAGGTTCCTTGTTGAGACACATGTAAGATATATTACTACTTATTTGTCATTTATAGATAGAAGAATATATAGCTTTTTGTTTCCCATAAAAGGGCAAGAGGAAATGGGTGTATCTTTTGTGATTGGTTCTAGCAAACAGCCAATACGAATTTCAACCAGGCTGATTGGACAGAGGCAGCCACAGGAGGAGCAAGGGGGCTGGATTAAGGAAATATAAGTGCTGGCCAGAATGGCAGGAGGCCAGGCCAGAGCTTGGTAACCATATACCATTGTGCCTCTCATTTATTTGTCTGACAAATAAATTATTATTTTAATTTCTCTATTGCTGCGTTGAATATTTCATTCCAGCTAAGCGTTAACCACAAGCAGGGTGCTACACTACAAAGTATGAAAGAATGCAAACCTGCAAATGGCTCTTCCTATGTTTCTTTTACGTAAAGGGAAGGGCTCTGATTTGGAGAAGTGGCACCGTGTATGTGAATTCTCCCCCCTACCACCAGTTAAGTTTAATCTCTTCTGAATTACTATTTGAAGTTCCTGTTATCAATCCCCTCTCTGCTCTGTGACTACTAGTAGCTTCCGGGAGTGGCTTATCAGGAAAATGGTGCAGGGCAAAAGAGTGAAGCCCTCCTCCCTGAATGTCAGTACAGAATTCACTACACCTAAAGTGAAAATAGAAATATCAGAAGATCTGGTCATTGGCCCCAAGCCTTGATAAGCAAAGGTAAACGCTCTAGGCAAACAAGGGTCATGTAACACTTGGGCAAATGGATGTACAAGTTCTATAGCATCCACCGGATGGTGTTCCAAAACAGTCTTAAGAAGATGGCATTAAGAAAAGCTAGTGTGGAATAAAGAGAAATTTCTTGGAAGTAACAATTAGGCTTAGGGGTGGAATATGAGTATGTTATTAATAAATATTAAGGATTAGAATAGTAATAAAGGAGAAGAAGTTAATAAATGAAAGAAGTTAATATTATTAGAAAAATGAACTGCTAAATAGGTGATATAATGAAATTCAGTTAGAGGGGATTCATGGAAGTCAGTTATTAATGTAATGAAATTAGGATTTGGAAATTAAAATTTGTTCTTATTGGGTTTTTTTGTATTTTGTGTATTGTAATGTTGTGTTTGTTTTATGTGATAAATGTGAAGACCAATAAAAAAAAATTGGTAAAAAGAAAAGAAAAGCTAGTGTGGAGCAGTGGTTAGTGTCAGATTAGGACCAGGGAGACCAGGGTTCAGATCCCCATTCAGCCATGGAGCTCACTTGGTGACCTTGGGCCTGTCACTGCCTCTCAGCCTCACCTACCTCACAACAGGATAGTTTGATTCTCAAAGAATAAACAATAATACACATGTGGCTGCTTTCTTAGGGGACGCGGGTGGTGCTGTGGGTTAAACCACAGAGCCTAGGACTTGCCAATCAGAAGGTCGGCGGTTCGAATCCCCGCGATGGGGTGAGCTCCCGTTGCTCAGTCCCTGCTCCTGCCAACCTAGCAGTTCGAAAGCATGTCAAAGTGCAAGTAGATAAATAGGTACCACTCTGACGGGAAGGTAAACGGCATTTCTGTGTGCTGCTCTGTTTCGCCAGAAGTGGCTTAGTCATGCTGGTCACATGACCCAGAAGCTGTACGCCAGCTCCCTCGGCCAATAAAGCGAGATAAGCACCACAACCCCAGAGTCGGTCACGACTGGACCTAATGGTTAGGGGTCCCTTTACCTTTACCTAGCTGCTTTCTTAACTTGATGATGGTCCAAAGAATATGGAGTCTGATTTCCAGCTTCACTAAGCCTCACTGTGCCCATGTAAGGCGCATACCAGCAAGCTGGGCGCATCAACTGCCACACACACGTTACCTCCTAGCCTCCTTCAGCTCAGGCTCATTGTTAGTGGAGAATATGTTCATGGGCATTTGTTCCATCACAGGTAAGAGAGCTTGCTCCTGACAGGTTGGCTTGGTGAATTAAAGGTGATAGAAGGAGGGGTGCCTTATTAATAAACAAATGCACGTTTTAATAGGCTCCAAATAAAAAGGCAGAAGCTATTTTGCTAAGCAGATTCTCGTTTTAGTTGTTGCTGCACTCTGATATTAAAGGAAATCTTTAAAATGGCCTTTCCGTCTGATGGGCTACTGGGTGAGCTGAAAAACGTGCTCAGAAAAGTGATTTGTATTCCACAGTAAGAATTAGTTTTTCCCTCTGTGGATTTATGTAGTCAGCAGCCTGACTGACCTTGGGCTAAAAGTTCTGTGCAATATTTCTTGCACTTGTTATTGTTGATGATGCTAAAATTCTGGAGTAGGTTTTTTGAGGGTTGATTTCCCCCCATCCCTGTGGTTTAAGTGCTTTGGGCTATTCCTTACACAGTTTTGTCTCATTTGGGACCAAGCGCTCTTGAAATGACCAGAAAGAACTCACAGTGTGCTGGAATAATGAGAAAAGGAAACATCAAGCAAAAATACAGGGCAGACAGTGGAAATTGTGTATTGCTTGCATGAATATATTCTTTGAATTTCAGATTTTGCTTACAGATAAAGCCATTTATGGAGCCATGAGTCTGATCAGCAGCTCTTGAACTAATGTGTGGATTGCAAATTAAGTTATTCAGTGGGCTTTTCAGTTCCCACATATTCTGACATGGATCTTGCCTTTGGAAAACATATCAAAATGGTGTTTTTTTAAATAAATGAAATGAATATTTAGATCGGTATTTAAATGCAAAAAATTATGTGGATTAACTAAAGAAAGCACACTGATGCAGCAAATGAAAAGGAACATATTTATGAGTTAATGCTTGTGAAATTGACACGGGCTGGGAACAGACCAGTTTGCCCATCTTGAGTTGCAGTATTGAAGAGCAGCAACATGCGCATCACTAGCGCATATGCAAAACACCACACAAGGCTTACAATGTTACATTTTAATGTCTGCATAGAAGCTTGTAATAATTTCTAACAAAAGAAATGAACAGGCAAGTTTAAATGGATAGTAAAATAATTGCTCATATGCTACAGCAGCCATATTTAATATTTAGAACAGCATGCTGGTGTCCTTGTAATTCTTGGTGCTGTCTAATCTGTCTAATAATTTTCTGAGATGGGAGTAGCATGGAGAACTGAACTGGCACATATTTTTTTCTGAAAGTTGTCAAGGAACGTTCATGAGTACTTCCTGAACAAGCAGGTTTTGATGCTGGCCTTTAAATCAAACTTTGATATCCATTACCTCCCTGCCCCTGAGGCATGGCTTGTGCAGAGGTCTGCATTCCACAGTATGAAGTGGATGAGCTAGAACTTGAACAAGCCACTCTGATCTTTGGCCAAGCAAGTTTTTGCTACAGCTCAATGAATCCATTGAAGATACCCTTTTAGTACAAGCCATGTAATAGTGTATCTTTGTGGGATCATCTGGAATAGCCTTTCCAAGCTTGATATCCTCCAGATGTTTTGGGATGCAACTCCCATTAGCCCAAGCCAGCATGACCAGTGATCAGGAATGATGGGAGTTGTAGTCCAGCAGCTAATGTAGGACCACAGGCTCCCCACCCTTGCCTTAAGGTGTACAGGATGAGATCTGTGGGTTTCTGAAGTAGAGTGTGTTTTGGACTGGGGGTGATGTTCGGAATCTACAATGGAAGGAATTTATACAGTGCACAAACTGCTTGTCCTGAGCTCATCTGCATTTTGGGTTCGTAACTCTGTATCTGTTAGCTGAAAACCAGGATAATGTATTTCAGTAATTAATATCTGGAATCAGAGTCTGCTTATGGCTCTTTGCTCATGCAAAAACTGTCATGACCCAGTAGTGACTACAGGGACTTGACAGTATAGGTTACATTTTATTTATAACCAGTCACCCAGGAACATCCATATGACTCAGGTTCTAAAAATGTGCCGTAATGAGCCTGTGTTCACAATAAGCAGCTGTAGGCTTCCCAGTAAGCAACTTACGGATGGAAAACCTGGATGATACACCATCACAATGCGGGTTTAATGCCTAGAACACAGCAAAAGTCTGCTGATTGTTCATAGAACCCAAAAGGAAAGTTGTGCCTTAAATTCATGCCACAATCCAGCCTCCTCCAGCCGGGAGTGCTGCACAACAACTCCTCCCTTCCCTTGATGGCTGGTGGTAGGTGCAGGAGTCACGGGAGGGCTGTGTGCCGTTGCCCTGGGCTTCCGGCTGGAGGAGACAGGCAGGCAAGGGAGAGGATGGGAAGGAGGCAAGCGAGTGGGAAGGAAGGGGAGAGGAAGGAAACAGGATTAGTGGGTGTGCAAGCAGCTATCCCGTGCCTGGGAGGGCACCCTCCACACCCCTTGGGAGTGTGCACTGGTACCCCTCGGGAGTGCGCCCTCGCACCCTTCGGGAATGCGTTCGCCCTGGGCAGTGTGGGCATATGCTCCGCCACTGGCCATGATCACCAGTCAAATAAAGCTTTTCCTTCTCTCTGCACATAAACTGTTGTAAATCGTAGAAGGCAAAAACATAAAATCTGTGCAAACAGCAAGTCTGGTACAAGCATCCAGATCTATATCCTTTTACGTGTAGCATATCCTTGAGAATGTTGATTGTGCATCACAACCAGTATTTCTGAAATCCTTCAGCTCACCCTGTAAGGTCGTCTAGTATTATCTTCATATTGCAAATAATGCAGTAAGGCTGAGAGAGGTCTGCCAAAGGGAACTGCTTTAGTTTATGTCCAAGGTGGAACTCAAACCGAAGACTTCTCATCTCACATACTGTACTAAGAACTCCTCTTTCACCAGCCTAAATTAATACACGGAACTGTGGCAGCATTGTTTCCCATTCAGTTGTCAGAGCTGACATTGGTTGAAATAGGTGTTCACCATTCTTTGGTGTCGGGAGTGAGCTGGCGGTAAATCACATAATCAAGTTGAAGTTAACTCTTTACTAGCAAGAACACGATCTGCACTGACTTGGCAGAGTGTCAGGTCTAATGAGTCCATCAGCTCCATGGTCAGTTGCCAAGACTGAAAGTCCATGCCTCCCCACAGCCGTCAAGCTCTTTCCTCTCTAGGGATTTCCCCAAGCAATTGGAGATTGCACCTGCATAAAGCTAACCTCTCCTCCACCCTTTTCATGCCTCTTCTGGTTCTGGGAGACCAGGGGGGAGAAGAGCTTGTTGCAGCAGGAGGGGGAGACACTCATGACTCTTCAGCAGCCTGACTCATCTCTGCCTCCTGGCCTCCTTCCTCCCCTGCTTCAGCTTCCAGCTTCCCATTTCCCCAGAGCTGCAGTCAAGGTTTCTAGTGGATTAAGTAGTAGGCAATCATAGCCTGTTAATCACCGCGAGAAGCGGGGATTCCCCCTAGCTCATTAATATTCACCGCCCACGGCGGCAGCCAATCTGCTGCCGCAAAGGGCGGGCCCTCACAGGTTCACTTAAGGTCGGGGCAACCCGGGGCTCGCCCCTTTCGTTCCCCCAGCAGCAGCGGTTTGGAGGTCTTGGGCCCCCCCAATATTTTTTATAAGTCGGCGCCCCTGGTCCCAACCATCTGGAAGGCTGGAGATTGCCTATGCCTGATGTAGACAAACCCCTTGTATTTGTCTCAGAGTGACAGAAAAATGGTGCTTAGCTGCTTAGAAACCTAGCTGGCATTAAGCCATGTCAAGTAGAATGACGGCAGAGAATTGCCTAGGACCGTGGATGTGGATCATTAAAATATCTGAATAATTTTATGACATAACTTGCAAGCTTTCAGTTAAGTAGTATGTTAGCATAAGTACTTTGTTCATAAGTAACAATTGTGGTATTGTGTCCTAGCTCAACGTTGCATTTGTATGAGGGCTTGGTCCATTTCAGCAAGCTATATTTTGGACCGGTGGCTTTTGATGACAAGTGTTAGGTTAGGTTTGCAAGTGACTAGAATAGTGGCATGTGGTAAGAAAGGAAACTCCCTCAACAAAGTTCAGATTGCCTCAGAGAAAGAAAGCTCTGTGCACTTGGACTTGTGTAATTAAATGCTAGGGCAAAAGAATGAAGCCCGCTGCAGCTTGACTGCGTGGTGTGCTAAATACATTGGGTCATGATGATGGGGAAGTTTTTAGAGAATGAAATTAACAGTTACAAGAAAATTGCACTTGCACAAGTTGATACAAGAAAGGCTTTCCATTAGAATGCAGAAGCAAATAATGAAATGTAGATAAGTGTGGAGTTCTATTCTACTTTAAGCACTTACTTTTTTAAAAAATAACAATGAGTTCAATCGAAGCATATGAGTTGTTCCGCAAAGCCTTGACTAAACTCAGTGCTTTTAAGGAACAGCTTTAATAGAAAACGCAAATAACCTTGTAATTTCTTGCTTTGTAAGAAAATAATAATAATTGCCATGATTTTCCATGTGAGGCAAGACTAAATTCTGTGTAATGGGTTGTGTGCTACTATTAAGAATACAAAAGAAACAAATTACCATAAAATTGAACTTTTACCAGGTGGGTCCTCCTTTGTAACAAAACAGAATGCAAGGTGTACAATCAGAGAGCTTTTTTTTTATGAAAAGAAATTTGGGGTTAGCATGGTCTTACTGAGGATAGTATTCAAATCCTAATAAAAACCGGTTAGTCCCTAGGTAAGGAAGTGATGTTCAGCTTTAAAAACAACTATTGCGTTCCTCAGATTACTTGAAGACAGCAAACACAATGGAGAGGCAAACTGAATAGGTTTGCACACATGCGTGAAACGGAATACTTGACTGAATGCCAGAGGGTGGCTTCAAATTGGCATCTTAATGTTCTCAGAGTTCAGCAAAGCATACTTGGAGAACTCACATGTTCAGGACGTAGCTGGAAACACTTATCAAAAGGAAAAGGTGGAATGTATAAGAATGGTCTTGCTGGAGCAGACCAACAGCTTTCTAGTCCAGCTTTCTGTCTCCAGCCGTGGACTGTGGGGTGCTCCCAGCAGCTCACAAGCAAGACATGAAGGCAACAACCGCCCCCTGTTTGCTCTAGGTACCCAGTACCCAAAAGGTCTGCTGACTATTCAGGCATCAGGAAATCTTGGAACTCCAGATACTTGTATCACTCTCAGGCTGCCTTTCATTTCGCAGTATTTGTATAAAGCTAGGCAAAGCAGATTAGATTCAAACAGAACTATGGGTATGAGATACGGAGAGTTGCCTTTCAAGTCTGCTTAGCTACGTAATATTTTGCCCAGGTATGCCAAGGTGGTGTGAAATAAAATGCATTTTTAGAAACATGGAATTGGTACTTGCTGCTCGTGGTAAGAGCACTGACTTCCACAGCAGTTCTAATCTGCATTCTAGAAAAAACAAGACCCCCAGCCCAAAGGCTGAGCAGGACTGCTGCAGTAGGCAAGGGCAAATTTGGGTGTGACAGCTGCAACATTTGTTGACTCGTGCCAATGATGAACAACACCAAGGACAATGTGTGTGGGGAGGGGAGGGGGAGATGTGTTAGTAACTGGCATGGACATGTTCTAGGATACATTGTTATGTTGTACATGAAAGGATATATATGTATAGGCTTAAGTATCGATGCAAAAAAGGGACACGGGTGGCACTGTGGGTTAAACCACAGAGCCTAGGACTTGCCGATCAGAAGGTCGGCGGTTCGAATCCCCGCAACAGAGTGAGCTCCCGTTGCTCGGTCCCTGCTCCTGCCAACCTAGCAGTTCAAAAGCACAAAGTGCAAGTAGATAAATAGGTACTGCTCCAGCGGGAAGGTAAACGGCATTTCCGTGCGCTGCTCTGGTTCGCCAGAAGCGGCTTAGTCATGCTGGCCACATGACCTGGAAGCTGTACGCCGGCTCCCTCGGCCAATAAAGCGAGATGAGTGCTGCAACCCCGGAGTTGGTCACGACTGGACCTAATGGTCAGGGGTCCCTTTGCCTTTGCCTTTACCTTTATCCATGCAAAAAAGAAGAAAAGTGCCAATGGGAGCAAAATCCAGTTGACTACATGTTTCTGTTGACTGCCGTAGTCAATTTCATAAGTACACCAGCTTGACAGGACTAGTGGAAGCAGCTGTGGTTTGGCTAATAGCGCAATAAAAAGCCATGCAGTCCTTGGGGAAAGGGAATATGAAGTGCCAGGCAATGGAGCATACAGGCAGCTGAAGAGTCACTGCCTCTGCTCAGCAGCTCATGTGAGCCACAGTTCATGTCCCTGGCTCTTCTCTTTCTCTTTCTACCCTTGAGCTATAGAATAGTGTCTGTAGGGAAAGGAGGACATGCCATTGTAATGGGTAGAAGCAGACCCAATGTTATATGTATTATGTGAACATTGGTGATCCTTCTGGATTGACAACCGGGATTGAAATGTTATGAATGAACTCACACTAGGTCTTTCCCACTCTGCCTGTCTTCTGTGTGAGAGGCTACTCCTTGGGGCACTGTAGTTTTGTGTAACTGGATCTCTTGTAGGAAGCTGGAGTCAGTTGTCATTTTATATAGCAATTTAGTTCAGCCACATTTTGTGTGTCCATTACACTCTCAAGTTCTTGCTTGCTGTATATGTGTGTGTATCACCCTCTTCCTTTAAGAATGAATTGTTTGTTTGCTGTGTGTATATGTTCCTGAGAAGAACTGATGTGTAGCCTAAGAGCATGTCAGGAGCAGGCGTCAGGAATAAATCACATGGAATAAGTGAAGTTAACTCTTCATCAGAAGAAACAGGATCTGCTCAGGAGTGCCAGGCCTAATAAGCACAACAACTCATAGCTTTTGGCCCTATGATAAGGTTACCAGACATCCCCATTTCCCGGGGACAGTCCCCGGATTTACAAAACAGTCCCCTGACAAAATCTATCTATTTAATAGGAAGTTGAAAAGTGTCCCCGGATTCATTGAAAAAATCTGGTAACCTTACCCTATGAGGCAGTTGTGAATGGTGAAGGTCCATGCCTTCCTGCAGCTGCCTAAATCTCCTCCTCCAAGCAATCTGAGACTCCGTCAACATGCCTGTCTTTGCTCCTTCCTCTTCATACCTCTTCTGGTCCTGGGAGACAAGGGGTCAGGGGAACTTGTCACAGCAGGAGGGGGAGACACCCTGGCTTCACCAGCCAGACTCATCTCTGCCTCTTGGTCTCCTCTCCTGGTTCCGCCTCTGATTCTGGGCTTCTCTCCCTCCTCACTAAATTCTGTTATCTCTTCAGCTTCTGATACACCCTCCTCCCAGGTTTCTCCCTCCTTCTCCTCTGACCACTCTTTGTCATCCCACTACCAATCCCCAGACTCTGAACTTCGTCCCTTGGTGGTTCCCCAGCTGGTGCGTTTATGTCCATTCAGTTCATGACAGAGCAGATGTTGTAGAAAATATAATGATAATAATCTGTATTGTCCTGTAATGTCATCATTGGATAGTAATGCCATAATTTCACTGTGTCTTTCACTTTTCATGGCACTTTCTGTGGAATGGCTTTACACTTTTGAATGTGGTCAGAATGTGGTCATCTTCAGAGGGGAGTGGCTACCGACAGTGTTAAAATTGGAGCTTCCCCAGAGGGAATAGTTGCTCATTTGCATGTTGAGATGCCAGCACAACTAAAGCAGCCTAATGCCCAGCACTTAGCACTGAAATAAATATGAAGCCAAAATAATGCATGATTAAAACTGACCAATATTGGGAGCATCGTACATCTATGGAAGCTACCTATGCAACTTTGTGCTTTCTAGGTTGGTAGATAATAGCCTGGGGAAGCCAGACAGAGAGTGAAGAACAAGCCCCCCAAACTCCAATTTCCAAATGGCATTTAGCCTCCTAAAATGCATGGCACATTCCATATAAGGGGTAAAGCCATTGTGAAAAAAATGACCTGTGATAGATGCTGATGTTGCCCTATAGTGACAGCTTGTATAGCTGTGAACTGGCATACACAGACCCATGTAAGCAGGTGTTGCCTGTGATAGTGAATGAATATGAGGTTTGCTCACTGTATCGTTTAACTTTATTACACCCATAAATCAGCCGGGCATGAGTAATCATTAGCTGTATCACCAGTGCTTCCCTCTCATAAGGTATCTACTACTTCTGGTTTCTGCAGGTGAAGAGTGAAGCATAATTTAGTGGTGGGTAATGTTTGACAGCTACACTGTGCACACACATATAAAGACTGCGGCTGCTTAGTTTAAACATTAGCTCAGCCTGATAGAGTAGCTGGAAGCTAATGTCATCACAAGATGGAACAATTGCTGAATTTGGCACTACAATATATGTATATAGTAAATAAACTGTTTCTCCTTGAATGCAGAAAGGCATTCTTTGCTGTTTCAGATCACTTAGTGTCTTGATCTATGTGGCTTTGAGGGTCAACAAATATGGAGCTGTGTGTTCAGCAAAAAGTTCATTTAGTGACTGTGTCTTTGGCAAATTGCAAATTAAGTTTTATTACCTTTCAAGGAATTGCTTGAGAGTGATGCAGTGAGTTTCAATTTTAGGTTCTGTCCAATGCTTTCCCCCCCTGGAACTCACCATAAAGTTTGTTTGTTGATTGTCCGCCCAGTTGCAGTGCTGCCCTCTCCCCCCCCCCCCCGGCAGTGGCTAAGTGTAAAATGTGATTAATAAACCCAAGCAGACAATTATCTGGATTAGAAATGGCTGCAGCTTTATTGATTACAGATTTAGGTGGATTTTTGAATCAGGCATTGGGTGCATATCTGTTCCATGGACCCCACTGACAAAAAAAATAATTATTTAATTTAAGAAAAGTAAGGGAACTCAGTTTCCCCAAGTTCCTGCTCAAAAAAGCCCCTGGTTCGTCGTTTCTTAATCCACCAGTCACATAGTGAAACACACTAGCTTGAAACAAATTAGGCAGCCATCTTTGATGATTTGCTCTTGAGTCAAAAGATGGCTTCTAAAATGATCCTTAGCAAGTAAAATACAGTTGCAGTGAATGTCTCCATTTAGCTCAGTTTAGTGAAGTTGGAGGTAATATTGGAATTTGACCTGTAAATGGAATTAGAATTTAATGAGTTCAGGCAGTAGTTTTTGTTTTAAAATAGAGTCCTAGTTGATGTCAATATTGGGTAAGGGAGACATTTTTTTCCTGTTGGCCTTTGGGTTGACTATTTGTTCCCTGTTTACTGTGAAACTAAAGGTATGGTTTGTGTATCTAGCCTGTTGCTCATATCGTTGACTGGGCCCTTCTGTATTGTGTATGCTGAAACTGTTCATGGTTTCATTTGATGCCAAATTCAGCTTGATGCTTGGATTGGGTTAACCACCCTCAAGCTATTTTCAGCACTGTGTCCCTCATATTAGGCATGCAAGTATGGCTTTGCCAGCATTGAAATTCAGCTTCTTGTCCTGATTGTAATGTCCTGGGAATCTTGGATGTTTATTTTTTTTAAAGGAAAAACCTGTTTTGCTAGCCAGCATGGTTATGGAGAGAATCTTGGTTGTGTGCCAACTGCATTATTCAAGATTAAAATGAAATGCAGTCTTAAGCAGACCTTCCAGCAATCAATAGGCATTACAAAAGCATAGGTCCCTTATTCTGTCTGCTGTCCTCTGCAGTGCTAGCTTGTTTTCAATGCTTTGTTTGTGCTCATCCCACCAGCAACCATATAGTTTTTCTTTCATGACGCTGCTTTGGGCTGTTTGCCGGAATTCTGCCAGAATCTTCTTGGAGGCAAGATTGAGTGGGGTTGAATGTATGTGCAATGCAAAGTGGGCAGAAGATGTAAGCATTGTAACCTCTTCTTTTGTCACTCAGTATCACTGCCCTGAAAAAGGGATGCAGGTGGCGCTGTGGGTTAAACCACAGAGCCTAGGACTTGCTGATCAGAAGGTCGGCGGTTCGAATCCCTACGACGGGGTGAGCTCCCGTTGCTCGGTCCCTGCTCCTGCCAACCTAGCAGTTCGAAAGCACATCAAAGTGCAAGTAGATAAATAGGTACCGCTCCAGCGGGAAGGTAAACGGTGTTTCCGTGCGCTGCTCTGGTTCACCAGAAGCAGCTTAGTCATGCTGGCCACATGACCCGGAAGCTGTACGCTGGCTCGCTTGGCCAATAAAGCAAGATGAGCACGGCAACCCCAGAGCCGGTCACGACTGGACCTAATGGTCAGGGGTCCCTTTACCTTTACCTTTATCACTGCCCTGAAGATTGCACCAACTATGAGATGACCTTTTTGTGCTTGTGGTAAACTGTGCTAAGATAAGGTTTGAGTTAGCATATAATCTGAACCCTTGGCCTTGGTTAAGCTCTCTCTTCACTAATCATGAACCAATATGTTTTTGGGTTGTTTTTTTGCAGTTTACTAAATATAGGAGCATAAGAAGCTACCTTATACTAAGCTCAATATTGTCTACATCACTCTTGGTGGGCCATTTTGACAGAAAGCCTGGCATCACTCTAATATCAGGTGACCCATTTTTCCTTTGTAGTGCAGCAGGCCACTCTACAAAGGAAAATTCAAACCCAGGGGTTTTGAAATTACTGCCAATCAGTTGATTTGCACTGATTTCAAGCTCTGCTTTCTGCAGGGGTTCAGCAGCAGCCCTGAGACCCCCCCCCCCATAGGGGAGTTTGCTCTGTGGCCTGTAACTTAAAGAGACAGCCTTAGTTGGTTTGCTAGCTAATTGTTCTCAGTGTATGGTAAGGCTTGTTGACAGGATCCAGGTATGTCCTATGCCTATAAGAGAGTGGTTTGTAAATCACTTTTCCAGAATGCCAGTTCTTGCGATGTTAGCAGCTGTGTGGTCAGGCTTCCAGGCTGAATTCTTGATCTCTTAGATTTGCATCAATTATGGGTACAGCTGTGACCACTTGCTGATGAAAAGGAGGTGTATATATGCACAATTCACCCACGAAAATAAATCTTGTGAAGTGTATCTGGTATCAGAGCACATAACTCTTGGAAAGCTTGCAATCATTGTGCTTTTGCTTTCTTCTGTACTATTAGAATATTTAGTTGTAGAATATCAAGAAAACCACCTTAATCTCCTTCTACATTTCCAGACTACATTTCCACCTGTTTTGTGTTATACTATTCCTGCTTTTTTTAAATAAATAAATAAATAAATCAAAGACGATTATGTGCTAAAAGTGTGGAGGTTTTATTTTATTTTTGTTAAATGATGTGGTTTCATAACTAGTTTATGAGGAATAAATCTTGTTTCTCAATAATGCCGCACCCACAACACTGACAGTATTATTGAGCATAGCATAAAACACATACTGCATCTATCCTAATATTGCATTCTTAAAGCAAGCCACCCGCCCACCAGTCATAAAGCTGGGGGGGGGGGAGAGAGACTCCCCTTAGTTCTGCGCTGTTGTTTTTTTCTGCAGCTTCATTATGCCCTGAATTTTACTCCATTTATCTTCTGAGAAAAACCCAGAATGGCACATATGGCACATTTTAGAACATTGATAGAAGGTTTTGCTGATGGGTCTTACACTTGGTTTTCTGAATATTTCTTCCTTTGAATTATTTTATTTTTATTTTGCCACATTGTTCCATGCTGGAATGGCAGCCCAATCAGTTGATCAATAATTATTGATTATAATTATTGATTATAATAAATAGCAATTTGAAAGGCACTGCCTGCTTGGAAGAATCAGATGTAGTTCCTGTATTATTATTTTTATTATTGCCTTTCTGCGTCAGCAAATGAGTGCTCCAGCAGACAGTAGAATAATATTTTGAAATAAACAGATATACAGCCCCTCCACCCTGTTTTCCCAGATATTTTTTCCTGCCATTTTAATGGTTTGCTTTTCTCTAGCTTTCTGTGTGATCTCAGGGCTCAGCTTGATGCAAATACTTCCTTATTGTTTGAAAAATTACTTACAGTGTAAATTTGTTTTCATAATTCAGAACTCCCAAATCTGGGTAGAAATTTAGCTGGGGAGCACTTTGTAAGCACGCTTATGAGAAACTTGGAACAACTGTGCCAAATGAGTATAATTAAAGGATGTGTAGGACGCGGGTGACACTGTGGGTTAAACCACAGAGCCTAGGGCTTGCTGATCAGAAGGTCGGTGGTTCGAATCCCCCTGACGGGGTGAGCTCCCATTGCTCGGTCCCAGCTGCTGCCAACCTAGCAGTTCGAAAACACGTCAAAGTGCAAGTAGATAAATAGGTACCACTCTGGTGGGAAGGTAAATGGTGTTTCTGTGTGCTGCTCTGGTTCGCCAGAAGCGGCTTAGTCATGCTGGCCACATGACCCAGCTCCCTCGGCCAATAAAGCGAGATGAGCGCTGCAACCCCAGAGTCGTCCATGACTGGACCTAACGGTCAGGGGTCCCTTTACCTTTACCTTAGGACAGAAAGGGGTATTGGCCCTTCTGTGGCTTCTTATTCTGGTGTTGGGACTGGGGAGGAGGTGGACTAAAGCAATTGACTTCCATAGGGTAATAGTGCCATACTGGAAATGATTTTCCCCTTAATTAATTAGTCTGTGGCCAGAAATAATTCACCCTATATTGCTGCTTTTATAGCATCTTGGTTTCTAAATACTTTGACATGATTAACTGCATTAGCCATGTAAGGGGAAAATGTGAACATGTGTCCTAAGCTCCACAGCTTCAACTTCAGCCACTTCAGAAGGAGGAGCAGCGTTTCTGGCTCCTCCCCATGGCTTCCTGGCAGTAGAGAGCCTTGGTGGAGGCTGGGGAGCATCTGGAGTAGCTGAGGGGGTTGTGGGCAGGGTGTTGAAACTGTTGGGACATCTTCATTGTTTCTGTCCAGTCCTGAATGCCTTGCCTGATTCCTGAACCTCTGGATTGTGGCTCCTGAACTCTGTGTCTGCTGCCACGCCTGTGCTGATATTTGTCTGAATAAAGATATCTTATCTGCACATAAGAAGGTTTGTCTGCATGTGTTGCACATGAAGCAGGACAATATGAGCAGCTATTTTGTTAGACTACTCACACCAAAGTTAGCATCATTGCAAAGGTAATAGCATTTTGTGCAAGAGGTGGATTCTGTGCCAAAACATGTCCCATTATTCAAATTCAAATTACGTTTTGAGACTCTCTTTAGAAAACTGTACAGACCAGACTCATTGTATTAGCACTTGAAAAAAAGCCAACGATGAAAATGTCAACCTTGGCATGTTTAGATGAAGTATAATATTGTGCTTGGCAAACTACTTAAAGTGAAGGTTATGCACACCTTAAAAAGAAAAGCCTGGGCATAGACATGCTTAAGTTTGAGGTTTCAGGGCTTGTGTGTGTGGTGGGGGAGGGTGTCTTCCATTGAAGTATAACCCAGGTTCAAGAAAGACAAAAGAAAGTAGTTATTTGCATGACACATTATGAAATATAGCACAGACACAAGATGTAGCGATGGTCACTGGGTGGGGTGGCTTTATAACGATAAGAGAACTATGAGGATAACAAAATAAGACCTCCTGGTTTAGAGGCAGGTGTACCTCTGTATACCTATTTCCTGATAAGCAAATGTTCAGGAAGGGCTATTATTCCCATGTACTTTGTGGACTTCCTGGAGGCAACTGTTTCACCACTGTGGGAAGCAAGACCCTGGATTACTAGATGGCACTCAAATCTGTTTCCAGCAGGGCTCTTAAAGGTAAAGGTAAAGGTACCCCTGCCCGTACGGGCCAGTCTTGACAGACTCTGGGGTTGTGCGCCCATCTCACTTAAGAGGCCAGGGGCCAGCGCTGTCCGGAGACACTTCCGGGTCACGTGGCCAGCGTGACATCGCTGCTCTGGCCAGAGCCAGAGCCAGAGCCAGAGCCGCACACAGAAACGCCGTTTACCTTCCCGCTGGTAAGCGGTCCCTATTTATCTACTTGCACCTGGAGGTGCTTTCGAACTGCTAGGTTGGCAGGCGCTGGGACCGAGCAGCGGGAGCGCACCCCGCCGCAGGGATTCGAACCGCCGACCTTTCGATCGGCAAGCCCTAGGCGCTGAGGCTTTAACCCACAGCGCCACCTGCGTCAGCAGGGCTCTTACGTCCCTGTTATTGTGCCCCAGGGAAACATAACCTCTGCACCAACCAGTTACAACCTAAATTGTGCTTTTAAAAGAGATTTCACAAATATTGTAAAATGAGCTCATTTATTCTGTAATTATACATGCATTCTGAACTTGTCATTTGAGATGTTACGTATATAATCGGGAACATTTTTTTATGCACCGTGAAGCATTGATGGCTTAGAGTGATAATAATTTAGCCCAGAGGTTGTCAACCTTTTTGGGTCCACGACTCCCTTGACCAACTACATTCTTTCCGCGACACCCCTATGGGGCTCAGGAGCCCGGTTATGTCACCCCTTGCCTACAGAGCCAGCAGCCCTTTTTGAACACCTTCCCTTGTGGAGTGTTCCCTCAGCCTCCTCTTCTCTGCTCTCCTTTCTCCTTGGGAGTCCTCTGGAAAGCCCCTGCTGCCACCCCTGGTCTCTGCGCTGCCCACCCTGCACCAAAAAGAGATGCCTCCTTACACTGCCCCACATGTGCCTGGGAAGCACCCCCGGCCAGTCCCAGAGACACCATTCACCTGGGCAGTGTGTAGCCAGGGTTGCTGCAACAAACAGCCATGCAAGCCTTTGGGAGGCAGAGACATGTGAGGGCATCAGGGAGGGAGGGAAGGAAAGAGGGACAGAGGCCAGTGTTGCCCATGGCACCCCTGACCATCATTCAAGGCACCCCAAGGTGCCACTGCACACTGGTTGAAAACCACTGATCTAGACTATTAATTGTATTTCAAATAGTATCTGGAATTCAAATGCCTCTGTGAAACTCACAAGCAGGGTATGAAGGTGATGGCCTTCCCCTGTTGATTCCTAGCCTCTGACCCTTGAAGATGTTGCTTTCTATGAAACAGCAGTGTGGTGGCAGGTGGAGTGGTATGGCTTAGTAATAGGAGGCAGGAATACATGAGTTGGATAAAACAGGGTTGCACTGTGTGGGAGGGGGCAATGTGTTTTTTCCAGTGTCCAAAGGAAGCCTTGATGCCTGATGGGAAATCCCCATAGATTAGCCAACACATGGCTGAATTATTGCAAGAGGAAATTTGTGGAGATTTCATGTGGCTAGCAGGTCTTGGACTTAATGGAGTTATGCATTCATTTGCACATTCCAGTCTTGTGTATGTATAAAACAAATCTCATGCTAGCTGAAGGTGTGTCAAATGTTTTTGTCTAGAATTTCAGGCTAGCAATGTTGATGTTTGGCACATTATCCTATTACCTTCAAGCAAGCTATTCTCTATAACATGTGACAGACAGTACATGATGAGGTTGAGATCTGTAACTTAATCACTAAGAGTCTGATGTGATGTGTACTTTTATTTAGAAGAGGGCAGATCCATCACCAAGGCTGCAATTTTAGTCTTATACTTGACACCAGTCTTCCCAGTGACCCAGTGCATTAATGAATAATACCTTTCAACCACTGACCCCTGAATATATTGAAACTGTTCCTCATGTCATGCTCCTTTCAGGCTGTCCAATAGCAGAGTAAATGTCAGTAGTGAGTTGGATTTTGCAGTGACATTTATAATGTTTGAAACAAAGTGCATTTTAAATGCCAGTTTAATTTTTCTTTTACAAATGATAGCCATGAATTTTCTTCAGACAAGCTGGAAAGCTTATTTATTTATTATTTATTAAATTTGTATACCACCCTTCATCTGAAGATCACAGGGCAGTTTGCAACGTAAACATACAAAAGGAGAATACAAATCAAAAAAGCAATATAGAAAACAACCATGAAAATGACTGGCCGTTCAATGAGGTTTAAAGAGCTGTATAGATCCATCTGCATAAAAAGGTATTCAGGAGATACCTGAAAGACAATAGTGAGAATACCTGCTGAATCTCAGATTGAAGAGTATTCTGCAGCATAGGACCAATGACACTAAATGCCCCAAATTCTGACTGTAGCCAGTTGGCCCTCTGTAGCATGAGGGGCATCTAACAGCGTTCCTCTGGATTGTCTCAGTGATGGAGCTGGAAAATAAGGCTCAGGTGGTTTTCAGACCTCAAGACTTCAACACCAAAACCCAGTTTTAATTTTTGAAGTTTTTCTACATCTCCCACCATCCCCTTCTTTGTGTGACATCTAGCTTGATAAAGAGATGAAGAACTCAAAAGGCTTGTGTCCTATTGGATTGACTCTAATAAAGATATTGCCCAGCTGTGTCTTTTGGAGAGTTCACTCCCTGCCATTTATGGACCAGCGTGGGCTTATTGTGTATCTGGTATTCTGCAGTCTTGGGCAATTTGCACACAGTAATCAATGCATTGCTAATCCAAACACCCAGTTTTTCAATAATTGTCTACTAATTAACATATTGGGATGCGGGTGGCGCTGTGGGTTAAACCACAGAGCCTAGGATTTGCTGATCAGAAGGTTGGTGGTTCAAATCCCCTGACGGGGTGAGTTCCCATTGCTCGGTCCCTGCTCCTGCCAACCTAGCAGTTCGAAAGCACGTTAAAGTGCAAGTACGGTAGATAAATAGGTACCACTCTGGTGGGAAGGTAAATGGCGTTTCTGTGCACTGCTCTGGTTCGCCAGAAGCGGCTTAGTCATGCTGGCCACATGACCCGGAAGCTATACGCTGGCTCCCTCGGCCAATAAAGCGAGATGAGCGCCGCAACCCCAGAGTCGGCCACGACTAGACCTAATGGTCGGGGGTCCCTTTACCTTTACCTTACCCTGCACACAATACACAAGTTACTTAGGTATTTTGTTTAGTTTTGATGAGCAGGCCATAGGCACTTATTTAGTGTTAGAAAAGCTTTCATACACCAGTTCCCATGCACACACACACATCTATGTATGGGGACACTAGAGGTAAACAGTGGTGGGAAGGATTTGTTAAGAACAGGTATTTCCATCCCCTTCTTAATAGTAAAGTATACTAAACATGCCTTGGAGAGCTAGAAGCATGCCTTCTAGCTAGGGACCATAGGATTTGCAGTTTCCTCAGTCTCATGGATCCAGTGCCTGGTGGAGAAAACTACAACTCCCATGCTATTTGAAGGATGCTTTAGATCATGCTCATAAGAGTTATTTCCATTTTAACGAAAGGTCGGAAATTCCTCTTTTGAGTCTTCCACCTTGCTTTTTATTCTTCCCCCTTTATTTTGGCAGAAAGGGAGTATATTTTTCTCTCTGTTAGACCAGGAGATCATACCAATTATAAAATTAGCTGCCTATTAGGACAAAAAACAACAATCATGAATTTATAACTGATATAGTGCAATGTACGGATTTTCTTGCTCAGGAAGCAAAGCTTAGCACTATAGGAGCTATGGGAAAAGACAGGAGAGCAAAAATGCCAGGAATGTAGGCTTGGGAGAGCACATTGTTGTTTGAGACTCTTGCAGACAACCACAGTGGCTGGAGACAACCAGTCAAGTGATGTATCCGCAGCAGTGACCAGAGGAGGAATGACCACTGGTACACCTGCTTCAGCACAACTGGACGCCTTCATCTGCCCCAGCTGTAATAAAACATGTCCCTCTCATATCAGTAGCATTCCAACAGTTTGACTTCACTCCTGAAGGTGCACTCTTCTATTGCCTTCTGAGACTGATGGATACCAACAACAACAACAACAACAAAAACAATGGGAAAAGAAATACGACAGAATGGCAAGGTGGTAGTTAGTTGGCAGGGAGTGTGTCTATGTGGCTCCTATTTGACTGAAGTGTAAGGTAGAGTTGCTGCCCAGTGTCTAGGTTGTGGTTGTATCTATAGTCCAGGTTGGTGATGAGCTGCAGAGCTTGGCAGGCCGGTAATAGTGAGGAGTGTGCAGAGGTGACCCAACTTCAGTACCTGGGACAGCGCAATGTGGTCTAGAACCAAAACTATGGTTATCTAGCAGAGGCCCAGTTAGAGAGCAGGTCACCTGGAGCGATCTTCCGTATGTGAGCAGAAGTGTGTGTTCTTGGACCTTCCTCCTTGGAGGAGACAAGGGATAATGGTCTTGCTTCTGAAATGTATTGTCTGGTGAGGCTGGTATGTTTTTTGCTGCCTCTAGCCCTGATGTGATTGTGGAATTGCTGGTGAGCAGTAATTGGTATCCAAGGACAATGTCAGAAGAAGCATTATTGGGAGTAGTAGCCAGAGGAAGCAAGATCCACTGAGGCTCACCTTCCTTTTCATCCAAGGAAATTTGCACAAGAGGGGCTGCCTCACTTGATCTCTCTTCTAATGCAAAAATATTAATCTGAGTGTTAGGACATAGCAGCACACATTCTCACTGGACATAAAGCAGAGCAGTATGTATATTATATGGTGCAGCCTTGCATGCCTGCCTTAAACGGTAAATTGTTAAAAGAAGATGAAGAAATCAAATACACTTAAGGTACTAACAATTTTAACTGTTTGTTTAGAACCATTGTATCATCCTGAAAAATGTTAAGACAATTTGCTCTCTTTTTTTTAAGGGTACTACAGGAATTGGTAATTATGTACCTTCAGGAATGTGCAGAGCTGATGGATTAGGACAATGATGTACACAGGGTAATACATTTAAATTTAAAGTGAAAGGTTTCTGACACAACACATATATTATACAGAGGTTGTTTCAGAGATGAGTACTTGGATGCAGACCAGTCATTCAATTCATTTTCCTCTGACCTTGATGCCGTTAAGTTGATTAAGGAAGCTTATGGTTGAAACATATTTTCTCCACACTCCTAAATTGTCTTGTGGCCACTTATGTGACAGACAGGTCCAGTATTCTTATATTTATACAGAGATTGGGGAGTGGGGCAGGTCTGCATATCATGACTGCCACATGGAGGCAGCACAAAACAACTTTAATCTGGTAGCTGTAACAAGTTTGTTGTTCTTGTTGTTTAGTCGTTTAGTCATGTCCGACTCTTCGTGACCCCATGGACTCCTGTCTTCCACTGCCTCCTGCAGTTTGGTCAAACTCATGTTGGTAGCTTTGAGAACACTGTCCAACCATCTCGTCCTCTGTCGTACCCTTCTTCTTGTGCCCTCCATCTTTCCCAACATCAGGGTCTTTTCCAGGGAGTCTTCTCTTCTCATGAGGTGGCCAAAGTATTGGAGCCTCAACTTCATGATCTGTCCTTCCAGTGAACACTCAGGGCTGGAGGTGGGGTGGGGTGAGGTTAAGTATTGATGCACCAGCCAAGTTCTTTTGAGCACCCCAGTTCCTAATCCTGAGCTGGGAGACTGGTAGCACATTACATTTAAAACAGCCATAGGTAAGTCCGTCTTCATCTGATGAAAACTCTGAAGCTTCCCCAGAGATGGGCAGAGAAAGCTGGAGTGGAATCAAGATACATTTCTCCATCCATCCATGGTTTATTATGGTTGATCTCATTTTCCCTTTAGCAGCTTATTGTTTTGGGACAAATAGACACTAAAGAAAAGACTTAGCAAAGATAAATAAAGGATGGGTGGAGAAAAGAGGCCAACAGTGAGGGATTCCTGTCTCTTGAAAAGCTTTGGAATTCTCACCAGTCAGATCCTGGCCTCTGTGTATATACATTTCTTGTGATGTGTAATGTAAAATGCTTATTTCTAGGTACATTTGTTGTCCTTAATTACCCCTGTGCTGCTTTAGGGCCTGGTATGGCATAAATGGACTTAGAACAAGCTTACAGTCCTTGACAGGAGGTTGTGTATTATGTCTGCACTCAAAATTGGCTGTGTATCTTACAGCCTCTGTAATTACATGAACAATAGGATAGTTTTTGGCCTCCTTATATTTCTCATGAACAGTCGTGAGTTGTGGTGTCATCTAAGAAGTGGCTGGTTTATGGCCTGTCAAACAAGTAGGCTAAAAAGCAAGTATTTATACACATGGGCTGGAGATTTAGGAATAAAACTGAGGGTGCTACAGGACTATTGAGCATTAACTGTGCTCTGTAACAATGAGTCTTTCTGGAAAGTGGTTCCCTGCAGAACAGCTGACATCAACAATGTCTTCCTCTTCAGCATCTTGCAGTTGTCAAGCTCTGCACAAAAGGTTCAGCTAGAAATATTCAACCACATGGAAGAAGTAGAGACAGTTGTTGGGACTTGTAAATAAATGCTGGCCCACTGAACAATAAACAGATGTTATGTTATTAAGCAAAAATCCCAATAACATATTAATGATAGCTCTAAATCCTGCGGCTATAAACAACTTAAAATTCTTTTTCTGTATTCCCTGTCTCTCTCAGCTTGCTCTGACTCACTTCTCTTTCCTAACCAACTCTAGTAGCTGAATTCAGGGCATCACAACTGCCTTGTACTACCTCTAACTCTCAAGCAGTTCAAACATTCTGAAAGAGCAGGGTGTTACAGAGCACGGAAGAGTTAGACCACATATGGGACATGTGAGACCTGTAACAAAAAGTTGCAGCGTGTGGTGCTCTTGTTTAGTATTCCAGCTGGTTAGCAATGCCCTCATCCAGGATACTCAATTTCACTCTCTTGCTCCCCCTGATCAGTCAGCACTCTGTTGCCACTGAGCACACTCTGTCCTCATTGGGCTGTTTTTAGACCTTCTCTCCTAAGCTTTTAACAAATTGGTTTTGTATTTTTCCAGCCTTGGGCTTCTTGTTGGTTAGATTACTGCAACACATTGTACATAGGACTGCTTCTGAAGATGCTTTGGAAAATTCAGCTGGTGCAGAATTTAGCAGCCAGATTGTTCACTGGGGCAAAACGGTTTAAGCATATAACACCAATCCTGTCCCAACTGTAGTGGCTACTAATTAGTTTCCAGTCCCAATTCAAAGAGCTGGTTTTGATACATTAAGCCTTACACAGCTCAGGACTGCAATACTTCAATGACCACCTCTCCCCATATGAACCAACCCAGACTCTTCATCTGAGACCCTTCATTTTGTGACCCCTCCACAAGAGGTCCAGAGGGTGGCAACACAAGAACGAGAATTTTCTGTGGTGACTCCCCATTTGTGGAATGCTCTCCCTAGGGAGGCTTACCTGGCTCCATTATTATATATTTTTAAATACCAGGCAAAAACATTCCTCTGTTAATGTATTGAATGTATCTATGTGGAGTTTATTGTCTGTTTGCTTGGTTGGTTATAAATCTCTTTGGATTGCTGTAGGAAAAGTAAAGTGCTCCCAAAATTTAACGAATAAGAACAGTGCTTTTTTTCTAAAAAATAAATAAATATATGTTTAGGGGTACTCTCATTTTGACTCAAGAAAACCGCCATTTTATAGTTCAAATTGGGAAAAATAAATACAGTAAATGGACAAAAGTACAAAGATTCACAAAATGTTATGGGGTATGTGTACCCCTGCGCCCCCCCTGAAAAAAAGCACTGAATAAGAATAATAATTCCATCAAACTGGCCGATAACCTCCTTATTGTGCATGGGTGACTTTGTCTACATTAGGAGCCATACTCACTTCTGAATTTCAGAAACAGAAGGAATGATGACTGTGTCCTGCCACCTGTAAGGATCCCTCTAAGTGTAATATTGGGACATTTCGCTCCTCCTTGCTATTATCAGAGTTGGAAGTAGAGATTTCCCTCAATCTCTTCATTAACTGGAAAGTTGGACACCTCATCTTTTGGAACAATGGTAGCTTTTTACAGTGTCCAGATCCTCCTTGCGTCTGTTTGGTTTCCCAGAAGTTGAGAAGCAAGTAGCAAGAAGTAGCAGAAGTGGGTGATACTGAAAAGAAAAGAAAAAAACACCAAATACAGTTGGGCAAGTAATTATCTGTCAGATTCCAATTGCTCCAAATTAGAAAGGGGTGGTGGATAGGAGGAAACCAGAGATGGCTTTGGTAAGAGCGAGTGCTCGCGTGAAGGGAACTGCAGAGAGTCAGTAAATTTTATTTCATTAGCAATGCCTAGGGCAGAGATGGCAACTCAGAGAATTTTAGGCCACTGCAATTTTATCTGGCCTCGGATGGCACTTCAGAATTATAGGGCTGTGTGAAAAATTCTCCGGTTACAACAACTTAAAGACAAAATTGTGGTGGTTAAGAGGCAGAGGTTTCCCAAAATCTCCTTAGCTCGTGGTTTTGTTTGAGGGGGTTTTTTTTGGTCACCATGTGTTTTGCAGCTGTCCAGCTCTCAGTGGCATTCTCAGCCACTGCTGCCATCTGCCTTTATTTAAAATAAAAAACCCCAAAACACTCCAGAAGTCCCTTGCCACTATGCTACATCATGACGTAATGTCATAGTTGGGGAACTAATGGGAAAAACAGCAACTGCCAGGAAGGACTGCCAGAAACAGTTGGCAGAAACGAATAGGTTTCTCATGCTTTTTGCCTCTCCAGCCCCTCAAATGCTTGAAATGACCCAAACTTACACTCCGTGCAAATCAGATGGCAAAATGGAGAGGGCAGGTTTTGGTTCAGCCTTAACATTAAATTTCATTCTAAGTGTGGTACAGTGGTACCTCAGGTTACAGACGCTTCAGGTTACAGACTCTGCTAACCCAGAAATAGTACCTCAGGTTAAGAACATTGCTTCAGGACTTCCGGGTTAGCGCCATCGGCTAATGGCGGATTCCCTCCGAGCTGCGGAGGGAATCGGCTCCGCAGGATCGGGTCTTGTCTGCGGTGGCGACGCGGGGACCTTTAAAAATCACAGACGTGGATGCCTGTGAACGTGGTGACTCGGCGGGCACCATTTACGCCCCCAAGCTGCGAAGGAGCCTTTTTAAAGGGTCCGGAAGGGGGATGGGGTGTGGCGCGGTGCTGTGAGTAAACTACTCCTTCTGCGGAGTGAAGCCGCAAGCCATTGTCAGAGAGTGCTGACGTTTTCCTTGCAACAATTGGATTCTAAAGTAACAACCCGTGAGTAATATGGAATTTGGAATTTAAAGAAAAATCTTCTTGAATTAGGACGAGCGGGGAAGGGTTAAAAAGGAAGTCCGCCCCCCCTTTGTAAACAATCTAAAGCAAAGAACCTGCTATCTAAGGTCGAGAGAAACCTTTCTTTCTTTTTCTAAAAGACTTTAACCTTCATGGTTTGACACTAAAAGAAATTTTACTGGAGGATAAAAGATTAACGTTGGGGAAGTTTCACCCCCCCAGACCCGGGAGCGTCCCGCGGGAGAGCCTGTTGAGGAAGTTTTGAGTTTGACAGCTGTCAAATTGGCTGTCAGAAGGAAAAAGAGAACTTTGTTTCTGTTGCTTCTGCTGGTTATATTTGTTACAATTTGTTGAAAATAAGGAAGGGCTGATACAAACTAACTTGATTATTGGATTTGAGCTGAAAGACATTAAGGAATTAAAATCCCCCTAGAGGGGGTTTAGGGACATTACAAGAATGGCTGGAGGAGGGAAAATTCAGACTGAATTGGAAAGAACATTTGTTCTCTTGGGAAAGTTACAAGGCGAAATCAATGTTTTGGCTACAAGCGTCACAACTTTGGTCTTAACAGCAAACAATATTGTTGAAGTTGATAAGGACTTGAAGCAGGAAGCTTATACAATTGGACAGATAGAGAAACTTGAGAGCCATGAGAATATGGAGAAGGAGACATATGTTGCCCCTGAAGAAAAGGAAGGAGGAGCTGTAACTTTGCAGATGTTAAAGGAGTGCTGCAACTTGTGGCCTGACATGAAGGTAACAAAGGAGAATAAAAATTTGAGGTGGAAGGTCTGGCCTGAATTGGAGAGTGCAAAATTGAGAGACCCTCTTATGTGGGGATCTGAAGACCGAAGGATTATAAATTTGATCAAGGTGGAAGCTGGAGCCATGGGTACATTTGGACTTGAAAGGAGCATGAAACAAGATTTGGAGTACCCCATAGGCTTTATCTTTAAGCATGGAGGACTGTCTGGAAAAAATATGGATCCTGTTGGGCCGGAGCCTCTCCGAGATTTGGGGTCTAACATTAAGGACTATCAAAAAGGCCGGCAGAGAGGAACTGAAAGAGATTTAAGAGCCTCGGACGTGAGATCTCCAGGCTAAACAGTACATTAGACTGATGAACATCTGTTGGGGCCTGAAACCGGGAAAAGGGTGGGTGGAGTCTGGGAATCCAAAGGGTACATAACTATAACTTGCTTTGTTTTTATTTTGTTTTGCTATTTGTATGGAATTTGGGAAAGCCGTGGAAGGGAAATTTTGGTCGACTTTAGGAAAAATGTTTAGAAATGAGCAATGATGTATAAGTATTGAGGTTTAAGTTTGGATATAAGGATTTGTTGAATTAATAATTTAAATTGGAATACAGGAAGGGGAGGTGTGAGGAGGTCTGAGAAATAAGTTAAATGAAAATAAGTAATTGAAATTTTATGTGTTCTTTTTTAATTGTTTTTTTTTTAAGTTTTGGGTTTTTGTATTTCTGTTATTTTTTGTCTAATTTTTGTTTTTGTGTGGCTTTTGAAAATGCTAATAAACATTTATTTTTTTAAAAAAACTTTGCTTCAGGATGAGAACAGAAATCGCGCGGCAGCAGCGGGTGGCACCCTTAGCTAAAGTGGTGCTTCAGGTTAAGAACAGTTTCAGGTTAAGAACAGACCTCCAGAACGAATTAAGTTCTTAACCCGAGCTACCACTGTATATCTTTTTCTCAGTATTGACTTGTGAGGAAAACCAACAAAATAGTATTTTAGCATCAGTTGCGGAGCAGCAATTTTTTTTCATCAGAAGAATGCTATCTGTATGTTTCAGTAATTGACGATTCCTATAGTATGGGAAAGTGGGAATGGCAAATCTCCTTAAATTGCCTGACACTGCAAGCTGGGTGAGATGCCCTTTTTTAACACCACGGGCCAGCTGTGCATCTAAGTAGCAAGACTGTCGCCTCCATGAGACGTTTAATTTTCCTCTAGAGACTGCAGACATTAATTTGCAGCATTACTGTCTGAATCAGTGAGTCATTTAAGGTGAGACAGTGCATTTCCCCCTCTGGGAGTAAAGAGCCAACGTTTTAACCCTAATACCGCCTAACTCGCTAACAAATGGTTGGGTAGTTGTCTTTGCTCTTTCATGCTGAAATATGCTGATACTTGAAAGATGCCTTCCAGCTTTGCAGTGCTGTGAGCTAGTCCGAGCCAACTGCCTGCAAATGGATTGTTTGGAATATAAGATATCCTGCAATGATGTACAGCACTCATTTGGGGAACTCTGCAGTTACACACATGCAGAGTTCTATGGGCTGGGTGTTCATCAGTAAGCAGATGATACCCAGCTCTACCTCTCTTTTAGATCAGAACCAGTGAAGGCTGTGAATGTCCTATGTGAGTGTCTGGAGGCAGATGGAGGATGGATGGTGGCTAACTGATTGAGGTTGAATCCTGACAAGACAGAAGTACTGTTTTGGGGGAACAGGGGGCAGGCAGGTGTGGATGACTGCCTGGTCCTGAATGGGATAGCTGTGCTCCTGAAGGACCAGGTGCGCAGCCTGGGAGTCATTTTGGACTCACAGCTGTCCATGGAGGTGCAGGTCAATTCTGTGTACGGGGCAGCTGTCTTCCAGCTCCATCTGGTACACAGGCTGAGACCCTACCTGTGCATACTCTAGTCCCGCTTGGACTACTGCAATGTGCTCTACATGGGGCTACCTTTGAAGGTGACCCAGAAACTACAATTAATCCATAATGCGACAGCTAGACTGGTGACTGGCAGTGCCACTGAGACCATATAACACCAGTCCTGAAAGACCTACATTGGCTCCCCGTACGTTTCTAAGCACAATTCAAAGTGCTGGTGCTGACCTTTAAAGCCCTAAACTGCCTCGGCCCAGTACACCCAAAGGAGCGTCTCAGTGGTATTACCCACCCTGTGGAACATCCTCTCATCAAATGTCCAAGAAATAAACAACTATCTGATTTTTAGAAGACATTTGAAGGCAACCCTGTTTAGGGAAGTTTTGAATGTTTAATGTTTTATCGTGTTCTTAATATTATGTTGGGAGCTGCTCAGAGTGGCTGGGGTATAAATAAATCATCATCATCATCTTCTCACAAAAAAGCATTAATTATTATCTGCGCACCCATGGGTGGAAGAATAGCTTTTATGTAAGAAGGTTCAAGTCTGAAAATCATACAAGATTTACTCCATATCTCATATTTGGAAATTAAGTCATACCACATGACATACCGTATGTTTTGGAATTCCTGTATTGTTCATGCCTACACACCCATTGCCAAAAAACAAAACACAAAAAACCTAAACAAACACACAAGAGCTTTAAAATGTGAGGATCTCTTGTTTCTAGTTTTATACAGTTTTCCTCCCACAACAAATCGATTTTAATATTCATTATACAAAACGCTTCTTTGTCAAAATAGAAAGAACAAAGCATTGGAAGCAGATCCCTACATATACATGGGTTCTTTGCCTCAGCTTAGGCCTCTAGGCCACTTGATCCTTTTGGTAAATTGTCACTCATTTAGCTGTTTTCTGGCAACCTCAGCTCTTGGCAATAGTTATGCAGATTTAGGAGAAACCAGGGACCAATATTCTGCTAATTCAGTTCTTTTCTGTCACATTTCTTATGCAGTGCTCTGTATGCAGATACGAATGGTTCTGATATTGCCACAGCAGTATATACTGATGGTTTGGAACCATAGTGGTCATCATCCGTGGCCTTGCAACCTGCGGTTAATGAGAGTGCAGGCCCAACGCATTCACAGGGCACCAGGTTGGGAAAGGCTGGTGTATCTGGTTCACTCGGCGCCAACGTCCATAGTACCAAGCCATCTGGTATACACTAACAAAACTTAATTGCAAACAGTCCTCTTCAGAGAACTGGCCATATAAATGGAAATAATGGTATGAGTATAAATAAAAGAGCAAATCCAGACACGCACTAGCGAATGGCTGCTATTTTTAACTCCCTCTGACTTTAAAGTCTAACTCAAATTACTTAATGCCGTAAAACATATTTAATGTGCATAAGAATGCTGGCTAACAGGTTTTATATATAGTATCATAAAGGCCATAACTCCACATACTATAGTAAAACTCCAGTAAGGGCAGCCGGAGACATCATTTGCTTTACAGTAGCTGCATGAACTTGAAAAAGCCTGCTGATACTAAAACTTTGTTTTACGGGCATCATTTTAGTTGCACAGAGAAGGCATCCGTGCATTTTAGAGTACTTTGGGCTTTAAGGAGGCCGGTTAAATCATCCTGTGAAGGAAGGAGAGATCATAGGGGTGGGAATTATAGAGCCCCCAGCCCATCCCTGTCTCCCTCTGCTAGTTGAAGGTTGACCTTCTGACATGGGGACCCTATTTCTACTTTCTTAATCTAGATTTCCCATAATTTAACAAGCCTATGTGAATAAGAAACAGGTTCATTACTTGAGATTGTCTCCCTGCAACTTGCAGAGGGCGACAGGCTAAGGGGCTCATCCCCAGGCTCATCCCCAAGTGTTGGGTTCCTGCTTCCCTGAATAGCCGAAGAGGACCCTATTGAGCCAAAACAGTATTTAGCATTATGTCATCCTTGTCTTATTAGAAAACACAACAAGGCCTGGAACTTTATAAAAATGTAGATAGAATTCTTACAGTATCACAAAGCCCAGTTTCTTTTTTTATATATATATATATATATATATATAAATGTTTATTAAGCTTTCAGAAAAAAAGAGAATATATAACAACAACAATCATAAAGAAAAACAAACATAGTCAACAATACACTTAAAAAAGAAGAGATAAAAAACAAAAAAAGTACAGAAAAAAATTACACCAATCAAATTAACAAAAAATAAAAACACCAACTTTTAAATTCATACTTAATTAACTTTCTTTCTTGACTTCATCATGCCTCCCTTTTTTGTTTTCCTCTTTATCCAATCAGGTACAGCAAATCCTTACCCTCTTTCAAGCCTCATTTCAAATTATTAAGATCCCTTCTATTATGTCTCCAATCTTTCCTCCTTATGTTTAAACACCCTTAACATATTATTTACTTTTGACATAATATAACTTTTACCTTTCACCCTTTTTCTATTACATTTTTGCATATTTTTAACACTGTATCACTAATGCCATCTTATTTTTATATCCAACATCATTTTAACATTCATAAACTTTGCAGTATTTCTGCAGATAGTTCTTGAACTTCTTCCAGTCCTCTTCCACTACTTCCTCTCCCAGGTCTCGGATTCTGCCAGTCATTTCTGCCAATTCCATATAGTCTATTACTTGCATCTGCCATTCTTCCAGGGTGGGCAAATCTTGTGTCTTCCAGTACTTTGCGATGAGTATTCTTGCTGCTGTTGTCACATACATAAAAAATGTTCTATCTTTCTTTAACACCAATTGGCCGACTATGCCCAAGAGAAAAGCCTCTGGTTTCTTCAGTTTCTTGATTCATTCTCGTGGAATTTTGCGAGAGTCCACCTAAGAAACATCATTGGTATGGTTACTTGTTGTTTGTGTAGTGCAATGTAATGTGCATTTTCATAAATTCAATGTACATTTTCAATGTACATTTTCATAAACTTCCGTTATTTCCATTACTGGGGGGGGGGGCAGGCACTATTGTGTACATTTTTATAGCCTTGTTGAAAAAAGAGCACCTCAGTTTTACTCATCTTTTGACATTTTCCTCTGTTTCTCATCCAACTCCTGGACATGAAATGAAGTGCGTGATAGCCCCCATGGGCTATTCTTTTGTAACTGTGCAGACCCTGAAACAGGCTACAGGCCACAGCTCAAGGAAGCACATGAGCTTTGGATCAAAGGAACTTTGCAGTCCCTGAGCAAATCTAACCCAGGTTAGGGATGCTCCCAGTTAAGGTAAGCTTGGGCCAAGTTCCTTTATATGTAAGACCTTCCTCAAAGCCTATATGGGATAGGACTGTGAGGGGTGAAGCTAGAACAGGCTTTTCCCCATGGAAGTGGAACATCTTTTACAAAGATGCTGGGAGGCCATGGTGGCCTCCCCTGGCATAGGGGCTGAGAAGGAGAAAATAAATTATATTCAAAACAAGCATGCTAGGAAAAGCGAATTAAGGGTCCTGAAGTTCTTTGGAAATGCTACACAAAAAGCGGCGTGGATTTCTGAGATTGTCTGCAATTCTTCTCTGTAAAATAATAAAAAAAGACAGGACAAGTTAAGGGGGCGGGACTTGGACTCAGAAACAGCAGAGAAACTTCATATGAAAGCTGCTTCAGTGATGACTGTCACTCAGCTTTTGTAGAGGTCACAATGAACAGGCTCTCTCTATGTCCCTCACCATGTGCTAGCATGGAATCTGTAACATCAATGGATGGCAATTAGGTGCCAAGTTGTTGCACATTAAGTGCACTGCTTGGAGCAGCTGTCATGTGGAAACGATTTCAAGTGATTTGAAAAACAAAAAATGCAGGAACAGCAGTGAGGAATCTTGTCTATGGACCATATGGCTACAGCCAACTGAATCCTTGCAAAGTCTACTTCCTTTATTCCATTTGGCTTCTGAACTCTTCGTCTGAACAAGAGATCTAATCCAATGTTATAAACACTCTATGGATAAAAAAAAAAAAAGATTAGTAAAGGCATTGCCAGTAAGTCTTGCTAGAGAAAGACGGTCTGCTGTTGGCAACATGGATCCTCCACTTTTTTCTTGTCTAGGAAAAACAAGCAGCAGGAGGATAAACAAGCTATCTAGGAATAACATAAGAACAAACCTGTAATGACTGGTTTATAAAACCAATGAATTTGCACACACTTCCTATATTAAATTTGGTAAGCAAATATGTAAGAGGTTATATAAGAAACCATTGATTGGACAAATATCATGGGAATCACCATGTAGCATGGGGATATTTACTTTCAGAACTGTGAAACTGCTTTTGCAGAAAACTCCAGTGCCAGAAGATGTTTATATGGACTCTCAATTTCCAGCTTGGTATTTTGAGACCTGCAGCTTTGGTATTTCACTGTCCCTGCAGCTGTTCAGTTAAGCCTGTAAGAAACATTTGCTCAGCTGCCATTGGGTATTAGAAAGATGTGAAGGAAATGAAAAATACTTGGATGGATTGCTCATTGAAAAGAAAGGATACCAGCCGAGCACCACTAAAACAACCAAGGGTTGCTTCAGACTTTATTGTTGTTGCATGTTTGAAGGAATTAGCTGATTCGACCATGTGAACATGGGGTAAAGTAGATTTAGAAGCTTCAAACACGGCATACAAATGATTTATGAATTTATCCTGTGTGGTGAAAGAGTGGTTCGTGTTAGGCATTTGTTGTGTGGCAAGGGAGATAGCAGGTAATCAGCTGTCGTTTGTTATTAGAAGAGTTTTGAATGTTTAGTGGAACATACTCCAGAAGTTAGATCAATAATATAAAAAGTTTGGTTCTGGTTCTCGATGGCTCAAGGGAGAATGTACAACAGCAGGGGCATAACAGATGGAAGCATTTTCTGTTGTGGGCTCAAGCTTTTAGCAGTGTGAAGGAAATTGGCTGGATTCTTATAAAGTTTGTCAGCTTAAGTAGACCAGCTCCATATTACTAAGGCTTAAACAATCCTATTTTTCAGCAGTCTGTTTTGATTATATATGTGTACGCAATTTCCTTTGTGGAGCAACGTCTCTCAATTAATGACAGAAGCCTCTAATTCCCCTCCCCGCCCCCCCGCCACATCCTGTTATTTACATGCTACTGAGCTTTGAGAATTTCCAGAGTTTAGGGAGCCATGTAAATGTGTTCAGAAGACCTTGCTGCACCCTGCCTGAGTATACTGTAGGGCAGAGTGGGTAGACATCAGGCATGTAGGATCCATGTTGCTCTTGTTTTTAACAGAACCATAAAGGTCCCCCATCCAGAGCAAAATGATGGGTGCATGCACACTGTCCAGAACAGGATGGGTGGATTTAGGATTAAGGAACAGAGTGCCTACTGAGCCATCCAAGTTAGGCTAGGTGCTCTGTTTATTATGGCAAGAGGAAGTAAATTCATGGGATACTGGTAAGTGGAGGAGGGAGAATTCGAGTTATTTTGTCAGGGACTGGCTGGATGACGAGGAGTGGTGGAAGCTGCCTGACCAAGAGCCCCCCAGGGAAAGCACAGAGGGAGAGTATTTGGATCCTGGATCTTGGTGGTGGGAAACGGGCCATAGGAAAGGAAAAGCTGGGAAATGCTGGAGGCTGGGAGCTTGGAGGAGTTCCCCAGCCCACAGGGATCAGTCTTGGCAGTTTCACCACAGAGCCATCCTATAGTTTCTTTGCTGACAGCCTACAAGCCCCCCGCCCCAGCAAAGTATCTGTTGCATATTACTGAACAGAGAGCCAGGCAGAAACAGAGGGGGTCTCTTGGGGCTCGCCATAGACAGAGGAAAGGGCCTGACACAGAGTGTTGGAGAGTGAAGGGGAGGGGAGTTACAAGCCAGTCCAGGCAACTTCTTCTTCTAGACAGAAGCAACCCTCAGAAGTCTCCGTGTGTTCTCTGTTCTGTTTCCTTAATAAAGAAACTAACTGTTAGCTAGTCAGCATGTCACTGTCTTTCTCTGTTCTGCGAATGACCTGTTATCCCTGTCGGCTCCCTGATATCTTTTGTTTTAAAGATCCCTTTCTCTCTGTCTCTGGGCCTTCAGCAGATGCTGTTTACTTCTTCTCAAAAAGCTTACTATGGCAACATGGAAGCTTAGAAGAAGTTAGGATGTTTTGCTCTGAGCCTAAGGGTATATCTCCACCAGTTGGCTTTTTCTAGATTGGCTTTAGCAGGCGGTGACATCTGCACAAATTACTGTGATCAGTCTTGAAACTGTAGGGTTGAGGTTTTTTTGGTGTTAATAAATGCCTTTTACTGTGCTAGCAGCAACTTCCAGGACAACTATTTCTTTACTGCTTTAAACCTTTACTGCTGTTTAAGTCCTCCACCCACCACATTTATCAAGAAGTTCTACTTGCTTTTTGCAGATCTCTTTTGGGAACTTGTAATGAAGATGAGTTTATGTACACTGCTTCCTATTACAATACAGATAGTTAAAAGACAATTAGGTTATCTCTGGTATTGGAAGCAAAATCAGTAATTAAAGACACCTGGGTCAAAGTTCCTGGACTAAATGGTTGTCGGCATCCATTTTTGTATGAGCTAATGAACTGCACACACATGCACACACATGCACAGCCATGGCTATCACTATCATGCATACCTTTGCTCCAACAGAACTACCATATTCCCTCTCCAAATTTCTTATGAGGACTGCAGTGATATTTTTAACTACTGTACCACATTTGGAGTTTCCAGTTTAAGTGGTTTGTAAGGAACTGATGCCCAACTTGAGCTATGGGGATTTTGCTAACAGTTGACTCTTGCACGGTCTCTCTCTCACACATGATCCTACTCTTACTTGAAGGTAGAAATCCTGTGAATGATGTGTAAATGTCACAACTGGCTTCAGTTCATTGTTTAGATGTTTTGAGCAAGTTGAAGCACTGATTAGTACATCCACCTGGGGGACGGGGCAAATTAATGCCCAGGCAGCTTAATTGGTTTCCGTTCATGACAGCCAAAAGAACTTTCTTAGCACCAGATTTCCGAAAATGCCTCATACATACAACATATTTCTCTCACGTGGTCCCTGAAAGTCCAGCAATTGCTTATTCACCACAATATCCTGTTAGGGCCATTAGTGCCTGTGCAAAGCCATTGTGCTGAACTGTCTTTGCCTGATAGGTCACTGAGGAAATCATTTTTCATTTGAGCGAACAGAGTAAGCAAATGTATTTCCCAGACTGGATGAAAAAAAAAAAAGCCCCTATAATTTAAAAGCAAACAAAAATATTTATGCTGAAGCACTAATGATCTGAACTGAGTAGTTACATGCTGTGTTATATTTATGTGTACTGAATAAAGTGTGCACTGTCTCTTAAACAAAACAGCCTCCTGACTCCTACCTTCCACCAACACCTTCTGGCTGACACAGTGTGGAGATCTGGGGGACCACACTGGTCAAGAACCTAAGCTATGTGTTGGTCATGTTGGGGTTTCTTATCACTAAAGTAGCCCTTAGCAAGGTATTTTCATTCTGTCTCAGCCTCCTCCCTGCCCCCCTTTTTGCAGCATGGATATTATAATACTGGCTTGTATTACAATGTTTGTAAGGATAACAACAAGATAACACATGTTATCTTTCAACACTCATATGTACTGTATGGATGTTAAATAGTAATACCGTTGCTTGTATTAATAATTTGCAGTAGTTGTTTTTCTAGACCGGGGTCAGCAAACTGTCCCTCAGACCTTGTGGGGGGATGGACTATATTTTGAAAAAAGGAACAAATTCATATTCCCCACAAATAAACCAGAGATGCATTTTAAATAAAAACACACATTCTACTCATGTAAAAACACCAGGGAGGCCCCACAAATAACCCAGAGATGCATTTTAAATAAAATGACACATTCTATTCATGTAAAAACACACTGATTTCCATACTGTCTGTGGGCCAGATTTAGAAGGCGATTGGACCAGATCCGGCCCCCAGGCCTTAGTTTGCCTACCCATGTTCTAGACAGTTTAGCTAATTTGAGCCCTATTATGTGTGAAGCCTTAGTTCTTCAACTTTTTTGCAGACAGCCTAGTTTCTGCCCCACAGGTTTAGAATTTATTATAGGGCCATTCAACATGTTTCACAAAGGTGTATTTGAATTTTCCGCTAGGTGTACACTTTGAATTTACGATTTTAAGGATCCTGGTGAGTAGTTTTAAGGGTAAACTTTAAAATGTAATGCAAAAAGTTGCCCTGTGTCGACTGTCACAGCTAGAATGACATTCAAACATTAAAGGAAAATGTGGTTATTTTTAAAATGAAAATAGCACACATGAGCTAGAAAAGGAAGGAACGGTTTGCTGCTACATCTGAACTGGTCAAGTATCATATTCTTACTTGACCACCTGTGCTTTACTTTCTTTTTCTTGGTCCGAAAACATATAGCTCGTTTGATGTTTTTTCATTGGTCCTGTATCCATCTGGGATTAGCTTTTCTTTTGTGCAATCTTTCCTATGCCAGCTTCTGACAAACATGAAAGGTGTTAACATAAGGAGGGTGGCTTTTGTGAGTTCTTTAGAGCAGATTAACTATTTTTGGAAGTAGTGAGGAAAGCAGCTAGGCAGTTTAGGGTAGTACGTACTGGCCTTCTGCATCAGAAAAAAGCCTCTCCTGCAACTTGAATGCATATGTAAAAGAATAGTTCATTGTCACTCCTGTCAAACTTCCCACCTTAAGTCAATAATAGTTTGCTCTTAAAATAAATGGAACTAACAATTGAGCAACCTTTTGGCAATCGCTTTAAAAGGCAACAGATAAAAAACTCTGTGCTTTAGGAAGCTCTGCTGCCATCGCTGAGAGAAGTTGTGATTTTGACTTTGCTTCCCTGTCTATTATTGTCCTGTGTGCTGCTCTTGAATTCATGCATAAATCGCCTTGGATATAGAGAGGGCAGGAAGCTTGAATTAATTCCATTTAATTGGCAGAAGACAGAACAAGAAGCTCCTCTGCTTGGAACTCTTCAGGGGTCCACTGCCCTGCCAGCCACATACAGATGTGCTTTCTCTGCATCACATCTGAAGAGTCAGAAATGTAAATGAGTTTTCATAGTCAAAGCAAACACATAGCTTGCCTTTATGAATGAAACTAGCATGGCTTTCCTCTCCACTGAGAGCCACAGGCAACTCAAGCTGGTGATGCTCAGTTGCTACAAATGTCAATATGGTGTTTAAACCTAGACCTTCCACAGTGCCGGTGGCATTTAAATTGCAGCATCATTTTGGCTGTAATAATCTACGATAGGAAAGAATGCATATGAATTTGAATGCATATAGAAATGTGCTATTGTATTTATCAACATTTTACAATTATATCTATATGTCAAATTATCTGCAAAAGATAATTGAGGTTTAAAATGTTAATGTGTGTTCTGTATGATGTATGAACTTTATACTTTGAAACCAAGTTACATTTGGTGGATTCTGCAGGCATGCCATGAAAATGGGTTTATTCTCTGGGTTGTGATATTGGACAATGATCCATAGTTTGCAGCTGTGGCCAGCCTTCCACCTAGGAAGAGACAAGTTGCAGTCATAATTCTGAGGATATCTGTTAAGTTGTGGGTGAACATATCAGACGACACAGTGATTCTTCAAACAGCTCTTGTTTATTCACAGGCCAGGACAGAACTGAACTGAAGGGTTCAGCCAGCCTGCTTATATAGAGCTCCAGTACAACGTTACTGTAACAACTTTCTAAAACTATCCAATCACTGAACGTCACTTTCGATCCCATATTTGGATAACTATCTACAGTATCCCCCTGCTGGCCCAGGGTGAGGACTTCAGTACATAACAATATTTGTAGTGAACTTGAGGTTTATTTTCTACTGAAATTCCTAAAGGTTGGAATGCAGAAGGTGTCAGGCAACTCCACATTCTAAGTTTAAAGTTGAGTAGGCAGCATAAGTGCTAAATAACTTTCAAAAATACATCAAACCACCCGAACTCTTTTCCCTCTTTGATTAAAATCGACTGATAAGGTAGGTTTTGATGGAGGTAAGTGTTATTTGTATCTCATTTAGCTTGTGGCTTTCATTATATAGTATATGGAAGTCCTCACTATACCACCACCACAACAACTTATTATTTATACCCCTCCCATCTGGCTGGGTTTCTCCAGCCACTCTGGGTGGCTCCCAGCAGAATATTTAAAACACAATAAAACACCAAACATTAAAAACTTCCCTAAACAGGACTGCCTGCAGCCCTATGTTTTTATACTGTGTTTTTATATTGTAAACTACCCTGTGATTCTTGGATGAAGGGCAGTGTACACTTTTTTTTAAAAAAACAGTTTTTATTAAGGTTTTTTATGTTACAAAGAAAACAGATAAAGTGGTACATCTATTCAATTTGTCTTCATTTTCGATTCATAGTCTTTTTCACAGTTCATTTACGTTTTGTGAGAGACACTATTGTCATAGACATCTTGCAGTTGGGGGAGAGGAGGGAGAGAGATGGGGAAATTGTTCGTTCATTCTATTGCTTATTCTTAGGGTTTGTGTCAGCATCATATGGGTAGGTCCTTTGTGTATTTATTTATTTTTATTGATGTTGCAAAAGGTTAGGGGTTCCCGAGCTTGGTTGGCTGTGTTCAGTTGATTGCAGTGTGGCTTAATTGTGTGAGTGGGGCAGGCTAGGTTGTTGTGGCATGTTAGTGATTCATATGCTATTGGGGGGTGGGTGGGATAGGCCATTGTCTATTATTACATACTTTGTATGTAATAAAGGGGAACAATATTAGGGTGAAGGCATCCTCTGTAGCTTGTTCCCGTTCTAGTTTGAATTTGTTGATTAATTTTTCAAATTACTCTAAATAAATAAAAATATTCTGCAACAACCAAGTGCAGTGGTTGCAAAAAAAAAAAAAAGCCATATTGTGGGGAAAAACCCGCAATGTGATTATGACAGTTCAGCTCAAGTTCTTGGAAGTCAATGAGTTGCTCACAGTGCTTGGTTTGTGCTTGTTTATGATTTATTGGCAGAAACTGTTCTGAAAAACTTTCACTTCATGAGCATGTGGGTAATTCCTCTCTTAAAGCACATTCGAGCCTTTCAAGGCTTGCACAATGGTCTCATCTGATAAATTAGCTATTTTAATTAAATGAATTATTTTTAATGACTGCAATAATGTTTCAGTGGATATTCTACTGGAGATCAAGGTCAACAGATAGCCCCCAGAATGTTACTTGGTGATTAAAATGTTGAATGATTTATTCATTTGGAACCCTGTGGTTTCTTTTGACAAGTTGCATTTCCTATCCAAAATGGTTGAGTTAATGAAGCTTTGAAAAAATAATCATTCAGATTGGCACTTTGTTTTGCTGAAGGCTAATTATTGCAAATGTTGTATTTTAAAGGTGCCTGCAGTATATAAAATGCCTTCATATTTTCAGTTGCCGTAACAGACCAAGAGGCCTTTGAAGGAAGTATGCTTGGAACAAAACATCTTCTGTGTGTAAAAAAAAAAATAGGGTGGTTGATTTGATTTATGGTGATAGTTTTGTGCATGTTGAAGGTTTTATCAATATGTTTGGCTGTTGCTGTTTGGCTGTCATTACAGGGTTTCAAGCTACATTTCTCACATTTGGGATTTGCTGGACATGTTACAATTCTACACACAATGTTTTGTGTGCAGCTGGCACACATGTTTCCTGCAACATCTAGCAAACAAGAGCATGTGCCAAAAAGCCAGGATTGGCTATAGCCTCCTGCCGCATGTACTTGATGTGACAAAAATACACTTTATGATTCATGTAGGAAGCAGCCCTTAGTTCTTGGAGCTGTCGAGAGGAAGGAAGGCAAGCCAAAAGCACCAGATTTTGACAGGGGGATTTCAAAAGCCCCACAATAGAATGCAGTTTTTGGATTAACAATTGGTTAACCCCAGGCAGTGGTTTCCTATTTGTGTCATATAAAAAGCATAGCAATAGAGAGAAGCATGAAGGTAGTTATGCAGTGCTGTAGTTAGGCTGCCAGTGCCATGTGATAAATGACTTACTTTCTGGCTCTGCAGTGGCTGTCCTGTTGGGCCGAAAGAACAACTTCCCAACAAGTTGGAACAATTTCAATAGTTTGCTCTGAATAGAGCAATTCCTTCATAAGGGAACATAATGGGCCCATTGTCACATGCTGTTCCTTATGTGTGCCCTTAAGGGACCTTGCTTGCCATGGAGAGTGTCAGCGTTCTCTTATGTCCACAGGACCTGCATACATCAAACAAACCGAAGCACACACTGGTGGGAGGAGGGGAGAAGGACTAAACTGATTCTCCCTGTGGTTAGCATTGCAAAGACTGAGTCATCATACAGATTGCAATAGAGATAAGATGCAATGGAAAGTATCTGTGGTGTTGCTTTTGGCTGCTCTTAATTAATCAGATAAAAGTAGGGGACAGTGGGGGAGGAGGACCCAAGGTAATACGCTGCAGAAAATAAGAGAAACTGTTTGAAACGTGCCAAACTGACATCCTTTGGCAGGGATGTGATGAATAGCTCTGCTTGCTGCCCTTTATCTGAAGCTCATTTATCTATCCAAACAACAAGGTCACAACCTAATTCAGGAATACTGTGTTTTTAAAAGAGCCTTGTGAGGGCACTTGTTCAACTCAAAGGACAGCATTGGAAAAAATGAACTTCATTGCAGCAATGCAGTTGGTAGCAGAGAGTTTATAGCAAACAGGAGTTAGGACGTAGCCCTTAATTTATGTAGGATTTGATCTGGAGTTAAGGATTGGAGAATTCTCTCCCCTGCCCATTCCCCCATCTAGTTTACTCCTTTCTTGCTCCACTGGTTCACTCTGCCCTGTATTCCACTACTCCTGCCCTGAATTCTGGGAGAATTTCTAAAATAAATTCTGAAACTGTAGTGTAGTTTTCCACAGCTTCATTTGCAGATTATGTTTACAGTGGTACCTCGGGTTAAGAACTTAATTCGTTCTGGAGGTCTGTTCTTAACCTGAAACTGTTCTTAACCTGAAGCACCACTTTAGCTAATGGGGCCTCCCACTGCTGCTGCACCGCCGCCAGAGCACAATTTCTGTTCTCATCCTGAAGCAAAGTTCTTAACCCGAGGTATTATTTCTGGGTTAGCAGAGTCTGTAACCTGAAGTATCTGTAACCTGAAGCATCTGTAATCCGAGGTACCACTGTATCTCCTCCCCTGCCCTCTCTAATTTTACTGTTGAAAATGTGCATGTAGATAAAAACACCTCCCAAAAAGAAAAGAAGTTTCCTGGGTGTGATTCTTTGCACCATTTCATTAAGCTTCTTTTTGTGTAGTGTTTTACTGATGTACACAGGTCCTCCTGCACATTGGAAATACACTGGGGAGTGGGGTTGGTAGAGGCTTCTGTTTAGCAATGCATATGTCCACCTTGATGATTGGGATGGTTGGGTAGGGAAGATGCAGATAACCTGAAAAAAATATATTGAAAGGTGCAGCAAAAGTGTGCATGCTCTGTGCTTCAGCCCCCATAGATCATGCAGACCCCACATGAGGGTGGGTGGGTTAATGTTGCCAGCCTTCTTGTCATCTTTGCAGACATATCTGTGTTGCAGAGTTGGTCTTCCAACAGGCCTAATGCCTGAAGCCAGCGTATGTGAATTGGCTTTATTCAGTTTGAAAATCTGCCTTCAAGTACGCCTGTTGCCACCTGTAGCCAGAAATAGAAAATACTATCATGCAGGTGAACAGAACTTGCTGTATTTCATGCTGTGAAAATGCTGAAGCCATACGATGAATCAGCTGTTGCATCAGATATGTGTCAAGCTCGCAAGCAGAAAAAAATTGTGAGCCTCTAAGCCACTTGGAAAGTAAGCTACATTTGTATACATGGAGACCAGGTTGGTGCACATATTTATACGGGCAGTCCTCCTCTATCTTCTCCTCATGTTATGCTCCTATACTGTGGTCACCACACCTGAGCCCTGAACTTACTAGATGACTTAGGGCTAGCTGGACACTTCTGCCTGGATAGGTGATCATTCAGTAAACCATCATTTGGGTCACTGGTGCTAAATAATGTCCAGACACAGAGCATATCATTTCACTCTGAAGACAACCATCATTCATTGCAAAGTCCTTGTTAATTAGTGGAGCTATGACCTCATCAGTGTAGTGCACATTATACTACTGTATCTGGAGAATTGGCAAGTACTGCAGCCAATTCAATTAATTGCCACAGTAGGATTTTAGAGTGTACGGCTTCCACTGAAAATAAAAATAAAAATTGGGCAGTTGGGCAGAGTGCTTACAAACTTGTTGCCCTTAAGGAAACTAATTCACACAACATTCACATTTTAGCTTGACAGTTCCGTTCTGAAGAATAGACCAAGGAGATGGAATGCTAGCCTTTCGGTTACTAATGGAGAGTTGGAAGAGAAGAAATACTGAACAAGCTGTTGAATGGGTATACTGGGTTTCATTGTTAACAGGACTGGACTTTGGGTTGTGTTTTTTTTTTGTAATATTTGTGGGGCGGGGTTGAATTTGTTTAACCCACTTTATTGTGTGGGCAATGACACCAAACATATACACAATGTAACTTTCTGGAAATCTCACCATTTCCTTGCTAAGAGAAATTAGGGGTAATTCAGATACAGTGGTACCTCTGGTTACGTACTTACAGTGGTGCCTCGCAAGACGAAATTAATTCGTTCCACTAGTTGCTTCGTCTTGCGATTTTTTCGTCTTGCAGAGCGCGGATTCCCCGGGTATTAACGGCTTTAAGAAAAAGGAAGCAAACTCGCAAGATGTTTTCGTCTTGCGAAGCAAGCCCATAGGGAAATTCGTCTTGCGAAGCACCTCGAAAAACGGAAAACCCTTTCGTCTAGCGAGTTTTTCGTCTTGCAAGGCATTCGTCTTGCAGGGCACCACTGTAACTTGTTCTGGAGGTCTGTTCTTAACCTGAAACTGTTCTTAACCTGAAGCACCACTTTAGCTAATGGGGCTTCCTGCTGCTGCCGTGCCGCCGCTGCACGATTTCTGTTCTCATCCTGAAGCAAAGTTCTTAACCCGAGGTACTATTTCTGGGTTAGTGGTGTCTGTAACCTGAAGCTTATGTAACATGAAGCGTCTGTAACCTGAAGTACCACTGTAGAAGCTTTTCACTTTGGTAACAGTGTCTTTGGCTGAACTAGAGGAGGGCCAGGACTTGCAGTGGTCTTGAAAAGAGAAATTGGGCAGCATCTAGGTGGTACAAATGCCTTTTGTTGAAGATTTGATTTTCCTTGGTTCAGAAGTTTAACAGTAGTAGTAAGGAACACACTGTACATGTGTGAACGTAGCGGATGACTCCCTTTGGGCTTAGCATGACTTCATCTGTTAGAAACAGGCTTTGTGGCTTAGGCAATTTATGGTAAACAAACAGCTAGCCTCTAACTGGGCAAAGTGACAATTTGGCAATTAGATGGACTAGTTTTTAGCTGTCACAGTAACCGATCCCCTGTATTTGGCTGCCATTAATTACGCAGACCAGTACTGTAGAGAGAACACGGTCTTTCATTGAGTGGTCTTTCGGCTGATTCTGCATTGTTGAAATGGACAAAATGCATGCTTGCAACCTTCCGTGGAGTGTTAGGATACACAACACTTGAACAACAGGTTTGAAATTGTAACTTACTTTCTTTGGTAATGTCAGCTGGTGACAAATCTGATTTAATTTTTTAAAGATTTTCTCTGGTACTGAAAGTAGGTTTTCTCTTTAAAACACACACATACAACCTGATCCTGTCACTTCAGGAAACGTGCTGCAGCAGAAATAAGATTAGTGTCCCAATTTAATATTTATGTAGGTGTCCTAGTAATGCACATCCTGCAGTCCAACAGAATAACAAAGAAATACATTGGCACTCATCTAAGAATCTAAGATTATAAATTCATGGAGGATAGGAAACATGGTTGCATAATGAGGCTGAAGTTATACCTCACGGCACACATTCTAGCTATGCTTCATTTGGAACCTTTTCCATCTTTTATTTCTAAGGAGGAAAAAGTGCAGCAAACAATATTTGTGTGAGTTTTCTCAATTTATGTTACCTTGTGTGTTGTTCATGAATAAAGGTAAAGGTAAAGGGACCCCTGACCATTAGGTCCAGTCGTGGCCGACTCTGGGGTTGCGGCGCTCATCTCACTTTATTGGTGGAGGGAGCCGGCGTACAGCTTCCGGGTCATGTGGCCAGCATGACTAAGCCGCTTCTGGCGAACCAGAGCAGCGCACGGAAACGCCGATTACCTTCCCCCTGGAGCAGTACCTATTTATCTACTTGCACTTTGACGTGCTTTCGAACTACTAGGTTGGGAGGAGCAGGGACTGAGCAATGGGAGCTCACCCCGTCGCGGGGATTTGAACCGCTGACCTTCTGATCGGCAAGTCCTAGGCTCTGTGGTTTAACCCACAGCACCACCCGCGTCCCTGTTCATGAATAAGTCATAAGAAAAAAGAGGTGAGATACCATTCAATTTCAATAGCATGAAGTGCATGCTTCTTGTTGACCCAAGTGGCAGTATCACCTTATGGCAACTGACCTTCAATGTCTTCTCATCGTTTGTACCAAACATTATGAACCAAACATAGCTTTCTGATCTTGTCTGGTAGAACTGTCTGATAGGGAATAAGCCTACAAACTGTACAGCCTGGGTTTGGGGCTGTGGGGACATACATGATAAAGCGAAGGTCTTAATTGCTCATTCTCCACACCTTGGCTAGAAATGGAGTGAAGAATATTGCACCATAGCCTGGAATGGAATGATTATGGGGGTTTTTAGCAATGGAATGTGGGTGGCAAACTAATATGGGCAGAGAAGGGATTAAAATGCTGGGGAAGTGTGCGAATAAAGCTTATACTGTTGCGTCTTTGAAAGGTTTTCAGCACTTAGCTTTCATATGTAAGTGTTCTAGAGTAGCTAGCTCTCAAGGTGTGACTGCTTGGGGTTTAACCTCCTTAGGTTTCAAGGGAAATGGTAAAATGCCACAAGTTAAGGGGCCACAATCAAAGGTAGAAGATAAAAGTTCCTATTTGCCTTCAGAGATTTTGTATTTGTGTTGCCCTTCCGAGCCCATTCTGCTTCCTCCAAGGCATCTTAATGGTATTGAATGGGGCCATGGAGACCTCTCTAGAATTTTTGGGATGAGAAACCCATTTGAGTTCAGAAAGGCAAAGTGAATAGGGGTTGAACAAACAGCAGGGAGAGAAATCAGGGAGGCATACTCTACAGTCCTCTAGTTTGAGTTTGATGGCCTTTCAAAAGACAGTCCTCTATTTGAAGTTGTCATCTATTTGGCAGTCAGAGTCCATTTTAAAGATAAGGAACCATAAAAGGAGACAGGGAGAAGGAGCCTTGCTCACCAACCCTTCACATCTCCTGGTCGGCAGATTGAGCAGATATGCACCTATATGCAAAATTGTGACTATTAAGTCCAGTCACGGACAACTCTGGGGTTGTGGCGCTCATCTCACTTTATTGGCTGAGGGAGCTGGCGTACAGCTTCCAGGTCATGTGGCCAGCATGTCTAAGCCACTTCTGGTGAACCAGAGCAGTGCACGGAAATGCTGTTCACCTTCCTGCCGGAGTGGCACCTATTTATCTACTTGCACTTTGACGTGCTTTCGAACTGCTAGGTTGGCAGGAGCAGGGACGGAGCAACGGGAGCTCACCCCGTCACGGGGATTCGAACCGCCAACCTTCTGATCGGCAAGCCCTAGGTTCTGTGGTTTAGACCACAGCGCCACCCGCGTCCCGTCCAAGGCACCTTGCTTTCCCCCAAACAAGCTTTGCCATCTTCCCCACCCTAGGTCCTACTCCTTACTTGCTGCCATCACTCCCAAAGAATCCTGGGAAATGTAGTTTGTTAAGGCTGCTGGATGTGAAAGGTAAACTACATTTCTCAGGTTTCCTTGGGGAAGCCATGTGTCTTAAATGTGCATAGCTGTGCTAGTTACAGATAGGTAGCCGTGTTGGTCTGCCATAGTCAAAACAAAATAAAAAAATTCCTTCCAGTAGCACCTTAAAGACCAACTAAGTTAGTTCTTGCTATGAGCTTTCGTGTGCATACACACTTCTTCAGATAATAGCTGTGCTATTAGTCTCAGATTGTGAGCCTCAGGAGATCTGGTATCCCTCACTGTTTCTCTCCATAAGGTACTCATCTTAAGCTGTGGTTTAACAACCTTTGGTTTTCTGGATGAATATATACTGCAGTGCAATAGCCTAAGCTGAGTAGTGTTTACAATACATCGTGATAAATATTAGAATAGGGTTCTATTTGTCAGCTGAGTAATATCTCTAATGCTGGGATGTTGTGAGAGAACAACACAGTGGTGGACACAAAAGGGCTTGAACTTGATTATTTTGCCAAACTGTTGAACAATCTTTGGGAAGCTTGAGTTAGTATGAGCGACAAGTCCTGACTAAGAGCTTTCAGAAAAAAGGCTACATTAATAAAAGGCAACTGCTTTTTTTATTGTTACAAAGCAGATGGCTGGAGTTTTTCCTCTGAATTTTGCATATGTAGCTAAAGGCATTGTGTATTTGGATTGTTTCTCAACCAGTTTTTCATCACATTTAGTTTTTGACTTCACAGCTTTGTCTTTAAATGGTTCATTAAAAACAAACAATCCATACCTTCCACATTTTCACTTGTGTAATACTTCTTTTTCATTGTACCTGTATGTAGCTACCTTTCCTTGGTCTCCTGCTGCTGTTTTGCATCTTTCTGCTTTTCTTATTTTATTATTACTTGAAAAGCTTTTCTATTCCAGCATCACATAGTGAATGCATGGACACTGCAGGCTCATGTGGTCATTTGGACTTGGCACTAATTTTAAACAAAAAATATTGCAGTGGGTTTCCTCCCACCGAACAGATACCTCACCCCTACAGTTATTATGCATGAACTAGCTAAGTTATTTGGTGCCTGACCTAGGATATGAGCACTCGATGAATGTGCAAACTGTTTCCTATTTCAGGGAGTTGTCTCCATTTTATAGAAAGTGAAACTGGGTACCTTCTGGCTAGCCACAATTTGAATTCATACTCTTTGTATTCTTCTAAGATTAGTTGCAGATAGATATATCAGGGACCATATCTAATATAAAATGAAGAGCAGTTAGGTATCTCCATACACAAAATCAATAGAAATTTTCTGTGCCAAGTTTCTTTCTTTCTTTTTGCTCAACTTCCTTAATAAATTCAGTTCAATGCAGATATTTTTCTAAAACAATACACAAGCCCCTGCTCATGAACCTCAGCAAAATTTGTCTTCCTCCATTAAGTATAAAAGGACCACAGCTCAGGCTGAAAATTAAGCACCCCAAAATTAAACAACAAATACTCTGGCATGCAAATTATCAGTGAAACAATGTAATTGTTTCTTGTTATCCATGTAGTACCTTGTCAAACTACTAGTTAACTGTGCATTTTCCCCAAAAGTTAGCAAATGCCTAAAATAGCCACTGATGCTATTTAGCCCCAAGTCATAATTTGTGAAGAAAACAAAATTCATGGAAAAGTAACTTGGCAATCTTTTTTATAAAGTGTGATTGGACAACTGTAACAATGAGAATATTTCTTGATCTGACTAAGAGGCTGAGCTATGAATTATGAAGTCTCTGACTGCAGTCTCACCTCCACCATGAAATTGCTTGTTGATCTTAGAGCAATCTTCTTCTTCTTCTTCTTCTTCTTCTTCTTCTTCTTCTTCTTCGTCTTTTGTGTGTGGGGGTTGTGTTCACATTAGCGGTAAGGTCATTTCTCCCACTGGGTTTCAAGCTGCATTTGCACAGTGTTATTCATGTGGGGTAGGGATGTTTTCACCCCATACACATGGTTTCTCTGCCCCTGCAAGACCCCCACAACCAGAAATCCTATTATGTTGACATCTATGCATGCCTGACAGCTGTCTCAAATGTTCACAACATTCTTAAGTATGAAGCGATTGCAGGTAATTATTATCATTATTTTTAGATTTAAGCTGGTTTGAGGAAAAAATGCATCAAACAGCATTCCCAGTTGCTATATAAATCCTATTATCACCCTTCCTTACATATAATTGACTGCCAATAGTCCTAACAGAAACTATGTTTTTTCTCAATATATAAACTGGCAGTTCATGCATTCTACTCTTTATTTTAAAATAAAAAATCCATCTGGATTGAACTCCGATTTGTGAATCGGTAGTGAATATTGGCGGGGCGGGGGGAGCTGCTATGAATGTGAGTATTTAAAATATAGTATCCTGAGAGATCCAGTCTCAGAAAGGGAACTTTGGAAGCTATTTCACGGGCCAAATGGCCTGCCTTTCTTTGACATGAAATACAGTTGGTTTTTTCTTGATCAAACTGATGTTTCAGCACTTTTTGCAGGGTTCTCCTTAAATGTGCTGAAGCTAAAGAAAGCTCCACTGCTTAATTTGAGTAAGAGCCTCATAAATAAATGCGGTAAAATCTGTTCAAGCAAGAACATTCTCACGGTGAACTTTTTTTTTTTGGCTAGAGTTCATGTTCACATTCTGCATTGTGCTCTTCCTCCAAGGAGCTTGGAGCAGGCGTACATTGAGCTACCGGGTTATATCTACATGCCAACGCTGAGAGGTAAAAGAGTGAGTGATGCCAGCCTTAAGTTTCATGGAGATCCATGTATCTGAGCCCCCTGGTCCAAGTCCAGCACCATTATCACTAAATAGCACTGGCTATTAGGGTCAAATGATGCATGTGGATGGGGCAGTCATATCTGTTTGTTCAATCCAAATGATATTTACAACACAGTGGCTGTGTGAGTGAGAGGAGCTGAACCCATCCCTATCTTACCTTACTGAGATGCACTGCAGCCAGCAGTCACCACCCTGGTTCCAGTTTGCTTTTGGTATTGAAGCTGGACAGAGGGGGGAAAGGGTTTGCGGGATGGCTATGTTCTAGCTCTGCTGTGGGAGGCATTGTTCTTCTGAATAGCAGTTGCTGGAAATTTTGGGTGCACAGTGCTGTTGTGCTCTTGTGTAACTTGAAGGCTTCCTGCGGGCATCTGGTTGGCCGCTGTAAGAACAGGATGCTGGACAAGATGGTCCAGTGGACTTGCCTTATGTTCTTACAAGATGGAGCTCAGGGAGTTAAGGACATGTAAATCAGCTGCATGCCCCCCTTTTTTGTTAAAATAACTAAATAAATTAGACCCCTGTCCCCACTTGATATGTGCATGAGCAAATGTTTGACTCTCAGCCGGAGAGTTCTAAACCGAACTAGTTTCTGTTTTGCAATACAATGTCTTAATTATACAAATAGCTAAGCTGGCATCACTCTGCACAAATTGAATCTCAGTGGATTTTATGGGAGTTTTAACTCAGGCTTCTTGTTGGGGAGATGGGAGTCATTGCTAGTAATTGCAAACGCAGCTGATGAAGTCCTTTTCCGTCTGGGCAACTCGGAAATGTGTGGTGTAATCTTGTGGCTTATTGTCTATCCGACTACAAAAAGCTAACCATTAAAAATAATTGAATATATTCTTCAGGCTTCCTTGCCAGATTAAAATGACTGAAGAAGGCAAGAAGGTGGGGTTGGGTGGGGAGGAAATGTAGCAATGTGGATATGTGTGTGTGTTTTCTAGCTCCAAGGTCCTGCATTTGGCCCAAGCTGATCTGTTTTCAGTCGCTCTTTCAGAACTGTGCCCAAAGGAGAGCTATTCCACCTGGCCTTTAATTTGAACTCAGCCTGATCTTTTATTTCCCTTCTCTTTCCCTCCCCCCTTTTTATGAAGATTACCCGCTCTGGGACTCCACAGCTAATTCTCCCCTGGCCTCCTCACTGGCCCAAGTAGGTCTAATTTAGCCAGCTAGCCCTGGTGACTATCTAATGTTTATTGGATGGATTTCCCTCAAATTGATTTTTTGAACTTTGAATTTTATTGTTATTCATCCTTTTATACTGTATTTTATGCTGCTTTTATGTTGTATTACAATTAAGTGTTTTAAATTTGTTGTTAGCTGCCCTGAGCCCGGGTTTCTGAACTGGGAAGGGTGGGGTATAAATAAAAATTTATTGTTATTTTGGTGTACTTAACAGGAGTAAGTTGCAGTAGTTGCTGCTAGGACTAAGTGGTGTTTCAAATGCTTAATGTGAGCTTCTGTATTGCAGAGAAGCCTCAGAGTGAAATTTGAAAAGGGGGGGGGGAGAGAAAGATTTCTGAAAGTGGTGTATCTTGCTCTTTTCTGCAAAGCCTATGAGTCAGCTGTCTTGCTCCATAGTGACGCTTACCACCAAGGGAAGATGATGGCCCAAACGAGGTGGAGATCAATAGGCCCAGAGTTCTGGAAAACATTGTGAAATATGGTGAGGCCCATGGATAAATATCAAGGTGCTGGTTCAGGACCATGGTTAGAGTCCAGCGGCAGAAGTGTCTTGTTGGCATGTTCATGGGGCTTCCATGCCAGTGGATTCACATGAGAAGGGCCAGGGTGTGAATGCATCTCCTCAGATTCTAGGAATGCCAGTGAACTTCACTCAAGCCAGGCTTAGGAACCACTGTCAAAGCCTCTCTTTGTGAAGCCCAACCTCAAATAAAACCCCTAAACTTCCATCCAACTTGGATTTTTATCTAAACACTCCTTCAACTCTCTCAGCTGTGAAACCCCCTCAGTCCTATGGGGAAAAGGTAAAGACACATTCTCAGAATGGGGCATTTAGACCCCACTCACCCCCCAGAGGGGATGGGTGCCCCACTCTTGAACTTTGTCCCTGAAGCCCCCTTTATATTACCCCCATGGGACCAAAAGGATCAGCATCCCTCCACTCGCTCCTATGGAACAGGCAGAAGAAGCTGTAGGAGCAGATCCAGAGGATATGTGTGGGGAGTTGTGCCCCCAGGGCTCTCCACCCTGTCTGTTCTGACCCATCTGTGCAGATGTGTGTGAGGCAGGTCAGTGGTTGTAGCACCTTGGAATGCTCCAAGTAAGCAACTTGTTCCCACAATAGCTGGAGGTGAACTTAGACACCTTAAGAGTCCCTCCAGACAGTCTATCTTTCCTGAGCTCCACCCCGTAAGAACTTTGGCTCGGGTTCAATAGTCAGTAGGCTCAGGTTTAGCACTGTGGTACTGTTCCCCAGCTGATGGTACTGCAGCACTGGACTTAGAAGGCTCACACGTCTGAGATTGAGGGTGGGCAACCATCCTAAGAATCTGCCCCTAGAGCCCCTTTACCCTCCTCACACCCTCAAATTGGCTTTGAAGAACTATTTGAATTCTTCCAAATTTAGCAGGGAAGACTTGTGTACTTTCCAAATTAGTGCAAGGCAAGTCCATATTTGCTGAATCCTCACATTTGACTTCCAGCTTATTTCTGCCAACCCTTCTTCATACAGTCTTCTGCCTTCTCATACAGTCAGTGTAGTGTTAGTGTGCTGAACTCACGCAAGGTTGTATGAGCAGCAATTTGTGAAAGTGAGCTGGCATCTCAGCAGCAGGGAGCAACTCCTAGTGTAAATGTTATCATATTTTTTTTGGTCTTATTTTAACTTGGATTTCATCTCGTTAGGCGGCTGTTGTTTTTGCTACAATTGTTGCTAATTTTAACTTAACTGGATTTTTATAGCTTTGTGTTGAAAGCTGTTATGAGAACCTGTCTTGAAGAGTGGGGCAGTAAACGTTGAAATAGAATAAGTATATTTGAAGAAGGTAACAGGTTTCAGGTGTGGATAGGAAGTGGGCTGTTGCAATCTGTTGAAATATAGTTAAATGCAGTTAGTTGCTTGTAGTGTTCAACAGCTGCTGGTGCTCTACATGTGATGATTCATCCTGATTGTAAAAATGTAATCCAAAGCTTTAAACGGCTTGCAAAAGCCACATGAGCTATGAGGCCATTTGGATACCTCCCCAAAGAAATGTACAGCTTTTGTTATGGACCCTTAGAGAACGCAGCATGGCTGTAATCTGGCAGAGGTTAGTTAGTTTGTGCTTCAGCTGAGAGAACAAATGTTTGTCTGAATTGGACCAAGTTTCTGTTGGGAGTGGTAATGATCTACAAAGGGGACTCCCAACATCTTAGCTAGAAGACTATGCCTTAGCAATCTATAAGTGGCGCCTTCCCTGTGGAACGCCCTCCCACCAGATGTCAAAGAGAACAACAACTACCAGACTTTTAGAAGACATCTGAAGGCAGCCCTGTTTAGGGAAGCTTTTAATGTTTGAGGGATTATAGTATTTTAAATTTTTTTTTTGGAAGCCGCCCAGAGTGGCTGGGGAAGCCCAGCCAGATGGGCGGGGTATAAATAAGAAATTATTGTTATTATTATTATTGTTGTTGTTATTATTATTATATCTTTCTCATTCATTAGCTTTACACTGAATGGTTTCAAAATCTTTAAAAATATATCCCATACTCAGTTACTTTTCCTATGTGACATAAAGGTAAAGGGACCCCAGACCATTAGGTCTAGTCGTGGCCGACTATGGGGTTGCGGTGCTCATCTCACTTTACTGGCTGAGAGAGCTGGCGTGCAGCTTCTGGGTCATGTGGCTAGCATGACTAAGCCACTTCTGGCGAACCAGAGCAGTGCATGGAAACGCTGTTTACCTTCCCGTCGCAGCGGTACCTATTTATCTACTTGCACTTTGACGTGCTTTCGAACTGCTAGGTTGGCAGGAGCAGGGACCGAGCAACGGGAGCTCACCTTGTCGCAGGGATTCGAACCGCTGACCTTCTGATCGGCAAGTCCTAGGCTCTGTGGTTTAACCCACAGCATCACCCGCATCCTATGTTAGCCTCTAATCTAGGGGTAGGGAACCTGTGGCCCTCCAGATGTTGTTGCACTCCAGCTCCCCTCAGCATGGCCCCTGGGCAGGGATCATGGGAATTGTAACCAACAAAATCTATCGGACACAAGGTTTGGGACAACTGGTCCCAACTGGTCATGCAGGCTTTCCACATCAGTGTCTTGTAGCCACTTCACTAGAAAACATTTCACTGATCAACAGAGAGCTGCCATGCATTGACGTCATCCCCTTCTAAACATTTTATTCTGAACGTCATTCACTGAGTCTTCCTCTATTCGGGCAGTGCATTCTGAGACATATTATTTGTGTAAACCTCTGCCTCCTTTATTCAGTGGTTAATTATTAGTGTGACTTCACAGACACATTGTTGTTGCTCTTGTTTTTGGCAGGGGAGGGGAATGTGTGCCTGCAGGTAAGTGAAGTGTCTGCTTCCTTAAGCATTTTCTAAAATGCTTAGACAATCACTTGAAGACAGAGAGAGGAATTGCATCACATTGCTCATAACTATGCATGATGAGTTTCTGTCCCTGCAAGGATGCTCTTCCATAATCCAGTACACACCGTCATTATCTTCAGCACCACAGTAATAAGGAAACAATAAGCTGAAATCAGTCATTTTGTGATGAGTTGCCAGAAGGATTTTAGACTTGGATGGGTAAACAACTTTTAAAATTATGTAAGGGAACTGCATGCATATATATAAAACAGTTTTTCTTTGTCTTACTCTAAAATCATTTTTCCTATACCTGCAGTTTTTGGAAGTTTCTCCCTGAAGCTCAGTCTGGTATTTTTCATGTAGGAGTAGCTATCTTCTCCCCAGCTCCTATTAAGTCTTCTGCCTTGCTGTGTCCTGCTGTACTCAGTGAGGTGGTAGAATCCAGATATGAGAAATAGTAGAATGTACTCTTCTAACTCGGGACGCAGGTGGCGCTGTGGGTTAAAGCCTCAGCGCCTAGGACTTGCCGATCGAAAGGTTGGCGGTTCGAATCCCTGCGGCGGGGTGCGCTCCCGCTGCTCGGTCCCAGCGCCTGCCAACCTAGCAGTTCGAAAGCACCTCCGGGTGCAAGTAGATAAATAGGGACCGCTTACCAGCGGGAAGGTAAACGGCGTTTCCGTGTGCGGCTCTGGCTCGCCAGAGCAGCGATGTCACGCTGGCCACGTGACCCGGAAGTGTCTCCGGACAGCGCTGGCCCCTGGCCTCTTAAGTGAGATGGGCGCACAACCCCAGAGTCTGTCAAGACTGGCCCGTACGGGCAGGGGTACCTTTACCTTTACCTTTACTCTTCTAACTGCAGCTTGGGAAATGCCACTTTTTGAGTGGTCCCTCATGTAATAAAACGGTTCACAAATCAAGATACATCAGGGACAGATTCTACCCTAGCCTATTCCTTACTGTACTAGATTTCTGGTTGCAGGGAGCTTTCCATGAAGGGAAGGATTCCCTAATATGGCTCGCCCACATACACCCTTTTGCAGTCTGAAGTGGTAACACTGCAGTTGGCCATCTTGTTTGGTTCCATGTTTATATCAGCCCTGAGAGGATCCTGGTTGCGTGGCTATTCCCTCCCCCCCCCCACAGGTGGAATAAATAAAGACACTGGACACAAGCATTTTGGTTAATGGGCGAAAATGGCCACAACTTTATTGATTACAGGTAAGAGGGGTATTGGCTTTAGGCATTGGCCCTAACAGACTATCCGGTCTAACCAGGAAGGGTTAAACACCAACAGGGGGAGCCACCCGAGATGCATATCCCTAGGCGCTCCCCGAGGGGTTACCGCTCGGGGGCGCGCTTTAGGCCCTAGCCTCCGTAGGTTTCGGACGAGGGGACGCCCCTCGGAGTCCTTTAACGAACTACCCTTCAAGCATTGGGGGAGGTGATGGCGTTCCTCCCCCCCCGATCACATTTGCATGACAATACCCCGGCCAACGCCTACCGCCAAAACCAAGGGAGTTGTGACGTTTTGCTACGAGGTAGGTGAAAAAACCAAGTGGCTCCAAATTCCAGCCAATTAGCCAAATGGAAAAACTCCTACCAGGCCCCTTGCGGCGACCAGCCGAAGCCCATAGCAAAGTCAAGGGCAAAACCTAAAGGGCGGGTGGGTGGGAAACCGCGACTGCTGCAAAGGAGAATAGGGGCGAGCCCAGGGCTGCCCTGACCTTAAGTGGCCTCTGGACGGCCCGCCCCTGCTGCCAGCCGATTGGCTGGCGCTGCAGGGGATGCAAATTAAGGGGAATCCCTGCTTCCCGCGAGGCTGGGGCCAGCCCCCGCGGGAGTGTGGGCTGGGTCGTGAGCCCGCAACCCCACCCCCTCCGGAAGTTCGGTAGTGGCATTGTGCTCAGTGGCATCCAACTTTTTACTTCCCTGTTTTAAAAAATTAAAGATCTGAGTTACAGTGGCTTGTGGCACTTAGTGCATTATCCTTTGTCAATATGCTGACTCAATAGTCATTATGCCTTCTGTATTGCAGGATTTCTGGGTTCCCTGCAGTGGTATCAGATAGAAAATGACGCAGTTAGGTTCTGCCCAGAATGGTGAATATATGCTGCTTTAAGGCTTGCTATCTTCTCTTGACATTAAGGCTGATCTGTCTTTATTTTCCTCAGTTTCAACTTCATTGAGGCTTCTTTAACTGACTTAGGAACTAAGGATATCTAAATGCTGAATTTACTTGATGGAAAGAAAGCATGGTGCAGCTTACATCAAACCCATTATTATTATTTTATTTGCAAATAATTACAATGTTTCCAAGCACTTAGTTCAGGTCACTTGTGATTAGTTCACGTCATATATCTAATGACTTTGATAAGCGATGGCAAGTATTTGTGCTTTCTGCTCCATATCTTTGCTTAACAGTGGCAGCAGCTGTCCTTTAGCATTTAGCATGGATCATTCACTGTTTAATTTCTTCCTCTTAATGGAAACAGATGCAATTTGGTATTTTGTAATTAATGCGAATAGAGAGACTGTTCATTGCTGAGGTGGATGCACTTAGAAGTCCATCTTGCACTGTGCCGATACATTTCGTTCAGACAATTAAGTCTAAGATTGAACATTAATGCTAGAATTGCATATTGATCACATGATAGTCACTTGGCTGAGATGGTTGCACAAATTTCTCACATGTCAGAGGCACTCTTGGAAGTCTTGTAGAGGAGAAGATCCTTCTGTTACTACCTCAATAGGGCAGACTTGTAAAGAAGTTGCGTCTAATTTAGGCTGCCCTTAATGAGGCAACAGTTAAAACTCACCTTAACCCGGACTGTGGGTTTATTACTAATATTTAATAGAATCTCTATGTGGACGCAGGTGGTGCTGTGGGTTAAACCACAGAGCCTAGGGCTTGCCGATCAGATGGTCGGCGGTTCAAATCCCCACGACGGGGTGAGTTCCTGTTGCTCGGTCCCTGCTCCTGCCAACCTAGCAGTTCGAAAGCACAAAGTGCAAGTAGATAAATAGGTACCTCTCTGGCGGGAAGGTAAACACCATTTCCATGCGCTGCTCTGGTTCCCCAGAAGCGGCTTAGTCATGATGGCCACATGACCCGGAAGCTGTACGCCGGCTCCCTTGGCCAGTAAAGCGAGATGAGCACCGCAACCCCAGAGTCTTCCGTGACTGGACCTAATGGTCAGGGGTCCCTTTACCTTTACCTTTATGTGGACGCAGTATGGTGGTGGTGGGGAGCGGAAAAAGGGAGGAAACTTTTTTTAAAACAACAACAACAACAACCCAAATTGGGGGAGTGAAACAGTAATATTTGGGGGGGAACCCTGTGCTCTCAATTTTCCTCCCTTCCCCTGTCCTTTACATCTCCATGGTGTGTTTGTGTGTGTGGATGGATTTAGTGGAAACATCCCTGTATTCTCTTATACCAGCTCAGCCAGGCTCCCACTAGCTGCTGCAGAGAGTGTTGGCACAACGATGAAACCTGGATTGAAATTAACCGTAAAAGATATTAAACATTAAGGCATGTAGGTGCTGATGTTGAGAGGAGGATAAGGCAGGGAATTTACATACCAGATTTTAAAGTAATTTGATGTTTGCCTTTGCAGGTTTCATAAAAGCTCCACAACTCACCGGTAACTCTTTAATCCACAAATTGTCACTTGTTTAAGTATTTGCATGAGGTATTTACAGTGTGGTGAAACCCAATGCTATGGGCTTCCCATTGCCTTTCGTCCTACTGAAGAACCTTTGTTCATTTCCATTGCATAGTCAGTTGAATGTGCATTGCTTAGTAGAGTTTCTTCCTAGAATTTCTTTTAACTTTAAAGCATCAAAAATAGTTCTGCACAGTGACTCCGAAGGAGCTGGTACACTGTCTTTATCACCCCTATGGAAGGATCAGGACATGAACACTAACATCATTAGAGAAGTAACAAGGATCTTGACCTTAATGGTCAATTAGATTGCTGTTTCATGTTCTAAGATGAGCAAATAACCATCTATGACCCAAGGGTATTCTGCTGTATGAAATTTTTACATTTCTGCAGTGAATAATGCCTGCCAGGAGTTTTGACATAGTTAAATTGAATTACTGGTAACCACAATAAGAGTTCTCTATTTATTGTTCCACCTCACCTTCATAGTCCTAAAAAAGCACACGGATAAAATTAAAGGAGCTGTTCCAAGACAGTTAAGATTCTGCCTTGTACACAAATGGTCTTTTAATTATACCTGGGGGTTTCTGTTTTGTATCACTGTTCAGCTTGTATTTGTTGTACTGACAACTTTAAACCAAAACAAAAATAAACAAAGAAAGCTGGCTTCAAAACTAATTGCATCAGTGTTGGCCATCATTTAAGATTTTAGCTGTTGTGAATTTGTAGTGATGAATATATTGGAGTTGGGGAAAAAACAGCTTTCATGGTTGTGTCATGCAAGACAGGGACACACACTTTGCATAAAAGAGAACTATTTTCGCTCCCATTTGAAAACTCCAAAGTATGAGACTGCTTTCAAAGCAAATTAATTTTCACGGTCACAACTGTTGTTCATTTATAACAGGAAATACCTGCTGTGCTAACTATTTCTACACTGAAACATCCATGGGTGCACCTAGCAATCTCAGAAATGTAGTTCATGCTGCGCTCTTCCATCCCCCGGAATGCAGAAATTTGAACCCGGAGGATCTGACTGAATGCTACTTGGCATGTCAGGAAGAGACAATAACAGGGGATGCGCAAGTATTTGTATACCAGACTTTGCTAATCAGGTGCCCTCCATATGTTTTGGAGTACAACTCCCATCAGCTGGTTGGTCAGTGTTGGGGTAGACATTTCTACCCTTGCTCTCCCAAGCTCACATCTAAAAATTCATTCAGAAGCACTTTTAGGAAGTGCAATTCAGTTCCTTTTTCTTGCCTAGTGCTGCTTGAGAATGCCTGAAGCTGCTATAAGAGACAGGAAGGGTAGTTTAGGGTTTCTATAATTTGAAGAGCAAAAAAGAGGATACTATGATGGCCATTCAAAGCAAATAAATGCCATTTGTCTCAAATTTTCTGTTGAAAAACAGGACGTGTCTTGGAAAAAGAGGACACATGGCAACCCTAGATAGGCATAAGTTTAGAAATTGTGTGGATTAGGGCTGGGCAATATATCAATATATGCATCATCTAAAAATGATTTGAAGTCCATATCGTGATAAAGGTTTCATACTTTTTGACCTTGCAATATATCGTGAATCGTCTCTCTCTCTCTCTCTCTCTCTCTCTCTCTCTCTGTGTGTGTGTGTGTGCTATGCAAAAATCATGATGCAGTGGAAGCTGTGAAGCCAGCCAATGCCTCTACATAACTCCATCCTTATTTCAGAAATTGTGATATATCTGTATATCGCAATGTTTAACTGATGATGTATCACAAAGTTGAACACCAGGTGCATCGTTAATTCAGATACCGTGATATATTTGCACATCACAATGTCTAGCTGGTGATATATCACGATGTTGAAAACCAGATATTGCCCACCCCTAGTGTAAATGAAGCAGTGGGTGGGGAACTACAGCAGAGGCAGAACCAAAGGGACAGTGACATGCATAAAATGATGTGTGCTGGGAAAAACTTGTGCAGGGTACAGACAGTGTGCTGTTGCTGGGGAAAGGGGCTAGGCAAGACGGCTAAGGAAGATAGCAAAGAAAGCATAGGGCACAGGAGATCAATGGGTAATGTAGTGATAGTGCCTGCTGAACCAGCCACCGCTTGCATATGTTCACAGGGGAGTACTAATGTAGGTGACGCAACAAAAAATTGCATTAAATTCCTGTTGGCAATCTGTTGACAGCCGTTGTCTTCAGCCCTTGATTCACTGCTCATCTGGTGTTTGCTGATTGTACTTAACTCAGAAGTTGCACGTCTGTTTCCATGGTGCTGATTAGCATACGGAGCTGGCATCTAAGGTTGCATCAGAGGCAGATTTACAAAGGCTGGAACGGCCAGACTGACCTCACTAAAACAACATTGATCTTAAGGCAGTAGTATGGACCTAGACTGGGGTAGGTAGGTGGGGGCATTTCTGAAGCATATTGGGGACATTCAAAATGGTGATTTGTTCAGCGGCAATTGTTATTGTTTCTAGATTTTTGATTTATTTTAGCCAAATGGAATTTCACGATGTGATTATATCCACTGTTTGATCTCTCATTGACTGAGATTATGCCATTAAGAAACCCTTTCGGGGTTTTTTTCTTTGGTGCAGCACCGAATGGCTATGAAGATAATGTAAAAATGCGAGACAGAGTGAAAGATATGGCATGTTTTGCGGGTGCCTTCTTGTTTTTCAAAATAGTGAGTTTCATGCTGATAATGAAACATCACAGAAACTCTGTGTGCTGTTCGAATGCAACTTTTAGCATTTTCATGCAGAGCATATGCCAGGAATTGGCTCTGAATGTAATTAAATCAGTTTCCTTTTAATACTACCATCTCCTTGTCTTGAATAACTTCTTGGTAAATAAACTGGTAAATAAACTGGTAAATAAGGAACACTAATGGATCTGATGGTTTCTCCTTCTCCTGAAGCATTCCTATATCTCCTGAGGGTGCCTTATCCTGAAGTAAATAGACAAAATGGCAGGAGGGGCAATCCTCCTTCCCAGATCAGCCCTTCCTAACAAGCTGAATGACTGTGTCATGCTGGATCTCCTAAAAGTACAGTATCCAGGCTCCCCCTCTCAGACACAGTGTGCTGGTCCCGGGGGAAAGGTACCGTGATCATAGTCAGAGTTCACGAGATGAGAGGCGAGGTCCGAAACAGGGAGCCGGGCGGGGAACAGGAACGCTGGGAGGTCAGAAGCAGAAGGCTGGGCAGGGAACAGGAACGCTGGAAGGTCAGAAGCTGGGAGCCGGGCAGGAACAGGAGCGCTGGAAGATCAGAAGCAGGAGGCCGGGCAGGGAACAGGAACGCTGGAAGGTCAGGAACAGGAGGCCGAGCAGGGAACAGGAACACTGGAAGGTCTGAAGCCAACAACGACGTTGCTCCCGCAACCTGGGACCGGGCTGACTGACCTTTATCTTCTTCTAAGGCCAGGGGCGGTCCCGGCCCCCAGGAGCCCCGCCTCCTCTGGCCTTAAGGCGAGCACTCCTCCTGGGAGCAACCAGTTCCCTTCGCCTCTCTGCCCTAAGCCTCTGTAGTTCAGGAGAGGCCGAAGGGTTACTGGGCCCCGGAGGAGGCTCATCTGTAGCCACTGAGTCCTCAAGCACCTCTGGGGCCAGAAGGGTTTCACCTGGTGCCTGCTCTTGAGGATCTGACACAGGTGCAGGCTCCTCAGAATCTAGGCCTTGCCCCAGTTCAGCCGGCCCTGGAGGCGGGGACTCCTGTGCAGGCTGGGATTCCTCTGGTTCAGCCTCTGAATCGGAATCCCAGGCCATCACACACAGTCTTTGGACTCTCAGCTTGAGGAAACTTTAAAGCCTTTATTCAGCAAATCATTACACTGTCCAAAGTACAGGATGCAAGATTTGTAAGGCTGCAGCAGCTCTCTTAAGGTTCATGACTAGATGATAGCTAAGAAGTTGTCCCAACACTACTTTTAAAGGGTAGGATGGGTCCAAACAGTTACATGGTTATTGACAAGAAGAATGAGCTTGCCAGGGATCGCTCCAGTGGGTTGGCTGGAACTGTTCACACCTGTGCTAATGGCAACATGTCCTTAGTAACAGAACCTAAGTCAGTCCTTCCAGGTCCCCTTCCACTTCTGGTTCAGCCAGACCCACTGATTGGTTGCCCTCCTCTTTGGCTACCATGGAGACTTCCTCTCTGGAAGATTATCCCTCCCCTTCTGTGACGTCTGCCAATAATGGGCTAAAGACTTCTCCTGAGTTGCTGAACTTTGGTTCATCCAAGAGGCTTTGATTTATGAGAAAGGCTGAGACCCTGAACATTTATCTCTGGTCTCTCTCCATGCTAGCAGACAGATTTACAACACCTGCTTATCTGGTTGGCACCATTGCTCAAGCCCAGTCTGAAACACCATTAATGGGAATAATATCATCATCCAGCTGTGCTCCCATAAAGCCCCCCCCACCCACTCACCATCACCTGACCTGAGCCACAGAACGTTACAGCTGAAAAGCCCCAGGATTGGCTGGCCTGAGACAATGGCATTGCTAGGTCACAAAGGTGATCAACCAAGGCCCCTGGATACTTCCTTGCTAGCTCCCCACTTTCCCTGTGGAACAAAATATGTAATACCACCTTCAAATTGACTGGAGGAATGCATTTGGAAGGCTTTGTAGAATATAGAGAAAGCCACCAAGCAGTGAGTAGGTTGCGGCCTATTCTCTGCTGGCTTTTCATAGCTTATCTTCCCCGTGGAAGATATTTGAAAGGTAAGTCACCTAGGCTTCCATGCATAAAATGTTTAAGCATTATAAAATAGATAGATATTCACCTGCTATAGTAGCATTTGGCAGGAAAGTGTTTCAAGGAGTAGTCTTACAGCAAATGTTTGATCCTTGGAAGCCCACCCAACGTTATTCCGCTGGGAGTCCCAGAAGAAAATGGAAATTTCCTTGGCCATTGATTTCTGTTCTCTGAGACTCCTTTTTTTTAAAATGAGATTGTTATTGTATTATAAAAGTTTTTCATAATACAATAAAACTGCAGCTACCAAACATACAAATAGAAATAAGTAGAATACAGAGTCCTTTTTTAGTAAATAATTTTTAGCCATTACCAGCCACAGAAGGTAGTAGACCCTCTCTCAGCTCTTACCTGGGATTTTTCCTTTCTCCTCCCAGACTCTCACCCTGTCTCTCACCCAGGCTCCTCCATCAACCATCTACCACCCCCCTGAGTATACAAGCTCTGGACTTTATGACATAGGACAGAAAGGCAGTAAGATTGTAACAATAAGAAAAGAGAAAAAAAGAAATAAAAGAAATACAAATTAGAGAAAGATACAAAAAGAAAACTTCTGATTTTCCATCTACTGGTTACATTAAAAAATATATATTGTTTAAGACTTTCAGTCCATTCTAACATCCATCTTCTCCACTTTCTGTTAAACAATATTTCTGTTAAGTCAATCTACTGATTGAGAGCGGGGTAGCTACTGCTGTCTAACAACAGCATGCTTATAATAATATATTTTATTTTAAATTGGTTTGTAATGTACTGGGTGGAGGGTGGAGTTTTATGGTTTTAAGATCATCATCATACATAAGCTGTTGGTCTATTAGAATGCTTCTGAGCATCAGGCAGAAGTTGTCAGGTTAGTGGTACCAATGTGTTTTGAACAATATTAGTGCTAAAGGTGAGAGAGAGAGAGAGAGAGAGAGAGAGAGAGAGAGAGAGAGGGAGAAAGTTGCTAGGGATGGCAACTACCTTTGAGCTCACTGAATTGGTCAACCTGTACCTGGGCTATTCCATTTTTAAATTGTGTGCATGCTCATATTATTTAATGTTCCTCAGTATAAAATTGGACATTTTCCTTGTGGAAGCATTTGATAAAGCGAGCATCCTCCTGCAGTCTGAAGGCGTTTGGCCGAGGCACAAATCGAACCACCTCTTTCTGAGAACTAAGCCCTAAAGTGCTGCTGACCTATGCACAGCAATAAAAAGCACAGCCACCATTAATGTTTTCCTGCAGTTGTGTTCTCAGCCCGGATTGCTTCTTGAATCTGGAGTGCTTCAAATGTTAAATGGTGGCATTGTATTAAGCTTCGTTACCCACCCACGTAAACATTTTCACAGAAATACAAAACAGAAACAACACAGGCATTTAGCATTTTGTGGGTAATTTTATTGCTTTTCAAAAGGGCACATTCTGTGCTTCCTCTGTGGTTGCAGAGATGTAACTGGGAATATCCCCTCGGGAAATGAATGCAAAGCATGTCCCATATTAAGGCTAATATGCGGCAAATGCTTTGGAGCTTCTGGAATGCTTATTGGGTGACAAGGAACCAAGGATGCATATCCACCACTGCTAGCCTCAGATAAAAGTGTTTTCACTTGAGCAGTCCATGTACCTCTTCAGCATAGAGTAGCTTGTGCCTATGTTTTGTTTGTCAGCAAACTGCCTATTGGGAATTTGCATAGTTATGGCAGCCAACAAAAAGGAGCACTTCAGTAGTGTTAGACTAAGAAGTGCCACTTACTGTAAACGGACAATATTCATATGCAGTTTTCACTAGCCTTAACTACCTGACTGCTGTTGGAAGGATCTGTTAGTATACCCTCCAACATTTCTCCGTTGAAAACAGGGACATCCTTAATAATACACTTGCAGAGAGCCAGTGTGGTGTAGTGGTTAAGAGCGGTAGTCTCGTAATCTGGGGAACCGGGTTCGCATCTCCGCTCCTCCACATGCAGCTGCTGGGTGACCTTGGGCCAGTCACACTTCTCTGAAGTCTCTCAGCCCCACTCACCTCACAGAGTGTTTGTTGTGGGGGAGGAAGGGAAAGGAGAATGTTAGCTGCTTTGAGACTCCTTAAAGGGAGTGAAAGGCGGGATATCAAATCCAAACTCTAATAATAATAATAATAATAATAATAGTAATTTTATTTATATTCCACCCATCCGACTGGGTTCCCCCAGCCACTCTAGGCGGCTTCCAACATATATAACAATATAATAAAACATTTTTAAAAACTTCCCTATACAGGGCTGCCTTCAGAGATTTAAGCAGAGGTAAGCAATGGAGAAAGGTAATGATTAGTTCTACAATCTCTTTAGCTTTCTCTATCTCTGAGGGGGCTTCTGAATTTTTGTAAGAGACTGGTTTACATATGACAACTTTGGACATGAAAGATATAAAAGGTAGCCAGGTACTAAAGTACATACTTTGAATATTCAGTGCTGTAGCCAGCATCCCAGGCTAAAACACAGGCACACCAGCTTTCCTTTCAATACTCCCTTTCTGCAATTTATAATCCTCCCCTGTTGTCTTGGAAACAGGGGGGTATATATTTGCCTTCAGCAGAGAGGGACACATGGAGAAAATAGTAGCTGACTGGATATTGTTCTGTGATCAGAGGCAAGGTGACTTGAGCAAGTTCATAAAACTCTGTTTTTAGACTACAGCATCCATCATCCCCAACCTTTGGCTATATTGGCTGGATCTGGTGGGAGTTATTCCAACAATATTTGCAGGGCATCATGTTTTGCCTGCAGTTGTTTTGGCCGAGACATTTCCCATAATGGACATCTATCCCAGAGAATGGGTTATCAACCTGCCTTCCATTGAAGTAATTTCCTCAGACACTCTGGGATGCAGTCCTTTGAAGGCTTCCTATGAACTTGACTCTGGACTAAGACAGGGGGATCTTTTCTAGGGTGATGTTGCCAAAGTTTAGAATTACTGTTTTGCTATATGAATTTGTTTATTCATGACTGCATTACAAACCTAGCAGCATTTTCCATGAAATTTCTTCTTCAGCTCGGAACTTCGAATGACTTTATGCATATGCATGGCTAGCATTCAGGTCAGGACACTAAACTTAGCTGATGTGCAGGTGCATGCACAGACATTCTTTATCGCTGAGCTCTTAATATTGATTAAACTATCCTTGATTTGCTGGGAACCGCATGACCAGTCCAACTGACTATCGTTCTGTTTATTAGCATTTAATCTGTTTAGGTAAATTATCTGTTCTCTTGCAGATGTTTTATATTGTAGTTGTCCCCAGTCCCTTAACGAGACCTGAAACCCTCTCTTGTATGTTTGAGTGGAGCAGAGTATGATGAATTCAGAGAAGCTCTGCACGAGTGCAGATCAGGCAAACCCAAACTGAAGCTCTCAGGGAGCAATGCAATAAACTATACATACTTGGCAACTCCATCCACTGTCTTGTGGGACACCTTCAGGAGACGAACCCTACACAAATCTGGATGGTTGGATGGTGCCTTGCGGCAACTCCTCTAGCAACTCCTGCAGCCAAGCTGGTGCCAAATGTATTGCTCTGCTTTCCTTTGGACCACAGTGAGGCTGAGAAGGGGGTCTATTTGTCTGGGCAACCGAGGACCTCCATACCCACTGCCCAGGCTTGCACCCCAGAGATGTCACTTCAGTGCTGCTAATGCAGTAGAAGCAATGTGGGAGGCAGCAGTTATGAGTTACCAGTCTCTGTGGCCTCAACAGGTGCTGTGATCGTTCAGTTGTTTGAATTACCCCCAGAGGCACAGTCCATTGTCTGTCAAGACAGATGGATGCCAACAACAACAACAATAACAACAACATCATGGCACCCATCAGCTTGCATGCTCCAACATAACAAAGGTGGAGAAAACTCTCATTGAATTGTATGTTCCCCCCAAAAGCTTGCAAAGAGGAGTTAGGTTTTCACTGGTTCCTGCAATTTGAAAGTAAAATGTGTGATAATCTGAATAATTGGAAATTGTGTCCATAACCTTAGCGTCACATGAGTCTCTTAATTGCAACATCCCTTAATTAGGATGTGCTTAAGCAATACAGACTCCGAGGCGCAGAACACATTCATGGGAATCACTATAGCTTAATGAAAATAAATGCCAATGAGTCATCCTCCAGCCTTATGAAATGCTCTTCCAGGGGAATGTGCATGCCCTTTTTCATATTGCACTCTATTAAACCTCATTTTACTCTGTTAAAAGGTGATGAAATGTATTTTGTGATTCTTTCCTTACTGTGAGGCATGCAGAGTTTATAAATGTCTAACATTTAAATGTTAGAGAAGACACTGGCATTGCAATGCAGCTTTTTTATTTTTTAAAAAACAGCTGTATTGGATTTCACTTCATATTGCACACCTTTTACTTGGCAATTGGTGTTCAAGATGAATCCTGCATAAGCTGGAAAATCACCAGATACAAATATTTCAGAAAGTATTAGATTTTGTCTTAAGCTTCTGGTCACCTACACTCCAGCAAAGGGGCAGCTTACACCAATTAAAGCGACACAAATAAAATACAAAAAGCTAAAAATATATAAAATATAATAACCAAAAAAGTAGTTGGAAGTATAATATAATTAAAATGATATTGAAATAATATTGTGAATGAAAGTTTAAGAACTTCTAATGGGCCTGTGAAAATATCAAGAAGTTTCTTATATAGAATAGATACTGTGGCGTTTGCCCATTCCTTGTGATTATGTTTGTACAGGGGGATGGAAATGGTTAATGTATTTTTTTTTAATTTTTTTTTATTGATTTTCACAAACTTGTAAACATACAAACAAATAAACAGACAAACATAAATACTAACCTTATTAAAACTAATCTTATTAACATTGTTAAGCGACTTCCTCGTATCCCCCTAGTTGAATTTTAGTATATATCATTTTAACGGTTTCCCAACTCCAAATTCTGATATCATAGAATCATAGAATCATAGAATCATAGAATCATAGAGTTGGAAGAGACCACAAGGGCCATCGAGTCCAACCCCCTGCCAAGCAGGAAACACCATCAGAGCACTCCTGACATACGGTTACCAAGCCTCTGCTTAAAGACCTCCAAAGAAGGAGACTCCACCACACTCCTTGGCAGCAAATTCCACTGTCAAACAGCTCTTACTGTCAGGAAGTTCTTCCTAATGTTTAGGTGGAATCTTCTTTCTTGTAGTTTGGAGCCATTGCTCCGTGTCCGCTTCTCTGGAGCAGCAGAAAACAACCTTTCTCCCTCCTCTATGTGACATCCTTTTATATATTTGAACATGGCTATCATATCATCCCTTAACCTCCTCTTCTCCAGGCTAAACATGCCCAGCTCCCTTAGCCGTTCCTCATAAGGCATCGTTTCCAGGCCTTTGACCATTTTGGTTGCCCTCCTCTGGACACGTTCCAGTTTGTCAGTGTCCTTCTTGAACTGTGGTGCCCAGAACTGGACACAGTACTCCAGGTGAGGTCTGACCAGAGCAGAATACAGTGGCACTATTACTTCCCTTGATCTAGATGCTATACTCCTACTGATGCAGCCCAGAATTGCATTGGCTTTTTTAGCTGCCGCGTCACACTGTTGGCTCATGTCAAGTTTGTGGTCAACCAAGACTCCTAGATCCTTTTCACATGTACTGCTCTCAAGCCAGGTGTCACCCATCTTGTATTTGTACCTCTCATTTTTTTTTGCCCAAGTGCAGTACTTTACATTTCTCCCTGTTAAAATTCATCTTGTTTGTTTTGGCCCAGTTCTCTAATTTGTCAAGGTCGTTTTGAAGTGTGATCCTGTCCTCTGGGGTGTTAGCCACCCCTCCCAGTTTGGTGTCATCTGCAAATTTGATCAGGATGCCCTTGAGTCCATCATCCAAGTCGTTGATAAAGATGTTGAATAAGACCGGGCCCAAGACAGAACCCTGTGGCACCCCACTAGTCACTCTTCTCCAGGATGAAGAGGAACCATTGATGAGCACCCTTTGGGTTCGGTCAGTCAGCCAGTTACAAATCCACTGAGTAGTAGCATAGTCAAGACCGCATTTTACCAGCTTCTTTACAAGAATATCATGGGGCACCTTGTCAAATGCCTTGCTGAAATCAAGGTAGGCTACATCCACTTGTATATATATACAATTAACTTGATCGCTTAACCTGTTTCTTTCATATTCATTCATTCATGTCCTGAATGGAAATGGTTTATGTAGATTGACCAATGAGAAAGCTCAGAGGCGGAGCCTACCTGGTTTTGAGGCTCAGCCCAGGGGTTTACCAGGGGAGATAGAGGAATGAGGGTCAGACAGAGGCAGTAAAAGTCGAACATAGTGGTTGTGACAATAGAGTAAGAGACAGGGATAGAACTGAGAGAGAAGAGTGTGACAGTGTGAGATAGTGCCACATCTAGTTAAGGGTGTGCATCTGAGAAACCGTTCTGAACATATTTAAAACTTGTTTGTTCTTCAATAAACTTTAATCTTCGTTGTTGACTTTACAACCTGACTGAGACTCAATATTTCACCAGAAGAAACCTGGTTGGTGGCAACAGAAGAATAAAGCAGTGGTGTACAGGTCAATAGTCCGTGGAACAACCGGGGGCTCCGTATGAACGCCACAGATACCATAAAATGGTTGTTACAATGTATATACAATATGTTGTAAATGTTTCAGCTATTTGTGCAGGTTAATCTGTTTATTTACATGGCATTTTAACCAAGTTTTGACTTTCTGAGGGATACAAGTCCTTGATAGCAAATCAGTTAGCGCCATAATTTATATGGAATAACTTTGTAGGCAGCTGGCCTCCCTAGATTTCTGGGACAGGCATTTGGAGATTTATTTAAGATGCACTACATTCTAAATAATAAGTTGTTGAATGTTCTAAGTCTCTGTGATAGTCCAGGAATTTAAACACCAAATACAATAAATAGAAGCATTCGGCAAATCCACTGCTGGGATAAAAATGGAAATGTTCACCATGCAGCCAATACTTTCCAAGTCATTTTAAAGCAACTTTTTATAAATCCTTATCCTTTAAAGTTAAAAAGGTCCATGATATCATTGATCTTGGGCCTAGTTGTTGCTGGTATAGGGTCAACCATTGCCCTGGATGCACTGCTGTGGGTGCAGATAAAAATTAATAGGAAAGTAGCATGTCAGGGGTGAAGCTCAATAACCCTTCTCTCTGTCATCTATCTGGAATGCTTTTTTAAAAATATATGAATGGGGGAGCTTTTAGTCTTGCAAAACTGTTAACTACTGTGTGAAGTGGTGCAGCCAAGGCACTGAGCTACACACCTCAGAACTAGGCTTCAGTCTGAGACCTTGAGGCTCAAGTGAATATTTTAAGAAGGAAAACAACAAAGGTAGAGAATCTGATCTAGTGGTTCAGGAAAAAGCCTATGATGGAAGTTCTTGGGTGATACGCCCCCGAAATACAGGTAGGAAATGGCATAATGTAATTTATTAATTAAGAGATTTGTGTTCCAACCAAAAATGGTTGCAGAGCAGTTTATAAAAGCAAAGTAATTAGCAGGAACATTAATACAATTATCTTAAGTTTCACAACACTGTTTCATACATGTCAAAATTCCTTGCTGGTGGAGAACAAGTACTTAAGATAGGAGGATAGGCTTTTGACCTCCATGTCAGTTTCACATGAATATGACTTATTTTTCAGTATGGTGGGGAATTTAATTACCGTATGTATCCCTCTTACTGTATATTTGTGTAGCCCAAGGTGAATGTCACTCTGTGTTTCCCCTTATTATTATGTATCTTGGCTCCATTGTTTCGCCATAGAGAGTCTTGCGTTTATGTACACTGTAAAGTCTATACTACATTTGCTGTACAAGTACAGATGTTTTGGATGGTTTTGTTCCTCTTAAAATGTCCATTACTGTGAACTTGGGCAGTCAGACTACATCAGTAGCACACAGGTTTGATTTACTGCTCTTCTAAGCACAGGAAACACCTAGAAATATTAACCAGGAAACTTAAGTTAATAAGCTGGACTTGATGGCAAAGGTTAATGATAATTCCTGAATCTGGTCTTGATTGAGGAGAAGTTTCCATGCGTGCTTGAACAAGGCTTGTAATGGTCTCCGTTACTTAAAACAGTAAGCCTAGCTTTTAGACCTAAATTAATTGCTATTTGTTTCTTGGTTCTCAGCAATATAATTGCCTTCTTGTGTAAAGGGAAAGGAAAGACACTCTTCTGCTGCTGCTGTACTGCTAAATGTGTTATGGCAGGGAACATCTATCTGCACTGGTTGGGATCTATTCCCCTCCCCCAATGCAGATGAACTTGATTTTGCTTTTTAAAAGCTTTACTTGTTCCAGCTTCTCCCTCCTTCAGATCCTAGTGATGTTTATAAATACACAGGCCATCAGTGCTACTTCACTCCCGCCCAGTGCACACATTGGATGGATCATTATATGTCTAAAATAGAAACAGCTCTGTATTCTGTTATGTGAGGGTTGGAGGGTATTTTGGAACTCACTGGAAGCCAGCATTGCACTATAGCAAATTTTTTTTTGAGGGGGTGGGGGTTGGGGGTTGTTTTTTGCTTTTGTAACAGCTGCAGGACACAGCCACCAGTTTCAGAGGTACAGGTTGTGACGAATATTGAAGCGTGCTGCTTTAATATTGCAGGACCAAACTTTCAGAGGACGGAGGCCAAACGGTTCTGCTGTGTTACGGTACTACAGTGACTTCAAAGCCACATGGCTGAACTCCAGGCATCTTGTTCACATAAAAAGTACATGGGATTGATGATCGTTTTATAGAACTGGCTGCCACAGATTTTAGATTGAACCTTGTGTATGTACCGTACTTTTCTGTGTATAAGACTAGGGTTTTTTTCTGGAAAATTATATTTAAAAATGGGGGTCCCCCAAAATAGGGAGCATGTTATACATGGTGGCAGGTTATACACAGAAATGTACGGTATATACTTCCACTGCTTCCACCATCCAAAACATCTCGTTGGTTATAAGCACAGATGGTTTTATTTGTTGTTGTTTTTAATAGCCAGGAGGGCAAAAATTTGATTTGAACTGATTTTATAATGAATTGATTTTAGAATGCTGTATTATTTGACTGTTGTTAGCCGCTTTGAGCCCGGCTTCGGCTGGGGAGGGTGGGATATAAATAAATAAATAAATAAATAAATAAATAAATAAATAAATAATTCTTAAAGAGCAGTAGGTCTTCAGACAACACATTCTGGAATTCACCAGACATCTGGCAATATAAGTCAGACTCTGAGGGCATCCCTACCCTGCATCACAAAGACTAGAGAAGACCCTACTTCTTTCTCCATCTATCATGTTTCGCCATTTGTTAGTTAATATATAAGGACCTAAAAACAGCAGAAGAGCCCTGCTGGATCAGACCAAAGGCCCACAGCATCATGTTCTAATTGTGTCCAACCAGATGGAAAACCTGGAAACAGGATCTGAGTGCAACAACACTCCTCCATTTGTGCATGTCAGGAACTAGAGGCAGAACATCGCCATTATGACTAGTAGCCATGACTAGTAGCCACTCATAACTGCATCCTCCATGGATTTGACTGCTCCACATTAAAAGTCATCCATCAATGGGAGCAAATTTTATAGTTAAATTATGTACCGTGTGAACAAGTATTTGTCTATCCTGAATCTCTCAAAATTCAGTTTTATTGAATGTCCCCAGATTCTAGCACATTGAACACTTTCTTAGTACCATGCATAAATATATACACCCCTATCACCTTTTCACTGAACTAACACTCCCCTACCCACCCAAATGTGGGATGTGGGTGGCTCCTGTGGGTTAAACCACAGAGCCTAGGACTTGCCGATCAGAAGGTCGGCAGTTCGAATCCCCGCGACAGGGTGGAGCTCCCGTTGCTCGGTCCCTGCTCCTGCCAACCTAGCAGTTTGAAAGCATGTCAAAGTGCAAGTAGATAAATAGGTACCGCTCCAGCGGGAAGATAAACAGCATTTCCGTGCGCTGCTCTGGTTCGCCAGAAGTGGCTTAGTCATGCTGGCCACATGACCCGGAAGCTGTATGCCGGCTCCCTCGGCCAATAAAGCGAGATGAGCGCTGCAACCCCAGAGTCGGCCACGACTGGACCTAATGGTCAGGGGTCCCTTTACCTTTACCCACCCAATATAGCCTTTCCTTATAGTAAGGTGACTCCAAACCCTTGGACCATTTTTGTAGCCCTTTGCTGAAACTTTTCCATGTTTACAATATCTGTTTTGAAGTGAGGTGACAAGAAATGTACACAGCATTCCAAGTGTGATCTCACTATAGGTTTGTACAACAGCATTAGGGTAATGGTCACACATCCAGATGCTGTGCACAGATCCAGATCAGCTTAGCTTCAGCATGAATTGTTCATGAATTGATGTACATTTACCATTCTGAACAGGAGGACTTCCTCTGTGAGAAATGGTGTCTGATTTGTAATACATCCAAGCACCATGAGCCGTCTTTTTGTATACCAAGCCAGGGAATTATGAACTTTACTTGGAGGGGAGAATGATGTAGCATTGGTTGGTACTGTCATTTTTCAGTGGTTCTAAATGTTGTGGCATGGACCTTTGGAGAGAGGTGACATTGATATAACAGATTGTATAGGCATTGGCCAAATGGTTTGAAGTCAGTGGAGCAAATGAGAGCTTTTTGAACAATTTGGACAACTGTTATGGGTTTTTGATATAAAAGTGCTTCTAGAATCAAAGGATGCCCCATATTGCATTAGGATTTTCTGGAGGAACAGAACGTGGTATTTGGCTAATATTTTTTGGGATTGGTATGGTGTTTTGCTAATATTTGTACAGCAAACACCAAACAGCGTGAGTTAAAAGCAGGAAAAATAATTCCTAAAATATCCATATTGAGCTGCAGTGTTACTGGAGAATTCTGTTTGGCACCCATTTGTTCAGTGATTTTGAAAGAGTTCTAGGTCCACAGACCGTTCTTCACGGCATTTTACAGCTTCAAAAGTGATGTGCCATCCTTGAAAGTTAACAGATGCGGCCTCCTGCTGCAATACCAATTTTACAAGTACACTTCAAAAATTCATTTCCTTTTTTTTGAAACGAAAGAGTAAACATACATCAAAGAGCTGCTTTTCTGAGTCCATATCTTTTACTTCCTTTTTATTTTATTTTTTAAAAAGACTTGTTTTTGTGGATAGACCTATCTTCATGAACACCACACTATTCCATTCTCTACAGGGAGCGAATGGGGCAAGCATTTTCTGTTGCTGTTTATCATGTTGGGCTGGCTTTCATACATTCTCCTCTGTGGCAACATATTTTAAGGAATTCCATTTGTCTATTTATAATGAATTGCTTCTTCTTTTCTTTTTTTCCTCCCTTCTCTCTCTCTCTCTCTCTCTCTCTCTCTCTCTCTCTTTGGATGAGAGAATTTCCTTCTTCTCTCCCAGTGGCCATACTATGTGCCACAAAAATGTCTCTTACATGGTCAGATTATCAGCATCTTTGTGGTCAATGACATTACATAGGGATAAACCTCACTGTGATTTGTCTTCCCACAAGATCCGCGTGCCACTTTTGTAAATGTAAGACAATTTGAATAAACTTGGGGAAACCATCTGGTTATTAAGCAAAGGAAAACATGGCTTGAGCAATTAAGACTTAACTTAGATGTGACTGTAATCCTGATAACAATGCATTGTGAGTCATACACAGGCATCTGCCTTCTGTGTTGTGACAAATTAAACCATTGGTCTTTCTCGCTCAGCACTGCTGGCACCCTTGAGGGACTCAGGAAGGAGTCTTTCTGAGTCAAACCTGGAAATGCTAAGGATTGAACCTGTGACCTTTTCCATGTAAAACATGAGCTCTGCCACTGGGCTACAGCCTTTCTCCAGAGCTACGGTGCAATGTCGGCTGGCTTACTGCTATGGCCCATAAGTTATTCTGTCCTAAATGCACTATGTTATAACACTGATGTGTTCTGGTTAAGTCTATAGCTGGAACAATGTTGTTGTCATAAATAAGTACTTCTCCTACCTCTTTGTGCTGGTTGAAGAGCAAAGCTTTCAACTAAATAATTCTGATTAGCATGATTGGGGAAGGGCCTTTTTACTGACATACTGACTGGGTTGTTGTTGTTGTTGTTGTTGTTTTTATTATGTATTTTTAAATTGTGATTTTATGTTGTGAACCACCTTGAGACCTGTGGGTATAGGATGGTAGACAAATTTAATAAATAATAAAAATAAGAACAATACTGATGTCAGTATATTGAAAGTAACATACTATGGGGCTAATAGGGCCAGTGGTCTGACTCAGTATAGAGCAGCACCCTTTGTGTAAGGGTTTAGATGAACTACCCAACACCTCTAGAAAGAAACAGATTCTACATATTCAGTTAAGGTCTTGTCATTTTAAAAAGGATGGACTTTCTGAAGAACTGCCCCCTGGCAATGTTTATGTCAGGAGTGTGTGCAGGAGCCAGGCCTTGTGACCAGTAGGACTTTGCAGGACTGGGGCCTTCCTAAGTTTGTTCTGAAGAGGCAAGGTGTGGCCACACAGGTGAGGCCGATTGGTAACTCACAGCACCTGGTGGCAAGAGCCAGGAAGGGATATAAGGTCAGCATTTCCCTTTGGCTCTTTGCCACAGCAACACGTTCCCTGCCTTGCTGCGTTTGACTCCTTGCTTCTTGATCCTCGGACCCCTGACTTCATGACTCCTTGCTTCTTGATCCTCGGACCCCTGACTTCGTGACTCCTTGCTTCCTGACCCTTGGCTTCCTGACTCCTGGCTTGTGGACTCCCATTCCTGCTCCCATCCCACCATCTTGCCCCCGGTCCCAGCGTCCCCAGCTAGGACTTCGATCACCCGTGAACTGGACCGTGACAGTTTGACACTAGACATAGGCAAGGACATACTTGGAAAGGTAAATTAACCTCATATGCAGTGGCACAATGGTAAGGTGAAAGAATTAGGCACCACCTTAGAGGTAGTTTGGAGTGATTGCTTGTACATGTACCAGTGGCTGTTGCTGGCTAGGACTGTTGATTGCTAAGAAGAAACTATGTTTTGTGATGGACCTACATGATACATACACTGTAATGCAATCTCAAAGTGGTGGCCAATGCTAACTAGCTTGAACATAACCACCAGCCAGTGTATGTAATCTGCTGTTGGCAACCATATTGTACATTTTGAACCAATCACTTCCCCCTTATCTTTGTCCTTTTGGGCATGATATTATAAGTATATCTGGCCTAACAGGAGAACTATTAGTGCCAATAATAGTGTGCTATTTAACAAATCAACTGATAGTCTCAAGCTAAATATTGCCAGAATACAGTTTCACAATTAAAACACAATTATAAGTAGCTAGATAATTGGACTGTTGGATACAGGAAGAACATAGTTACAAGAGACCTGCCTGCTTCTGTAGTTGTGCAAATGCGTCCATGGTTCTTGAATGTGAGAGGCATTACAACACTGTCTGGTCTTATACTCTGCCCTGTCTGCTTTTCTCCTTGCTATTTGTAGGTAGCCATCAAAGGATGTTCCTTTTGCACATCAGTCCACACTGACTTGCTAAAAGAGCTCCTAACAATATCATTATGGTTACGTGTTTGGTTTTCTTTAAGAAAGAAAGACTTGGAAGACTTGTAGAGAGAGCAAATAGCCACTTACACGAAACAGGAAGTGAAAAGCCTTGTTTCAAAATAGTTTTGTCTAAAATAAAACATAGTGGTGAGTGACTTTCCAAAGCCCACAGCAGAGAACAAGTATCATGGGATGGAAAGTGTGTAATTGAAATCTGTTGATAGGAATTCTTGTGATGTTTATGTACTATTTCTCATAAATAAATTAGCCATGCTCTGCAGAATGAAAAAATAATAATTGCATTGTTAACAGTGCTGGTGTACTCCACTGTTGAGACAGTTGTTTCCCCCCGTGTACATATCAAGCAAGCAGTGATGTCTCCCAATTCAATAATGATGAACATAGGAAGAGTCCTGCTAGATCAGCCTAATGGTCCATGATACCTAGAATCCTGTTCCTAGCAGTGACTAGTCAGATGTTTTGTGGAAGCCCACAAACACCATGCATTGCTTGTGGGTTTCCCAAAAACATCTGACTGGTGACAGGCAACAGCCGTCCTTTGTCCGCCACCATCCTGTATCTAGAGATGAATTGCTTCTGAACCTGTGCACTTCATTTAGCTGTCTAAGCAAGCACGTAGCTATCCATCACATCTTTTGGCGGCAAATTCCATAAGATGCATGTCGTAATGATTGGGGATTACTGTTTCTCCCCATTCACCCCAATATTCCTGCTTGGAATGAGTGTCACTCAGGATCAGTCACCTGCCTGCCATTCCCCTTAGTTTAAGTGTGTTCACTTCTCAAAACCTTGGTGCAAGCCTGAAACACACTGATTTTCTGGTGATCAAAGGGAAATCCATTGCAATATCTATAAAGTATGTAAATAAATTGCTACGTACGGTTCATTTTTTAAAAAAATAAATTTTTATTAAAGTTTCAACAAATTTTATAGTAACACAAAAAGCAAAACATCACAACAACAATACAAACAAAGAATACAAAACAAAAATCAAACAAAATTAAAAGGTTCAATTCTTAGTTTCATATAGCTTTCTTTCCGGACTTCCTCACATCTCCCTTTTCTGTTTTCAAATTTCCAATTTAATTTCAGCAGATTTTTCCCCTATTTTAACCAAATTAATATGTCTTAATTTCTTTTAAAGTTAACCATTCCTGCTGCTATCCCATCTTTTTATCTTCCATCCTTAGGTTAACTAAACTGTGATTCTCTTATTTGTTACTAATGAAACATCTTTGCACATTCCTTCAGCTTTATCACTAATGCCACATTGTCTCAATATCCTGCATCATATTAACATTCATATAGTTTACAATGTTTTTGCAGATAATCTTTGAATTTCTTCCATTCTTCTTCTATTTGTTCTTCTCCTGTATTTCGGATTCTGCCAGTCATTTCTGCTAGGTCCATATAGTCCATCAATTGCATCTGCCATTCTTCCAGAGTGGGCAAATCTTGTGTCTTCCAATACTTTGCAATGAGTATTCTTGCTGCTGTTGTCGTGTACATAAAAAAGGTTCTATCATTCTTTAACACCTTCTGATCGACAATGCCCAGAAGGAAGGCCTCTGGTTTCTTCAAGAAGGTATACCTAAATACCTTTTTCAACTCATTATATATCATTTCCCAGAATGCCTTTACCCTTGGGCACGTCCACCAGAGGTGAAAGAATGTTCCCTCAGTTTCCTTACATTTCCAACATTTATTATCGGGCAAGTGGTATATCTTTGCAAGCTTGACTGGTGTCATGTACCACCTATAAATCATTTTCATAATATTTTCTTTCAAGGCATTACATGCCGTAAATTTCATACCAGTGGTCCATAACCGTTCCCAGTCAGCAAACATAATATTATAACCAATGTCTTGTGCCCACTTAATCATAGCTGATTTAACCATTTCATCCTGAGTATTCCATTTTAACAGCAAGTTATACATTCTTGACAATGTCTTAGTTTTAGGTTCTAACAATTCCGTTTCTAGTTTCGATTTTTTCCACCTGGAAACCTAGTTTCTTGTCCATGTTAAAAGCCTCTCTAATTTGATAATAATGTAGCCAATCTCGCACTCTATCTTTTAGCTTCTCGAAGCTCTGCAATTTCCATGTGTTTCCTTCCTGTTCTAGTATCTTCCAATATTTCGGCCATTTGGCCTCCATACTGAGCTTTTTCAGAGCCTTAGCCTCCATAGGTGACAACCACCTTGGGGTCTTATTTTCTAGCAAGTCTTTATATCTGATCCAGACAAAAATTGCTACGTACTGTTCAGAAGGGTAGGTACTGTTCCAGTCCAAAGGTTTACAGGCTGGAGAATTCTAATGGATTTATTGTTCCAGTAGAACTTCTCATGGTACAACTTCTTCACAATGTAGGCTGGTAATCCACAAAGTTATGAGGAAGATCTGACCCATCGTGACTAGCTATTAGATATGTTCCAAGTGACATAACTCACTGAGTACTGTTTGCCCTGGAAACAGGCATGCTTTCTTGTCCTGGCCTTTTTGACTGTCCTGCCAGAAGGGCACACCATGACATTGATAGTTCGCAGATCATCCATGCATAGAGCAGACTGTTCTGCAACTAAAATGAAAAGTATTTGTCACCCTTCAGAGAGCATGGGTAGCAAAGAAAAGTGTGTGTGGTGTGCGTGCTTGTGGCTTGGAAATTACAAATACCCTTTGCCAATAAGTGATTACAGTTTCATCTGATTGCATGGCAGTCTTTTAAAAGTGTAGAAAAAGATGCAGGCAAAGATGAGTTAAGAAACACAAGTCTCCATTTCCTGTAGAAACTAAGCTTTGGACTCTTATGACTGCATCCTCTGCCCCAACATTCTTGATGGGATGGTGGCTATGTTTTTGCTTATGGTTCTCTGTTACTGTGTATCCTGAGCAGCAAACCTAAACTGCCCTTGTTAGGTAGTTGTACCTGGATGCCAAATTTGTGGGCAGTAGAAGTTTCCTTGAGATTGATGAACTGGATCTTACCTGACCAAATGCATTTCAGTATCCAAGTACAATTCTACAAGGCAAGCATTTGCTCCAGCTGCTTGTTTTTTTCACATTTGTTAAATCTGAGAGTTGTGCAGTGTAGGTGTCCTAAGAGAATGAACTTTGAAGATCTGGTTCCTATCTCACCTGAGCCATAGGCTTTTTAGGTGGCTTTGAGAAACGTTTGCTGCCAATCTACTCATGGGAGTAATAGTTACCTGTTACCCATTTTATCAATTTTCTCAGATGTGGCAACCAGAATTGGGTGCAGGTTTGCAGCAGAGACATTGTCTTGCAAAAGCACAGCTTTGCCAAGCAGAGGAAAAATACAACATATGCCCAAGAGATACTGGCCCAATCATAACACAAGGCTTCGTGTGTATTTGGGGCTAATGATTGTAACATTGGGGCTATTTGCAGGAGTGCATCTCATGTAGGCACAGCACTGCCTTCTTGTTTTCTAGTTACAAAATTCACCAAGCTCTGAAATATTGATCTGGAAAAGATTTGTTTCATCAGTTACAACAGGCAATCCTGTCTCAAACTCTTCTACTCTCTTTCCCTGTTATATATTACATTTATATATCACCTTTCCTCCAAGGATAGCAAGGTGGTATACAGGATTTCTTCTCCCATTCCCGTTTTATCTTCTCAACAATCCTGAGAGACAGTGACCTGGCCAAAGTCATACAAGTTAATGGATGTATAGGTGTTTGAACCCTGATCTCTGTGATCCTGGTCCAACACTCTAATCACTGCACTAACTCATATATTTAGGTATTTGTATTCAGGACTATACAGCCCTCTCAAGGTGGTGGTTCACATTATACAATGAAATAAATGAAGAAAATGCAGACTTCACAATAGCGGTTCAATCTCAAAACTCGTCAGTAAAATAATATTAAAATAGCTACAGTGGTTAATTTGCAGCTAAAAGCCGAACCAGCCTTCAATCAATCAGTTAAAAATAGGTGCAGATGTAAATTGACAGATCTTTAGAGTTGAGATATGCAAACTTGAATTGCAAAAGGCGAGCGATTTTGTATTTTGCATATTAAGTGCAGTGGCAGCCATAAAAATGATTTATGAGCACAATACAGAGATGTCGTCTCTCTGTGCCATATAGGCAAACAATTGAAGTTGATTAAGAGTTAGTAGATGAATGAATCTCATTTCTCTTGTCAGGCATGTTACTCAACTGAAACTCCCAACTACATGTTAGGTTGATTCTATGATTGTTTTCTCCATTGGGTTTTTATTATTATTTTAAACCCAAAGCAGACACATATAAGGGGCTTAACCTTTTCCTGTCCAGTCCTTTTTTACCCTCACCTTTAGAGAGCCATAGTGGTCATAGTGTTGAATGTAGGCTTGATAGGCCCAGAGAGACCTCAAACGCTTGCTTCATAATGAAGTTTACTGAGTGACTTTAGTTCATTCATTCTCTCTCAACTTAACCTACCTCACATGGTTGTTTTGGGGAGACACATTTTGTATGGTATCCTGAACTCCTGGGATGAAGAGTGGGATGAAATAATAAAACTGGCTGATGCAGGTTAAACTCTGTACAAGTGGAAATCCTTGCACTAATTGTAAGAGTGCATTGGATGCCACCCTTGGTTTCCATTATCAGGAGTGTCCCCCGATTATAGGATTGGAACATTCCCTGGAGCAGCATGAGAGGTGCAGGAACAATCTTGAAAATTCTGGATGGAGGACAGTATACAAATTTAATAAGTAATACATTTAATTGTTGTTGTTCTTGTTGTTAAACTGAAAATTGCCTCCTGCTTTTCTGCTGATGGCATTTTTCTGCCAGTCCCATCCATGAATGGATTGTGCCCTTTGTTACTGGTTGCCTAAAGGTAAAGGGACCCCTGACCATTAGGTCCAGTCGTGGAAGACTCTGGGGTTGCGGCGCTCATTTCGCTTTACTGGCCGAGGGAGCCAGCGTACAGCTTCCGGGTGATGTGGCCAGCATGACTAAGCCGCTTCTGGCGAACAAGAGCAGTGCACGGAAATGCCGTTTACCTTCCCGCTGGAGCGGTACCTATTTATCTACTTGCACTTTGACGTGCTTTCGAACTGCTAGGTTGGCAGGAGCAGGGACCGAGCAACGGGAGCTCACTCTGTTGCAGGGATTCGAACCACGACCTTCTGATTGGCAAGTCCTAGGCTCTGTGGTTTAACCCACAGCGCCACCCGTGTCCCTAGTGGTTGCCTAGTTAGGATCAAAATCCTGCATTTGCCCAGTACCATGGAGGTTTAATAGGCAGCAGTTCTGCTACAGCTATGTAAGGAACTTTAGGCTCTGGGCTAACTGTGACTCTTCAAGCCTCTCTGTCTGGCCTTTTAAGATCCTCCTCTGGCTCTTTGCCAGCACTCCTGGGTGCTCTTTTTGAGTTCTGTTGCTTGGCTGGAGTCCTTGAGCTTTGGGTTGCCTGGATGGAGAAGTGTACCTGTGTTAGCGCAGAAACATCTGACTTTGTGTGGTTAAAATTCACCTACTGTGCAAATGTATGAGTCCCCTCTTTAGTCCCACCCTTTTTGCCTCTGGCTCTTTCCACCCTTGGCTTGCAGCCCCATGGAAGGGTGCTGTAATGGTTCTAGGGGGTTGCTCGTGCGTAAGTTGGCGCCACACCTGGCTGGGTTACCTGGGTGAACCCTTTCTGTTCGGACAGCCACCCATCCGTGGCTGTCTCAATCGCTGGCAGAATCCGTCAGTGGGCATTTCTTGAACTTCTTCCAGCATAGTTCTTTGACGCCCAGTCTCCTCCTACTCTCCCTGCGCGGAAGTCTTCTGCGCAGGGAGGGTGTGGGCAGCGGAGGACCCGTGCTCTCCCTGCTGGTCTCCTGCGAGGAGTCCTGGAGCCTTCTCTCCGATTCCCCCATCTGCCCCCCTCCTCCACTGGTGCTACGCTGATTTCCTTCCCCAGCGGATGGGCTGCCTCTCTCCCTACTGGGACCCTCTCCGGCATCCCTCTGGAGCCTTCCCTCCGCCTCTGGCTCCGATGGCAGTTCCCTGACAGGTGCCTAGAGGGAATATGGGTCCCTGGTTCTGGAAAAAGTGTACCCATCCCTGCTCTGTAGTGCCTTTGCCGTTTCTAAAATTATTTTTTAAAAAATAATTTAGGGGTACTCTTATTTTCCTACTTGTATTGAAATACTTAGATTCACAAAATGTTTAGGGGTATGTATACCCCTGCGTATCCCCAGAAAAAAGCACTGGCCATATCCATTCCAAAACATAAAAATAAAAAAGATTCCTTCAGACCTTCTCCCCTCCCTCCATGGGTTCCATTTTTACCGTTATCCATCTATTATGTAATCATAGTAGCGAAAGTTCATTTCACTTTACAAGTGTCATTGTATTCCTGGCAATGATTTCAACTGTCTACAATGGTCATTTAAACATATTAAAAATTTATTCCAATCTTTTAAAAATACTTAGTCTTCCTGGTTTCTGATCTTTCCCGTCAGTCTTGCCATTTCTGCGTATTCCATCAGTTTTGTCTGCCATTCTCCTCTGGTCGGTACTTCTCCTTCTTTCCATCTCTGGGCTAGAAGCATTCTTGCTGCTGACGTTGCATACATAAACAGTCTTTTATTTTATTTTATTTTGGTAGTTCCTCACCTATTATACCTAACAGAAAAGCCTCTGTTTTTTTAACAAAAGTTTTCTTAAACATTTTCTTTAACTCATTATTTATCATTTCCCAGAAAGCTTTTACCACCCCACAGGACCACCACATATAATAAGGTACTCTCTTTCCTTTTACCTTTCCAGCACAAATTTGAGCTGGTTCTATACATTTTCGCAATTTAACTCAGAGTCAGATACCAATGGTACCTCATTTTCGTATAGTTTTCTTTCAATGAATAGCAAGCCTTAAACTTCAAGTCCTCTTTCCATAACTTTTCCCATTATAAAAGTTGTATATTGTAACCAAAATCTCTTGCCCATTGCATCATCACTGATTTAACTTCTTCATCTTTAGTAAACCATTCCAAAAGCAATTTATACATTCTTGAAAGTAATTTCACATTGTTTTCCAACAGAGAAAGCTATGGCATTGTTGGTTCTCACCATTTTGAAACAAAGCTCCCAGTAAATGTAAATGACAAATGGACATGCATACCTGGTCTCTCTCTCTCTGTTTCTTTTTGGAAGGGTTGTGCAGCTTGTAGTTTGGGTAGCTGGAGGAGTTTGTGAAGGAGGAGATGGTTGTGCATATATCTGCAAGATTGCATTTTGCGCTGATACAGTGAAAACGTGGGTGGTGGAGCTGCCACCAAGAAAGAGAGATGAGTGACAACCTCAAATTAAGCTACCATTTTTAGGAACGGCTGGAAGTATAGCATAAGAAGAGCTCTACTGGATCAGACCAAACGTCATTCCTTCCTTCCTTCCATCCCCCACTCCACCCAAGGAAATCACATCCCATTTCTCCCCTTTTTGCCCATATGGATGCTCTGAGCGTAAGTTCCCACAAATTCACAGGTGGCAGAGCCTGTGGGTGAATCAGAAGTCCTTTTTCCTTCAAACACTTATTTCTGCCTAAGAATGAACACCTAAACAAGGTTTTAAGGCTCTTATTAAATGAGCCAGCATGTTCAATCTTCCACGGCTGAGCCAGTTAGCCAAACGATGTGCTAACGTTTCACACAGTGGGAAGATCTGCAACATCATACCCCACCGAATCAGTCATCTGGCACAGTATAGAGAAAGAGGGTAGCTTTGTAGTGTTTGAACACATTTATTCTAATATGTTCCAAACTATTGACTGAAGTTAAGAGAGGGGAACTTGAGAGCAAGTTTGAATTCAAATTCCTATTGTATGTAATAAGCTCCTAGGCAGGAAAGCTTGAGGAGCTGAATACTTAAACAACCATTTGATGCTTTCTTTGCTTAGTTGGTTAGAGGGTTATAAAGCTCTATACCAGTCTTCCCCAACTTGATGATCTCCAGATGTTGGACTACAATTCCCATCAGCCCAGCCTGGACAATGGTCGGGGTGATGGGAGTTGTAGTTCAAAGCATCTGAAGGGCATTGGTTTGCAGAAGCCTGCTCTTCACAGTCACTGGGATACCTTTATGCTCCTATCTTTATGCATCTACTTCGATTCCTTTGAAGATAGGGACGAAAAAAATGCTTAGTATTTACAGCAGGAGGGGATGGTTTGAAATCTAAAGGCATCTTTCTTTAATAATTATGCATTCCAGAAAATTTCTTTTCAGAATAAAAGTACAGTTCCTGGACAGAGATCTCTCTCCATGGTAGTGCATTTCCTGCAGAAACTTGTTTTCCCCAAGAACTCCTAGAATTATTTCCAGCATCGGGGTAGAGAATGTTTTTGGCTCTATGGGCCATATGTTTATCAGGATTGGCTTCATGAGCAGGGCAACCCACCTGTCAATCACAGGACATCCCATGCTTGGCAGCTAGAGTGCCCCGTCCACCAGCCAAAATCCTTTGGGTGGGGACCATGCTGCAAGGGACATTTGTTAAGTGACTTTCTCGTATCCCCCTAGTTGTATTTCAATGCATATCAGTTTAACGGTTTTCCAAATCAGTGTTCTTATAAAATTAACTTCATCACCTTTCTTTCTTTCCAATTCAGCATTAAACATATTAATTCATCACATTGCATATTTAAATCCTAAGCCTATCTGGTAATTGCAAGCTTTTTCCAATTAGTTTAACTTAACATATTTAACTAAATAATCATTAAATTTCATCCATTCTTCCTGGTACTCCTCCTCCTTCTGGTCACAGACTCTTCTAGTCAGGTCAGCTAGCTCCAAAAAATCCATCATCTTCATCTGCCATTCTTCCACTGCTGGTACTTCTTGTGTTTTCCACTTCTTAGCTAATAAGATTCGAGCAGCGGTTGTGGCATACAAAAATAATTTAACATCTTTCTTGGGCAATTCCAAACCTGTTATTCCAAGAAGAAAGGCCTCTGGTTTCTTTATAAATGTATATTTCAACATTTCTTCCAATTCATTATAAATCTTTTCCCAGAAGTCTTTCACCTTGGGGCAGGTCCACCACATATGATAAAAGGTACCTTCTTTTTCTTTACATTTCCAACACAGATTATCACAGTTATGATAAATCTTTGCTAATTTAACAGGGGTCAGATACCATCTATACATCATTTTCATTATGTTTTCCTTTAACATTGTACATGCAGTGAACTTGACCCCTTTCTTCCACAATCTTTCCCAATCTTTGAATTTATATACCGCTCTATACTCATAGGTCTCAGGGTGGTACACACACCAAAAAAATAACAACATATATAAAATCAGAATAAGAACAATAACCCAATAACATTCCCCTCTTGTGTGAAATCCAACTTAAGCAGGACTTAACCCTCTCCAGGCAGCTGTGCAGCACGGGTTAAAACCTGCTAGGAATAGGCACCTGCAGCCATCCAACTCATCAAGTGCTGTCACCAGGAATGCCAGCAAATTGGCTTGATGGTGTGATTTTCAAAAAAAGTGGCCCCGCAGGCCAAATTGGACCACCTGGTGGGCCAAGATGGGCCCATAAGCCAGAGGTTACTCACCCTTGCCCTACATGAAATGTTGAAGCGCATCAGATATATCTGTTGGTTAGCGACAGTGGTGAGAAAGCTATGATGCTTCACTTGTGGTTGGACTACAGTTTCAATTATCCCTGATGACTGGCCATGCTGGCTGGGGTGATCGATGTTGGATGTCTGTGGTGTACTTTGCTATATACAGTGTAGCTTATTTGTTTTTGTTTTTTTAAATACAGTTTTATTGATTTCCAAAATGTAACAATTACAAAAGTAGAATGAATGGAATAGAAGAAAATGCTAAAACACAATCCCAATTTACCCTGTTCCCCCCCTCCAGAATAGATTAGTCTACAGTGTTACCTCAGGTTACATACGCTTCAGGTTACATATGCTTTTACAGACTCTGCTAACCCAGAAATAGTGCTTCAGGTTAAGAACTTTGCTTCAGGATGAGAACAGAAATCGTGCTCTGGCGGCGCGGCAGCAGCAGGAGGCCCCATTAGCTAAAGTGGTGCTTCAGGTTAAGAACAGTTTCAGGTTAAGTACGGACCTCTGGAACGAATTAAGTACTTAACCTGAGATACCACTGTATTTAAGTTTGTCAAAGTCCAGTCTGTGATTTCGGTGGTTGCCATTCTCCATGGTTATCAGTAAAGTATTTTATAAAAGGATGCCATATTTCCACAAAATAGTCTACGTCATTTGCATTATTCGATGCATGTAGTCTCTGTTATTTTTTCTGATACAGTATTCAACCATACACCCTGTTTCCAACAAGAAATATAGATATTCCAATCGTTTCTAATTCTGTGTCACTAGTAGGTGTGCTGCTACTAAAAGAAAAGTAATTAGTTTTTTTATAATAAAAGTCAAAATGCCCTTCTTTAAAAATGGTTAACTTTGGGTACATTCTACATACTGACCCGTAATATAGCTTATTTTTGTAAATACCCTCTTCCAGAAGGGCTTTATATGTTCACATGCTCACCACATGTGAAAAGTTGTACCCTGTACTATTTCAGCCTCTCCAACATGATGGTGGGATACTTTTATTAATATAGCTACACTGTAATGATGTCAAACTTATTAAGGAAACAAAGAGAAATGAACTACCTGAACATCACCAAATTCTTTAAATGTGTTAGTCTCCCACCCAAAATTGCATTTGTAAAGTCCATTAATATATATTAATAAAAACACTTCTGTATAAAATGTCTTGTTTCTCCAAATGGCATATAAATTCACTGAGGCATTTTCATCCTGGTCTTCTACAATATTGTCATCAGTAGGGAAGGGACTTTAAATTAGTGATGACAAAGTAATTGCTTGCTTTACAGAAGGTGCTAGGTTGAGTTTTTATCATATCCAACTACAAAGGATGTTAGGCAGCAGGACTGCAAGGACTTCTGCCTGAAACCATAGAAAACAACTGTCGGTCACGGTACACTACGTGAGCCAACAGGCAGGTTCATATGTCCATATATTGTCCAGTCAATTGTCTACGGCCTAATTTTATTTCACTGGTGGATGAACAGCTGTCACTTTCCCCTGAGGGAGATTGTGATATATCTCCTGCAGATGTTTAAGCGAGTGAGTTTGTTCATCATCAAGGCATCCATCACCCGTATATGCCATGTACCTTTTCTCTAAACCACTGTAGTGGGTACGTCATTTTTCTTCCAATTTTTGTGAGTGGTACTCCGGCTGCCGTTATCAGATTCTTTACAAGGTCTTTGTGATCATTCTTTATACTGTTCTTGGCATATTCTAACAGGAACTCTTGTGAGGTTTTTCCAATTTTGTAACTTATTATCTCTCTGGTGTTTTTCGCAGCATCCTATCAATATTTTTAATATAGTGGTGCTCCTGCCAAGTGTATCTATGGGCCTTGCACTGTTCTTTTGACACCAATATTTTTGAAGGTGTCATCATGATATTTTTTTTTTTTTTATAAATGAAAGTGGAAGTTCAATTCCACTTACATAGAATTTTAGAGCAGTTTTCTTTCATCACCATAATGACTGTGCTTGTTTTCTTTTGAACAAGTATAATTCTGGCAAGATGCTGAAATTTAAATCTAGTATCTCTTATTTTTGCTATTGAAATTCTTTTACTCTTTATATTTTTTTGATAGCATTCCTGACATCTTTGTAAACTTATTCAGTTTTTTTAAGTGCTTCAAGAATTTTAACCCTGCACAGTAGACAAAAACATTAAAAGAAACAACGCAACACCCAGAACAATGATGCATTAAAATATTCAATAAGCAGCACATTCCATTATTGATATTCCATCTGGCAAGCTGCCATGCTTGTGTAGATGTAATGACTGGAAGAGGGCAACAACACAGGGCTGATGAAATAGGTGAGAGAGATTAAAATCTGCAGACTCAAGTTGCTATTTCGTAGCCTGAGGCAAGGGATAAGATGACACCCTTTATTTTGCATACAGGAAGAGGACACTCCATGACACCTAAGGGAAGGTTGCTACAATGAAGCGCGGGTGGCGCTGTGCTCTAAACCACCGAGCCTCTTGGGCTTGCCGATCGGAAGGTCAGCAGTTCAAATCCTTGTGACGGGCTGAGCTCCTGTTGCTCTGTCCCAGCTCCTGCCAACCTAGTAGTTCAAAAGCATGCCAGTGCAAGTAGATAAATAGGTACTGCTGTGGTGGGAAGATGAATTTCTGTGCACTCTGGTTTCCGTCACGGTGTTTCATGCACCAGAAGTGGTTTAGTCATGCTGACCACATGACCCAGAAAGCTGTCTGTGGACAAATGCCGGCTCCCTCGGCCTGACAGCAAGATGAGCGCTGCAACCCCATAGTCGCCTTTGACTGGGCTTAACCGTCCAGGGGTCCTTTACCTTTTACCTTACAATGAAGTCAGGTGGATTTTTTTCCAGAATCTCCCCCCCCCATGCTTTATTTTCCCATGAATTATTCTTCTTAGTAATTTCATAAGCTACAGTAAATGGAACCAATTTCAAATACTATATTAGGCAAGCTTGGCCATTTAAAAGTTTTTAGCTTTGGTTCCTAAACACAGATAACATGCTAAATTAGATCATGCTTAGGGACATCCAACTATCCAATTTTTTCTTGAAAACCCATATCATTGGTAGGCTAATTTAGGGGTTGCAGAACAGGCTGTGTGGCACGTGGTATACTGGCCTCCAGTAGAATGGAGCGCTGTCCTCCATCACCTGCCACCTGAAGTGATCGCCTCAGTATATCTAATAGTCGAGCCAGCCCTTTCCAGGCTTGATAACACCATTAAGAATTCTTGAGGTGGCCCCTCAACACAGATAAATTTATGAAGCTAGGCTCATCATGCTGATTGCATCTTTTATTTGCTGGTAACAGTTATTATAATTGATTGCAAATTGCTCTCTGGGATAAATAAGATCCAGAATAAGGGACGAGTTGATTAGAGTTATATTCTAGAGTCTGGTTTGATTTTTTTAATGGGGGAAGGGAATTGATAGTTGCACAAAGGTTAGCTAAAAATCCTTTCACCCCTCTTGACATTTTGCAATATAACCTAAGCCTCCTGTAAATTGCATTGACAAGCTGGCACAACGATGTACCTTGAAAATGAATGAATGCAATGATGGAATGTAAACATTTCCAAACACCTGCAGTGATCTGGGCTAGATGTATACCAACAAGCAGGGAGATGGCAGAGAGACAGGGCCATGTTTGATTTCTCGTTGAATCCAAGGCTGCGGCTATGGGAGAAACAAGACCCTTTTGGGGTGTTAATGCTGTCAACCTTGCCATCATAGGCTCACACTGTATATACACGTAAATAAGCCATATATTATAAAGACACCACAGTCTGCACTGTGCCTCATTCCAAAAGAAAACATAAACCCTGGGTAAGCGTCTGGAATCTTGCATCGCTCAGAGATTGTGGTGGCATGAAACAATAATATTCATTAATGTCAAGAATGCATTCATTATATTATTTCCTGCAGTACAAAGATATTCTTTTAAAAGAACAAATAGCCAACAAAGCAAACTCTCTTTCCACATTGTAACAACAACAAAAACCTCAATTTCCACAAGCTTAGTTTCTTAGACCCTTTCCTTGACATTTGCCTCTAGATGAAAGTGGGAAGTGTTCTCTACAGCTTCTTATACCTATGTCTAGGTATTGGTAGTTTTGTGGGCCTAGTTTATGGCTCTTTTGGGGGGGGGGAATGGGTTCGTTTACAATGGCCTATTGCAAAAAGGAATAAGGGAAAATCATTCTCTGTAAATAGACTGCATTAGAAGAATGTTGGTTGATTGTATCGCTCGATCTTTTTTGTGATTGTTTCCATTACGGTTTCATTTGGAGGCAGAAAATTTCCAATTTGTCTAGCCCTGTGTGTCCCATCCATCTTCATGGTGGTGTTGAAGGGTGCTTTTTGTTCTCTTGTAGTTAAAAACGGCTTCAGATTAGGAAGTTTCATTCAGAAGCATGCTGATTATGATTGTAAGATTTCCACCACAAACCTGGCTAGCTCTGAAAAGTAACTTTTCCAGCAATTGTCTCCTGGAAGTAAAGCTGCCGAAACCGTTTTTCTTCTTTGCTCTTGCATGTCAACACGTTTGGCTTATTTTGAAAGCACTTCAGTGTCTGGCAACGATATGGTGCTTACAACAAAGCAAGTGGAACAGCGGATGCAAAGCCTGGATTGGATAAAAGGAAGGTTCAGAATTCCTTTAGAAATCTCAAATAGAACTTGGCAAACTGTAGCAAGCGGCTTCCTATCATAGCTAGACAGGAAGTGTTATATTTGATAAGTAGCATTTGAGCTTTGAAGCAGGAGTTTACACTTTGGGAGAGATTTTTTTCCCTATTAAGTGGAGAAAAAACAATCCCCTGGCAGCAAAACTTTCTCAAATGTGAATCAGGCTCAGCTAGCTAAAGGTTGTGAGAACTGTTCATTCAGAATTAGAGAAATTGGCAAGTGTGCATCTTAGGCAAGTTTATTCAGAAGTACATACCCATTGCGCTCAGTGGGGGTTTGTTTCCTAGTTAGTGAATTTAGTGTTATAGCCCTAGCATATTTCTTAATTCTGTAATTTGATTGGGTAGCATCTTCAGGAGAAGCGTGGCTTCATAGATGAATGTTACCCATGAACCATGTACATCAATGAAAGATCTTAGAATGATTTGGATAGAAGCTGGGCTATATTCGTCTCAGTTGCTACTAAAATTGGTGGGCAAATGCTGCTTGTTACAAGCAAATAGAAATGCTTAGAAATGGGGTACAGCAGTAGCTGTACCCAGACCCAGAAAATATGACATTTGACTAGTATTTTAGAGATGCAATCAGATAATGGCATGTGGTTGTACCATGGCTTATGGCTTTGTTTTTTGTTTTTGCTTAGTCATGGGCTTTGATTTTTGATTTTTGGGGTTGGGAACACCGGCTGAGATTTTTCCATAGCACCTCCTTAATGGCAGATGTAGCTACACCCCCCCCATTCTCTTGAATATATATATAAACACACACACACACACACACTGGTACCTCGGGTTAAGAACTTAATTCATTCTGGAGGTCTGTTCTTAACCTGAAACTGTTCTTAACCTGAAGCACCACTTTAGCTTATGGGGCCTCCTGCTACTGCCATGCCGCCGCTGCACAATTTCTGTTCTCATTCTGAAGCAAAGTTCTTTACCCGAGGTACTATTTCTGGGTTAGCGGAGTCTGAACCTGAGGTACCACTGTATATATATAATCTCAGTAGGTGTTGGGATATTATTTAATAGAACAAATATGTGAGTCATGAATTTACCTTCTGCTCAGGCTGTTACCTTCAGGTTTCTAAAATCTTGCAAGTGTTCACTGCAAACTAGAAAATGGAATTTCAAGAAGAGAAAAAGAAATCGGTCCCCCAAGGGTCAGTTGTATCCATAGTCAGTGTTATATTTCTGTCTGGACTACACTGATGAATACAATTCCTTGATGGATAGTTTTAAGGTCAGTGGCTTTTGATCTGCAGATGGTAGCAGGGCAAAGGAAAGGAGGAGGCCTACAACTGATGGTAAAGGGTATTTTCAAAGGTCTTTTCGTGCACAGCTCAAGTGGAAATAAATCCAAATTGTGACAGTTCCTGAACTGTCCTGGAATGTATGAGTCACCAGCCTGGCAGCAGAGACTTTCTCTAGTGCCCCAGGGCAGGTGCCTGAGACCTTGAGATTCCTTTCTTCTTTAAGGTAAGCCTTTAGCCCTCCTAGGAAAAAAGTTGTGTGGTGGGGGGGAGTGCAGGTACCTACTAAGTGATTTCTGTGAGTGTGATGTGACCAGCTTAATTTGCTTAACTAGGTGTGCTTAATGTTATATGAACTTGATGGTGAGCCTGGATAGCTCAGCTGGTTAGAGCATGGTACTGCTAACTCCAATGTTGCAGGTTGGATCCGTATAGGACAGCTGCATATTCCTGCATTTCAGGGGGTTGGACCAGATGGTCCTCAGGGTCCCTTCCAACTCTACAAATCTATGATTTTGTGATATCTGATCTGTCCTCAAACAGAGATTTTCATTGTTAGCTTTGGTTTTGCTCCCTTCACCATGTCTTACCATCTCCCCAAAGTGATGAAAGTTTTCTAAGCTCTCATCATACACTTCCAAAGGTAGAAGGAAATGGAAAAAGCTCTATTCAGTGCCTGTTTCACTCTGGGTTTCCCCCTTGAGTGAACCTGACTTTTAGTGGGACCCTGTTGGGTTGATTTTTGATGTGTTGCATCATAGCCTATATCATTGTCTTGAGATGGGGATGCTGGCAATGCCATGGCCATGCTGTGTCTGACTGCATGGGTTAGCAGGATGATCCTCTGCCTCCCCTGAATCTGACAGTGGCTCAGGTTCACTGTGGCTGTAACAGCAGGTGTAAGTGATCATAGGTGATAAAGATTCTCAGATGCGTGCCCATGGCTTGCCACGCAGGGGCATTATGTGAGAGGTGCTGGGGGCCGTGGCCCCTGGTGCACGATTTTTGAGGGTGCACAGTCCAGGTGTTCCTCTCCACGGGTGTCACCACATCGGGGGGATTCGCCTTCCAAGGGCTGCATTGGCCAGCTGGGCTCCCCCCTGCATGGATGGGCAGGCAGCTCAGCACAGCCCCACTTTGCTTCGGTGGGAGTGGGCTTGCTCTGGCAGCACTGGAGGGGAAAGGGTTGGGCTAGCAGGCTCCATTCCCCCTTGCCCAACGCCTATATTTGCGTGCCTTGCCTAACGCCTGTGTGCATGCCCCAGGCGATGGCAAGCAACACTACACCATTGTTGCCACACAGAGACTTTGAGGTGTCTGCCTTATAATTCACTGCTTTACCTCTTGATATGGTAATGTGATGGTATAAGTTACCAACCAAAGTTGTTGGCCGCATGCTGATTGTTTTCAAAGGAATTCTTTCTTCTTCTTTGGCAATCACTCGTAGCCAAGTAAGATTGTCTTCCATAAACACGGTTTTAACAATGAGTCCGTAAGTGACTGTGGAGGCCAGTTCTGGAACCACACGACCTTTCACAGTGAGGACAATGGTTACAAGAACCACCACCAAGTTGCTCTATATATCCTGCTTGCAAGTTTCCCACAGGCATCTTGTTAGCCACTGTGAGAAGAGGATACTGCATTTCAGATGGACCATTAGCTGGATTCAGCAGGCTCTTCCTATATTTTTATGGCTGTCCCAAGGTTACCCGTGAGCTTCATGTGGCTGAGTGGAGTTTTGAACCTTGGTCTCCTTGTATCTCCATTACTCCATATCAGCTCCCCTCAAGACTGAATCTCCTCAGGTATATGCATGTCTCAGGATTAGCTTTAAAATGTTCTCATTAAACTGGCCTGGCAGCTGCCAAGAAGTGGTGCTAACTGAATTTATGGAGACATGTTCTCTATTTTATATGCACTCATCTGAACAACTGTATCCACTTGGAGGCTTAAACACACTGCCCTTCCACATCATGTATTCTCCTTACTTAGCAGTTTGTGTCGGATAAAAATGAAGAAACAGTTTAATACAGTCATCAAACACAAGGTGACCCCTATTAGCAGCTCTGATTGCCATAGTTTCCAGATTTCAGATCTTGGCTTTTGTTCCAGGCTTCCAATCTTCAGCCTACAGACATTTTTAATTCCCACTCTCCACTCTATGCCTACCATTCAGCTTTCCCTCCTCCGTACGTAGCACAATGCTGCTTTTTGGCTGTTCGGAGAGAATTAAATTGCAAGAGTGAAAATTCCATTTTAAAAGCATACAAGATGCCATTGAACGAGTTTTAGTCAATGCAATGCAATAATGCATAGCTTTGTGTTTACAAGTCATGAGCCAGGTTCTTACACCAATTGTAACAATCAATTTCTCAAATGTGGCAAAGAAAGGTCACATCTCACTTCTTATGAGTCCATGCCTTTCCCTTTGTTGGGCTTGAAAATAATACTTCTCAAATAATAATCCTCAAGCCACATCCTGTGGTTCAAGAAAGTGTTGTTCACAGGTAGGGTTTTTTTTGTTGCTGTTGGAATTGTTGCCAATACTAATAGGGGATTCAAGTGGAATATGCAACAAAACATTGTGGGGTACCTCCCACTCCTGTGTGTGCATTTTATTCGACGGTAATAATGGTAGCTTCCTCTTAGTGCTTGCGGGATTCATTTGATAGTGATGTGGGAAAAATTCCAACCACATCTTCTGGTGAAAGCCTGGGACTTCACAGCCAGATGTACAAGAAATGTTCTGCTGGTCATTTGACATAATATGCCAGTCAAATTCATGATTTTAGGGCTCTATTCAGACAGAGCATTTTCCACACAGCAGTTCCCCTCCACATCTCTGTGCATGATGGGTGACCCTGAGGAAGGTTCTGAATCCTGATAATCTCTCCCCACTCCCTTAACATTCTTCTATCTTTAATTAAATGCAGTGCCACCGTGATTTTTCTTGAGAGTTGTGAGGTAGGGCCTTGTTGTTCCAATTTTACAGAGTGCTACACATCCGTCATCGCAGCTATCTTTACAAGAACCTTGTGAGGTTCTGTCATGATTATTATCCTCTTACTGCAGAGACTAGTGAGTTGATGGCTGCTGTGAAATATGGAAGCGGTCCTTGGCAGTGCATCGTCTTAGATACTGTGCTCTGCCAATTCTAGCGAACGTAAGAGCATGTGGCATTAATCTTCACGAAATTATATCTGAACTGCCTCAGAATGGTTGAAAAGGAGTAAAGTTGGTTACTGGTCAATTTTAGAAATGCTATTATTTGAACCACATCCGGGCATTAGGAAATAGCGATGAAATGGAACTGAGTAAAACCTTCCAGAAGGTCATCCCCCAGGTAGGCTGAACTCCACACAGCTCGTCACAAAGTGACGTCAGATGGCACCCCAAATCAAGCCAACTAAACGGACAATCCATTAACACCAGCTGTATTTTTTGTGATGGCTATATGCAGTGCTTTTTTTCTGGGGGGATGCAGGGGTATGCATACCCCTAAACATTTTGTGAATCTAAGTTTGGCCTCATTGAGGGGCAGTATTTCAATATGAGTAGGAAAATGAGAGTACCCCTAAACTTTTTTTTAGAAAAAAAAAGCACTGGCTAGATGGACACGGAAAAGACACATGCCCTGGAAGTTGAAAATGAGGTTCTTTATTGAAAAGGATAGGTAAGTAAATAAGTGCCTTTAAAATAAGTGCCTTCCAACCTTACAGTTCAAGAAGGACACTGACAAACTGGAACGTGTCCAGAGGAGGGCAACCAAAATGGTCAAAGGCCTGGAAACGATGCCTTATGAGGAACGGCTAAGGGAGCTGGGCATGTTTAGCCTGGAGAAGAGGAGGTTAAGGGGTGATATGATAGCCATGTTCAAATATATAAAAGGATGTCACATAGAGGAGGGAGAAAGGCTGTTTTCTGCTGCTCCAGAGAAGCGGACACGGAGCAATGGTTCCAAACTACAAGAAAGATGATTCCACCTAAACATTAGGAAGAACTTCCTGACAGTAAGAGCTGTTCGACAGTGGAATTTGCTGCCTAGGAGTGTGGTGGAGTCTCCTTCTTTGGAAGTCTTTAAGCAGAGGCTTGACAACCATATGTCAGGAGTGCTCTGATGGTGTTTCCTGCTTGGCAGGGGGTTGGACTCGATGGCCCTTGTGGTCTCTTCCAACTCTATGATTCTATGATTCTATGATTCTATGAAAATGCAGTTGTTCAGAATTTGAAAGCATACAGGTGCCTTTTTAAAACCATCATTGCTCCATACATCTCACTTCGGAAACCCAACTAGCCAGTCTTATTGATTTCAAGGCTTTCTTCGGGCATTTTGAAGGGAGACTTGTAACTGAACAAAGCATTTTTCAGAAAAATAATCTTGAAAAAAATGTTGCTTGTGAACCTCACAAATGCAAACATATGTGGATGACAACTTCTAATATACAGTATTTGCTTTTGGCTGAATAATGTTCATAATGGCTTTCTAATGGATAAATGTGAGGCTGAGTTCGGCACAAAGAGACCATTGTGATCTATATGCCACTCTGTTTCCCTCTAAGATGCCTAATGAAGACAGACTTGTGTGAAATCTCTCTGAACAGATGACTTGCATTGTGACAACTTAATTCTCCTTCAGATAGCTGCCTTTTTCTTTACTAAAAAGTAAAGTCATATGCCTAAATCATTCTTGAATCAATTGCCCACAGTTTACTGAAAAGTAAAGTCATATTCCTAAATCATTCTTGAATCAATTGCCCACAGGTATGGATGTCAGTTAAAAGGAAGAACATGGTAGCTAAACCTCAAGACTGTGTGATGAATTCTGCAGAATAAACCATGCAACGAAATGGCACCTGAATAAATGCAATTAATGCCTGTGTCAGCAGAGACAAGAGAATTAGTTATCAAAAGTTCCCAGAGCATATGTATGTGTAAAGCCAACATGCTGCAAATGAGGCATTCAAGTGAAACTCAAGATGTGTGTCATTTTCTTTCTTTCTTTCTTTTTTTAAATTGCTTGGTTCACAAAAAATGTGCATTGTCTTTTTTCAAGTCATACCGTCCTTTTTTACATTCAAATACATCCTATGTTATCTTCCTCGGATATGCTGTCACAAATATTGCAACGGGGGTGCATTTTTTTTTTTTAAGTAGCAGTTTTAATCAGAGATGTTAGGACTGCTTAGGTCAGCAAGCTAGAGTGATGTGGTCCTGGGCTACTTGCGTTGCATAATACACTTGTTTCAGCTGTTACATTTCAGAGAATATGAGTTGTACCACTGGAGGATGAGTTCCCTGTCCCCCTGTTCAACATAAACAAGGCAATAACGATATTGCTTAGTTCCAATATGTGGACACAGAGGTGAGCATTAGGGCTTTCATTTTGATAGATGAAGCACGGATAAGTGGAGGACTCATAGTGGCCTTTCCCCCATAAACTTGGGATGTGACACAATCTGAATTGTCCTACTGAGCCCAGACTAAATTGCAGAGTGGAAATGGCTAGGAACTGGTATTAGAAACGGGCAGCACATGTAGAAAAGCAATACTTCTGCTCTTAATGAGGGGAAAGGTCCGTTTAATCTATAAGCCGTTGCTTCTTCCCTTCTATGGAATTAAGTCCCACAAAGTAATGGCCACCTACTTATATGGCTTTAAAAGAGAATTAGAAAAATAAACAAAACAAAAGAAAACAGATATAGTTTCCAAAACTTATTTCTATTACCTTGTTTCTCGAACCTCCTCTCACTTCCCCCTTTTGTATTCCAGTTCAAATCTTAATTCAGCAAATCCTTATTTTAACTTATTTATAACTTATTTTAATATTACTCCACTTTTACTTTACAGCTGGTAACCACTTAATTTCTGTCCAACAACATTCTAACATTCATTAATTTTGCAATATTTCTGCAAATAATCTTTAAATTTCTTCCAATCTTCTTCCGCCGACTCTTTTCCCTGGTCTCGGATTCTGCCGGTCATTTCTGCCAGTCCCATATAGTCGACCATCTTCATCTGCCATTCTTCCAGAGTGGGTAGATCTTGTGTCTTCCAATGTTTCGCAATCAGTATTCTTGCTGCTGTTGTTGCATACATGAAGAAGGTTCTGTCCTTCTTTGACACCAATTGGCCGACCATGCCCAGAAGAAAGGCCTCTGGTTTCTTCAAGAAAGTGTACTTAAGTACTTTTTTCAATTCATTATATATCATTTCCCAGAAGGCCTTAATCCTTGGGCAAGTCCACCAAAGGTGAAAGAATGTACCTTCAGTTTCTTTACACTTCCAACATTTATTATCAGGCAAATGATAAATTTTTGCAAGCTTGACTGGGGTTATGTACCACCTATAAATCATTTTCATAACATTCTCTCTTAAGGCATTACATGCCGTAAATTTCAAACCGGTGTTCCATAACTGTTCCCAGTCAGCAAACATAATGTTGTGTCCAACGTCTTGTGCCCATTTAATCATAACAGACTTCACAGTTTCATCCTGAGTGTTCCATTTCAACAGCAAGTTGGGGGGGCTTCCCATAGGTTGACCACTGAGAACAGGATGCTAGATGAACTGGACCGTTGGCCTCATCCAGCAAGGTGCTCCTTAAGCTTTTCAGCATCTCTGTGTAGCAGAGCCCTCTTCTCATCAAGTAAATAGTAGAAGGAAGACCATGGGTGGCTTTTGTGATATTACACTACAAGAAGTAACCAGCAGACAGAAATGCTGTGTAGGTGGTTTGTCAGAAAGAAAAGTCAGGATTTGATAGGGACATGGCTGAACTGTACAATGCTCTTGTATGAGAAAGATAAATATCTAACTGAACCTTGTGACTAAAGGTTTATTTGAAGAAAGTAATGAGGATCCCGTTTGCTGCATTTATACCAGAGATGGGGAACCAGCAGCCTCTCAAGTGGTGTTGCACTCCCAGTATGGCCTACGGTCACCCTGGAGGACCACAGGTTTCTCCTGGCTTAAGGTCATAGGTCTGCATGATGGAGGACTTGGCCCTTTATTTCCAATGTGTTTCTGCTTTGCCTACCCATTCTATTGGTTATCCACAGGGAGTCTATAGAGTGCCTTGGATATCTGTGCTTTGCCGTTTCCACAAAAAAAATCAGCTCCATAAAAGTGATGCATCTTATGCTATATTGGCAAGTCCTGATATTTGTGAATGGGAGAACACATTGGAACGAAGTGCATTCCGCTGTTCTTAATGCACTGGATTGGAATTAACAGTAACTTTAATTATTTTTATTGGATTGCTTTTCTGTTTTGTTAAGAGCTCATTGAGTCATTGGTTAAAAGTTTAAAGAGTATTCTGAGAAGATGATATGGAACACTGTTCCATTAAAGGTAAAGGTAAAGGGACCCCTGCCCATTAGGTCCAGTCGTGGCTGACTCTGGGGTTGCGGTGCTCATCTCACTTTATTGGCCGAGGGAGCCACTGTACAGCTTCCGGGTCATGTGGCCAGCATGACTAAGCTGCTTCTGGCGAACCAGAGCAGTGCATGGAAACACCGATTACCTTCCTGCCGGAGCAGTACCTATTTATCTACTTGCACTTTGAGGTACTTTTGAACTGTTAGGTTGGCAGGAGCAGGGACCGAGCAATGGGAGCTCACCCCGTCATGGGGATTCAAACTGCTGACCTTCTGATCGGCAAGTCCTAGGCTCTGTGGTTTAACCCACAGTGCCACCCGCGTCACTGTTCCGCTGGATCAAAAGAATAGAGTGAATAGTACTTTTTGTCCCTAGTGAGAGAGCAGTGTCCATGGAAGGTTGGCTCTAACGTTGCTTACCCTTCATGAAAATGGCCAGCAATGAGATAAGCCTCTTGGTCATTTGATGCTACCTTATATTGAGCTAGACCCACTGGTCCTTTAGTCCAGTACTGTCTGCTCTCTAGTTTGCAGGCAAAAGTCTTTCTTATCCTTGTAACTGGCAATGGCAGGGACAAAACCTGGGTCCATCGGTACACAGAGTACCTACTTTGCTACTTAGTCATCTCCAATAGGCTTCATCTGAGATTCATTTTAGATGTAGCTGCATCTGGGTTATGGACCTGGAATGGGTGCGAGTTTGTTGTGTCTTTCTGCTAACAATGCGGGCAATAAAGGGCAATGTATCTTCCGGCCAACTGAAGCTGTGAAAGCATCAGTGACGCTTCTTCTTGTTTCCCCGCATCTCTGCAATGTACAGTGGGAGCCTTTATTTTTAAACCAGCATTTGGAATTCAGTGTTTCATCACCTCTTCCTTTATATAACAGCGTGTGTCGCAGTACAAATATTTGGACCTTTTTTCTTCTTGGGGCAGGGGAAGAGTGATATAGGATCAGCTTTACCTCTTTTAGCATTAATAGAATACTTCATCTTTGCTGCCATTTATAAGAAAAGGAACCCCCTGGTATCCTCGCAATCACCATCTATTTTGCTGTTTTTCTCTGCAGTGTTGTGTAGCCAGGACTGGTGTAGGCTTATAAAGCCACATATGCTAACATGTCATAAACAGTTACAGATTTCACAAACGTTTTGTATTGGGGCAAAAAAATTATCCAGTTACCGTATTTTTCCATGTATAAGACTAGTTTCCCCCCCTAAAAAATAATGTCCAAAATTTGGGGGCGTCTTATACGCGGGGGTCATCTCCCCCCATTTTCTTAAACCTGAGTTCCCAAAAATAGGGATCGTCCTATACATGGGGGCATCTTATAGACGGAAAAATATGTTAATTCCCCACTCCACCACAAATGTATACAAGGTAGAAAGTAAAACGACACCTTATTTCAACAAAAATTCCCTAACAGTAATAAAGAAATAAAGAAGTGGTAAGTACAAAGAAAAAGAAGAAAGAAATGGGGAAACTAGGTAGAGAGAGAAGAGGTAGAGATTTGTACAGATGTGTGGGCAACAAACTTTCAGTTTTAGAATGAAGTATTTCTACACTTCAGCTGTTTTATTGGCTTGCTTGGTTGTTGCTATTATTTTAAAATTATATATCTTGCTGGTGCTACCTGGATGTGATCAGAGCCTGGATAGCTGTCAATTGCAGTTTTATTTTTAGCCCATCATTGACATCTCAAATCCCATGTCAGCAAAAAGCTGTACTAGCTACTGGAAGACAAGGCACTGTGGCTTTAGTATGAGTTGGAAGAAATAAGGAGTGATTTTGATAGGTTTGTTATGTGATAAACTGTTTCAAGTAAACACGAGTTTGAATAAATCATAATAAAAGGTTGGGGGAATGTTTGGCCTTCCACATATTGCTGAACTACAACTCTCATCACCCTTGGGTATGCTTGCAGGTGCTGATGGGAGTTGTAGTTCAGTCAACATTTGGAAGAAGGGCACGGGACCTCCATATATGGTATAAAGAGATAATTGTTTTCTGAACTGCGAGATACTTAGTACGTTCCCATCTCCCTATGTATATAAAGATTGAGGGACCAAAAGATGTCAAGAGTTGCAGTTCAGTTCAGAATGCAATAATGTTTCTGGTAATTGGAGGAGGAAGGAAACAGCCTCTCATCCGACAGCCAGTTTTGATGGCGAGTAACATTGCTTTCTGGCCCTGTAAACTAGCAGCTACATAACAGCACAGTGAAAGACTCTGAAACCAAAGGAGGGAGGGATTGGAAGCCCTTTAACAACTGACAAGCTGGAACGTGTACAGTGGAGGGCAACCAGGATGATCAGGATCTGGAAACCAAGCCTTACGAGGAACAGTTGATGGAGCTGGGTATGTTTCGCCTGGAGAAGAGGAGACTGAGAGGAGATATGATAGCCACCTTAGAATATCTCAGGTGCTGTCACATGGAAGATGGAGCAAGCTTGTTTTCTCCTGTTCTTGAGGCTAGGACCCAAAGCGATGGCTTCATGTTACAAGAAAAGAGATTCCAAATAAATGTTACGAATAACTTTCTGATAGTAAGAGCTGTTCAACAGTGGAATGGACTCCCAAGAGAGGTGGTGGACTCTCCTTCATTTGAGGTTTTTAAGCAGAGGTTGGATGACCATTCGTCATGGATGCTTTTGTTGAAGTTCCATCAGGGGGTTGGACTGGATGACCCTGGGGGTCTCTTCCAACTCTTCCAATTCTATTAGTCTATGACCATGAGGGTCCACCACCTTATATAATAATAATAATAATAATAATAATAATAATAATAATAATAATAAATATATTTATACCCCGCCCATCTGGCTGGGTTTCTCCAGCCATTCTAGGTGGCTTCCAACAAAATATTAAAATGCAGTGGTCTATCAAACATTAAAAGCAAGAAAGTAAGGCCCCAGTGAGATCCTATAGTGCATTTCCCCCACTCCTGGCAGCAAATCAGCCCAAGATGCACATAGCCACATTGGACCATAAAATAATGATCAGCTGGAATGGTAACAAATCAGTCTGATTGAATGGCTTCTGTTGGGCAGTGGTTGCTGAAAGGCCAAAGGCATCTTATCAGCAGAGTCAGTAGAATAGCCCTGTTTCTCCCTCAGTGCAGTCTTAATCATGCAATGCACAAACTTCAAATGGCCATGCATACAAAGGTTTTTAAACCTTGGATCCACAGGGAAATCATATATTTTGACTCACCAGGTGGGGCAAAGTTGCTGTGGTAGCTTCCCAGCAGGTGGGTTGCTGTTGCTTACTGGGAAAGAGGGGCAAGTCTTGACTCCACCAGTGCCATTCTACTGTGCCAAACTCCCCACTGCCTCTCTCACTCCTGGTCACTGGCAGCAACCCACTTGCCAGGAAGCCAGTGTAGAACCTCTGCCACACCTGGCAAGCTGTTTCTGGATTCATGTGTGGTCTTCTTGGCATTCAAGCATATCACACTGGAACAGAGATTCTACAGGGGTACAGGTTGTGGGCAAAGACATATTATTTATTGGGTATGGTTTGATAATGATTGTGTTTGATGTAGAAGAAAAAACTTAGAAAGTGGTTTAATTTTGTTTAGAGAGCTAATCTAAGGCAAGTTCCTGTGCCCGTTCTGAAATTCAATACTCATAAATAACTGATGAGACATAAGAAGGAGACCTTTATTAAAGAATATCAGTTGGAATTGACACAAGCATTGGAGACTCGTGATAAGACGAAATTTTGGAAATTGGTGACTGATATGGAAGGTCGCTCTTCTCCAAAAGATGAGTGTCACATTGCGGAACTATGTAGGAGGAATTTTTTTGTACAGCAGTCTAATGATCTAATGATGCTTAATGAGTTTCAGGGGGGAGGAATCAGTCTGTACCCATGAAGCTGTATTACACTGAGACAGATCATTGATCCCTCTCTGTAGTACCGTCTACTTTTCCTGATGGTGGCTAGTTTTTGACTGCCTGAAGTCCTGTTTAACTGGAGCTGCTGAACCTGGAATATTTTGCATGCAAAGCATCCCCTGTGCCACTGAGCAGTGGTCCTTGCTTGCTTTCTGTCCCCTTTCCCCATATAAGATATAAGATATAAATCCTCTATTGCTATGGTTACTGTTTCCATTGCCTGGTGTGGGCAGTCTGGTAGAAAGAGTGCACTTGCTGCTACCCTGCAGCTTTTTCCTTACTGAGTGCTTGCTACAGCCCTATTGAAAATGTAAATTATCTGTATATCAAATTAGTTTTAAAAGCTACCTCCAAACATGGCATATCAGTTTCCTTTCCAACCCCAACCCCCAAAATTGTTAACAGTGTTCATAAGGGGGAAAGTATGCTCGTTTGTGGGGTCCTATGCAGCTATGTGGATTTCTCAATAATTCAGTAGCTTTCCAGGGATCAGAGATGGATTTAAGTCTAACATGTTGTGGTATACTGTAATAATCCAGTGTTGGCAGTGTTTATGGAACTGAGCAACTTTTATGGTAATACAGACAATTAGTGCAGCTTATTTGCTCTAAATACAAATCATATCCACAGGAGAAACACAGTACATGCTGCCAAGTCTCATAAAACTTGCTTGCCTATGGCTCAGGAAGTAGTGCACTAAGTAGTTGAGAAGGACACATTGGTGCTGGGCTTCTGGATGGAGCATGTCACACCTTAATGATGATGATATTTATTTATTTATTTATTTATTTATTTATTCATTCATTCATTCATTCATTCATACCCTGCCCATCTGGCTGGGTTTCTCCAGCCACTCTGCGCTGCTTCCAACCGAATATTAAAAACACAATACAGCATTAAACATTAAAAACATCCCTAAACAGGGCTGCCTTCAGATGTCTTTTAAAAGTAAGATAATTATTGCCTTGACATCTGATGGGAGGGCATTCCACAGGGCTGGCGCCACTACCGAGAAGGCCCTCTGCCTGGTTCTCTGTAACCTCACTTCTCGCAGTGAGGGAACAGCCAGAAGGCCCTCGGCACTGAACCTCAGTGTCTGGGCAGAGCGATGGGGGTGGAGATGGTCCTTCAGGTATACAGGACCAAAGCCATAAGCTATAACATAAAGGGCTTCCCCACTGGGATGCAGCCAGATACCTCTCCCCTCCCATCTAAGGACCCAGCTCAATGCGTTTGCTGCCATTGTAAAGTTGTGACATAGTAGAAATGGAGATGGGTGGAAACCCCACAGAACCATGGCCAATCCGTCTGTGGGTAAAATTCCTCCATGGTCATGAGAAACAGGGGCTGATCCATGTCCATAACAATGCTGCTGGTGGAATTTTCTTCTAAAGGAGATTCCTCTTCACTAAACCATTTACTTAAGGAGTGGGTAGGTGGAGAAGCCTTGAAGGAGAAAACTGGGTGAAGGGTGGGCCTCCTTGTTATGCTCCTAGTGTGGACTTGACCAGAAAAGTCTTCAGTCAAGTCCGCCCCTAGACTCCACCCAGAGGAGCCAGAAAGCTGGCTTTGATTGGTTCCCTGGCAGAGGAGGCCCTGCCCCCTTGTGACTGCACCATAGTGTACTTGGCTGAATGGGAGGAGGATCTGCTCCCCCTGCGTCACCACAAATCATGGCAGTCAGGGATGGAAGAGTGAACCTGGGCTTTTCCTTGATGCCACTAGCTTCCAAGTCTGCAGCTCAAGTAGGTCTCCTGGTCTCTAAAAGGCATAATCTTACCATGATTTGGGAAGACTTACAGTGATGGGCCAGTGGTATCCTTTCTTCCTTTATCTTAATTTAGAGTGGGAATGCTTGTAAAGACCTTCATATGCAAAACTGCAGTGTAAATGATGGAATGACCTAATGCAGCAAAACACATCTCCCCTCTCCCCTTCTTGTCTCATCAGGTGCAGGAATCGGAGCTGCTGGATATCAGCCTTGTCAAAGATGCCCGATGCGGGAAACATGCCAGAGCGCCTAAGGTAGGTCACATGGGGAGGCCAAAGATTCTCCACTGTTGCTTTATCAGATTGTGCTTCAGAAAATTCCCTATGGGTCACATTTTGTTCCTAAAAGTTCTCTCTCCAACCACATATATGTCTTTGCATAACTGCAGCATAGCCTTACTTATAATGATAGCCTCAAGGTGCTTAATTAAGGGCTCTCTGGGAGAGGCAAGCATGCAATTTGAACTTCGTCTTGTACATTGACGGAAAGTCTATTATGTGGAGCTTTTTGGATGTCATTGCGGAAGTGACTGTGTTGTGAAGCAAGTACATAATTTCACTTTAGTTTTGAGTGGCTATACCCTTGACAGCTGAATCGGAACTGTAATGTTAATTATGAAGTGCTCCTTTTTAATAAACATTTAATAGATAGCGTAAGTAACTCATCATGTTTGCAAGAGATGCCTAAATTAAGTTTTTCTATTTTCTGCATCTATAAATTGGATGAAAAAGCTGCATTGTTGAACCGAATGCACCTTCTAGATAATGGCTGTTTTTCATTTTCAACTTTTCATTAATGATCACACAAGTATGCAATCCAAATTCAAAGCTATGCTTGGTGGCACTTGAGGATTTTTCACGCATCTCACCAGCTATGCTTTATGGAAGCAAGTAGCCATCCTTGGCCTTTCTGAGTTTTGTTTTGTTTTTTAAATAGGCAGCTGCCGTGTGCAGGTAATTGTGTGCTTGGATGTATCATGTGACTATGGAATTGCTTTTTCTAAAGCATTTTAAAGTTTCTTCCTAAGGGCCCATTTCAGTGTCAGAAACTTTCCAAAAGGCTAGAATTGTAATTGAAAACCAATGGTAGCAATTCGTGACATGCACATAAATATCAAATTAGTGCTCCCTGATTATTGGCTTTATGATGAACAGCATGAGAACATTAACAATGGATAGAACATTATTTTAAAAAGCAGCTCCCTCCCCTTCCTTCTCTCTCTTTTTCTCTTTCTTTTTTGAGAGAAGTGTTCCTGTATCAAAAAGTATGTTTCGCTAAGGTGCACATACAGTTATTTGCTCAGTGGGGTCTTGCTTTTGTTAAACTGCATAAATGCTTTCCTTGCTGTTGTGCTCCACCAGTCAGTGGCAAGTAGCTTTCATTGCAAGCTGTTTGTAAAAAAGAAAAGAGGCCTTTCTTTGCCTGAGGATGACATGCCTTACCTATGTGTGTGAGCTTGCCTGTTGCTTTGAGGTGAAAGGGTACCTTAGTAATGCGATAATGTGTTGGACAATCAGTTAAAATCTGTTGGGTGCAGAGCATGGTTAATTGTGCAGTGAACCCTCTAGTAACAACTGGAAAGATCTGTGGCTTTAATGACTCCACCCTTTCTCTCTTGCTGTCCCTTATGCCTGGAATTCCATCTTGGAACACCTATGTGATACTACCCAGCTGCTTTCCTTCCAATCCCTCCTCCAAACACAACTTTTTGATGAAGCCTTCAACACAACTCCTTAGTCCCTGTCTTCTAATGATATTGGGCTTAGGTATATCCTTCTCATTTTGCCCCCCTCCCTCCTCATACGCCTCCTTCCTGCAACTCCTGCAGCCAAGCTGGTACCAAATGTATTGCTCTGCTTTCCTTTGAACCACATAGGTGAGGCCAAGAGGGGCAGTCTGGGTCCTCCTACACACTCCATACGCCCCAAGAAGTCACTTCAGTGCTAACACAGCAAAACAACACAGGAGGCAGCAGTTACAAGTTATTGGTCTCTGCAGCCACAGCAGGCGCTGTGATTCTCCAGTGCTTTGACTTCAGCTCTGGAGGCACACTCCATTGTCTCTCAAGACAGATGGATGCCAACAACTCCTCCCCAGCCCCCGTCCGCAGCAACCTCCTTTGTCAAATTTTAGATTGCAATCTTATTGAGTCAGGGACCTGTCATTATTTTTATTGTTGCTGTTTCACTTTAAAGCAGTCTTCTCGAACTGGTGTGTTCCATATATTTTTGACCACAGCTCTCATCATCCCTGGCCACATTGCTGGCTGTGCTGACTGGGACTGTGATGGAAGCTGGAGTTGAAAACATGTGGACAGCCACCAGGACAGGGAAGGCTGCTTTCATGATGTATATTTCTTGCTGCCATACTTCCCAATGCAAGGTTACTCCAAGATGAGATCTTTTAGCTAAGCCTTTTCAGGGTAAAAAGGTATCTCCCATTGGCTTCCATTGTGTATTGTTTTTATCATCACTTAACACTCGTGGCGATGGAGGCTTTTGAAAGATAGATGACATTTAAAGCAAAAATGCAAAACAGAACTGCCTATCCATTGGCAGTTTTTGCATCCTTCCAGAAATCATCCCCAAAGTCTCCATGATATGTCAGCCCACTGTGAAAGAAGCAGCAGTTGTCATTGAGATGTGTGTGACATGGACTAGTTCAGGATTGACCCAAGACATTTTGCTGCCTGGGGCAAAAGTTCCAGTACTCATGGTGCCCTTACTTACTAGATTGGTAGCCTCAATTTTAAAGATGCCACCCTCAATTTTAAATATGCCAGTCATGAGTGGGTTTTCGCAGCCGTGCCTCAAGAATTATTTGATGTCTGCCAGTACATATTAATGATCTGCAGAATCTCTCCTTTAGCTAAACATCCATCTCACAATCTCTGTAGAACCAGTCCCAAGCCAGTTACAATATTTCCATTGGTTCCAGTTGCATTCTGAATAAACCACTTGGGGTAAATGTGGGTAGAGAAATGGAATCTCTGCCAGAAGCAATAGGAGGGCAGTCAAGAATAGAAGAAACTGAAGGGTGTTTCAGAAGAGAAATTCTGCAGGAACAGAAGGAAAATCAGAAAGATGGGGTGTGAAGATCTAGTTTTCACAGGGATGGTCAACTTTCTGTACCAGTGATGCTCTTCCATGCAAAAGAGATTCTCTTCAAAATGAAAACTAGCTTGCAAGGGTGATGGATTCTGGCATTCTTTCTCATGTGCTACATTTCTTTGCGCTGGGGTGTTTACTTTATGGAAGAGAGTTCCATCACGTGAACCCTTACCTGTCCTTAGAAACAGGTTGACAGCCTCCTGTGATGAAAAAGTTGGTTTTGCTGGACAGGTTGGTTTAACAAGTGTTTCTTTTTCTTTTTTCTCCTGCCAGCAAATGGTTAAAGAACGGCAGCCTCTGGTTGGCCATGGTTCCATGAGGGAGAGTTTAAAGGAGATAATATGAAGAGAGGTTGAGGAGGTGGGGTTGGAATTGAGGTTGGAGAGGCTGGGAGATAGGCAGGGAGACAGGTTAGGAGTCAGGTTGAGGTGTAAAGAGTGAAAGGGAAAAAGAGTTGGTGGAACGCTCTGCCTCATGAGACCAGAGCCCTGCAGGATCTGATTTCTTTCCGCAGGGCCTGTAAGACAGAGTTGTTCTGCCTGGCCTTTGGCTTGGAGCCAATTTGATTCCCTCCCTCCCTCTCTTTTTCTTTTTTTTCTTTTCCTTCTCCTCCTGCAATGAGGCTACATTTTAATATTTTAACATTCCATTATTTTAATGTTGTATTTTATTTTTGTTAAGTTGTAATCATTCATCCTGTTTTTATTATTGCTTGTAAGCCGCTCTGAGCCCGGCCTTGGCTGGGGAGGGCGGGGTATAAATAAAAAATTATTATTATTATTATTATTATTATTATTATTATTATTATTAAAAGAACTTCCATTATGAGTGTATTGTGTAGGACAGTGTGTGGTGTCCTGTAGGAGGAATAGACTGGAATTTTACTGGGAGGCAGAGGTTGAGCCAGGAGAAGTAGGAGCTGGAAACAGCCTATTTGGGACTCAATCTAGTCTGGAGGGGAGAGATTCTTAAGAGAAAGCAGGAGACTCCCAAACCCAGTGGAGGGAGTGTGGAGAGTGCTTGGGTCTATTTCTTAAAGTACCTCAGAAGCAGGATTGTTAAAGGGGGTGGATAACTGAAAGAAAGTATCACCTTATAAAAGGACCGACCTATAACACAAAACAACTAAAGGTGAATTAAAGTGAAATAGCATTGTATTCCTGAAGTAACCTAAGTTTTTTCCACTTGTGTTATGTACTATCTTGCCTTAAATAAATCTATTGTTTATTTAAAGAAAACCCACCTGAGACTCCAAATTACTAGTTATCCCCTCACAAAGGTCCCCCACAGGATAATCTGGGATAGTTTTATTAAAACAAAAGAAAAACCTTCAGGTAAATGGTTGTTCAATGAGGTGGGGGCAATTTATCTAAGTGAGAGCGGGCCCAATGGCGTGAGAGGAAAAAGTGTCATTGCGCCCATCACACCTCCATGAAAATTAGCCCATATGCATCTTGCTAATATTGACAATTTAGTGAAAGGATCAATTTGTAGGAGCATATTCACAATATGAAAAATTTAATCTAAAAAGCTACCCTTTGTGGTTCTGTTTCTTGTCAGAGTGTTATACGAGGAAGGGATAATTATTTTTCCATAAAACCTTTGTCTCCATATTAATTTCAACCTCCCACCCACCCACCTCACCCCTCTGCCTGCATGTAAAATAGATGGTGGAAGTTTGTTTTTGAATTATGGATAGCTGATCTAACCGTGAAACATATTAAAAAATATTTTTCAGAGACAGTGTTGAGACAGCTCTCTTCTTAAAATGCTGTTCACGACTGCATTTTTAAAACTGGATTTTAGTAGTCCTATAAGAATGTTAGTTGGCCAAATGTCAGGTTACTCTGAATGTCATAACGTTTGCTTTTCTAAAAGGTTCTGCTTTTACAATTATGTGATAAGTGGAAATATTAGCTGCTTTCAAAAACAAAATTAGATTTCTGGTTCTTGGGTCTCTCAGCAGAAGCTGAGAAGGATGAGCCTATAGATTGAATCTTAGGAAATAAATAAAAATGCTGAAATGCTTTGCTTATGGGATATAATTCAGTCACTCTCCCCCAGTTCAGGGTTGACTTTAAAAAGAATGCAATCACAAAAAACATTTGCCCTTAGAATAAAATTGCTTACTCTGAGTTGTGTTTGTGCTAAAGCAGCCTGTAAGTTTTGCTGTGACTTTTTCAGTTAGAAAATGGGTACTTGCAGATGGCTCTGGTGGGTTTGTGGAAACATAAAAGTTCCATCTCTCTGTGTTTCTGTGTACCACATTTTAAGGATATTGATAAGCTGGAATGTGTGTGGAGGAGGGCAACCAATATGATAAAGGGTCTGGAAGCCAAGCCCTATGAGGAATGGTTGAGGGAATTGGATTTGTTTATCCTGAGAGGAGATAGCGATCTTCAAATATTTAAAGGGCTGACACATGAAGGATGGAGCAAGCTTGCTTGTGCTCTGGAGGCTAGGATCCTATCCAATGGCTTCAAGTTACAAGAAAAGAGATTCCTGCTCATCATCAGGAAGAACTTTCTGACAGTAAGAGCTGCTCAACAGTGGAACAGACTCCCATGAGATGTGGTGGATTCTCCTTCCTTCGAGGTTTTTAAGCAGAGGTTGGGTATCCACCTGTCATGTATGACCTTGTTGAGATTCCTGCATTGCAGGGGGTTGAAGTACATAACTCCTGGGGTCCCTTCCAACTCTACACTTCTGTAACACCCACCCTCTTCTGAACATCTTTGAAGAGAGTGATAGAAGATTATATTGTAAGGACTTGAATATCCATGTGCTAACTGTGGCAACATTGGGCTACTTTACCTTTTACCTTCCATGTAAGCTACACTCCATACAGTGATGTATGGAAGTGAAAGCTGGACCATAAAGAAGGCTGATCGCTGAAGAATTGACGCTTTTGAATTATGATGCTGGAGGAGACTCTTGAGAGTCCCATGGACTGCAAGAAGATCAAACCTCTCCATTCTGAAGGAAATCGGCCCTGAGTGCTCACTGGAAGGACAGATCGTGAAGCTGAGGCTCCAATACTTTGGCCACCTCATGAGAAGAGAAGACTCCATGGAAAAGACCCTGATGTTGGGAAAGATGGAGGGCACAAGGAGAAGGGGACGACAGAGGACAAGATGGCTGGACAGTGTTCTCGAAGCTACCAGCACGAGTTTGACCAAACAGCAGGAGGCAGTGGAAGACAGGAGTGCCTGTCGTGCTCTGGTCCATGGGGTCATGAAGAGTTGGACACGACTAAATGACTAAACAACAACAACAAGCTACACTCTCTCCTGCCACCAGGCCACAGGATATCCTGGGAAGAAGGTGTACCTGGGGTTTATGTAGGGCTTGTTTGTTGGTACCTCGGGGTGGGGATGGGGCTCAGGGGTAGTGGGGAGTGGGCACATTAGCATGGTCAAAAGCTGTAGATCATGACCTATGCTTTTATCTTGCGACACTAGAAATGATATAGCGTATTAGCAGTTAGCAAATGGAAATTCAAATTAACATGGGTGCTTAACATCCCGAAGTTTCACACAACAGTTTCTATGGAAACTAGAATCTTTATATAGCTCTGAGGATTTTGCTAACAAGCTGAAATAGTGGCATTAGTTGGGTGTAGGGCACATTCCCCATGGTGAACATCCATTTTTAAATGTGCTATGCATTTTATTATTACTGCTCAGTAGTCATACATATTTCAGCAGGAAAGGCTTTTAAAATAAAAATAAAACTATGCATTGTTTTCTTGAGCCATATGCAAAGTAGAAGATATTAAAAACATTTAATTTCTCCAAACATTCTGAAAGGATGGGGGAGAGATCATGGATGTAGCCGGGATTAACCGCCCCCATCAAGTAAATAAATAAAAATACTTAACTTGCTGACCAATCACATCACAGGTAGCTCAGTTCTGCTCCCCCCAGCAAAACTCCTCCCCCCCCCCCCCGCCATAAATCCTGGCTATGCCCATGGGAGAGATGCTATGCACAGGGAAAGTTTCTTTTGAATATTTTTGCTGCTGGTGGTGATGATAATTTTACTTAAAATCTGTCCTTCACCATAAGGTCCCAGGTTGGGGTATGCACATAGCAAAACAACAAATAATGCAATCAAAATATCAGTACATAGTGGTGGGGAGGGGGGTAAGCCTGGTAAGCAAGGTGGAGAGTTTAAAAACTCTTTTTCCACTGAGTCTCTGCACAAAAGGGGCTTTAAAACCCTCTGCCTTGCTTACAGGGCTCTGGGATGGTCATGGAAGTGATCATGGGATCTCAAGGGGCCATCTTGAGAGCTCAGACATTGGGGGCGGTTCTGTGTGTTCTTCTGACCTTGCACAATTTTGTCTTTACACACAGCCCCCAGGAACACAATCCTCGTGCAAGCAGCGCTTGCAGTGGTAAGTGTACTTGCTAACAGGCCATTTTGGACCTGTGCCTCCATACACTGTTTGGGGACATGGTTGAAAGAGAAAGATTTCCCGTCAGAAATCCTTGGCTTGCTTGCATCCATCCGTTCATTTGCTACAGCATGTGGAGCAACTGCATGTTGGACAGAGGAAACAGGTACACAATTGCTCACTGAAGCTTTGTAGTCCACTCTTTTAAGGCAGGGGAACAGACATGCACTGTCTTAGTCACTAAGTGGCTGGCTTTTCCTCTGTGGTCGATGGCTCATAGTCAGGCTTTGGTTGGATGAGGAAAGCTATCAGTCTGGGCACCCAAGTTCCTACTGCACTGCAAGGTAGGAAATGTATCGCCTGCCTTGCAAGGTGCCACTGATGAGGCGTTCTCTGCTTTCCTTGTAGCTACAACAGAAGGGGCATCTCTTACGCTGTCTCCTCTCTCCCTCTTGTTGAAAGGATAGGGTGAGGAGTAAACAAGCTTCTGGGCAGTCTCAACTAAGCCATGCGATGGAGAATCTTGCAGTGCCTGCTTCTTCCTGTATTTTTTGAAATATTATTGTTTTCTAAGTCATCCCCCCCCCCCCGATTTCATTTTCCGTTTTTCTGACTAGAAACAAGCAGAGACCTATTTCATACCCTCCAATATTCCCCACTAACTGACCCACCTTGACCCCCCCCCCAATTTTTGTCTCCGACCCACAGAACATTCCCTATCAACAGGACACAGCACACAACTTTTAATTGATTAATGAATTTATCTCATAAAAATTATTCACCGCTTGATTATAAAAAAACCTCGAATATAAAATGGTAAAATCAATAAAAAATTACAACCCTACTTTAAAACATAGAAAAGTTAAGATTCCTAAAACAGATTAAGATTACCTCAACTTTCTAAGCATTTAGGTGGGCTTGTCTAAACAGGTATATTTTTAGCAGGTGCTGAAAAGAGAATAGTGAAGGGGCTTGCTTGATCTCAGTAGGCTCAAATGTTCTTGCTTATTGTTTGTGCTGTTTATTTTTATTTCTTGTCCTTTTTAAATGTGATTTAGAAAATCTCAGTGAAAGTATTTTGAAGATGGGAACACACTCCCATCTTACAAAACTAGCAGATCTTTCACAGGCCCTAACAAGGTAGTCTTTATATCAGCTTTGCTAATTAGGGGAGCAAATTTTAATCAGCAAGTGAAACACTTACTGTAGTTGTTTTATTCTCCTTATTTATGGAAATAAGCAAGTCTGCAGTGTAAACATGTCATATGAGAACAGAAATTTAGCAATGAGGGAATTGTGGTTTTCTCATTTTTGAACTTAGTGAACATGCATGATGGTATGTCTTTAACTTTTAATTAGAAAGGATTGCATACAATCACGATAACCTTCTAAAAATATCAGCATGTAAAAGAACAGCCCTCTGGCATGTCAGTGAAGAATACCCAGCTTTGCATTTCAGTGAGATTA